>NC_136071.1:1080553650-1081178650 GCF_964261635.1 Lissotriton helveticus | reverse complement strand
CAGTAATTAAAGAAAAAGCATTACAAGAACTTATTGTGATGTTTAAAGGCTCGCATGTAATTTACTACAATGTACTAAAGGTTTAGTTTTGTGAAGTCTAAATGTTGTACAAGAAAGGCCTTCTGGAAACGGTATTTGTTCTTTTACCTGAACTCGAAAAATCCCTCTTTAGGCGTTTAAAGAAGCAATCACAAGTAAGTTGAGATCCCGATGATCATAGCTTTGAGACAAGTTCAATGCAACTGAGAATAGATAGTAATTTAATCTTTTTGTCTTCTTAGCGCTATCACTTGAAGACATACCTAGAACAACCGCCAGAAAACTCAACCTGGCAACAGAACAAGACAAAGACATACTGGACGTTTACCTAGACATCTCTGTTCGCAGGTAGGCTTTTTACGAAAAATCACAGTACACGCTAACTTAGAGGTTAGGTTAGGAGGTTTTTTCCTCTTTATAGAAATACTGAAATTACTCACTAGGTTTATCAGTAAACCTTTGATCCATGTTGTTTCGCAGGTCGACAGCAAGATCCATCCGATCAATCAACGTCCATTACCGGCCCTCCTCCCCTATTTCTAATGATATATTTGCCGTCAGTTTAACTCAGCAAGTCTATAGTTAGTCATTTTGGAAGTTGGTCCCTTGCGTCTCTGCGAAATCTTCTACGTCATCCGAAAGGCAACTGTGACAGGACAATGTAAGGGGCGACGTAGCCTGGTTTGACACTGTCATGCTGACTCGGCAAGTGCACCCACTCGCCAGTCCCTAAACCTTCCCTTTTCTTCATATTAGTCACCCCAATGGTAGGCCCACGGGCAGGGTGCATTGTAAGTATAAGGTAGGACAAGCCCTGATGTGTGTGACATGTCCTAATAGTGAATTACAGCCATTTATGTTTTTCACTATTGCAAGGCTACCTGTTCTCCATAGGCTAGAATGGGCTGCTAGATTATTACATGTTTACAATCCTAGCAGACTCAGAGAACATGGTAGAAATTTGGGTTTAGTATGCCTGGACTCAGAATAATAAAATACATCTTTTTTTATTTTATTTTTTATTTAGCTTGACAACATATAATCAAAATGCAGAGACATAATAAGTTGTGGCAGAACATTATATAGAACAGAAAAAATACAGGTATTTAGAAAAGAACAAAGGAAAGAAAGAAAAAAAATACATACATTCTCCTAGGCAGAGGGTCATGCAAAAGAGGGAAAAATAATATATACAAACTTACATTGGAGGCACAAACAATATAACACACCCACATAGAGCAGGGAGTGAATCATTTACCTAAGCCACTCCGCCAAAGGGGCCCAGATCTTCTGGCCCATCTCCCGCCTCCTTCTGCCCCACCTCTGAAAAACTGCAGACTCTAAATTATAAAGGGCAAGGACCCTTGATCTCCAATTATGAAAGGTAGGAGCATGTGGGCTAATCCATTCTGAGGTAATACAGAGCCGGACTAGAGACATAGTAATGAATAGAAAAGCAGAAACATGCCTCGATCTGTGGTAAATAAATAATTAATTACCGGTTCTATTTTTTGGGATACACTAATAACAGATAGCTCAATAAATAAGAGTCAAAATTCGAGGTAGCTGGAGTTTACAGGCTTTAATCAGGCATAAAGGACTGGAACAGGACAGCCTGCATGGGAGCGGGATGGCAGCTGCCGCGGGCAGGATCTGGCAGGACAAGCTAACTTTTAATAACAGTGCACAAGTATATATACTTAAACAATTACATTGCAGTCAATACAGTAGGCGTAGCAGTAGGCGGAGCAGTAGGTGTGTCTTGTAGCAGTCGCGAAAGATAAGGGCTAAAATGATGTAACAAGAGGTGTGTACAGGGCGTATACATAGACATGTGATGTAAACGTAACAGAAGTGTCATGAATGGGCGGAAACATGGAGGGGGCTACCTAAGGAGCAGCCGGGACCTTTAACCTAGTGGTGCGCGCAAGCGGGCTATGACGTGTTACTAGGAGAGGCTGGGGCTATGACTCCTGCGCTAGAAGAGGAGACATAAGTCTGGAGTGTCAGAGCGACATGTACCTAAGCATATCTGATATCTAATGTTTGGAGAACATGCTGATAGAAACTAGAAGTCAGGAGGGGAAAGGCTAACTGACTCTAAGACTGGTGCATGCATTATTCTATATGTATTGAGGAATATTCTATGAACATTAATACAGTAATTCTCTTACATGGAGACAGGAAGGCTAGACCATGATGGGAACTATTGATGCGATTCAGTAGCTTAGGAATGCAGAGAAGGAGAGCTGGACTGATAACTGGAAACATAACATACTTTTGGCAGACTGGGAGGCAGAGCCAGGCCGAGCCGGGCACTGCGAGGCAGGAAGCAAGTGAAGGGTCAGGGATACAGGTGGGGGCTGTATCGCTCCTCGGAGCGAGGTTCAGGAGACAGGAGCTGAATCTGGGTCCGGGCCCTTTTGAGGCCTAGAAACAGGGACTTTACAATGAAATAACGTGCACACTGAGAAACGTGGCAACGTAGCTTTACATAGGCCTAATACTCGTAGCTTTCACGAGAACTGGAAACTGGCATACTAGAGATGGACACAACTGTAATTGCGTCTTTAATCGATCATGGGGAATACATATGCATATTAATCATGCACATACAACATAAGATGTGGGACACGTAGGGACACAGAACATGGCAAAATTTACTTTTCCACATTCCCTCCTTGTCACTACGTTTCCATCAGGAAACATCAATATTCATGATACCATCTATCATTTCATACAGTATCATTTGCTCGTCTCTAATTTTCTTGGAACGGGATCTAGGACGGGACTTGGGACTAGGAATACAAGAGGTAGCACAAATGCCGCAAATCGCAGGGCCACATTGTATACAGAGGCAGCAACTGAATATGATCGCTACTGCAATACCTAGAAGTGACAATATTTTCCATCCCCAGGCAGAAATAATACTCCAAAACCAACCGGACCATGTCCAGGTGCCTGGATCCTGGTGTAACTGATGGGCAATTTTATGAAGTCTGGTTATAGCTGAATAAACAGACGGCGCGTTATTTGGAATGAAAATGCAGCAACTAGATCCGATGACTCTACATGCTCCTCCTCTATCGGCCAGTATGACGTCAAGAACGAGACGATTTTGGAGCACGACAAATCTCATAGCAGATTGCTCTTCGGTTAAGTTACCTAGGGCAGAAGCAGTCTCATTCACTACTGCCTCAAGGGTTCTGGTTAATCTACGGATTAACTTACTATTCTGGATAGGTCCTATAAAGAAAAAGAATCCTCTATTGAAATCTGTATACTGTTCTAGAGCAGTTTCAGTTTGGTCGACAATCGGGGACTCGATCTCCCTTCTATGTCTAATGTGTACTAGATGTGTGTTTCTGTGATAATCAGATGGGGCTAGGAAAACTGGTGGCAGTAGGAAGGCAATGTAACAGGTTCCCTCCCAATCGAGGGGCAGACGAACATATGCGGTCTGACCACAAACAAAATAAGAATGACGTGAAGCTTTGAAAATAGATTTCCCACTGTCACTATACTCGACAATAGTAGTACAATCACTATGTCCTACATGTACGGAACCGTTATTTCGGACACATAATTCGCCTTTGACTGGTAATACTGAAATAGCAGGTAAGTCTGGAGTAGGATCAGACTGAACATTCAGGACCATAAAATTCGAAGAATAATTACCTAAATTATAAACTTCATTTTCTAGATCTAACCCTGTTCTGTGGGGAAGACCTTGCTTGTCTGGAAAACATGTACTGTTCAGAAGAGACATATCAGTTGAGGATGACGTTAACATGGACCAGGCTCCACATGAGCCATTATGTGAGAACGGATAAGGAAACAGTGGCAGAACTCCCTTCGGTGTCTGGAAAGGGGGGAGTCGACCACACACCCAACAATTTGTGGCATTGCTGGTCTGGTGTGAATAATGTAACATACGGATAAATGAATTGTTGCGCATAGCAAGACGATAGGATAGTTCGTGAGGAGGTAGATCACTAAACGTGTGCTCTACTGTAGCATTAGAAGACTTATTCACATGAGAAATTGGAAAACATAAATGAAATGCATAACTCGTGCAGGTAACCATTAAGCTTAAAAACAATATAAAACTTAGAAAAACGATACATCGGATTGAGTTTTGACTAACTCTCTCACTATGGGGGTCTATTTCATACATGTCAGATACCTGTCTAACCGTTTCACCTAGGGGAGGACTTAGACAATTAAACTGGCTGACTTATTTTACTAGACCGTAGCTTACTTTTATACTCCTGCTGCGGAGTTTTCTCTAACAGGGAGGGCTTGATATCAATGTCATTTGCGGGACAGTCCTTAAGAATAGTATCTTGGCAGTCTTTAAAATCTTGACAATCCTTGGAAATGTTCTTGGAAACAGTTTTTAGTCCGTGAAATTTCTTGACGTGTGACAGATGCACCCACCCCTTCCTGCCTTCCAACTTGACGGCAGTACGGGTGGTTAGAAGGACTAACTTCGGCTCCTTCCAGCGAGGCTCCAGCGGACTTGAACGATCAAAATTGCGGACGAGGACCAGGGTGCCGGGAAGGATCTCGTGTGGCTTGACTTCAGTATTGTCGGGAAATGCAGCGGCAACCTGTGAACGACAAGAGTGTAGGGCAGACATCAAGGAAGCTAGGTAATCTGTCAGCATATTACTGGAAACATCTGTAATACTTCGGGGTCTAGGTGTACCCCATACATTCGGGGGGCGGCCGAATACGACCTCATAAGGGGACAGACCTGATCTGGAATGTGCGACCATGCGCATATAGAACAGAGCGACTGGCAGGGCAACTAACCAGTCTACACCTTTTTCTTGACAGATTTTGGCAATGCGGATTTTCAAGGTTTGATTATGCTCTCTACGAGACCGGCTGCTTCTGGATGGCGTACACAATGGAACTTCCACTGGTACCCTAACAAAAGGGAAACGTGCTTCATTAATTCAGATGAGAATGGCTGGCCGTTATCAGAATACACGACCCTAGGGAGTCCATAGCGGGGGAAATATTCACGAACCAGCTGCTTGGCAGTGGTCGCGGCTGTGTAATCTGGGACTGGATATGCTTCTGTCCACCTGGACAAAGCGCATACAACTACAAGGACATACTTGAAACCTCGACATCGCTCCATCTGAATATAATCCATCTGGAGGACTTCAAAAGGGTGGTCAGGGGGCTGGAATCCACCTTGTTCCACCGGGACACTTTTACCTGGATTGAATTGACAACATATCATACAAGTACGGACTTTCTGCTTGGCTGCAGCTCGTAAATGCTTGTTAAACCAAATGTTCTGGATACTGTCTAACATGGCCTTTTCTCCTAAGTGTGCAGGACTATGTGCGGTATTGATAATGACTTGAACCATTGAGTCGGGGAGAAACCATGTGGCTCTACCCTTCATCAACCATCCCTGATCTGTCTGGACCCCTCCTTGTTCGGACCATTTCTTAATTTCCTCGGGGGTAGCATGTAACTGGATATCTATGACATCTTGAGTAGGGTCCTTAACTGTCATACAAGTAGTCTGTTCTAGAGTGGATGTCGGTGTCTTGTTAACTGGTATGTCTGGTGTCTGTGCTGTAAGCTTGGCTGTTCGATCTGCTAGATCATTTCCTTGGGAAATAATGTCAGTAACTTTCGTATGTGCCTTGCACTTCATGATAGCGATAGATGTCGGTAAATGTATTGCATCTAACAGAGCTTGAATGAGGAGACCATGCTGAATCTTGGTTCCATGAGAAGTCATGAAACCTCTCTCTTGCCAGAGCACTCCAAAGTCGTGTACAACTCCGAATGCGTAGCGTGAATCTGTGTAAATATTAACTGTCAGGTTCTTGGCGTGTATGCAGGCTTGAGTCAGAGCAACTAGCTCTGCTGCTTGAGCAGACAGGGTGTCAATACGATGTGTTTCAATAACTTCAGTGTCAGTAGTCACTGCATACGCGGCTACTAGTTCTCCTGTACTTGTTCTCATACATGAACCATCCACATAAAGTGTCAGGTCGGGGTCTGGTAATGGAATATCTGTCAGGTCTTGTCTTGGTTTAGTCATAGTGTTAACAACTTCCACACAATCATGTGTGACAGGATTTGAAGTAACTGACGGTAACAGTGTAGCAGGATTTAGAACGTTGCAGCGTCTGATTTCTATGTGTGGCTGGAACAGTGTCAGTTCATAACCTGTTAAACGTGCAATTGTCAAGTGCTGAGTCTGTGTTCGGTTTAAAAGAACTTCCACGGAGTGTGGAACTTGTACTGTCAAGGAATGTCCTAATACTATGGAATCACTTTGTCTGATAGCTAGTGCTGTGGCTGCAACTGACTTGAGGCACGCAGGCAGAGCCTGGGCTACTGGATCTAGTGTGCTCGAAAAATAAGCACAGGGCTTGTATTGTCCTGCTTGATCTTGTGTAAGAACAGATAATGCTGTACCATCACGTTCTGTGACAAAAAGTGTAAAAGGCTTATTGTAGTTCGGTGTAGCTAGGACAGGAGCTTGGCATAAGGCTTTCTTTAACTCATTGAAACTAAGTGTATGTTCAGATGTCCAAGGGAGGACAGTCGATACGGCTGCCTCCTGTGTCGTTAACTGTATCAGTGGCTTGGCTAGAAATGCATACTGAGGAATCCATTGTCTGCAATAAGAAGTAAGGCCGATAAAAGCACGTACCTCCTTCTGTGTCTTGGGCTGTGGAAGACTCGCTATTAACTGGATACGGTCAGGTGTCAACTGCCTACCCCACTTGGACAGTAAGTGGCCTAAGTAGATCACTTGCTGGACACAGAATTGAAGCTTTGAAGGAGACACCTTGTGCCCCATCTCGGCTAGGAAATACAGGACTGTAAGCGATGCTCGCTCGCAAGCATGTTCAGAACGGGCTGTGATCAGTAGATCATCGACATACTGGAGCAGGGCAGTGTCAGTTGGCATGTGAATGTTGTCTAGTTGTCTCTTAAGTGCTTGACTGTAAATACTAGGACTTTCTGTGAAACCTTGAGGAGCTCGTGTGAATTTATAGCTCCTTCCATTTAAACAAAAACCGAAAAGGTACTGGCTGTCTGGATGAATGGGGACACTGAAAAATGCATTCTTGAGGTCTATTACTGTAAAAAATATTGCCTCAGAATCAATGGCTGTCAATAGGGATGAGATATCTGGAACAACTGGATACTGGGGAATGATACATTTATTGAGTTCTCGAAGATCAATCACTAATCGATATACTGGGGGTGCATTTGGATCAGTACGTTTCATGACTGGAATGATAGGAGAATTACATACATTGGAGTCAGTTTCTACAACTACTCCTTGAGCAATGAGCTTGTCAATAATTTTGGATAAGGCTGCTACAGCCTCAGGTGGCAATCTGTACTGTCTGATTCGTGGCAAGACTATACCTTGCTTGAGAGTCACACGATGGGGTGTGATTTGCATGAAGCCAACATCAGTTGGACCTTGCGCCCATAGATGCTGCGGAACATTAGACAATCTCGGATCAAAATCTCGTAAAACATAGTGACCCTTGAAGTCACGTAAAAACAAACGTATTCCCTCTGGGGAACAGCAAATAACTGCACCTAATTCTTTCAGTGTCTTAATGCCTAACAAATTTTCTGGACATGACTTCGTAAGCAGTAGATCAGTAGTTCGGGACAATGGACCTACTTCAAGAGTAACTGGCTTTGATATCTCGTTTACAATAGGCTTTCCTGAAAATCCAAGGGAAGCATTTCTAGAGCCTGAGAGCGGAGCCCCTGGAACCTCGTCGTGACTAATGGTAGTCCTACTTGCCCCTGTATCAATCAGAAACTTTCTGTCTTTCCCTAATACTTGACTGTGAACATAGGGACCTTCTTGATCTACAGGAATCTCGATGAGAGGCAAGCCTACCTCCCTCTCTAGGCTGTTTCATGAATACGCTTGATACTCTGGATACTCTGTCTGTGCATACTGGTACATCTGCTGTGTAACATGCTGTGTTGCAGCGATAGGCTGCGGTGCTGGAACTGTCTGTTGTGCATTCTGTGGCTGAGAAGTCTGTGAACCTTGTTCTTGTCTAGGCGGACGTGGTCTTTCTTTAGTTTTACCAGTGGCTATGTTGTGTTTCAGAACTGCACACTCGTTTATAAAATGACCTGGCTGTTTACAATAATTGCATGTCCCTTTAACGGGAGCTGCAGGATGACTGGCTTGATTCGGACCCCTCTTCTGACTGTCTTGAGGAACAGATTGTGCAACTAGTACTTTCATTTTCGTGTCTTTCATACGTCTTCTCTCGTGTTCTTGCTCTTCTCTGATTCTATTCTGGTGATACTGGAGCATCTGGAGCATTTGGGACGGGGTACTAGCTTGCCAAGTACTTTCGACTTTCAAAACTCGATTTTTAACTTGTGGACTTGAATTCTCGACTAATTTAGTAACAAAAAGATGAGGGTATGACTCGCTACTCGTCTTCAAACCACTGTTTATTATAAAACATTTCTCAAATCTGGAATAAAAATCACTAGTGTCTTCGTCTTGTTTCTGTTTACAGGCTGAGATTGCATCCCAGTCTTCCTTTTTAGTGGCTAATAATCTAGGTAAAACTTGTATTAATAATTCTGGTAATTCTTTACATTTGTCTCCAAGACCGGTACCTGGTACTCGTATCTTATCTTCAGCTTCTAGAGCTGTCCAATCGATCTTTTTCTCTCCCACCTCCCAATCCTTTTCCTTGAGTTTTTCATATATGCCTGCAGGCAACAGGACTTTTAGCATTTTAATAATATCTGGATACGTGTATTCTCCCATACGGAGCATGTCTTTTAATTCACGGTGGAACCCTGCTGGATCTTTGTCGTGACAGGGAATTAATTTCTTCATCTCTAAGAGTTCCATCTTTGTAACTGGGGTGTAAACAAATACTCGTTGCATTTCACCACCCGTTGTCCTAACTGGGTGTACTTCTCGTAACGGATGCTGTCTATCTATGTAAAACGGTTTACTTTCTGGAGGTGAGACATGAACAAAATGCGGATTTAAAAACGTTCTATATTTGTGGCGCTGTTCTAGAATGACACTAATTAAATCGGTACCTAAACCTTTCCATCTATACTGGAGTAACTCGTTCAGGACATCGTGTAACGGACCTGGATCAGAATGTTGACCCTCATACAGCGTAACGAGGTGCTGGATCATATACATACCCACCAGTCGCTGCTCGGCTGGGGGCAGTTTCAGAAACATTTGTGCCACTATTTCGTCTGGAAAAGTGGTAGAATCAGTAATCCATCGGACTGCTGATCGGGCTAGTTCTTGTTCATGCATAGTACTTAATTCACTATAACCGATTCGTGATTTCAGAATTTGATCGGTAGCTTGAAATACTTGTTCTAGAGAACCTTGTTCTGGTGCTGGAAGATGAACAGTTTTCTTGTGTTCTAGGCGTAAATGTCGGTCTGGAATTCTAGATTTACCTACATACGCTATTCTGGCGGTATTCTCGTCGTCTACCTCTTCAGTAGAAGAGTCATTTTCTTTCTCGCTTACTTGTGCTTCTTTGCGTTGTTCGTGTAACCTTATTATTTCTTTACGTATTTTCTTGTACATACTCTCTATACTATTGAGTGTCTTGTGCTTACCCTCGGCTATATTATCACTCCACTTTGTCAGAATTCTCATTTCGGTCGGATCTTTAGTCGGGGAATCTTGTTCCCGTATTAAACAATTGATCAGAAACTTTAATAACATGAACTGGATCTCAGCTTTCCTGAGAGACATGACTTCACCAATACTTTCTGGATCGTCTCCTGTACGAATGAAACGATACATTCTGTCTAGATCTTCTTTCATATTCGGTAGGGTGACCAAATACTCGGACACCTGTCTTATACGTACGGAATATATAACCATACTATCCTCGCCTGGGACTGGATCATAACAGCATTCAGTAAGAAGTCGCCTGATTTCTGCAATAGTCTTATATTTGGGCGTACGCTGTAACGCACGTTCATGTAACTCGACTGCTCCTAAACGTCTACTTGGCGGCGGGGTACCAGGAGGACCTCCGCCCGCGGCCCCTATACTGGAATCGTCGACTGATACTCTTCGTGCTGGCAGAGTGACTGATGTGGCGGGAATTTGTACTACGGGCTGGACCGGGGGTACCGTAACAGGTACTGCAACAGGTGCCCCGGTGGCTGGAGGATCATGAATTACATTATTTACAGGAGCTGGCAGAACAGGATTTGCATATTCTGGGACTGTGTCGTCCAAATAGGACGAGAGAAAAATATCAGCTGCGGTCGGTTTGTGACGTAGCTTGGTCGGAACTAAGGGTGGCGGAAAATTACATGGTGCTTCCGGGGTTTTGGCAAGCCCTCGGCAAGAAGAGGATACATACCCTTAATGAGGGCATTCCTCTGTCTGTCTGACTGTTCGGTTTTAACTCGTTCACCTATTTCGATTAATTCCCTTTCTTGGGCTCTTTCTAAGGATTCTCTACTTAATTCTGACTTTCTGATTTCTTTTTCGGTTCTTTTATGAGATTCTTTGCGCCATAACTCGATGGCATCTTTCTGTGACTGTCTGGCTTTCTTTTTCCATAATACTTCTTATTCTCGCATGATGCACTCGGCATCCCATGTACCCGATACGGGCCATCTGTACTTTTCTTCTAACTGTTTGGTGTACTCCACCCATAAATCTAGATATAATATGGCACTTATGCCATGCTTCTGATACATAAAATGACCTGGACTGTCCCTAGGCGGGACAGGAACTGCTTCTTCTAACAGACCTTTTCTAGTTTTTAACTGACGTAGTTTTGAGAGCAGCGGCATGACTGAACTGTAGTCTAGACACAATACAATACACAATGAACACGATAATTACACCACTTTCATACCACGACATTGAAATACATGAATGACATTTAAATTAACAGTTTTGACAAAATACTACCTGGAATACTGAGAACAGAATACATGAATTTCTCGAGAACAGAACGGACTAGAACAGAAACTAGATGCACTGCTAAAACAGTACGAAACTTACCGGTCTCATAAAGAGACACGTCAGGACCCGCATCCACCTAAGTGGACACTTCGTGTTGGATCTGCGTACCCAAACCCACGGACCAGAGACAATGCAATTGACCCTGTCTAGATACTACCCCAGCAACGGTACTCACCGGGCAGCAAGAACGGAAGGCCTCGGACTGGACTGGACTGCTACGATGACGGACGGACGAACTTCGGACTTCTGTTACGGGTGGGCCTCCGGATACCTCGGACCTTGGACTCTTGGCTTGGGCTCTGGTCGGGACTCGCCGCGTTCCTCCACCGCCTCGTCTGGATGCTGGACCGCAACCTCCGTCTCCTCCGTGGGCCTGAGGGATACTTGAAGCAGAAATATCTGCACGTGCACGGTATGGTTCCGTCACGGCTGCAGAGGATCAGGGGGCTTGCGTGGCTTCTCCGGCGCGTGGGGAAAGGGCAAGTCCCTGTTCGGGCGCCATTTATGTGGTAAATAAATAATTAATTACCGGTTCTATTTTTTGGGATACACTAATAACAGATAGCTCAATAAATAAGAGTCAAAATTCGAGGTAGCTGGAGTTTACAGGCTTTAATCAGGCATAAAGGACTGGAACAGGACAGCCTGCATGGGAGCGGGATGGCAGCTGCCGGGGGCAGGATCTGGCAGGACAAGCTAACTTTTAATAACAGTGCACAAGTATATATACTTAAACAATTACAATGCAGTCAATACAGTAGGCGTAGCAGTAGGCGGAGCAGTAGGTGTGTCTTGTAGCAGTCGCGAAAGATAAGGGCTAAAATGATGTAACAAGAGGCGTGTACAGGGCGTATACATAGACATGTGATGTAAACGTAACAGAAGTGTCATGAATGGGCGGAAACATGGAGGGGGCTACCTAAGGAGCAGCCGGGACCTTTAACCTAGTGGTGCGCGCAAGCGGGCTATGACGTGTTACTAGGAGAGGCTGGGGCTATGACTCCTGCGCTAGAAGAGGAGACATAAGTCTGGAGTGTCAGAGCGACATGTACCTAAGCATATCTGATATCTAATGTTTGGAGAACATGTTGATAGAAACTAGAAGTCAGGAGGGGAAAGGCTAACTGACTCTAAGACTGGTGCATGCATTATTCTATATGTATTGAGGAATATTCTATGAACATTAATACAGTAATTCTCTTACATGGAGACAGGAAGGCTAGACCATGACGGGAACTATTGATGCGATTCAGTAGCTTAGGAATGCAGAGAAGGAGAGCTGGACTGATAACTGGAAACATAACATACTTTTGGCAGACTGGGAGGCAGAGCCAGGCCGAGCCGGGCACTGCGAGGCAGGAAGCAAGTGAAGGGTCAGGGATACAGGTGGGGGCTGTATCGCTCCTCGGAGCGAGGTTCAGGAGACAGGAGCTGAATCTGGGTCCGGGCCCTTTTGAGGCCTAGAAACAGGGACTTTACAATGAAATAACGTGCACACTGAGAAACGTGGCAACGTAGCTTTACATAGGCCTAATACTCGTAGCTTTCACGAGAACTGGAAACTGGCATACTAGAGATGGACACAACTGTAATTGCGTCTTTAATCGATCATGGGGAATACATATGCATATTAATCATGCACATACAACATAAGATGTGGGACACGTAGGGACACAGAACATGGCAAAATTTACTTTTCCACAGATCACTCAGGCGGGCCATTACTTTCACAACCGAATATCACCATCTCTGGTGAAAGATTAACCGGAATACTGAGCGTGGAGGTTATAAATTGCTCTACATCCGATAGAAAGACCACCAATTTTGGGCAGGCAAAGAACATATGCATGTCATTGGCTGCTAAAATGCCACACCCGGACAGCAATGGCCCCTACACCCCCCCCCCCGCTTTGACATTTTAGCCAGCGTATACTAAAGATCAAGCAAAGCCATAAAACTTTGGGAGCGTAAACTTCCAGATACTAACACACTGCTGGCCAATTCGAGTGCCTGACTGATATCCAGCCCTGTCTTACCCAGCTTGGCCTCCCACTTGGCAATCTGTAAGGAGAGATCATCCGGGAGACCAGATAATAGGTGCTGATACCTTACACCAATTCTTGCCCTCATCTGAATCAGTTCAAACAACATAATCTTATCAAACAAAGTGGTGGCTTGACCCTTCATTTTATCCACAAAACTTTGGATCTGTAAGTATTTTTAAAAATCATGCGTATTAATATGGAACTTATCCTGTAAATATGCAAAAGAGGCCATTTGCCCATCCAAACCTAAATCACCAAGAGCTCCCAACTAAAACGACAGCCACCTGAAGGTGGTCTGATCTTGAAAGATGGCCGGCAGAAGTCGAGCGGCAGTGAAAGGTGTATAAAAATGAATATTGGGAATCGACCATTTATGCCGGATCTTGCGCCAGACTGAGAACATAGCCCCAAAAACCTTGAACTTAGTCTTCTTAAAGTAGCTTGGTTCAAGAATCCGCATTAAGATCCGCTTAAGGTCCTCTCCTTGCCCTATTCAAAAATAATAGGTCTACAGAACAACGGTACCACCGCCATGTCCCCAAGCAATGGCAGGCCCATATGTTGGAGCAATGCGGACCAATAGTAGAGCAAAAAATTTGGGACTGACCAGCCCTCCCGGTCTCTCGAGAGGCACATCCACTTAGCTGCCCTACGAGGGCAATGATACCCCCAAAGAAATCTATTGCAGGTCCTTTCTGCTCTGGCCAGGTTTGGTTGTGAGAACTCCAGTGGGATGGTTCTAAATAAGTACAAAAACATCGGTAGGACCAACATTTTAAGAACGTTACACCGACCATACAAAGAGAGATGTAAATTGTCCAATCTTACTAGTTTAGAATTAACTGATTCGATAACCGGCAGAATATTCAATTCTGGGATGTTGACAACTAAGGCAGTAATTTTGACCCCTAGATATGTTGCGACTTGAACCACTGGAGCTTGAGAGGGCCCAAAGCAGAAGTTTGAATGACCTGGGTTTTGGTGACATTGAGCTTGTAGCCAGACAAATGGCCATACTGTTCTGCTAAGTTCTTTAGGGCAGGAAAGGCAGAGGCAACATCCCTGGTCAAGACTACAATGTCGTCAGCGTAGGCCAACGTCTTGTACTCTTTAACATAGACTCTAACCGGCAAAATATTTAAAGAGCCTTCAATCTTACTTAGAAAAGGGTCGATGTACAAGGCAAAAAGCAGGGGCGAGCAGGGGCAGCCCTTCCTAGTGCCCCTGTCGATACTAAATGATGTTGAAACCAGACCAGAAACACATAGAGTGGCCGCTGGAGCAATGTAAAGCAATTGAACTGCCTGGATGAACTTAAGGCTGAAACCTTTTCAGCGGGGAACTGCCCATAAAAACCCCCAAGCGACCCTGTCGAATGCCTTCTCGGCGTCCAACAGGATCGCTCCAAGGAGAGACTCGGTAACCTGAGCCCAGTCCAGAAGTGCAATGACCCAGCGGATATGATCAGCCATGTCCCTGCCCGGAATAAAGCCATGCTGGCGTAGTGAGACCAATGGAGTAATCACCCAAACTAGTCTGGTAGACACAATTTTGGAATAAATGTTACTGTCTGTATTTATAAGAGATATAGGCCGAAAGGAGGAAGGGTCCAGCTCTGGCTTATCTTTCTTCCTAAAGAGAACAATCGCAGTTTGGCGCCATGAGTCTGGTATGTTACCTTCCTGTGCTGCTCTGAGAACTGAGAGAAAATCCAACCGAATCTCAGAGCACCCTATAGAATTCCAAAGGAATGGCATCTGGGCCTGCAGCTTTTCCATTAGCTAGTGAATTAATTGCTAACTCAACCTCCTCCTATTCTATGGGGGCAGAGAGAGCTTCATTCTGTTGGGCCGTAACATGGAGGGTATTGATGTCCTGAAGAAAAACCCCAGATTCGGATTCCATCTCTGAACCAGTATTTTCCTCTGTATACAGTGTGAGATAAAACTGCAGAAAGACACCCATGACCCCCTCCTGTGTATCATGAACATGGCATTGATGATCTTGGATCTTAATGATACGCTTGGCCAAGCTCTTCTGCTGCAGTTGTTTGGCCAAAACCCTGCCAGATTTTTCCCCAAATTCAAACATCATTGTACGAAACTGTAAGAACTTGGCAGCCAAATCCTGACCAAAGAACTCCAGCAAACTAGCCTTGGTTTTAGCAACCAGTAACTGACTTTGACCCGTGTCACGACCCTCCTTAATTATGCATGTTAACTGGACCTCTGCCACCCTCAACTCCTCAATACACCCTCTAGTTTGTTCTTGGATTGTCCTCCATTGAAAGGCCGAAAAGCTCTTCGTCTCCCCCGGACTGCAGCCTTAAGTTTATCCCAAACTGTAGCACCAGAAGCAGTCCCCCTATTAATATTTAAAAATTCAGTCCACCTATTCCTCATATGTTCTAGATAGGGCTGTTCCAATAATAATTTTCTTTCGAATGTCCAAACCCTTGGGACACAAGGCCCATGAAAAAGAGGACATTTGACAATTAGAGGATTATGGTCTGACAGAATTCTTGGGGGGGGCTGAAATAGAAGTTACTTCAGCAAGCTGATCCGACATAAAAAAATAGTCCAAACGGACCATTTTATTAAGAGGGGCAAAATAGTATGTAAAGTCATCCTGTTTTTTATTGTGGCGAAACCAGAGGTCAATCAGACAATGTTCCTGAACCAGAGCTTGAAACGCCCTAAAGACCCTAGGCTTCTTACCCAAGTATCTTTGACCCCCCCCCCCAGTAAATTAAAATCTGCAAACAGATTAATATTCATATCCCCACACAGACAAATAGGATGCGGCCATACTGCCAGCTCTAAATTCAGGAAATGTAATACTGCTGGATCATCTAAATTTGAGCCATACACTGTACAAATGGTTAGAGGTCTACCATTGACTGCTAATTCGACTATTACCCATCTCCCTGCACTATCTTGACTAGTTTTGCTGCAAGATCCAGCCCCACGTCTCAATAAAATTGCCTCCCCTCTAATCATAGAGGTCTGACAGGAACATCCAAGTAAATCAAACCCTGGAATTCTCAGATCATCACGATTGCTCCAGGGCACATGCGTTTCTTGTAGACAAAGTATATCTATTTGCAAAGCCTGAACAATTCTAGAGAACAAAGCCCTTTTCTTACCGTCATTCAGCCCGCATATATTCCAAGAACATAAGCGCAATTTACCCTGCGCCATTTGTTTTCATAAGAAAGCCTGCCCCAACCAATATATGCAAAACAAATTTGATCCAACCTTCTGGAAATGAGCATACCCTAATAATACCAATACCAACAAAAGTGCCACGATTATGCTGTAAATTCAAGCATTTTTTAGTGTCCCACCACCTACCGCCCTCCCGCTCCCCCCTCTGCCACCCTACCAACCCTTCACCACCCCGAACCCACCCCCACAGGGCTCCCCTACCCCCATACCCCCCTTGTAGGGCAACAGGACCAAAGTCCTTGCAATGGAGGAACTGGTTCAACTCGATCTCCCCTGGTGTCATCGCCCAGCCATTGACACCCATGTGGGATAAGTCCTTAGGGGGAAAAAAGAAAAAAGAAAAAAAAGAAGAAAGCAGGACCCAGACTTTTCCACTACAAATGGCCAATACCCCCACTTAAGGACCCCTAGGCTCTTAAAGAAAGAGAAACATAAGAAAGTACAGCTTTGGAATCTAAATTGAATTTAAAAACTCCTTAGCCTGAACTTCAGAAGCAAAAAATCTGGTCTGACCATGAAAAATAACTTTCAGTTTGGAGGGAAAGAGCAAGAATACTTGGGCTCCCTTTGACAGAAAAGGTGCTATTAGCTGTCGGAGCTGCCACCTTCGCTCCACAGTAGCTGGACAAAAATAGGGTCTAACAAAGAACTCACATCCTTTACCAGCCCGCCTCTATCTGGCCTGGCTAAATCATAAATCTTTTCCCTGGCTAGATAGTTATTCAAGCAGATTAAAATAGCGCGAGGCAGATCGTCAGTCTGGGCAGTCCGCTGCCTCTGCTTAAACAGGAAACGATGTGCCTGCTGACCTTAAGTTGCCAATCCCCCTGTTTATCCTCCGGAAATGCTTCAGTGAACAGTTCGACCACAAATTGCCTGGCGTCCGAACCTTCCATCCCTTCCGGGATTCCCAAAACTCTCAGGTTGTTCCTCCTTGCCCTGTTTACAAGGTCTGTAAGTTTCCACAGCATATCCTCCCTTTGAGTTTTGATGAGGTCTGTAATTCCCCTCTGAGTGGCCATGTCGTCTTCCAGAGTGGAGATCCTCTCTTCCGCCTCCACAATTCTTGAGGCAATGTCACAGCGTGTTTTTGCTAGTCTCCGAATAGAGTTTTGCACCCTTCGACACACGCCCTGAGTTCGCACACTTTCTTGCCGAGACTCTTCGCGGTGGCCCATAATGGTCTGATAAATTACCGCAAGTGTCATCTCCCCTGGTGGGTGAGAAGAATTGGCCCCGGTACCACCCCCCGCATCGGTAGAGTTATCCTCCGGACCAGTCTGTGTGGAAAACGAATAGTCCCAAACTAATGAGCCTGTGTTCGGGCATGATGATAGGAGTCCCTGCTCACTAGATGCTTTCCGGACTGTACGAGGACCATAAGATGAGGCTTCTGAGGTTAAAACTTCATTGGTTCGCCAATCACCCAGCTCACTGTCATCATCAGTCCACTCTTTATCCAAGCCAGCATCCTCCTCAGATGACCCAGTATGGTCAGATAGGGAATAGAATTTATCGCCACCTTCTATATCTCTAGCATCTCCATTTAGATTTGTCATAGCATTCTGAGAGGCCACTTGGCCCACAGCACCTGCCATAGTTTTGTTTTGCTGCGGCAGCTCAGCACTCCTTTAGTCAGAGGGGGCTCCAGAAACAACACTAGGCACCATTGAAACTACCAATCCCGGGGTTCCACAGGGGAGGGTTGAGTGATCTACGATGTTGACGGGAGCTTTGAGATTATTATCAGCCCTCTTACCCCCACCTCCTGATGCACAGCCTCACTCGTTGAGTCAGACCCCTGGGCCACACCATCTAGGGGGACCGTGCTGACATACGATGCTGTTGACCCCGACAGAGACAGAGAAAAAGCGGCATCCGCCTTACCCGAAATAGAAGCTCCCGAAAGTTTTGGAGATATGGGTGCCAGCTGTCCACGTTTATTTTTAATCTCATACTGTGGCATCCTGTTCTTATTAGCCTGGGATTTGAACAAAACAGGGAGGGTCTGCCTGGATTTTGCTGCCACTGGTATTGCTGTCTCCACAGGAACCGATCAGCTGCTCACTGCGTCTCCGCCAACTCAAGCTCCAGATGCTGCTGAAGCTTGAACTGCTGGTGACTGCCCCTCCACGCCAGCTGACTTCAAAGAGCCGGCTCCCCCGGCTGTCAAGACACGACCCACAGGAGCAATGGCCGGATTCCTCCGCTGGGCTTTGGGAGGCATGATGAAACACGGAGAGCCAGACAGCCAAAACACCGAGCCACGGCGAGAGTGGTAAGCTGACGAGTCCGCCCGCAAGGAGAGGATCCAGCTAGTGAGTCGATTCTGAGATACCAAGGGCCCCCACAGCATAGCGTTTGTTTTTACTGGAGTTTATTGGCTCCGTTTTTCAAAAGTCCATCCTGATTTCAGTCTTCAAGAGCCATAATACAACATTAACCGGCGAGTCGACCGGGACAGAGCGTTTCACCCAGCTCACTCAGCCGAGTGACCGGCCGCCATCTTATAAAATACATCTTTTAGTGAAGTTTATTTTAATATTCTGTGTTTGCAAATATCACTTTTAGAATGTAGGTATTTGCTTGCCTAACTATTTGAGCCTGCCTCTGCGAGGTTGTGTATTCCTTCATCTGGTTTTGTGAGTGAAAGGGCTGGGGGATTCCAAGAGACAGGCTGGGGCAGCATGGTGGTGAATAGGGACATCTGCATCTAGATGGGAGGGAGGAGTTGCACCTGGGACCTGAATAGGGCTGGGCATTCCTCTACAATGCTGGCTCCACCTCCTGTGGTGTGTCTGATGTCTCTGCCCTGCACACTAAAAGAAGAGTAGGAAGACTGTCAACAAAGTGCTCCATGACTGTACTTGCCTTCCACAATGCTGGCTCCACCTCCTGTGGGGCGTCTGATGTGCCTGCCCTCGCTGTGAAAAGAAAAGAGAAGTCTGGTAAACAACTGGGCACAGGCCCCTCTCCCCTCAGAGAACAAAGGATTTTGGGGTACAAGTATTGGGACCCTGATCCCATGAAATTAGATCACTTCTGGACTTACAAGACGAAACCTCTGCTGAGGAAAAGGAACCTGAAGAAACTGAGGAGAGACTATTCACAAGCTGAAGTGCTGCTTGGGGGATTGGCCTGCAGTGGTTGCCTGGCTGCCAAAGGGAGGAGAAAGAACTTTGTGAACTTTTCTTTCAACTTGTGCAAAGATCTCCAAGGGCTTGGAACAGAGCTTGTCCCCTGACCAAAGTCCCAGGACCAGTGGACTTCACCAGCCTTTGTGAATTGCTGCTAGAAACGCTGTTTCAGTGGCTACAGAGGCAGGGATCTGTGACTGACTCTCACGACCGGCCTGGTGTCCTGTAGGCACCGCATCAAGCAACGTCCGCCTCGAACAATGCAAGCTCTGAGCTCACCGACTCCGTCCTGACACCGTCACCGAGCCGTAGCCTGCACTGCAACTGGTGGACACTGCGATGGACAACGCCTCGGTATACCGACTCGTACTGGTCTGACCAAAGCGGTCCCTGCTGCTGACTCTGAGTCCTGTCACCGGACCGAAGTTGGGCACCGCCTCTCACGCTTCGCGAAGCACCACCCGACTCACACCGCTGTCCGGACTAATCAACGCCAGCTCCCGAACTCCGGCTCTGTCGCCGCACTGCAAGCTGCAAGCACCGCATTGAAGCACTGTCTCGCCCTGCAACACAAGCCTTGGATCCACTGACTCTGTCAACGGGCCACTGCCTGCACCACATCGACGGGACAACGCATCCTGCAACGCTTTCTTTTCAGCACCGCGACGAACACCGGAACCGACTCGCACATCCGTGCCGGCTGCCCATAGTAAAAGGTACTGTGACTGAGTCTGTCGATATTTGAGTGGGCCCGTACCGAAGCGGTCAGCTGGATTTGCTAGACTCTGTGTTATTTTCAATAATGCTGTAGCCGGAACAGGCTACCGACTTGCACAGAACCTTGATTTAAGCCTTTTTACAAGAACTCTTGAAATCTAAGAGTAATGTGGATTCTTTTTGTTGTTTATTGGTCTTGTGGTAACTCTATATAAAATATACTTATTTTTTATATAAAACCTTGTGTGGTGTCCATTTGTAGTGTTGTCACTGGGTTACTGTATGTGGTCACAAATGCTTAACTTAAAACGCCTTGCTGCACGTGCCTAGCTACCAAGGGGGTGAGTAGGGGTCATTTTAGGAGCGTAATCCCCCTTACTGTGACTAGAGGAGAGGGTCCCTATTTGTCACAAGTACCTATCTGTGCCATCTAGAGACCCCCAATTCTAACAAACTTCTAAATTGAAATCGTTGAGCTGAGATGATTCTCTCTTTGCTCGTGTGGTTGAAAAACTGTGCCACCTTCTCCCAGTTCTTTCAGTATTATATTCTGGTACGAATCTCCTGATGGTAATGGACCTACAGTGGACTTACAGTGGAATGGAACATCTTGCAGGTTCTACAAGAAGGTACCAGGGGTGGCTCATGCTCTCTCAAAGCTGGTCTTGGTGCCACTAACACACATTCAGAAGATCACGGAATAGAGCATCTTCTACCTCTGGTTTCATATTCCCTAAAACCATATTTGGGGCTGGTAGTAGGTGGAGCAGAAACAAATTTTCAATGTGCACATCCTAAGTGCAAATGTGTTACCACCCAAATAACATCACAGATATGTGTGACAGTCTTTGGATGATCAAAATGACAAGCTCTGCTCTCCCTTGAAACAATGGCTTATATACTACTAGGCAGGTGCCCTAAAACGAATTCCTGCCTTTTCTTAGGTCCATTTGGTTACCGGGGTAATCAGACTCTATAAAGGGTGACAGTATTGGTGTTCACCATTAGCTCAAGATACTTGGTCTGGTATGGAAAGATTGCATTCTACACCTCCTTGATTCTTTGGGTAGATTAGGATGGAAAGTGAGTTCTTAGCTGAAAGGAGGTTGTTTTGAATTGTGCAAGGAATATCACATGAGATTATCTTGCCACAATTGTGTGTGTTTTTAAAGCCCACAATTCCACACCTGTATTAAAAAATATATACATCTATTTGTTGAAGATCTGCTATTTCTGTGTGATCATCTTGATTTTTCAGAATATTCGTGGATTCTCTATTTGCTGAGCATTTCACCCTGCTAACCAGTGGTAGAGTGCAGGTGTTCCCCCTTTAAACATAGTTGAATTAGCATATTCCTAAATATTATATTTAACTTACATGCAAGTCCCAAGTATATGGTACAAAATGTACCAAGAACTTGCAAGTTAAAAGTCACTAATGGACTGCAGCATAAATTATGGCATCCACATCAGTGGCAGTGAAAAGCAAGGCTTCGGGCCTACCTTTGCATCCTGACTGTGACAGTTTAAAACTGTCATTTGACTTGTCAAATAAATCGTTATGATAGGTCAAAAGCCCCCTTTTAAATATCAAAAGGGCACCTCTATGTTGGCTTTGTAGTCCAAGAGGCAGTGTGCATTGTCTTTCAAAGTAAGACATGTAGAACATAATGCTAACCTGTGCTTATAGTGACCAGCACCCAAAAGCTGATTTTCACTGCGATAGGCCGCGATGTCCTATGCAGAAAACCATGGTACAGATTGAAATCATAATAATGTATCTCAGGAATGGGACTAGCTAGAAAAAATAAAGCAACAAATATTTTTAATAGTTATTAAAAATCCAATACAGTGGTGAAGTCGGATTTTTAATTAATAATTAAGAAAAGTAACATTTAAAAAGCTACCTTTTAGCTGTCTGACATTCCTGCAAGCTACATTTCTATTTGTTCTGCCACTTCTGCCAGCTAGTAATTAGCATTTGAGTACATGTGAAAAAGGTGTGAAATGCCTAATAGGAGCAGACAATAGGCTCAAATGAATGAGCAGAAATGATTCCTCTGAACCTTCCAAGATATGTGGCATGTGGTGCCTTTTTATCATTATAATGTCAAATCCTGCTTGAATGACAACTAATGCTTGACAGGTCTGCTGAGTTTAAATTTAGCACTTTGGGACTCACTTGAAAGGAAGAGAAACAGTATGCCTACATAATTCCTGTGTATGCAATGTCTGGTTGCTTTTCTGGAAGTATCCAGCTTACCAAAGGCAACTGAACCCGCTGTTGGCCTCTGACTGAAATCATGCGAGTCTCTTAGTGCCTCCACTGAGGTCGTAGGGAGCTTCGGAAGTACACACCTGTGGTGAATTTGCACTTCAAGGAGTAAAGTCAGAAGGTACAATTTTTGATCAAGTTGATGTTTCTGACCTGTACTCAATCACAGTCAGCATCAAATTGCATGCATGTCAGGTTCTACATGAACCTTAACTATCATGGGGCCTTTAGGCTTCTTGGTGCTAGTCCTACTAAAAAGAAAAAAGAAATTCATACCTCTTATAATCCTTATTGTCATTTTGGTGTCATTTTATTTAGTAAAGTTTACTAAGTTAAGCGGGTCTTGTCTGTACGATAGCTACCATGGGGTTGAGCTCACGTTAATTTAGTGACTTTGAGAGCTCACCCCGATAAAAGGATGTGATTTTTCCTTGAGGTGGGAAGTCACCCATGCTAAATATTAATCCAATTTCCTATACAATGTGCATTCATAAGTGAAATGGGGGCTGAATAAAACAAATAATTAATATGCAAATGGACATTAAATAGCAAAATCACATAAAATCCAAGACCTAATCAAAAAGAAATCCAACGCAATGCTATGAAAAATCAGGCCCCTGTAGGTAAGCACTATTCAACATCCATAGTCACTTGAAGATCATGAACAACAAAAACCTCCTGAAATTGTGAAAACTCAACACAATACCAAATCAGTTACTACAACGATAAAGTGGTATATACAGTCTTCAAAAACACTGTGTTTTGTACTGTTGCATCAACTCAGGTATTCTGTTATGGTTTGCAAACACTTACTGTTCACAATACTGCTCATTACAAAGTACGTGGAGTCTCCTGATGGTAAAGTACAATTTAAAAGAATGTATTTAGATCTCCCAAAAATATGTTTATGTCAAACTGTAGTGAAAATTCATTTCATACATGTATTTGAAATATTTGAAATGTTTAACAAAGTAAAAAACAAGCATTTACAATGCAACGGTTTCGCCTTTGCAAAAGTTAGAGCTATTGGCATTTTAAATGACAACATTTTTATTTATGTGTTGGTTTTGAAAACAGATAAATAAATGGCATTGTCATTTACAATGCCAATAGCTTAATCTCTCGCAAATGCCAAACCCACAGAGAGCCCCCCACACACACAGAGCCCCCCCACACACACACCCACCGAGCCCCCCCACACACCAACACAGAGCCCCCCCACACACCCACACAGAGCCCCCCCCACACACAGCCCCCCCTACACCCACACAGAGCAAAGTGTGAGCCATGGTTCTGAAGAAGTGTAGAAATGCAGCATGTAAACAGGTCAAATTACAGATCTGAATTACATTAGCAAAAGAGGCGTTACAGTTTGGGCATGCAAGCAACAATATAAATAGAGACTCGAACGTGGGAAAAAAGGCCAAATAAAGATATAAAAGAAAGATAAACACTAAATCAACATGCCCTGGACCCACAGAAAAGTAAGCAAAATGTCAAAAGTCGAGCGGAAAGGTCCAACCGCAGCAATCTCGGGAGGCGAAAATGCTTAAAGCTTACTTGCGGGTCCCAGGAACAAGGACCAAAGCACAGTAGGGGGCCAGGTCCCATACATCTAACGCAGATGGCACTGCAGTTGTCTAGTCTTGATGTGTCCATTGCAAGAACCAATGTGGTCCATGTGGATCAGTATACAGAGGATTCCTCAAAGGAAGCGATCGTGGCGGGTGGCAATCTTCATATACCTGTTCACCTGAGGTACGAATGATAGATCAGAGTCCACAATCATCTTGAGGACCTGTTTCCTTAAGGATGCAACTCCTAAACCTAAGAGAACTTGACAAACCTCTCAGCCCAAGAGCTAAAAAAAAACCTTAAATCAGTGTATACAAGAAGCACTAGAAATTGACTTCTCTTCTGCGCGTGAAATCCATTCCGATGTCAAACCTCCAGTAGAGGGCAGAAAAATATCCTAATAAACTCTAGCAGATCTCACTCGAAAAAAAGACACAACCCTCAGGTAGAAGCAAGCATTAAGAGGAACTCAGGGACGTGAGCAGGAAAGAAGAAACATAAAGAAAGGTAATGTCATGTCCTCCATGGAAATTCAACAGCTCTTCTTCGTGTGCTTACTCCTGCGTGAAGTTGGTTATGAAAAAACTACGGAGCCATTAAAAACTGACTATAATGGGACTCGAATCCAGGTGCTTTGCATTGCCACGGAGCACACATACCATTCCTGGGGGTGCGAATAACAACCCAATATAAACCGGGTGATGTAGCCTCCTTGCTTCATGTCACTGAACCAAGTGGACCAACACACCTGAAGACAACGAACTGCAAAAGCAAACTCGACTACAACCATAAAATGCCAATAGACCAGATTCAGGCGGGAGACTTATTTTTCAACCCAAAAATTGCTTTATTTGAGCTTTCTCCCGCCTGAAATTGCATTTTCTATAATAAAAGTCAAAGGGGAATTTTAACTCTCCCGATTTTTTATTGTAAATCTCCCACGTCCCTGTCATAAAATGTTGGCATGTATGCTAGAACGTGTTACTGGTTACATCGATCATCAGGGAACCGAGGTAAGTGGAGACATGTTAGGCGAGCCTGCACTCTTCCCAAACGGAGCGGAGCTCTCAAGAGTCACTCATCCAGTCCAGGGTTTTGCTTTTCATTCCGGGATTCGTGATGGTACAAGTCCCATTGTAAAATTAGGGCTCTTGCACCAGCATGCAAAGAATCATCCTAGCGTCTAGACTGTATGAGTTACTTGCGGACTAACACAAGAAACCTCACAGCTTTACCAAACTCAAAGCGGTTTCCTCCAAGGGCCTTTAACGAAGTGGGCTGGACCAGTTAGAGAGATGCGCAGGAAGAAACACATCTCACCGCCGCCAAGGTATACCGTGACTGTTTCACTCGCCATTGTGTTCAGCTGAAACTGGTTTGAGGCGGGAGGGGGGCTTGACTCAGATTTCTGCCCTCTGCCCTCCCCATCTTCCCTGCCCCCTCCACAAACAGGGTTAGACAATGCAAACGTATAAGGAGGGCCAAAGGGCGGGCGTTTGCCTGCAGGCAGCAAATGAGGCCCCCGCCTCACTCTGAACGTACGTATCACGCGCAGGACAGGTTACAGCCCTGTGCGTGAGAAGGCAGCACACGGTGGGATACTGACTCCGTGGCTTCTGCTGCCAGAGCCCCTCCCGCAACAACAGCAGAAACGTGCACCGAACATTGTTTCGGCCGAGGGTGAAGACCCTGAAGTTGGTGTTGGCTACTGTCTGTGCTTGCGACAACCTCGCCTCAAAATTCCGCCGTTACCCTAGCACCTCTCGTCTCGTTCCTGCAGGACTCTAAGAACAAGTCAGGTCCCGGGCCGGCCAGCCAATCACAGCGTGGCCCGGGGAATGACGTCACGGGGGTGTCCCGGGCCGGCAGCCAATGACAGCGCGGCCCAGGACAAAGGGGCGGGACTTAAAAAAAGCCCGAGAAACGCCCCCGAATCGCGTTTTCACGGGGAAAGCGTGATTGACAGCCTCTGTCTCCCAATGGCTAGCCTCCATTTATGGAGCTAGCCAATGGGAGACAGAGGCGGGACTAAGCCCCACACTGTAGGAACATAAGATTTCTTCTGGGCGGAGCTAGTGCTCCGGCCCAGGCGAAACCTAACAACTATAGCCCTGGTAAATTAATTTTGAATTACAACTTTAATTAATAGAACTATGTTAAATTAAAATAAAATTATTTTTCTGAAGGTTATGTTAAAA
Organism: Lissotriton helveticus; assembly: GCF_964261635.1. Lineage (NCBI taxonomy): Eukaryota > Metazoa > Chordata > Amphibia > Caudata > Salamandridae > Lissotriton > Lissotriton helveticus. The sequence goes on along the minus strand of NC_136071.1, from coordinate 1,081,152,417 downwards.
AATGTAAACGGTCGTTGTACTCCTGTGAGTGCAGTCGCAAGGTGCACTGACTGTAAGTGCTTGACCGAGCTTTCAACAAAAACTTTACACACTGTGTCAATGTTTACATTCATCACTTTTATAAATGTACCCGTTCATCATCGTTTCTCATATTCTCTTTATGTAATAGCTGTTGATACAGTATGTATGTCTTTGTTTCATTCTTAATCTCAGTTATGTCAAGATACGTTGTTGTACATTCTTTATTTGACAATGTACCCCCTTCATTCTGGTCTTTCATGTTGAGGATGTTTACACTAATCTACACATTAAACAAAATCATAATCCTATTGATACAATTCATCCAAATTCGAAACATTGACCAATTCACTAAAACATATATAATCTCAAATACAAAGGGTTTCTTGCACATATTATCATAGAAGTGTCTTGTCTGCGCCCATTTAATGCATGGGTGTATCCCAACATACACTTTTGAATTTAGTGGCATGAAAGTACAATATATCACAAGTTAACTTTTGTCAAGCTTTTTCTAACTATAATAGGCATCCTTTAGGTCTCATAAACAGAACAGTAAAAAATGATTACCTTTTTTCAGGGCTTCAGCTGTCAGGCTCTTTTCTGCCTCTTCTTCAGAAGTGACTGGATAAAAAATCAATAATATACAGCAGTAAGCATTTATTACACTAATGTGATAGTGACAGACTAATTTTAGATTCCATCACTCCTCTTTCTTCCCGAGCCATTTGAACGTTAGCGCTTTACATGAGTCCATTACTGACTAAAAATTCTAAATCGCAGTTTGCATGACTATTCAAAATAACGAGGATCGGCTTGCATTATAAGTGAAAACAGTTTAATGCCTCGCTAAGCACAGTGCACTTTCTGTTTACTTCAAATAACCAAACGATTTCACATGTAATATTCTATAGGGATAGATAGAGTATCAGGCGAGGATGTGTCACTCGCATATCCGCTGAAATCAAATGATGTTTAAAGACTGGTGTCTCTCAAAGATGAAGGAGAAGCAAACCCCCCACCCCCTCCCCACCCCGCACACCCTCACGCCCCCCTCCCCCCAGGAGGGGGCAGTGGACAGGCTCCGGAGAGATCCATTCCTTCCACAGGACTCAGCGGAGGATGAAAACGCTAATGCAGAGTAAATTGATTTTGTGTTACTACTGTGGTGATTTAATGCTCTGGAAATACACAGTAACAACTAAATATAGATCCGTGACCAAGCAAAAAAAGATATATCCATTTCTAATTTGCTGTCATGCTCCATAAGATGCGGCACGAGCGTGAGGCAAGCGGTGGGGGTCGGCTTGAGGGGAAGCTTGGGATTTTATTTATGATTTAAACCACATGCCTGCTGGGAAAGAGGCAACACTGCGGTCATTTGTTCACGTTAGGACTGTATTTAGAGGCAAGCTTATGACTTCCATTCTGTCTACTCACAAAATGTTTGTAGTTAATTGTATAAACTCAAACCGATAACTTCGACAGCTCGCACTTCCCATTGCCCTTCATGTTTGTAACAGTGTACAACGCAAGAGCAAGTTTCTCTTTTAGTCTGGTGACAGCTATAATTAATTATTTTAAATTTTTGTCCCACATTAGGGCCTCATTTATGAGGCCGTGCGTGAGTTTTGCGCTTCCGATGCGTCACTTTTTGTGACGCATCGGCGGCGTAAAACATGCGTCGTGTTGCGCACTATTTACAAAGTGACGCATCTAAGCAGATGCGTCACTTTGTAAACCCCTGCGCTACATTTTACCTGCGTCAGGTATAATGTATGCAAAGGGGGCGTTCACACGCAAAAAGCCTCGTAATAGTGACGCAGTGAAATCTGTGAGATTTCACTGCGTCACTTTTAGGACGCTGGTGCATCAAAATCTTGCGCCTGCCTCACAGCAGGCGTAAGACTGACGCAAGCCCTTTCACATGGGGCTTTCCCCATGTGAAAGGACGCATTGCTGGAGTTGCGTCACTTTTGTGACACTCCCCAGCAATGCGTGACTTTTGCGCTTACAGATACGTCAGAAATACTGACGTATCTGTAACTCCTTGCGACATGATCAATCATGTCGCAGGGAGAGCGCAGTGAAAAGTGACGCATCGCTGTTTTCACGCAGCGATGCGTCACTTTTCATAAATAAGGCCCTAGGAAAGGCCGATGATTATTTTCTAATCCCTGCACAAACCTCTATTGTAATTGTTTTTTGTGTGTTTTTTTTTTTGCAGTTTTATATAGCGCAAATTCGACCTGAAGTTAATGGAGTGTTTCACATGAGCCTTGGTTACATCACACAAGGTCAAATTTTTTGGGTAGGGAGGGGCACAGATAGATTAAGGGCCTAATTATGAGTGGCTCGTTAAATTCCGTCCTGTGTGTAAATTCCTATTTATGCATGAGACTTAATTACGAGTTTAGCTTTATTTAACACAGCCAATAATTTTGGATAAACCAAGTTCATTAGATTTCAACAGGTCAAACCTGTCGAAATGTATCTGGGGAAAACATACAGTAATTACTGTCTCATGCAAATTTTGGTAGATCTGCATGCTATTCCCACTAAATTCATAACTGGTGTTATTTATCATACCTGACAAATAAAGTAACCCTAATGTTGTTATTTATTAGGGGTGACAAATAATGCCTCAGAATCACAGGCTGTTGAGCCCAGGTCCATACTCCAGTCTGGTTTCACAGTTCCAAAGTCGTAGACTCTGGGCATAATGACAAATCTTCTCTAGAACTGTTGCAGTTGCAACATCACTTGCAAATAACCAGGAACGAATGCTTGTTAAGCATCTGTACATGTGGATTTACGGCTGAGGGCCTGATTATGGGTCAGGAGATTAACAATATTTAAAATTTCCGACCCCAATCTTTCGACATATTGACTCATATTATGAATTGAACACCGCAGAATGGGAAATAGCTGTGCAAAACTGGTTTTACCAGACTAAGGGGTATATGTACAAGAATTGCATCTAACTAACGCTAATGTTAGTTATCTGCAATTTTCTTACCACCGTGTACCTCTGAAACCAATTGCCATGGTACTGACTTATTTACGATATTGACGCTAAATGGTGATAGTTTCTCACTGCGGCAGGAATTTTCAACGTTAACACCAGCACCGGTGATAAAAATCTTGCCGCTAATGTGAAAAAAATTACGCCGGCCAGTCAGTGGGTAGAAAATGCATGTTAATCAGCATGACACCACTTCTTTTTAAATAAACTACAAAAAGCCAGCGAAGTACCAAGTAATGCAGGAGAGAACAACCCCCCTAACCCCTCAAATAGCCAGGAGGACCAGCCAGAGACCCAGGGGAAGAGAAAGAGGAATAACCAGGTAGTAAAAAGAGATCCTGATTGTGGAGGTGACAGACAAACAACAGCAGCTTTTTGTCAGCTCCAAGGTGTCATTAGGAACAGAAAATACAACATGGCAGTCCATTGTAGCCAAAGTGAATGCTGTAGCAGAGGTCAAGAGGACAATGACCAACTCCAAGAAGCACGCATGATGCTAAGCGTAAGATCAAGCAGAAACGGTCCAACAATCGTCAGTCAGCACTGCATCCCGGAGGTGGGAGTCCAGCGCCACAGGAGGAGCTGGATTCCCTAGACGACAGGTGTCCGCAGCCATCTGCTTTAGAATCGGTGATTGGAGTCCATAGACAGGATAGACAGGATAGTGCTGAACATGACCAGCTACATCAGCAACTGGGTAAGTAACAACCAGGGACTGGGGAGTGGGGGTATTGACATATGTATCTCATGTGTAACTCAATATTCCTCAGTGCACACCCACACTCTCTGCAGATCTATTTTCAGATACATAGGTACCTGGGGGTATAGACACATGTCACTTTAGCTGTTGAATACATATAAAGACACATAATAGTGGTGTCACTGACTTTGAATTCAGCACATAAAAGTATTCAAATATAGAGCAAAATTAACATACATTAGTCTACAATATAAGGGCAACAAGAAAAAGCAAACATGCATATTGACTGGAGAGGTGGCAAAGTGTTGCATTGGCCTCCTTGGCTCAACACCACGCTCAGCCAAATTGGCAACACAAGGCTGCATCTCATTGACAACAATAAGATGCAGCCCTGTGAACCACCCAGCTCTGATGCAAAAGTTAGCAGGCCACCATGGATGCAGGCACATATGCCCCTTTGCCTGTACATGAGATGCAGCCCTTTGTTACCAAAGTGACAAAGCATGTTGTGAGTCTTTGTGGCATAAACACATGCATCACTACCCCATTGTAAATATGCACCCTTGTGTCTAAAAGGTGCATATTCCATATTGTCCAAATTAGCATATTTGAGGGCAAATGTGATGTTCAACTATGAGTAGAAGGGATATGCATCCAAATGCCCAGTGTAAGGACTCTGCATATCAGGAATGTGTCCCATATAAATTACAACATGTTTGATCTCTGTGCCATGCTCACAGAACCATACCGTCACTGTCAAGGTGCATGTCAAGTGAAGTATGACACCAAACAACAATTCCAATGTTGGACCAATGCATTTCATCTTGCTACATGTCACCTTCACCCAATATATCAAAATGCACTCATACACGTCAAAGTATCTACATGTGTCACACAGTTACCAGTATTGTATAGTTATCACAGTCCTGGTGTGAGATGGCCATGACACATTGACATGCCTGGAAACCAGTCCTTATGTAAAGTCAACAATGGCAATTAACAAATGCATAGGCAGTCATATCTGTACACATCTTTACACAAACAAAGGCATCCAATCACCCTGAGCAGAACAGCATTTATTATCCATGTGTACATCTGAGGGGCATATTTAGAAGTCCCCATCACTATGCCAATGTCACTTGATTTGAAGTTGGGGTGATGACAGGAGCTTAGCACCACTTACTAGCTAGTGCAAACTGCTGCCATATAATCAAGGCCCACTTACACACTTTACGTGGCATGAAAGGTGAGGGTAATGGGTGTTGGGTTTGCTGCTGCCCCACAACAGCCACAGAAAACCACGCTGCCCCATACCCACAACGGTGAAGTCAATAGGAGGCTAGTAATACATTTTGGCAAGAAAAAAGTAGATCTCTAATACGCAAATATACAGAAAATATTAATTTCCCAACAATTTTGCAGTTTCCATGTGTTGTGCATTGTGCAGAACACATAGAAACACCGTATTGTCAATCACTGATAATGTGCCTGAAGTGGTCCCTCCCTGCACATAAACATTCTTACCCTGAACCCTGACACACTTGCACTATCTTGCTAAGCTGCCTGTCTTTGCGCCATGCTGAGAAGTTAAGTGCCAGTGCAGGATGAAATGCATGGCTGCACCATAAACTTGTTACTATGGAGCAGGCCTGTGTTATTGAAGTAGAGGAGCTCATAGTCAATCCTGTAAGGAGAAGGCTTCCCTCTGTCACTTCATTGTATCTATGCCCCAGTGATGCAAGAAAAACATCTGTAGTCCAACAACATATTACCATTGAAAATGCAAAAAAGTGCAGGGGTGATTGGGTGAAGTGTATAGGGGGCAATACACTAGAAGCTGTACCATCTCTGCATATCACCATACATCAATGAGAATTTCATTTGTCAATGTGATGTTGCCACCTCAAAATAGATTTACACTGGTTGGAGCATGGCAAATCTAGCACATTTTTCTTTTCTTTTTAGAGTTTTATATAGCGCGAACTAGACCAGAGACATCGGGTATCAGAGCAATTTATATGAGCACCAGTTTCGTTACAAATGGACACATTCATTTTTGTTAAGGCACGGGGAGATTAAGCGATTTGCCCAGAATCATAGGAAGTCTAGCAACATTGCCAAGACTCGAACCCAGTTCCCCAGCTTCGAGGTCAACTGCTCTAGCCGTTAGGCTGCGTCCTCTCCCATACTTGTACCCAGGTGCAGCTGAACGCTGCAAAGGGAGGAGGGTGAAGGTCTTATCGGAACTGTCGGGATCAGGGAAGGAGTGAAACTCTGCTCTGTTTGGGAATGAATGTATGTCTCCTCCACCAGGCCCCTTCTGGCACCCTCGTCCACCACCCTACAAAGCTTCATGTTAGTGCATACATACCACCCCTAGAGTACAACCCCCACACCCTGCCTTGCTCCAAGAGCACTGCTACCTACCATATCAGTGGATACATCACATTAACCCTGATCTCAACTGCATGATTGCCCTACTCATTCCACAACAACAATCATGTGGCATTTCAAATGGCAAGATGGAGTGCCATGCAATCTACACCTCTAAACAAACTAGATAATAAAAAAACACGTGAACTTGAATGATATGGGGTGACTTAACTACAATGCAGTGTATGAACAGATACATCAGATCAAATCTGCATTGACAAGAATGTGGTACAACCTGCACCACTGTCACTACTGAACAGAGGATGTAACTGGTGCATCATGTGTGTAGAAACTGGCCCCTCACATTTGGCATACTGGGAAACTGTAAAAAATCATTTACAACTCAAATCTCACATCAGTGATGTAGTACAAAGGATACTATTCTACATTTAATAGGTGTCGTTTTTTAAAAATAGGGATTGGACACTGTCATGAAGTCTGCTTGTAAACCGCTTAAGTGCATGACCATACTTGAGATACACATACAACAGTATCTCCCTTTACTTTGCTGAGGGAGAACATCCCCTCCTGTACAGCAGTCTGTCCCACTCTTCAATGATGAAGATGAAGACATCTCAAACATTGACCAGGACACCCTCAAAGAGCTGCTCAACTCCATTGGCAGCCTATCTCCGGAAGCAGGGACAGCCAACGGCATTGTGGAAGCTCCACATCCTGCAAAAAACACCCAGCAGCAAGCACCTAACACCACAGCTGTCTCACAGGACTTTGAAGACCCACTTTAAACATTTCAATGCTGTGCGGTAGAAGTTCAGCCTGAGATGACTGGTCAGGTGTGTATGGGTTTTTACCAACCAAGATGGCCAAACTAGATGGGGACCGTGGTGTCTCAGTCTCATTAGGAACCACCTAGAGTCCATCAGAGGCCCTCACAGCCCGCTCCATGCTCTCTAGCATTCTATGGCTGACATTGCTGGAGTACTCACTCAGAGGCAAGAACAATTGTCCAGTCAAAGTAGCTCCAGAGATGTCACCAAGGAGTTGCCCTAAATGAGAACGAACGTGTGGAACATGGAGCGGATGCCTGCTTCACACTTGTCAGCCATGGCTGAGAAGTTGCTGGAGTCTTGCAAGCCCTGCAGCTCATCATCACTGCAGTCCTGCTTCATCATTTGGCACAGATGAATGCTTCTGCACCTTCAACATCCACATCTTAACCCCATGATGTGTCACAGACTCACAGTTCTCCAGCCAATCCTCCTTCATGCACATGAAAGGAACATGACTCATCAGAGGAGGAAGATGTGGATGAATCAACGTTCTTGTGAAAAAGTCAGCGGAAGCATTCATCTCTGTCAAATGGACTGTTTCTGTTTGGACCTGTGCCTACCATCATGCCTCAAAACATCAGCTCCCACTGTCCTCTGAATGACTCTGCTACACTCATCTTAGACTTTAACATGGACTGCCAATTTTGGCAATGTTCCCAATGACACTGCAATCAGTCTGCCTCGTCCTCAACATGTCTCTGGACATGTTTTCCCCTCAAGGACTCTGCCTGGCCCTCCACTGGGCATTTACCCAATGGGGTGTTGTTGCACAAAGAACTGGGCAAGTCTCCTATCTTCGTTACAGCACATGTAAAAAAGAAAATGGAGTCACTAAGATGTGTGTTGCCTGTGACCATTTATGTTTAAATGTGCTAACAAGGCATGGTCAGTTTAGCCATCACTACAAATCAAGGAACATTTGGCAAAGGCAATATGCTTACTCTGTGTCCATGATAGGCATTGTGATGGCTGGACACATGTGACTCTACCAATGCTCAGATCTGTAAGACAACATTGTTTCAGCAACATACAAATACCCCACGCCCATGGTGTTGATCATGACTTGAAACAATACTCACATCAGTGTAAAGCCACATGAGTGTCTCTAAAAATATTTAACAAAAATGTACGTAGAACACGTATTCATTGTCAATGTGGTGGATAATGTTTGAGTAGATTTGTGTCATGGCATGACACATGTTAAGGCAGTTCCCTCAACATGGCACATATCCCAAAAAATCTATCTAGCAGAAAGAAGAGGAATGGTGTAGGAAACATATGTCAAAAATTGTTAATGGTTGAAAACCGTGTGCATGTTTGCAGCATCGCACATCACAACATCCCTAGCCAAACACTTGTATACCAATGTTTTCACAGTGTTGTCCACAATGTACAAGGCTGTGTTGAAGCATGTACACAGGTGGTAGGATGACTTATAAATAATACAAAGCATACATCCTCTGCACTCCCACGTGGAAAATGAAGCTGTTGTGGGGACCGGTGTAATCAAAGATGACCCAAAGTATCCTCACACCATAAGTACAGCATTCAAAAAATGCTGTGTGAGCACAATGCCCACAGTGTATCCTGAGTAATTCTGTACTTGCTAAACAGTCACATATGGATAGATATTTCTCAGACCACTCAAAAACTTTTTCCTAACTGACCTTTGTTACCCTAAACGTCAATCACTTTGCTTCAAACACATTTTGAATGAAGATTGATGGTAGCCTGTCCCTTGACGATGGTGCAATTACATTTGTAGACATTCAAATTGATTGTGCGGGTGATGTATCTGTTGTAATCCACTACCAATTCCACAGGATATGTCCACACAGAAAAAGTCAATGGCAGCACAAGCCATCAACCATAACAATTTATTTTTACAAAATAAAATCTTAACAAACTAGACTAATAATACTGACTAATCCTAAACTACACTAACCTAACTTGTATGAATATTAAGCTATACTACACTAAATAGCTTACCTAAGACTATACACATAACAAAATATATTATATATCAACCCACCTCCCCCCTACAGCACATCCAGGGACAGCGCAAAGACAGCTTAACCTATACATCAACTAACTTAAACATACATACTAAACAAATATATCTTTTTTTGTATTTTTTTACTTTTTTAACAAGTCCCAAAACACCTCAACCCCCCACTCTAAGGAAAAGGAAACTTAATCAAAAGCACTAAGAAGAGAATATCCAAAAAGTAAGAACTAACTACACCAAAAAATATACTAGCCCTACACTAAAACTACACTTAACGCTAAATACCAGAATATTCTATTAAACAGGAGGTAAATAGGTGAGGGAAAACATGTACACCCATACAGGGTGGGAAACAAAAATCCATTGCATATCAATAGGGTAGCCCCAAGGCCCCCTTAATGTCTATGAGGTAGCCCTTAACATCATCATTGTCCTGTTCCAGTCGGGCCACCCAAACGCTTAAATTGAACAGCAGCCTCCTCTCCCTCTTTGTGAGGACAGACCTCTCTTTGTGTCCTGAAGCTCTTGAGGATGTGCCCATTTGAGCACTCTGTGAGGGGGCTAGGCTTTGTGTTGAAGAGGTGTGTGCAGCACGTGGAGCACCTCTTGATGGCCCCGGTACTGTCGACCATTTCTTTTGTGTGTCACAATGTAATCCTGATGGGCCAGGGATTGGCTGGGACTAGCTCTAGTGTGTTGTAGAGGCAGGCAGGATAGCGCGTCGTTCTCCACCTTTCTTTTTTCTCTCTGATATGGACTTCCACCTGCCAGAACCCCTCTCCTCATGGTACCTTTTTGCCATTGCATTGTATCCCTTTCCCACATGCCTAATGTGAAGGTAATGCTCCTTACACTGTAGGAACAGCCGCTGCTCCCCCGGTGACATATTGTCTGAAAAAATCAAATACATTTCATGTTTCCTGACTCCAAAAACATGATGGCATTATGCATAATAGGCACACCAAAAACTAATAAGCCATATGTTGCATGAACATCATCATAAAAAAAGCAAAAACACATATGGCCGGGATGCCCGCCACCCCCTCCCAACACCTATCCCCAAGGATGGGAAGTCGGACACTGGTTGAACTTTTGGAAGGCGGGAGGGAGTCACCCTCCCGGCCGTATTTATTAAAATATGAAACAAAAATTTAAAACATTAAATAAAAGTTTCATCATTATGCATTTATGTACAATTTTACATTTATTACATTCCGATGTAGACGTGTACTTTGGCTAACCTTAACGGATCTCAAATACAAAGGTTTCCTAGCCGAGTCTAACATCCTGCAACTGCATCATACATTCTAAATTAAAATTGTACATCCTAGCATTAAGGGCCAACGGCAAGGTCTTAACCGGTGTCAGATCCCTACTACCAGACTCTCGCCCTCACGGTGTGAGCGGCGCATGCGCAGAGGACTCTACCCTCATCGCCAACTGTAACTTCCCTTGTCGTGGTGGGGGCCCTCTTTCTACTCGACGCCATCTTAAAGGTCGTCCGAGTTCCCGTGTGAGGTGACCGCCCGGACTTGTTCCTAAACGGTCGCTCCCTTCCTCCCCCGGTGGTCTCACGCACTGTGGACGCTGCTGACTGACTCCATTTGGTATCGTTACCTTTATTCAGAAATCGGCTCGATTGCCTTCCAAGAGCCTCTGTATTTTATAGCGCTACGCGAGGAGCTTGGTAATTGACTTGCTTGTCTTCATAAGGCACTGTGGACACTGCAACGCTACCCCTGAAATTGACTCGATTGCCTTCCAAGAGCCTCTGTATCTTAATAGCGCTGTGCGAGGGACTTGGCAATTAACTAGCTTGTTTGCAAGTGGCACTATAATTGTTACAGAATAGCGCTGTGCGAGGGACTTTGTGGCGCTTTAACAGAACAGTAGGAGCGCTGGTCCATTTGCTGCCCCTACCTCACCTTCCCTTTGACCCTCCATTTTGTCTGTAGCAGCTCCCTGACCCGCCCCTCCTCCCCGCTACCGCCTCCCAGCTGCTGCCCCTCCCACCCACGGATAGAGAGCTCACCTCCTCCTCTGACCCTCTGTGACCGCCCGGACTTGTTCCTAAACGGTCGCTCCCTTCCTCCCCCGGTGGTCTCACGCACTGTGGACGCTGCTGACTGACTCCATTTGGTATCGTTACCTTTATTCAGAAATCGGCTCGATTGCCTTCCAAGAGCCTCTGTATTTTATAGCGCTACGCGAGGAGCTTGGTAATTGACTTGCTTGTCTTCATAAGGCACTGTGGACACTGCAACGCTACCCCTGAAATTGACTCGATTGCCTTCCAAGAGCCTCTGTATCTTAATAGCGCTGTGCGAGGGACTTGGCAATTAACTAGCTTGTTTGCAAGTGGCACTATAATTGTTACAGAATAGCGCTGTGCGAGGGACTTTGTGGCGCTTTAACAGAACAGTAGGAGCGCTGGTCCATTTGCTGCCCCTACCTCACCTTCCCTTTGACCCTCCATTTTGTCTGTAGCAGCTCCCTGACCCGCCCCTCCTCCCCGCTACCGCCTCCCAGCTGCTGACCCTCCCACGCTCCGCCCCCTCCACCCTCCATTTATGGCCAATGCCTCCACGCGCAGCGTCCACGCGCTTCGGACACGCCGAAGGTGCGCCAAAGGTAAGCCCGTCTACGCCCGTCCGCGCCTGGACCGCGCCCAGCGCCAGACCCCCTGCGCCTCGCGCTCCCCAGCCCCCCCGCATTACCTATGATGCCGCCTCCCTCCTAGCCCTTGACCCCGGTCGCGCCCCCACCTGCGTCCAAGCCGCTCCTGGACACACCCATGGACCTTTCTCCTGCTACTCCTGCAGATTCAGCGGCACCGACAACATCTCCGCCACGACCACACCACAGAATCCCGATCCCAACCACCTACAATGCATCCTTCTCAACACTCGATCGGTGCACAGGCACGCCATTGACCTATGGAACCTACTAGACACCTTCTCTCCAGACGTCGCCTTCCTTACGGAAACATGGATGAATGCCTCCTCCGCACCAGACATTACCATTGCCATCCCTGAAGACTACAAAATCACCCGCAAAGACCGTACCAGCCACACAGGAGGAGGAATCGCTATCGTCCATAAGAAATCAATCCGCATCTCAACCAGCTCTGACGCCAACCTCGCCAACTCCGAACACCTTCACTTCCAGATCCACATCGACCCCAAGACCACACTCAGAGGCACCCTCCTCTACAGACCACCAGGACCCCGCGCAAAATTCAGTGAAGACATCGCGGACTTCGTCACTCCACACGCGCTCCCCTCCAAAGACTACATCCTTCTGGGAGACCTCAACTTTCACCTTGAAAAGATCAACGACCGCAACACCACCACCCTCTTGGACAACCTCGCCAACCTAGGACTTAAACAACTAGTCACTTCCCCCACCCACATCGCAGGTCACACACTAGACCCCATCTTCACATCCAGCAATCATGTCTCCTTCAGCCACACTACGGATCTCCTATGGACCGACCACAGCTGCGTTCACTTCACCTACAACAAGCCGAAACCCATCAACCACTCTCAACCTATCCTGCAAAGAAACTGGAAGAAAATAACCACGGACCAAATCTCCGCATCGCTCCTTCGAAACTCCCCAGCCCTCTCTTCTAACGCCAACGAAGCCGCCGCCAACCTCACCCTATGGTTATCCAACACCGCCAACACCTTAGCTCCACTGAAAAAACGTCAAAGCAAACCTGGCAGCAAGAAGGCCTCATGGTTCAACGACGATCTCAAGAAGTCCAAGAAACTCTGCCGCTCCCTCGAAAAGGCCTGGAAAAAAGACCCAACCACCAGCACCAAGGACGCCTTCAAAAGCGCCACCCGCACTCACCACCAACTAATCCGAAAAGCCAAGAAAACAGCATTCAAGGATCGACTTGACAACAACGCCCACAACAGCAAGGAACTTTTCAACATAGTCAAGGAATTTTCCAATCCCTCAGCCAACTCCAACGACATCACCCCCTCTCAAACCCTCTGCGACTCCCTAGCCTCTTTTTTCCACAACAAGATTGCAGACATCCACAACAGCTTTGACAACCTACCCGGAAACCAACCCACCCTACCATCTGCCGACCCTCTTCCCCCCGCGAACACCCTTAACGCTTGGAACCCAATCTCCACTGAGGACACCATCCGCCTGATGAACTCCATCCACTCAGGATCCCCCACAGACCCATGCCCTCACCACATCTTCAACAAAGCAGACTCCGTCATAGCACCGCACCTCCGAGACGTCATCAACTGCTCCTTCAACTCCGCTACCTTCCCTGAAGACTGGAAACACGCTGAACTCACCGCCCTTCTGAAAAAACCAACAGCGGACCCCACCGAACTCAAAAATTACCGCCCCATCTCGCTTCTTCCATTCCCGGCCAAAGTCATCGAGAAAGCCGTCAACAACCAGCTCGCCGCCTTCCTCGAAACCAACAAATCCCTCGACCCCTCACAATCTGGCTTCCGAGCAAAACACAGCACTGAGACCGCCCTCATCGCAGCAACAGACGACATTCGAACTCTACTGGACAATGGAGACACAGTCGCCCTCATCCTCCTCGACCTCTCGGCAGCATTCGATACAGTCTGCCACAGCACCCTTCTACAACGCCTCAATAACATCGGAATTCAAGGAAAAGCACTTGAATGGATCACCTCGTTCCTCACCGGAAGAACCCAGAGAGTCCGCCTTCCTCCATTCAAGTCCGAGGCCTCTGAAGTCATTTGCGGCGTACCCCAAGGATCCTCACTCAGTCCCACCCTCTTCAACGTATACATGAGCCCCCTCGCGGCCATCGCACGCCAACACAACCTCAACATCATCTCTTACGCGGACGACACCCAACTGATCCTTTCTCTCACCAAGGACCCCAGCACCGCCAAAACTAACCTACACGAAGGAATGAAAGAAGTTGCTGAATGGATGAAACAAAGCCGTCTGAAACTGAACTCAGACAAAACAGAAGTCCTCATCTTAGGTACATCCCCCTCTGCATGGGACGACTCTTGGTGGCCGGAAGCCCTTGGAAAAGCACCCATCCCGACAGACCACGCACGGAACCTTGGCGTCATCCTGGACTCCTCACTCTCAATGAACAGACAAGTCAGCGCCGTATCCTCTTCCTGCTTCAACATTCTTCGCATGCTCAGAAAAACATTTCGCTGGATCCCCTCCGAAACAAGGAAAACAGTCACCCACGCTCTGGTCACGAGCCGACTGGACTACGGAAACACCCTCTACGCAGGCACCACCGCTAAACTCCAGAAGAAACTCCAACGAATCCAAAACGCCTCAGCCAGGCTCATATTAGACATCCCACGCAACGAACACATCTCTGGTCACCTTAAAGACCTCCACTGGCTACCCGTCAATAAGAGGATCACTTTCCGTCTGCTTACCCACGCACACAAATCACTCTACGACATCGGACCAGATTGCCTCAACTCTCGACTGTCCTTCTACACCCCCTCCCGCCAACTACGTTCTTCCGGCCAAGCCCTCGCCACGGTACCTCGCATTAACAAGACCACCATGGGAGGCAGATCCTTTTCATACCTGGCTGCTAAGACATGGAACTCACTCCCCGCTTACCTTCGCCTCACCCAGAACCACCTAGCGTTCAGAAAGCAGCTTAAAACGTGGATATTTGACAAATAATCCTCCTCCCCCCCTAAGCGCCTTGAAACCCTCTGGGTATGTAGTGCGCTATACAAATTTTTATGACTTGACTTGACTATCTGTAGGAAGGACAGCGTGGACTCCCCCCCATCCCCACATTCTCTATCCGCCGTCGCGGATATCCGGCCCCCGGGAAATTAGTAGGAGGGGCATCTAACCACCTCCCCCCCTTGGGAGGGGCCTCTGGCCGCCTCCCCTTAGGCGACCCATCCTTAGTGGGTGCCGCCTCCCCGTGGGAGGGGCCAATGGCCGCCTCCCCTCGGGCGCTCCCATCCATTCTGGGTGGCGCCACCTTCTAGGGACCTTGAAATTACTGCTCACCGATCATGACCTTACCGCCCGACCAAAAATAAATACGACAATTGTTTACCTACTAAGGAAAGAAAATTCGGACATAGCCTTGATGTGTCGTCAACTGCTCTCTCCTCTAAGAACTCTTCCTGAAATGAAAAATTCAAATCTTTCTAGACATTCCTTTATTCTTTACTCAAAAGGAAAACGGCCTATACTCTCATTATTTCAATCAGACTTTATTCACACAAACATCTGCCATAAGGGGCTGGTGGGTGGGTCAAAAATGGCTGCTTGTTCCGTCGAGGGCTCACGAGCAACGAGTGGGTGCAGCCTTCCGAGCCGAGGAACAAGAGGTCGCTTCTTCGGATTCCCGCTCTATTTATTCTTCTGCGGGAGGGCGTGTACCCTCCTCCTGTACGCCTCCGGGGCGTGGTCTTCTGTGGAGGTGTGTAGGACAACCCCTCCTGGGCGGGAGAAGGCGCGCCCCGGCTACGCCACTTCGGGCATACCAGCCGGGCCACGCCCCCCGCCCAAAAATGGTTTCCCGGGGGGTTCGGGGCACCCAACCATATTTTCGGGGGGACCGAGTGGTCGCCCCTTTTCCATATGGCCGGGATGCCCGCCACCCCCTCCCAACACCTATCCCCAAGGATGGGAAGTCGGACACTGGTTGAACTTTTTGAAGGTGGGAGGGAGTCACCCTCCCGGCCGTATTTATTAAAATATGAAACAAAAATTTAAAACATTAAATAAAAGTTTCATCATTATGCATTTATGTACTATTTTACATTTATTACATTCCGATGTAGACGTGTACTTTGGCTAACCTTAACGGATCTCAAATACAAAGGTTTCCTAGCCGAGTCTAACATCCTGCAACTGCATCATACATTCTAAATTAAAATTGTACATCCTAGCATTAAGGGCCAACGGCAAGGTCTTAACCGGTGTCAGATCCCTACTACCAGACTCTCGCCCTCACGGTGAGAGCGGCGCATGCGCAGAGGACTCTACCCTCATCGCCAACTGTAACTTCCCTTGTCGTGGTGGGGGCCCTCTTTCTACTCGACGCCATCTTAAAGGTCATCCGAGTTCCCGTGTGAGGTATCTGTAGGAAGGACAGCGTGGACTCCCCCCATCCCCACATTCTCTATCTGCCGTCGCGGATATCCGGCCCCCGGGAAATTAGTAGGAGGGGCATCTAACCACCTCCCCCCCTTGGGAGGGGCCTCTGGCCACCTCCCCTTAGGCGACCCATCCTTAGTGGGTGCCGCCTCCCCGTGGGAGGGGCCAATGGCCGCCTCCCCTCGGGCGCTCCCATCCATTCTGGGTGGCGCCCCCTTCTAGGGACCTTGAAATTACTGCTCACCGATCATGACCTTACCGCCACAGACCGGATAGTTGGCCGACTATCCGGTCCCCCCAAATCCTCCTAAAGGTCATGCTTCCTCAAACCCCTTAGCCATGCTACGAAGTCTCCTATGAGTAAGTCATTCCCCTCCTTGGACAGGTGAACCCCATCGCTCAGATACATTTGATCACCCCGAATACAGCCATGAGGAATGCTATGCAGCTGCGCAGAGCAGAACAACTTACCAACCTTATTATTGACTCGTTTCACTGAATGGTTCAGTGCTGACACCGAAAGGCCCCCCCGCCATACCTTCCTTGGAATCATGTGGGACCAGGCAATCGTGCACCCCGGGACTCTTTTAGCCAACCAGCTAACAGCCGACAAAATGTGTTCCAATAACACCCGTCTCCCCAGTGTCACCAAGTCGTTGCCCCCCAGGTGTACTATGACTACAGATGGCGGTGACCTATGCCGCCCTAACAAACACTCAAAAAATGACTCGAATTGGTGAAAGGTCAGATAGACCGGTCTTAAAAGCCTATCAAGCAATGGTCCCCCCACAATTTCTGTATGGAGCCGAGGTTATTTATCTCAGTGGCAAGACCTCCTGGGATAGTGAAGAGGGAAATATATTAAAAAGCTTATTCGCTCTGCCAAAATCCTCCATGGTGCAGGCAGCACGACTGGAGCTGGGAATAACCTCCTGGGCTATTACAGTTTGTATGAGCCTTGTACGCTTCTGGCAGCGGTTGGGAGTAGGGGAAATTGCTAAAATCTCCCAATGGGCTAAGGAGGAAATTACCAATAGTGAGCTCCCCTGGGCAAAAGAGGTAAGAGCCTCAATAAGCAAGGCTTATGGGGTGCTAGATCTGAAGGTATGTCTGCCGCAAGACCCCATAATATTTGGGAAAAAAGAATTAAAGACTCAGGGGGTCAATATGTCCCGTAGTTATGACCGGGAATACCTTGCTCAAAAGTCCTCGGTAGCACATATGAAAGTGGCTTGGGAGAGCAGTCAACACTTCCCTTACGTGGATCGGTTACCCAGCCATAGTCTGAGGCGAGAAGTCCTGAAAATGCGAATTGGCATAAACCCATGCTATGCAAATAATGGGGTTCGAAATTCAATGATAGGAAGTAATGGGAAATGCACTTGCACTTTAGGAACCACTTGTGATATGTCACATATTCTATTAGATTGTACGAGATTTTTAGACTTTCGAAAGGAGTTTTTATGTCCGATTTTTAAAAAATATAAGATTATGTACAGAATGCAAGCTGCCACTCTTTTGGTGGAAATGGAGACTTTAGATATAGCCTGCGCGTTGGGGAAATATATGAACAAAGTTAGGTGGTTCCTCAAATGCGCAGAAGAACATGTATAGTGTAGCCCTTATCCCTGAATAAAGGTAGAGATACTAAGGGACAATAGTAGTAAAAACTGCATTCTGAAGAAGGTATAAAGAGGAAATTTTAGCAATTTTAACAAATAATGTTATAATACTCCGTTTTAAAAGGAACAAGAGAAGTTAATTTTAAGTATCTTGAGGTGTAATTGTGGCTTTAATATTATCTTGTTATGCTGCTGCTCTTTTTCTTGTTGAATATTACCATGTTTTGCTGTTGTCCTTTCTCTTATCACGGAATGTGGAATGTACTTTTAAGGTTTTAACAAATCAAATAAAGTTTTGTTTGACTGACTGACTGACTGACTGACTGACTGACTCGAATTGGTCAAAACAGAGCCCGCCCTTCCCATGGAAGGCCACTCTGCCCCCGTATTCCCCAAGTGCGTGAATCGCGTCACCTGCCCTGAATACGTCCCCGGCACGCCTCACGCATGAGTGGCCCACGACCCATACCATCCTCTCTCCAGTCGGTGGTCCTTGACCGCTGGCCTCGCCATGGTGGGTCGACTTCAAATTCCGCCCCGCGTGACAGGCTCGCGAAACTGCAAGAAAACAAAAGACAAGAAGCGTAAGTGCATGTCAATTGATCTCTACAACATGTGCAATCGCACATACCTTTTGAAGCAATTCGAGGACCAACGGCCCAACTGTTTCACTTCCTCTGCACTCTGACCCCTGGCTGTAGCCTCAGTAGCAGCCCCTATCCGAAAGGAGTGGGTCCCAAAATCGCACGGGTCCATGCCCGCGGCAGCGATTGATAGTGCCAGCACCCTCTGAAACTGAAATCTCGTCAGTGGGGTGCCATCCCTGTGCCGAAGCAAACTCCCCCCCCATGCAGCTGACCGTAGCGCCAAATAGTCTTCTACGCACTTCAACTGGCAGATGGGGGACCCTCGTGCGCGCTGCACGATCACACTATTTCCCATAGCTCCCTGGTCAGTCTTGGACCTGGCTATCGAGATCACCATTGAATCACCCCTTATTTGGACGTGATCCCTGCACAAGCCTCCCTCCAGATCTTTCTTGTTCCTTACGACCAGTTCGCTCACCCGCATAGCCCCATGGAATGCCACTGCGAAAGCTGCCCGGAACAAGACCCCTTCAAAATGGGAGGAACACGTCTCATCCAGCTTTGCTAAAAGCAGAGACAGCCTGTCTAAGCCAATCGGGCGCCTTGTGTCTTGCTTGCGACCCTCAAGGCGCTGCCAGCCGCGAAGGGCTCTCTTAACCAAACACGAACCCGTCGGGGTTTTTATGCCATGCACCTGAGCCATGAATGAAATGGCTGCCCTATGCCTATAGGCCGTTGCCGCTGATCGGCCCTCCCTGTGCAGCGCTACCAGGAACCCCAGGAAGGATTCCTCCTGACCCCAGTTCTGACTCCCTCGTGGGACCCAAAAACGTGCAATAGGAACGAAACGCTCCTTCGTATGCCTTCCTTGTCCTGGGGGCTAAGCTTGCTGCCACGAGGTCCTGTAATCCTGGGCACCGATGAGCCATAGTGCTTCGGGGAATGGGGCTGCCTCTAGGTCCGCTGTGGGTAGATAACCCCTGAATGCCTGCATATGTGAACGAGAGAGTGCGTCAGCCGCATGATTCAGTACACCTGGCACATGTTTCGCCCTGAACTGTACATTCAATCTCATGCAAAGTAGTACAATTTCTTTCAACACTCTCAAGATCCATCTGCAGCGTGCTGCCTGTTGGTTAATACAGTCGACAACAGTCATATTATCAGACCAAAACACCACTGAGCGGTCCCTGAAGTCGCCAGGCCATGCCATCAGAGCGACCCAAATGGGGAATAACTCCAAGAACCCAATGTTACCTGTGAGACCGTTGGAGTGCCACCACGCCGGCCATGTTTGCGCCGACCATCGGTTACCTAAGATGGCGCCAAATCCCTTGCTCCCCGCTGCGTCAGTCCATAGACCTAGTTCATCTGAAGACGCTGGCGGAGAGTTCCACATGACTCGACCGTTGAAGTCCGCCAGGAATGCCAACCAAATGCGCATGTCCTGGCAAACCTCAGCCGACAGTCTCGTACGGTGGTGACCCTCCTTGAGACCAACCATAGCTTGTGCGATAGAGCGCGAGAAGGGGCGGGCCATAGGCATCACCCTCAAAGCAAAATTAAGCTGACCCACTATTTGCTGTAGCTGGTGCAGGGTCACTTTCTCCTTGCAAAGGCATTCCGTCAAGTAAGCCCTAAATTTGGTCACCTTTGCCATCGGTAAACGGAAGCACCCCTCCACAGAATCGAGCTCAATTCCCAGAAACTCCAGTGAAGTAGATGGCCCCACCGTCTTACCTGGTGCCAACGGGACTCCAAACTCTCTCATGAGGATGCAGAAGTCGTACAGCGCCTGCGCACAGTTCGTACTGCCGGCTGTCCCCAAGAACAGGAAGTCATCCAGATAATGCATAACATGTCTATGCCCTGTAGCCTTGGTGAATGCCCATTCTAAAAAACAGCTAAACATTTCAAAATAAGCACAAGAAATGGAGCAACCCATAGGCATGCATTTATCCATGTAATAACTTCCCTGAAATGCAAAACCTAGCAAGCGCTGATCCTGTGGGTGCACCGGAAGCAACCGGAACGCCGATTCGATATCTGTTTTCGCCATCAGCGCCCCAGGGCCTAGGTGGTTTAACATGGTCACGGCATCGTCAAACGATGCATACCGTACTGTACAAACCTCCGGGTCAATGGCATCATTCACCGAGAAACCCCTCGGAGCAGAGAGGTTATGTATGAGTCTAAACTCCCCTGGGTCCTTTTTCGGGACAACCCCCAACGGGGAACAGATGAACTCCGCCACCGGCGGGTGATGAAAAGGCCCTGCTACACGCCCCAAACTGACTTCTTTTGCTATTTTCGTCTCTGCCACCCCTGGGTTATGCAGTACCGATAACTGGTTTCTACAAAAAGGAGTCCCCCGAAAATCCCCCGCCGGGATGTGGAAGCCATGTAAGAATCCCTTCCTCAACACCCCAGCGGAGACATAATCAGGGTATTTGCTTAACCAAGGAGTCATAGCCATGAGATCAACGGGTGTAGGCAATCGGTTACAACGGTCCACCTTACTCCTGCTTAGACCCTCCTTTTCCTCCCGTCCCGCTATTCTTAGATCTACATGAACTTTCCGGGTGTGAGGAATTCCCACAGCCGGCACACACATGCTTAAACCTACATGTTCCCTGCGGTCTGTTACAGTTGCCTAGATTGAAGCCCCTCGTGAAATCTCCAATGGGGTTAACCCAGTATCCCTAAGAACCTGGGCAGTTAATCAATATTACAACAATTGGTTCCTTCGGGTGTACCACATTTCTTTTACTCACTCATAGTTATATGTAGTATATCAGGTCCAATATAGAAGAATCAGAATCCCACACCAATCTTGTATTTATGCACTATTTTATGAATTATAGTCATTCATAAATACTCTTTGTAATTTTCAAAAACAAGGGCTGTACAATGTGTGAACAAGTGCAATTTTGTGACATTTAGTGCTCAGTGCTGGCGGCGCAGAAGTGAAAATACTATACAATATTTATATACAAGGAAAATATACAATGGTTCAACTCTTGGTCTGTACAATTACACATATACCACTATATACCACACAGGTTAATTTTCATCACAGGGTATTGAAACTACAGATCCAGCCATTCGTCGACGTTTCGACCCTCTAGGTGCGCACTTATGACGTCAAACACGGGTCTTCATCAGGACTGGGGGGGGGGGGGAGAACAAAACAGCCTTTGAAAGAAATCAATCGTCAAGGTGGTGTATCTTGAATAACTTGAACTGCGTGTGTCTATCAGTGGTGCGTAGAGTGCTCCCACGGTGGTTATTCTTATGGAACCGCTGTGCGGACTTTATTTTCTGACTGGGTGGCAATCTTAAGTAGAGCGGCCAGCGCCGTTGATTGCAAAGACGCCGGCTTTTCGGATTCTGTCCTGACCACGTTAGGGAGGAAGATGCGTTCGTGTCCACGCTAGGAAGGAAGTGGTCATTTCTCCAGCGTTTCGAATCAAATCATAGTGCTATCCTTTGGCCCCCTCAAAAAGATTTGGAAGCACGACTGGGTACAAGAGTAATCCGAATACCCAGTCAGAACAACAATTGGTTCCTTCGGGTGTACCACATTTCTTTTACTCACTCATAGTTATCATAGTTGATTTCTTTCAAAGGCTGTTTTGTTCTCCCCCCCCCCCCCAGTCCTGATGAAGACCCGTGTTTGACGTCATAAGTGCGCACCTAGAGGGTCGAAACGTCGACGAATGGCTGGATCTGTAGTTTCAATACCCTGTGATGAAAATTAACCTGTGTGGTATATAGTGGTATATGTGTAATTGTACAGACCAAGAGTTGAACCATTGTATATTTTCCTTGTATATAAATATTGTATAGTATTTTCACTTCTGCGCCGCCAGCACTGAGCACTAAATGTCACAAAATTGCACTTGTTCACACATTGTACAGCCCTTGTTTTTGAAAATTACAAAGAGTATTTATGAATGACTATAATTCATAAAATAGTGCATAAATACAAGATTGGTGTGGGATTCTGATTCTTCTATATTGGACCTGATATACTACATATAACTATGAGTGAGTAAAAGAAATGTGGTACACCCGAAGGAACCAATTGTTGTAATATAGATTGAAGCCCCAACAGACCCCCCTTTTTCCGCCATTCCCGCCGGTCTTCGGCTGGTAGTCCCCACCGGTGCCCGCTCGAAAGGGCACCGTGGGCTTTTGGCGGACAACTCCTGACCCGCTCCCGCCTGGCGAGGACGTACCTGCCGCCCCTGGCAGTTGCTGCTTGTGCCATGACACTGAGTCCAGACAATCCCAA
The DNA here is from genome assembly GCF_964261635.1 of Lissotriton helveticus. NCBI lineage: Eukaryota > Metazoa > Chordata > Amphibia > Caudata > Salamandridae > Lissotriton > Lissotriton helveticus. The sequence goes on along the minus strand of NC_136071.1, from coordinate 1,081,129,814 downwards.
GTCAACGTGGCATCATATTCCTTAGCTTTACGGAATTTCATGTCATAACCTTTCCATTCCTCCCCATCATACATTGAATAAAAATCCATAATGCGATTCTGATAGCCAGTCAACTCAGTCATTACCTCGGGTTTACGTTCCCCCATAACTGCAGTAAATATAGAGAAGGCCTTAACCCAGTTTGTAACTGTCTCATCCACCCTAAACTCCGCCATCTTGGCCCGCCAGTCGCTAGGGTGCCACAAATCCTTCTGCGTTTTCGCATACTCCATCTCGCGATGGTCAGTTAATAAAGAAAACATGTTGACATACTTGTCCCCCCATATCAACTCTTTTGTGGCCATGGGAATGTGCTGTGCAACCTTTTCCCGCCTCGAGGGTATTGAGCCCTCCCCTGCCATTGGCAATGCGAGCTTACCCGGGTCGGCCATTGCTCCCGCCGTCTTCTCCTGACCAACTGCTGGTCCTACCGGCGCCACCTGTGGGGAAACAAGAGGAACACTCGCCTTTGCAACATCTCTCGACTGCCACAACGGCTTGATTAATATTCTAGCCTCTTCGGCCGTATCTCCCGGGGCCACTGTGCCCCCCGCTTTTTTCCTCAGCCATGCTGCCAACTGGGTGGCCAATTCCGGAGGCATTTCATCATCCTCGGCAGGAGTTATCACCACCGGAATCGGCTGGCCTAAATCAGGGTTTCGTGCCGGGTTGTCTGCTGGCACGAGGGGGGTGACTGGGGGTACCTCTGGAACCGGGACTTCCCCCGAAACCGCCCTCTGCTTAACCCGTTTCCCTCTACCCCCGGGGACGACTCCGGGCAAGGCCGGGCCTATTACCTTTTTCGGATGGCCCGGGTCGCTCAGTGCGGCCAATTGCTTCTTTACCTCCGCCAAACCTCCACCGATCGATTGGACTTGTCCGAGTTTTCGGTCCATGCAAGCCATCCGGTTCGACAATAGACGTAACACCTTATCCGTCTCGGAACCCTTTCCTGCTTTCTTGCCGGCCATGGTTTCGAGTATTCCGCCTTTGGTCGATCTACGAGGTCCTGAAATCTACGAACTCCGGCTAACTGAAAGAGAAAAGACAAGATTACAAGTTCTCAAAAATGGCTGCTTGTTCCGTCGAGGGCTCACGAGCAACGAGTGGGTGCAGCCTTCCGAGCCGAGGAACAAGAGGTCGCTTCTTCGGATTCCCGCTCTATTTATTCTTCTGCGGGAGGGCGTGTACCCTCCTCCTGTACGCCTCCGGGCCGTGGTCTTCTGTGGAGGTGTCTAGGACAACCCCTCCTGGGCGGGAGAAGGCGCGCCCCGGCTACGCCACTTCGGGCATACCAGCCGGGCCACGCCCCCCGCCCACAAATGGTTTCCCGGGGGGTTTGGGGCACCCAACCATATTTTCGGGGGGACCGAGTGGTCGCCCCTTTTCCACATGACCTGACAAATCATAAACACATTATACCCAAAATCAGAATAAGATGTTCATGACAACATGGTTATTCCTGGGCTTGGAAAAAGCAGGCATGGAGTGTAGTGACAACGAGGAACGAGGAACGATTGAGTCCAACAAGGGGAGTTCAGTAAATATAAAGTGTAACAGGCCCATAGCAGACCCTGCCATTCCAACAACACAAAGAAAGTGGGCTGCGCAGTCTGCAATCATGTCGGATGACTAATTACAACAGTGGTAGTCATGTAGGACATTTGAGGAAATGGAAAATCATCGTATTAGAGACCCTTCGGAGGTGTCAACACAGCTACACAACCATATTAGATCATGTACACATTTACTTGTGAATATGTGGAACACTGCATATAATTTGACATGCATGCAAGAAAAAAGGGCATATGGTGCATGCAGCATTGTGTAGCTGTATTAACCTGCTCCTCACATTTCTGTGCAATGACCCAATGGAACAGCAGAGCTGCTGCATGTCAACCGCAAAATTGGCTGCACTGCTTTTCAACCAGTGGCAGTGTGAACACATTTATGGTAGTGCTAAGGAATGCACCCTCGCCCTACAGTGCTATGTTGTCTGACTTAAGCACATGCTAGCCAATGTGATGCAAGGATCACCATCATGCACTCAATCCATCTTTGAACTATTGTGTTTTTCATATGTGACAAACTCTGATGACCAACTTGTAACATTTGAATTGGAGAACAGTAGAGCATGTCACCGTAAAGAGTATTTTTCAAAATTATTTTGGACACAGTTTAAAATTTAGACACTCCACAATATTCAAGGTGCCCCTGTGGGAATATTCTGTGTGATCATGAATGGGCTCAGCAGTGTGACCATGTCAAACCCTACACACCTAAATGTAGTGTGAAGGTATGTCTGATGCATGAGTTGACATTGTCCTACGTTGATTTGATTATCCCTGCTTTGGCACGGAGTCTGAGATAGTCTATCCAAGAAAAAGTAGTGACACCAAACTTTGCATTGGCTACAGAAGCCAGCTTACTTACATCAGCATGGAAATGATGCACAAGATTCCTCATCAAATACAAAAGTATTGTATGGGACAGATTTATGTACCAACAATCTGTGTTACTTTGGAAAGGTTTTCCTGACGAACCCTTTGTGAGACGTACTCACGTTGTCATTATGGTTGTGTGACCTGCTCTTTGGACAATTAACTCTCAATGTCAACTGGAAATGGTATAAAACTTGACAATTACCAACATGTATATCAGTGCTGGATGCCAATGATTTCAATGTCTGTTCATACACATCAACATCATTACTCATATCTATCTTCTGAAGTTTGTACACTTTGGGATGTACCTACAATGGCTGGAGCGATGTACAAAGTTTGTATTACTGGGCTCATAATTCAGTAGCTCAAACTGTACTATATTCATGTGACTAATATTTCCATGCTCAGGAAACATATTTAACTTGATGTAGCAGTGGACATGCAACATGTCCACAAGCTGACCTGTACACATTATACCATGTCAAAGAGCAATTATCATTTTGAGTTTTGGATCAGATCATGCATAATACATCACATATGTTTCTCTCCATTGTTCCTAAATTACATATCAAATTGAACGTGTCATAAGTACCCACAGACACAGCTTACTTCAAATCATTGATTTGTGGTGACATAGTTGATACCATGGGGACAAACATCATACGGTGATGGTAGTACATTCTATTTTTTTACAGTAGGTTTGTATGTTTGTTTTTGTCACTAGTTCATGGTAGAATGCCACATCATTTAGCAAATGATAATCAGCATCAGATGTGACATGCTCAGTGGAACAAACTTATAATTATGTACAACAGTCTACAATTGAAATTGCCAGCAGCACATCTGGCACCCTTGCACAATCATGTCAGGGCGCACAGATGTTTGTGATTCTGCGTGATCGGCTCTCTACCATGGCAATGACATCATCAAAATCATGAACTCTTTGCTTGTACCTAGCTAGGGTGTTGTGAAACATATGAGGAGGTGCAACAGCAAATCAGGAAGGGCAATGCTGATGTCTATAACTCTTGACTTGATGAAGCATCATCACACCAGAGGTGAGGTTCATGTGATGCACATTCGGACTGTGTACAAAGACATACAGGGCGTGTGGCATGACTTGAATATGTCAACATATACAATCCAAAGGTAGTGGGCGACGCACTCACCAGTGGAGTGTGGGTCCATCAATGTATCCACATCTCCTTGTGTGATCAAAAGCTCTTCCAGCTGTGGAAAATGTATGGAAAGTACGATTAATGTCATTGACATCACATTTTACAAGACATCATTGATAGCTTCATGATACAATTTCATCCACTATCATAGTCAGGTGTGGTGACATGTTAAATACATGTTGCAATGTGCTTAGCCTGTCTTACCAACAACACATGTCAATTTCACCCTGGTGGCCTAATGGGCATCCCTGCCATGATCTGAGTGATGTAACAAACTGCAACTTGTTCCACAGCTTCATGATTAACAAATTTTCTCTCAATAGATGTGATGTTTGTAGATAAAATCAGTTTTTTCACATTTGTATCACAAGCTTTGACACGTTGGTGACCCACATTGCGTATCTCACTGAGATTGACAGCCAGTTGATCATGTAAAGTGTAGCAATAACATAGCATGTAGGGGTGGTCAGTATATCATGACAGGCATGTATTTTTGCCATGTGGCACATTCCATGAGGGGTGCATATATGTTGTGCTCAACCTAATTAGTGTCCTGTGGATTCATCCTCTGATGTGATACAAAGTTGGTCTTGTAACATAGACAATTCATTGACATTGCCTTGGCAGGTACATAATCCCATATACACGTTGTTGTGTGCTGCTGTCTTGCCATTTGTTTCATGTCTGGCATATGTGTCATTGTTTGTGCTTATGTGACTATAGCATTGCCAGATCATTGCTGTCTTGTAGAATGATACATGCACTGTGAATGATGCATGTAATGTGAGTATTGATCATTACAATGGCATGTGTCAGCTTTTTAGTTATTCACAATTTCAGTTGTTGTTTCACTGTGTGTGTTGGTGATTGAGGCATTCACAGAACTGTATTGACACCAGTTATTGTATCTGCACTATCATCTGTATCTTCATCCTCCACACCCAGACGTGGATGCAGTACAGATCTGAAATGTATATTTGATACTGTTTTCACTTACCTTTATTCCTGTGCAATGAAATTCACAAATATGTTTGATTACACATATTATGATAGTTTCTAGCTATGGGGGTACAGCTACAATTACGCATCAGACATACAGTGTATATTGTACTACAGTCTTGTATGTCATCAGACATGTATGTTCTCCTGGGATGACACAAAACACACATATTAATTCTCACTGAGGGACAATACACATTAATTTGCTCATATGCCCAATATGTTGTCCCAGCCCCAATCTTTGTTTGATTGATGTTCTCTCGACTGCTATATGTGAGAGCTGTGTGGCACAGTTTTTTTGTTAACTTTCACTTAACAGAAATCATAACTTCTGAAGATATACACCAAGCACGGTAGGGAGACAAAATATTAAATTAAAATATCGATATACAATAATATTGATGTTTTAATTTCGATGGTATAGAATATCGATGTGCAATATTATTGATGGGCAGAATATCGATTTTAAGGTATCTATGTCACTAATATCGAAATTTTGTTTAGTGTTATGTATTTTATAAGTTTGTTAAACATTTTTTTAATGTATGTTTAGAAATTAGTAATTTTGTTTACATTTTGTGTTTTAGTATTGGAGCGGGTTGTGGGTTTATAGGGGAATAGGGTGGGAAGTAATGTAATTATAATTAATTCATTATTATGTTTTTTAATAGTTTTTATTAATAATTAATTGTTAATTAATAATTAATTGGTAATTAATTATTATGAATTAGTTTAATTACTTTAATTAGAGTTAATGTAGTAATATTTTTGTTATTGTTAATTAATAATTAATTGGTAATTAATTATTATTAAGTTATTAAATGATAATTACATTTTTATGTGATTTATTTAGGTGTAGTGGGTTGTGTGTTTATAGGGGACTAGGGTGTGAAATAATTAAATTAAATTAATTAAAGAGATTCTATTTAATTATTGGTATTTATTATTAATTAATTGGTAATTAATTAATTGGTATTTTTTTTATATTATTTTATAATATTAATTATAAATAATTTAATAATAAATGTTGTTTATTCTTGTAAATATCTTGTTAATTAATTATTAATTGGTAATTATTATTTGTCAATTAGTTAATTTATAATTACATCAATGTAATAATATTAATTGTTATTAATTGATTAATTGATATTTATATTAATTTTGTTTTTTGTATGTGTAGTGTGTTGTGTGTTAAAGGGGGAGTAGCCTGGGAAGTAATTTTTTGTTATTTAAGTAAATATTAATTATAAATATTTGGTATTTAGTAATATATATTTGTAAATAAAATATTATATCTTTTTTGTTAAAAAATATCTAATTGATAAGTATGTTAATATAACGCTTTCGCTATTCTGCGCTTTCCCTGTAGTTGCACTCTTTGGAGTGGGAATAGTAACTTTTTACCCCTATGCTATCCAACGCTTTCCCTACTGTTGCACCCTCTGGAGTGGGAATAGTAATTTTTACCCCTCCGCTATCCATCGCTTTCCCTACTGTTGCACCCTCTGGAGTGGGAATAGTAATTTTTACTCCTACGCTATCCAACGCTTTCCCTACTGTTGCACCCTCTGGAGTGGGAATAGTAATTTGTACCCCTACGCTATCCAACGCTTTCACTACTGATGCAATATGTAAGTATATATATATGAATTTATTTTAAATGTATATGTATTAGTTATTATTTTTTAAATATGTTTTAATGTTTATATCTATAATTTGTTAAATTATATGTATTTTTAAATTATTTTTACATTATGATTAATACATTAAAAAAAACTATATTTTTTATTTCTATATTTTTGTACTACGATATTTTTTTTGATATTTTTGAACTTACCTTTATGTAGATAGAACTTCGATATTTTTGATGTCGATATTTTTGCTTCAATATTTTTGTATGTCTATATTCTGTCTGTCGATATTATGTCATAGATCCACCAAGCACACAAGATGTTTGAGCAATTATATTTTATTTTACAAAGTAACATTCTGCGTTTTTTTTCTAAAGAAAAATCCATGTGATGGGATCTTTGTTTATTGTGATTATGTAAAAAAACATTCTGATTACTTGATTCCTTCTAGCAATTCCAGCAGCAGAAGCTGTGGCGTGTCTAGCAACTGCCTCTTCTGCTTGGCCATCCTCTGGATTTTCCTGCACCGCCTGGTCTTAATTCAATGGTGTGTTTGTGCTGACAGAAATATTGTGCAGAATGCAACATGCCATCAGGATCTTGAAAACAAGTTCAGGACTGTACAGGAGTCTGCCCCCTGTATATCTAGGTACAGGAACCTGGATTTAAGGACACCAAAGGTCTTTTCAACAATGGCCTTGTGCGTCCTAGTGCAACGTTATCGGTTCTCTGGGCCTGTGTGTTGGTCACTTTAATGGGCATCATCAGCCATGGCCAGAGTGCATATCCTTGTTCATCTAAAAAAGATAATGGAGAGATGTGTCCGTTAGTATTTGTGCCTGCTGCGTTTGCATAGTGCCTTTTTTGGTATGTGTGAATTGTGTAACTTTGTACTTTCTGGTTTGTCATGTGTAGCTTCAGACAATTACCCTACATCACTGAAATTAACTTGTCGATACTTGACAACCTACACATCATCATGTCATCGTACGGGTCATGTGTATTACCTATGGGTTCTGACTGTCAGGCTCACTAAAAAGGAGATTATCTACCTTGACTTTTCAAAGATTACTATGTTGGAACATCATCTAGATACCTCATTGGGAGTGATTGTGCTGAGGGTTCCTGAGAGCGAAAATCCTTGTCTGCTAAACGATGAAATCATTGTGGGCTCTTTACATTCAATTTGCCCCGAAGATGGTCCGTATTTAAGTGACAGTGGCACTGCTACCTGGTGCACTTGCACTTGACTTACTTGGACATGTGAAGACAACGTACATATGCATTGATGTCCTTGTGCATGAGTTGACTTTGACTCTGCATGTATGCATGTTGGGGTAATACTCATCAATATTGCCATGTGTGTTTCTGTTCCCAATCAACACACATTATAATTTCTGAATTTGTGCATCACATTGCTACACCTCACAAGGGGAATCATATGGATGCACACCATGGGGTCGATTCCGATTCGGGAAAAACCGCTCCGAATAGCCGTTCGGAGCGTTTTTCCCGTACGAATCGTACCCTGCAACATCCCCCGTACGTACGACGAAGTACGATTCGTACCAGGAGCCGTACTCCGTATGAGTCCTACAAGACACCGTACGACTCTAATCTCCGTACGATTCTCCCTCGGAACCTGCTGTACGCGACATCTGTACGGTTCGTGGCTGGTTTTTACGACCCAGCAAGTACGATACGTGTCGGGTATGCACCGTACGACCCTTTTTGTACGGGAGCTGAAAACAGCCGTAAAAGCAGAGTTCGCGCCGAAACAGGTACGGAACGGCCCCCCAGATACGGTGTGTACCCCCCATGATCGCAGGGGTACGCACCGTACCCCTGCGATCATTGGGTGAGCGAGCCGTACCCCCATTGTACGATCGGTGTACGAGCGGTACCTCCATTATACGACCGGTGTACGAGCCGCACCCCCATTGTACGATCGGTGTACGAGCCGTACCCACATTGTACGATGGGGGTATGGATCGTACATGGGGTACGGCTCTTACACCCATCGTACAATGAGGGTACGGCTCATACACCGATCGTACAATGGGGGTACGGCTCGTACACCGATCGTACATGGGGTACGGCTCGTACACCCATCGTACAATGGGGGTACGGCTCATACACCGATCATACAATGGGGGTACAGCTCGTACACCCCATGCTCGCAGGGGTACGGTGCGTACCCCTGCGATCATGGGGGATACGGACCATACAGTGTGTATGTGTTTGTGTGCTTTTCCGTACGACTCGCCCTTACCTGACGTGGACCGTACAAATCGCGTCTTCATACCCCGGTCCGGATCGTACTCGTCGGGTCGTACGGCATGTGTACGAGTCGTACGGTATGTGTACGAGTCGTACGGTTCCCGGTTTCAGCCTTGCAATACGTACGGATCGCGATGATTCGGACGGATTCACGAAATACGGATCGTACTTCGCGACTCGGACGGACGGGTACGATTCGTACGGAGAGGGCTCTGGATACAAATCGTACGGATGTTTTTTTCCCCAAATCGGAATCGACCCCCATGTAGTGAAATTGTGTTTTGGATTGTTTGTATGCTCTTCCTATGCATGCTCCATTCTGCAACAACACAGACAGATGTTTAATCAACTTTGGTGTTTATTTGGGTGCAGTTGGTGCTCCCCTCATGCAGCACTACTATCAAACCCATTATACAGGAGCACCCGCTGCATGGTGCATGGCTGACTATGTTTTTGCATGTCATCTATTTGTGTACCATCATATGTGAAAGGAAGGCGATCTGTCATCTTGTTGTACTTATGGCACATGTGTTTATTACAAGATGTATGTTGCACAGCAGATGCATATGTTCTGTGTCATGTGCTGCATTGATTATTTTAAACTATTTTCTGATGAGTTCTGCAAAATCTATATTCCAAGGGTGCCATAGTGGTTTGTATGAAATTTTCTAGGCTAGTCCCTTGTTGGGCTGTCTAACATAAATCTTGATTAATTTGCATTGGGTGCTTGTGTATCTTGTTGGGACCTGTTCCTAGGTATGTTATATTACATTTGCTACATGTGGAATGTTACGTATTTGAGCTACATGCTTGTGTACTTGAGGTGTGTGGTGTGTTCAGTCTATACTTACCAGCAAGCAGTCCATTTCCAGGTGTGCCATTTTCAAACTGCTGGTTGATGATAGATTGGCGAAAGATGTAGGAGTCATGCTCACTCCCAGGAAACTTAGAGGCAACATTGATGAACAGGCCCAGGTGACGCACAATTGCCTGAATATTCATTGAGTGTGTGCACTTCCTGTTCCTGTATATATGTGGAGTGTCTGCAGGAGGCACAAGTAGAAAATGGGTACAGTCAATTGCCCCCAACACATGCGGAAACCCAGCAATGTCATAGAAGCCTTGCTTTATGTCAAGTTGTTCCTGTCCAGTGTTGGGGAAGCATAGGTGCTGCTGCGTCAGGCTGTTTATGGTATCCAAGACAGTTGGGAGGAACCTGGAGAAGGCTGACTGAGAGACTCCAGCCACTCTGGCAGTGGTTGGTTGGAAGGTATCAGAGGCCAAAATGTGCAGCACTACAAGTAGCTTTATCTGCAGAGGGATGTTTGTGCAGTGCTGTGATGGTGCCTGCAGCCTTAGTGCTATCTGGGTGAGTATGCATAGGATGGAGATCCGTATTAGCCTGTAGTGGGCTATTAAATCCTCTCAAGGGAGGTCTATCCGGGTAATGCATTGGCAGTAGACTCACTCTCTTCTGCGACACTGCCTCTGTGGTGGTGCTGGTGGAGGTGGCAGTGGCAGGGGTGGTTGTGGTCTTCTTGGAGCGCCCAGCTGCAAGAGTAGTACCTCCATGGAGTCATTAGGTAAGCAAATGAGGGTCTGGGTTGGTTTCCCTTATGTACAGGTGTGTTTGCACCATTCTGTAGACCAGCTGTTTTCTGGTCTTAAAAAGCGGTGGCTAACTGGCCTTAGCTGCAGTTTTTTAAGTTATTGCTGGGCCGAAAATTCCTTGTAAATATTGTGAAGTGGGGTTAGTGGCAATTTTTACATGGGAACGCCCACCTTGCAAATCATTTTCATTAAGTCCCCCTAACAGAGTGGCAATCCTAAAAAAAACAGCTGCTAACTGTGGTTAGCGGAAAATTGTAAATACGGCAATAAAAACAAGCCACCCTAACATCAAAAAATGTACGATACGGCGGCGTTAACTCCTTTCGGCATGACATTTACAATTCAGTGTTTGTTGACGCACAATGGCTGTGAGCAGCTAGAAAATATGTGCAAGAAGACCAATGTGGAGTGAGGGCTGAGGAAGCAGATGGTGAGTTTGTCAGAGGGTCTGGCAGTGTAGGGAATTACTCATTCCCCCTGGTTTGGCTGAGGGTTGTTGGAGGCAGGGGCCAAGTTACACTATAGCCTTTTCTGAAATTGATGTTGCTGTGTGGATATCCCAGCTGGTTAAATCAGGTCTGATGCTCCAGCGCCTGAAAAATCTGGGTGCAGGAACACTGGAATGTCGACTTATGACTGTGCAAAGTGAAATTCCACACAGGAATTTCTCTCCGCACAACTTTTAGTCTCTAAATTGACACATTGGTGTGTTTTACCTTCTGCTGTGGCCAAGAAAGAGATGAACTTTGGAGGTCATTATCATTTTGTCGCTGAAGAAAGTTGAATGTAGGAAGGGCAGTCACGATTATGACAACAAATTAAACATGCAATTTCTAATCAATTTACTGTTATCAATATTACTTTGCAACAGTGTGCTTGTTTCCAGTCCAGGGAAGACCTGGCTTGGCTGCTCCGGTTGGATTGCTCCCATGAGGCAGAGGGTCAAGACTAATGTGCATATGGCTGGTTCTGAATTGGAGTGGCAAAGTGAGCTATAGAACGATGATGGATTCAACCAAGATCTGTGGCTGGGGTGAGTGCCTGAAAAGTTTGAGAGCTCTGTCCATCATCTGCTTGTGTGTGCTTTGTTCGCATTAGTTGGAAATGAATGCCCAGACATGGGTCCCTTGCTCACTTTGCCACTGGATTCAAGCTAGCCTGGTTCATGAGAGCTGTTACCCTGAAGCGGTCTCAGGATGCTTGTTTCTGCTCCAGGAAAGACCTGGCTTGGCAGTTGGGCTGGACTATTCCCATGAGGCACAGGATCAAGACTGATTTGCACATGGCTGGGTCTGAACTAGGGTGGCAAAGTGAGCTAAAGAACATTGATGGATTCAACCTATATCTGTGACTGGGGGTGAATGTCTGAAAAGTTTCAGCACTCCGTCCATCATCTACTTGTGTTTGCTTTGTTCGCCCTAAGTTGGCAGGATAAGCCCAGACGTGGGTTCCTTGCTCATTTTGCCACTGGATTCAAGCTAGCCTGGCTGATGAGGGGTGTCACCCTGAAACCGGTCCCATGATGCTTCTTGCTGGTCCAGGGAAGACCTGGCTTGGCAGTTCGGGATGGACTCTTCCTATGAGGCACATGGTCAAGACTGATTTGCATATGGCTGGGTCTGAACTGGGGTGGCGAAGTGAGCTAAAGAATGATGATGGATTCAACCCAGAATTGTGATTGGGATGAGTATCTGAAAAGTTTCAGTGCTCTGTCCATCATCTCCATGTGTTTGCTTGGCATGCAGGATGAAACCAGTACCTTTTCTGTCACATGCTCCTGGAGGCAGTTAAAAACTGAGCGAAAATATTTTGAATGCCATTGTAATTTAAGTGAATTTTAGAATCAATGATTTTATCAGCCAATGGCTCAGTCTGTCTTTACTTGGAGAATTAGAACTGACCTGCAAAGCAACCAAATTGTTTTATAATTAGATTACAAAGAGTACCACCTTTGTTGTTACACCTCTGGAAACATATTACATAGATACAGCTATCACTGCAGTTGCACTATCCTGGAGGACTCATTTTCATTAAGCAAGCTGCGTTTAGGTATTTGGGATTACAATTGGACACTTGTAGACAATTTGCCACAATAAATAATGGAATAGTTCTGCCATACCTTTATGACCAAGTATACTAACGCCTAGAGCTCCACTGATCCCCTGTAGTGTAAGTGTCTGAAATTAGACAATTACATGGGTGTCTTATTCATGAGATAGAACCTACATCCGGTAGGTAAATGGTGTGATTTTTATTCCACTGTGGTTTCATATTACCACCCAGAAGTTACAAAATATCTCTGCTATGACCCATAGAAATGTGAAAATCTGTAGACCGTTGATACCAAAGAGTTATTTAGTGCAGCAATATCAAAGTGCCAAAAATTAGCACTTGTTGTCAATGCTACTTATATCATTAAAGGTTAGCACTATTGGTCCTAGAAAATGACTGATAATTCCAATGCTATGCTTGTGTATAGACTATAGCAAAGGTGTGAAACTTCCAACTGCTCTGTGACACTTGCTTATATCTAATTCCCACTGCACTGTCTTCTCTTTGTTTGTTTCTTTGTGCATATCTCACCATGCTTGGCAGGTGCTGTAAAAATATAATAATAATATATAATTGGAACTCAAATGTACTAATTCTGTAACAAATTACGTCTTGGATTGAATTTCCTTCATATTATTATTAGGTTTCCATCACAATTTATTTTTTCTTATCCAATGGACTTAAGGTCATTGAAACCTGCATGTGCCACAGCCAATTCAGTCTGAATGGCATGAAAAATGAAATCCTCATCCTAGGCCCTCAACAACTCCTGAAGCACATGGACACTGTCTCCCCTACATTCCTTGGCCATCATGACCCCATCCTAGCAAACATATCAATCCTGGAAGTCATCTTGGATGCTGATCTTAGCCTAAATTTATATATTGGAGGAGTCAATTCAATATTTATTAAAGATTTGGAACTCCTAGGAGGTCCACATAAAAATGCATCCATATTATTGCAAGTAAAAACAAAAACGCCTAACAAGAACAATCCACACACTATCATAAAATTATCAAGAGCCTGCCTTAGACCTGGATTATGAAAATCACCAAAATGATTCCCAGCATGCCATTCAAGAAACACAAAGACTTGAAAATTCAACTGACCATCCAAGCTTTCGTCTATAAAATCACCAACCTGTTGCAGCATACTCTAAATACCTCCAGAGGGTCTCAGTACATCAACAAATCAAATTCCAGATACTAGCTCAGACATAACTACAAGTGAAGATAAAACTAGGGGTGGGCTGTTTATTCCGTTGCGCCTTTGGAATTGGGCGAATTGTGGAGTTCCAGCCAAATTCTGCCAATCAATGCATGGCGGAATATTTTCTCTCATGTGGCTCCAGCACGGTAATTTGGGTGGCAAGATTTGGCATCCCCAAATGTAATTTCCGGTGGCAGGGAGGTCATAGGGTGAGATTTATCTTATGTGAGTGTCCGCAACCATTTGTGGTCAGAAGGCAGCAGCTCAAGTAGAAAATCTACTTGAGCAACAGTAAAATCAACTGGAATTGCTGTGCCCTCAGGCTCACCATGTGGTGCCATTTGCACAGATTTTTTCAGCATGGAATACACTCCCGGCGACAAATCACAGCGTGAGCACCGCTATGGACCTCCACGGAATCTCACAGAGCTTTTAAGTAACTCTGTGAAATTCCACAAGTTCTGCCCACCCCTAGATAAAACAAGGCACCAACCATCCCACCTCCTGCCTTCCTGATCTTCTTATCTTGACATGATCCAGCAACAAAAGCAGAGTTGAAATTATTCAAAGTGGTGGCACCCTGCAGCTGGAACAATCTTCCCTCAGATATCAGCAATGCTCCTTTCCTCAAGCTTTTCAGAAGCAAACTCTAAACACACTTTATCTAACTCTTGCACAATTGAGGCTCTCATGATAATTAAATATTCATATTCATTCTTATGTACTTCTCGCATACCTACCCTAGTTTACCCTAATGTACACACACTAATGTGGATACATTTGTAAATGTACTAATTTATGTAGTAATTTATAATGCTTTTGAGGAATCACTCTCTGCACCCAGGTATTTAACTGCTCTGTAAATCTGCTCTATCCCATTTAGCATCTTAAAGCAATGTTCCTGTGAAATGTGTGCTATGCAAACAAATGCACATAAATTAGATGCAAACATAATGGATAGTTTCTAATTGCTTGGGGACAGAAACCTGTAGCTCTGTACCGCTGTAAATGTGGGCAATCAACAGTGCTATAGGGAGGCTTTGATTCATATCTTGAGCCCACTTCTACTCTATTCTGACTTCTTATAGGGCAAGGGGAACATAACGAATAGGCCCTATTAAGACCAATTTAGATGACATGTTGCAGCACCTGTAAACCTGTGAAATGTACATAATATAATTAATGAATTGCAATCATTTGAGGGGAGCACAGTTCCAAATACCACCACAGCATGGAAGGAGTGTGGATTTACTTACAAGTTCTCCACCCCTAACATCCACAAACAACAGGGCTTCTTGAGACATTTAACGGGTCCTCAAAGTCTTGATTAAGGGCCTGCCTGAGGCTCTAAGGCCCTGAGGCGTAATTGATATGTCCTTTAGCCATGCCTTCTTTTTGCTTACAGAGAGGTACCACAGAAGAGGGTTGGATCTGTATGGTCATCCTGTAAGGGGACCTCTCAGTCTGGTGAAGGAGGGGTGGGCGAAATCTCCCAGGAAACCTCCTCCGGATGTAGTTCATTACATGCTGGCCTTCCGGAGGCAGATGGCCAAGTTGTGGCAGGAAGCTTCTGACAACTTAGAGGCAGAAACAGTGGATAACTTAAAGGCCATTCAGGAGGTTACAAAACAGTGGTATGACCAACTGGCTATCGCTGTAGAATTACATTCTGAGCAGAAAGTGTGGGTGATGGAACCCATGGAGCCCAGGGCCCTCCAAGACAGTTGAGTTGGGACATATGAGATACTTGAGAGGAAGGGGGCCCCTATCTAGTGCACCTTAATACCTCCAATCATCCCAGACGGTGCGCTATTTCAATCATCTCAAACCGCCCTTTGAGGGGTTTGATGTCACAATGTTGCTGGTGACAGATGGAGGGCAGCACGAGGAGAGAAAACCTTTCTCTGCGCTCCTAGCCTCCAAAGAGAAGCATAGGTTAGTGGAAGGTGTGACCGTCTCCCCTACCCTGACTTCAGAACAGCAGAGGGACTGTCATCAGTTACTCAGCCAGTTTTCTTCTCTGTTTTCCCTCACCCTTGGGACTACACACCTGTGTACCCATGAGGGATCCCAGGAGACAGCCTCCCTGGCAAGAACAATATCTACAGGCTGTCTGGCAAAGTTAGGGCCATATCAAAGATGAGGTTTTAAAGATGCTGGAGTTGGGGGTGATTGAACCCTCCAGTTTACCCTGGTCCAGCCATGTGGTACTGGTGCCAAAAGCTGCCCCACCAGAAACTACAACAGAACCCATGTTCTGTGTAGGTTTCAGGGGGCTCGATTCAGTCACCAAGACTGATGCTCATCCAGTCCCCAGAGCCGATGAGCTGATTTATAGGTTAGGGGCTGCCCAGTTCCTAAGTACATTTGATCTTACTTCATGGTACCGGCAGATTACCCAATCTAAAGGAGTCAAGGAGATGTCAGCCTCTTTACTCCAGAGGGCCACTACTAATTCATAGTGATGCCCTTTGGATTAAAGAATGCCCCTGCTACCTTCCACAGGTTGATGAACCATGTGTTGGCTGGTATGGAGACCTTTAGTACTGCTTACTTGGATGATATAGCTGTCTTCAGTAGCAGCTGGAAGGACCACCTATTTAACTTGCAGGAAGAGCTTCATGTCCTGCAACAGGCAGGCCTGGCTATCAAGGCAACTAATTGACAGATAGGGCAGTGTTTTGTGGTGTATGTAGGACACCTGGTAGGCAGAGTTACGGTGCAGCCGGTCCAGGTCAAAATAGAGACTCTCATAGACTGGGAGGCCCCCAAACACAAACTAAGGTGAGAGCTGTCTTGGGCCTCACAGGGTACTACAGGATGTTTACAAAGGGACAGGGCACCATTGTTGCCCCCTGGATAGAGCTGACTTCCAAGAAGCAGCCCAGAAATATGATTTGGTCAGAGGCATGCTAAACAGTAGTTGACTCGCTAAAAAAGGCCATGTGCACAGTCTAGGTGCTCAAAGCCCCTGTCGTTTCCAGGGAATTCATTGTGCAAATAGATGCTTCAGAACATGGCATAGGGGCAGTTTCATCACAGGTAAATAAAGAGGGTCTCTGCCAACCTGTAAATTTCATCTCTAGGAGGTTACTTCCCAGGGAACAGAGGTGGAGTGCTATTGAAAGGAAACATTTGCTGTGTTCTGGGCCCTGAAGAAGATGAGGCCATACCTGTTTGGGACTCACTTCCAGATTCAGACTGAACACATGCCCCTCTGGTGGCTAATATAAATGAGGGGTGAGCATTTAAAATTGTTGAAGTCGTCTATCTCCATACAGGGCTTAGACTTTACGGTGGAACACAGACCTGGGATAAACCCTGTCAACGCTGATGGTCTTTCCAGGTACTTCCACCTTAGTGATGAAAACTCCCAAGATGTTGGGTAGCTCTCCTCACTTTCAGCTGGGGGGATACATGTTAGACCTGGCAGCCTTAGGGTGGTTGTTGGATGTTTCATCTATAGAGTGGCATCCCTCCAACATGTTGTCTGCTTCCCTCCACTTTGTACTGTATCTTTGTGTTGGCTTTAGGACTAAAGTGCATGTGCTTCTCCCATAAAGACGTTGACATTGGTCTATATCTGATGGGCATATTTAGTTTACCTGTAAGTCCATTGTAAAGTGGTATACCATGTACCCAGGGCCTTTGACCTAAATACTACTAGTGGGCCTTCAGCACTGGTTGTGTCAACCACAGAAGTAGCCTTGCAAACCTGTCTCACCTGCCTGTTATTGCAGGGCCTGTGTGTGCAGTTTACTGCCACCTAGATTTGGGTTTTTATCGTTTTGGTCTTTTTACTCAAATAAACATGCTCTATTTTTCTAAACCTGAGTGGAGTCTTTTTGTGTCTTTATTCATTGAGTTACTGTAATTTAGATGTTACACAAATATTTTACACAAGTTAACCTTGACAGCTTTGTGCCAAGCTACCAGAGGGTAAGCTCAGATTTATTTAGGGTGTGTATCTGAATTACCCTGACTAGACTGGTGGTCCCTACTTGGACGGGGTACACACATCTGACAGCTTGAGACTAACCCTGGGCGTAGTTTGCGTAGTAGCGCTATGCGTAGCTTCGCAAAGTGCAATTTGCACTCGCGAGCTACACAAACTGCCTAGTGCACAGTGCAAAATGCTGTTAGCACTGATTGCACAGTGCCGGATGCTTGTCCGCACTTTACAATTATCGCAAACCGCATCTTGCACAGTATGAGCGGTCGTTTTCTGCCACTCAAGTAGATTTCTACTCGAGCAGCAGCGTTCTCAACGCGGACTGGTTGTTTCTCATCGCTAGCAGTCGCGAACATACGCGACCCCTCGCAATGAAAAACCTGACCTCCCCGCGTTGAGAATCTCGCCAAGAGGTTTATTTTCCACCCTCATGATCGACAACTTGATGTTGCTGATGGCGAACAAGGAAAAAGTATCGCCGGGATGTCAATTTGCTTGTTCGCGGTCACCAACTTGGAGTTGAGAACCGCGAGCAAGCAAATAATGACTGCTACGCATGTTTGCACTGTACTACGTGCAATACGCGTAGTGAGAAGTAGCGCAAACTTCGCAAACTACGCGAGCGTAGCGAAGTACTTCGCCCAGGGTTACTTGAGACCCCATTTCTAACATTGGTGGCAGCAGTGGAATAGGACATGTGTTTGTGCAATACTTTATAGTTATTTAGTGCTCACTACAACCCTACACCTAAGACCAATTTGAATCTATTCCTCCTGATTGGCAATATTTTTGTCTATCTTGTGCTAATTGGCATTTTTGATTTTTGATTCAATTATCCTATATTGGCCTTTTTGATTTTTCCGCTAAATTATGTGTCTCTCTCTGGGGAAGCCACACATGCACCTGCAGGAATTGAGTTTGAGCTGGCCAGGTTAGAATGCTACACTGTGCAGCAGCTGAACGATTTATGCAAGGACTTTAACATTTCTACAAGGGGCTACGCCAGGAAGGTGCAGCTATAGAAAGCTTTGAGAGCCTGTACAGAGACCCAGGAGATGACATCCTAGAGGAGGAGCAGGAGATTCCTGGGAAGGAATGTGACCTAAAACTAGAGTCTGAGGTGTCTTTGAAACTGCCCGTGGATGGGGCCAAAAATATGTGAAGAGTAGTACTGGTTACCAGAGCAGGGAGCAGTGTCTCCTCAAAGAGTCTGTCAGTAGAGGAGCTGACAGACAGGGGGAGGAAAAATAAATTTAAATGTGAGCTTGCTAAGTTGGATCAGGCTTGTGATCAGGCTCATAAAGAAAAGAGTCTGGCCATGGAGGAGAGGAAACTTGTCCATGAGCTCAGCCTGAGAGAGCTGGACATAAGAGCCTGACAGATGAAGTCCAGCAAAAGCAGTAATGTTCTCAGCATACCTACAAGATCTTCAGGTGAGTCCGGGTTCCATATACCCAAGGATATGGTGCCCAGCTACAGTGTGGTGGATGACATGGTGAACAGAGTCTTTAAGGAGATCTCGGGGGTAGTCTTTGGCAGTACATGCCCACAGTGGGGATGGACACACTCCTTACATTACAGGTGGGGGACCATACCAGCTACACTGCCATAAAGGCCATTTTATCAGGAAGTTTGGTTTGACACAGGAAAAGTGCATGGAATGGCTCAGGGCTAGTCACAAACTCTCAAACCTGACATGGATGGATTTCCTGAACTACGCTGGTAAGGCACCAAAGGTTTATGGGAGGGGCACCAAGGTTGATGATTTTGAAGAGTGGGACAATTTATTTTTGAAGGAACACAATCTTGAGAATTGTTTTCCAGAGCTACGTTAACACCTGGTGGATAGCAAGTTTATTGACCCAGGAAGCTTGCTATGGAGGCGGATAGATAGGTTCGCATCAGAGTGTCCAAGAAAGTATGAGGGGGCACCCAAAAGGGTGACCAGGGTTCCCAACAGAAGAAATAGGAGAGAGATAAAAATAAGGCATTCTCTAAAGGCCAACGAACACAAAGAGTTGGAGGGTCTGCCGGCAAACAGTGCTGAGTCTAAAAGGTCCTGTAAAGGAGACCACTCCTTTGCATTGCACTAACCCAGACCTAGTGGTCACATGACACAAGCCTCTGGTCGATATCCTATCAGCCCACCCATTTGCTGGGATCACATTCTCTATCCAACTACTGATTCGGATGGATACGGTAGGATGGTCTACATGACCACTTAACCTGTTGGGACAGCTCGTTAAACAAATGATTTGGTCTGTCCTTTTCTTTTCAATTTACACATTTAACATTTGAGTGTATCTTTGCAGTAGCAATATCTTTTGTATCTGGCCCTGAAGAATGCCGGTGTAGTTTCACCGTAGGCAGAAACATGTTGGCCTAATCCATAACACAGCAAAGCATCACAGTGATTTTTTCACACTGTTTTACACTTCTTTTTTAACCTGGCGTCCTGGTGAATACCAATAAAAATGTTTCTTTTGCCTCGACCGTCATTTTAATATCACTTATTTCATTCCTTATTTTTTGCACTGCACTTTTTCAGCACCACTCTGTGGCATGGACACTTTAACAATCTGAACCAGTAGTGTGTGTTGTCTGGCCATTTCATCTGGGCTTTGACTAACCACTCTGGTTAGACGTCCTACATGACGAGGCTCCGCCAAATGGGTGGGCTGATAGGATATCGACCAGAGGCTTGTGTCATGTAACCACTAGGTCTGGGTTAGTGCAATGCAAAGGAGTGGTCTCCTTTACAGGACCTTTTAGACTCAGCACTGTTTGCCGGCAGACCCTCCAACTCTTTGTGTTCGTTGTAGTTTGATTAGGGGTATTGAGTTCGGATGGTCTATAAACATAGTCCCCTTGACCCTCCTTCAACCATTGTTTTTCCATTCTCTAAAGGCCCCCAAAACAACTCACAGAGAAAAGGGTCTGGTTCTCATTCTCAATTTGGCCACCAGAAACAAAACTACCCTGCCAAAAATCAGCATCCCAAAATGTCCTAGTGCTATGAGTGTGGTGAAAATGGACACTATGAAGGGGATCCCAAGTGTCTAAAAAGAGCACACCCTCCCACTGAAGGTAAGAATCCATAGGTGGCTAGCAGAGTGCTGGGGGAGGAGTTTGCCCCAGTAAATGAGGGGAGTTTAGCTGTGTTACCCTAGGATCCCTAGTATCCCTAGGTGACAGCGGGATGTTCCCCAAGATCCATGTGCCCTCAAATACTACAAAGTATAGGCAATGGGTCACCATCAATGGGCAAGGTGTTGAGGCTCTGAGGGACACATATGCCAATATGACTATGGCAAGGAGTCAGCTGGTGGCTCCAAAGCATGTGGTTGCCAATGCATTCCACCAATTGTTGTAGCTAAGAACAGGGGGATCACTATCCTGTGGCTCTGGTTCCAATTGATCGGGGGTGCAGGTCTTCTGAAAGTTGTTGTGAACCCTGCCATGCCAATGGACTGTTGTTGGGTTTTGACCTAGAGCACATTATCTGGAAAGAAGTGGAGCTCAGGGCTCATGTTGAGATGATGGAGTTACTTGAGTGGATCTGTGGCACAAGGTCCATGACTTCCTAGGAGGGGAGTCAAAGGGCTGAGCCTGGAATAATGGCCCAGCCCACTGCTGAAAAGGGGAAAGGCAGAGGGCACTGGAAGTCAGCCCTTGAATGTATCTCCAATTAAATGGATGGGGCACCTGTGGTGGCTACCCCGAGTCGACTGAGGGGGACATTGCTCCCTTTGGTGACCTGCCTATACCTTCTGACTGGAATGCAGAGGGAGGACCCACCAGGGAGTATTTTTGTAGGGCAGAGAGGGAGAGCCTAGCCCTGGAGGGCATGAGGCACCAGGTTGAATCCCAAGCAGTAGGTGATGTCTCTGGGTGCTATCACATTTACTGGGAGGAAAACCTCCTTTACAGTGATAAGGCTCCTATGCATGGGACATCAAGGTCCCTGGTGGTCCCCCAGTGCTATAGAGCCTTCCTACTGGAGATGGCTCACAAAAGACCCCTGGCTTGATATTGGGTCAATAAAAGACCTTTGCAAGGCTTGCCCCACATTTCTATTGGCCCAAGATCAGGACATCCTCAGATATGTAGGGCCTGTGTGACCTGCTAGGATAGTTGGAAGATAGGGGGAAAGCTGAAAGATCCCCTGGAGCCACTACCTGTCATTAGCACCCCATTTAAAAGGGTGGCCATTGCCATTGTTGGGCCTATGTATCCCCAGACGGCTACAGGCAACAGGCTCATCCTGGTCCTAGTGGATCACACCACGCTGTATCCAGATGTAATCCATCTCAGGACCCCCCCCTGCACCTCAGGTGTCAAAGGATACAATGGTGACTTTTACCAGAGTGGGTTTCCCTCAGGAAGAGAAGTCTGACAGGGGCACACACTTCATATCGGCATATATGCAGTCAATGTGGAACGAGTGTGGAGTTACTTACAAGTTCCCCATAGCTCACCACCCCCAGACAAATGGGCTTGTTGAGAGATTCGTAGATTAAAGAAAAGGGGTAACCCTGTGTCCCTCAGAACCTGGGTGATTATGGTTAAATGCAAAAGTGGTTCTGTTGGGTAAGGCAAATCACTTTTGTTAGTGCTAATTAATGCAAAATATACGTATGAGAGCTCTCTGAAACACATATAGAGTGAGATAATGAATCCTCAAGCAAAACTAATAATCAATTTCTTAAAGCCAAGAGGTGATTTGCAATGTATTTATATTGTGATTCAATCACGTTACATTGGAAATAATTCATTCAACAATGACATTAGATATTGTTGAAAAGACTGTCGAACACTAGTGAGAGTCTTGCTGGCCTTCGTAGCCGAATGGGTAAGTTATGGAAGCAAGTTTTTGACAACTTGGAAGCAAGCCAGGCTGTAATGAAGGACTGATAGGACCAACATTCTACCACTGTGGAATTACAGCATGGACAGAAAGTGTGGTTCATGAAATGCATGGAACTCAGTGCCTTTCAGGATGGTTGAACTGGTCATTACAAGGTAAAGGAGAAGAAGGGTAGGGTCATTTATGTAGTGAACTTTAATACCCCCTGGAAACCCAACAGGGAACATCATATCAATTGCCTCAAACCACACTTTGAGAGCTCTGAGCTCACCATGCTGATGGTGACAGTTGGACCTCCTCTATGACTCCTGAACAGCAGAGGGGCTTTCGCCAAGTATTGGAACAGTATTCCTACTCCTGAGATTACCCACCTGTGTACCCATGATATAGATAAAGAGGACAACCTCCCTGTCAATAATAAATCTTACAGTTTGTTGGATAGGTAAAGGCCAGCATCAAGGGTGAAGTCTCTAGGATGCTGGAGTTGGGGTGATAGAACTCTCCAGTAGTCCCTCGTCCAGTCTTGTGGTTCTGCCACCAAAAGCTGTTCCACTGGGCATCACACCAAAACTGAGGTTCTGTGTGGATTACAGAGAGTTACATTCTGCAAACACAGATGATGCTATTCCTATCCCCAGGGCAGATAAGCTCATTGATAGGTTGTGGGCTGCCCATTGCTTAAGTACCTTTGGGGCACATGCATCATTGAGACATTTTGCACTTCTTAATTTGCGAAAAATACCGAATTGCAAATTAAGAAATGCAAAATGCTATGCATCATTTTTTTCGGTATTTATTTGTGATTCGGTAAAAATCGCAATTTTTACCGAATCCCAAATAAATACCGAATTCTTAAGTGCATTTTCGCTATTCCCATTGGTTCCTATGGGCCAAAAGGCCCATAGGATGCAATGGGAAGGCATTAGCAAATTGCGAGTGTCACTGTGAAAATTTCATGGGTGCAGGGGGGGTCCAAAGGACCCCCCCATGCACCCCTGAAATGTATTTATCGCATCATGTTTCACACACACATGTCCTAAGGACATGTGTGTCCGTAACATGAATGTTGAAAAAAATGCATTTTCAGCGTTTTAAACACTTTTTGCAAATTTACCGAGTGGTTCAATTACTCGGTAAATTTGACCCCCTAATTGCGATTTAGCAACTTTAAAAAGTAATCATGCATTGCTTTTAAGAAATCGCATATTTGCGACTTCTTAAAAGCAAACGCAATTTTAGAAATCCCAAAAATGTTACGATTTCTAAAATATCATGATGCATCCCAAAAAGCACTTTTGGAATCGCAAACGGCCGATTTTAAGGAATCGCACCGTTTGCGACTCCAAAAATGCTTGATGCATGTGGGCCTTTGTTCTTACACCAGGATACTGGCAGATCACCCTACCAGAGAGGGCCAAGGAGAAATCAGCCTTCTCCACTTGAGAGGGCCATTATTAGTTTAGGTGATGCCCTTTGGACTAAAGAACACCCCTGCTACTTTCCAGATGCTGATGAACCAGGTTCTTGATGGGTTAGAGGCCTTCTCAGCTGCCTTACTGGATGATATAGCTGTCTTCAGTAGGAGTTGGGAGGACCACTTCTTTCACTTCTGGGAATTGCTTCACACCCTGCAACAGGCAGACCTGACTAGCAAGGCCAGTGAGTGTCAGATAGGGCAGAGGTCTGTTGTGTATTTTGGACAACTGGTGGGTAGGGCACAGGTGTAACTCCTTCAGGCCAAGATCGAAACCATCATGTCCTGCCAGCCCCCTAAAACCCAGACTGAGCTCTGAGGATTCTTGGGTCTCACTGGGTACTATAGGTTTGTCAAGGGTTATGGACCCATTATTGCCCCTTTGACTGAGCTGACTTTGAAGAACAAGCACAGGCATATTATTTGGATAGAGGTTTGATGAATAGCATTTCACTTCCAGAAGTAAACCATGTTCACAGCTCCTCTGCTCAAGGCCCCTGACTTCTCCAAATAGTTTATCGTTCAGTCAGATGCTTCAGAGCATGGTATACTGGCAGTTCTTTCACAGCTTGATGAAGAGGGCCAGGACCAACCTGTGGCTTTCATCCTCAGGAGGTTACTCCTCAGGGAACAGAGGTGGAGTACAATAGTGTGAGAAGCTTTTTGCTGTGGTTTGGGTATTGAAGAAGCTGAGGCCATACATGTTTGGCAATCATTTCCTGGTTAAGACTGAGCACAGGCCCCTCAAGTGGCTCATGTAAATGAGGGGTGAAAATCCAAAATTGTTTATGTGTTAGATTTCCCTGCAGGGTATGGACTTCAAAGATGAACACAGACTAGGAGTAGACTGCCCCAATGCTGAAGGTCTGGCCAGGTTTTTCCGCCTTAGTGATGTGACTCCCTCGAGGTGGGTAGCTCTCCCCACTTTCAGCTGACAGGGGAAATGTGTTTGACCTGTCATCCTTAGGGTGTCTTTCCCACAAAGTTTTACCTGGTTCACTCCACTTGTTACTGTATATTTTCTGTTGGCTTTAGGACAATGAGCACTTCATCACTGCTAACCAGCGCTAACATGTATGTGCTTCTCACCCAAACAAGTTGACATTGGTATATACCTCATTGGCATATTTAGTTTATCTGTAAGTACCTTGTAAAATGGTATACCTTGTACCCAGGGCCTGCAACCTAAATGCTACTAGTGGGCCTGTAGCACTGGTTGTGCCCCCTACAAAAGCAGTCTTTCAAACTTGTCTCAGGCCTGCCATTGCAGGACATGTGTGTGCAGTTTACTGCCACATCGATTTTCCATTTAAAACCACTTGCCAAGCCTTAAACGTCCCCTTTTATTGCACATAGGGTCACTTAAGGCCTGCCTTACGAGTGACCTAAGTTCAGGATGCCATGTAACTAAAAGGCACGATATGTACTTTTACGTGTCCTGGCAGTGAGAAACAGCTAAATTCATTTTTTCACTGCTGTGAGACCTACTCCTTCCATAGACTAGAATTGGGGATTCCTTAAATTACCTTTTAAGCTATAATTCCTGATTGGAAAGGAGAAGCTACATCATATTTACTGTCTTTGGAATGGTGGTGATAAATCCTCTTTAATGGTAAAGTTGAATTTGACATTGCCAATTTTTAAATACCACTTTTAGAAAGTGGACATTTCTCTGCTCCTAACTTTGCTTTTCTACACTTTGTGAATTCCCTCAGCCACAGCACACTAAAGGCAGGGTGTGACGTAGGATACACCTGTATTCATCTGCATACTGACAGCCTTCCTGGGCTGGAGAGGGGAGAGGTGGTTCACACTTACACCTTTAATAGCTTGTGCCCTTCCCTCATACAAAGGGCTTATTTACACACCACTGGTTGTCTGGAGTCAGGGCTGAGTTGAAAGGAATTCTAGTGCACTTCAGAGAGATCATTTGAAGTCACCCCCTACATCAAAAGGGACTTTTGGGTATAAGTACCAGAGATCTAGCACTATCACATCAGTACACTACTGGGATTCCCAAGAAGTCTGCTGGAGTAAAGACATCTGTGCTTAAAGGATTGTCACTTTGATGTGACAGACTGTTCTGAGGAACGGCTTCTCTGCTTTGCTGAGCCGATCTGCTGCCTGCTTGTCTCTGTCCTGATGAGGACAAGGACATGACCCTCTCACTTGAACCAAGAGTGACTCTAATGGCTTTCTGGCTTGCCTCCTGGATTCTGAAGTCTCAGGGACACAAAAGACATCATGCAATCCTGATGGTAATGCTGGTCTCTGCCATCTGTGAGTTCTACCCTTGCCTGGGGTGCCCCCACCAGTCCAGGGCCTCAGAAGTGTGTTCTGCAGCTGATTTCTGCAAAGCTTGATGCATTGCCTTGACCGATTGAGAGTTTCAGCTGCACTGCCACTTCGAAGCGGATGCCGAGGACGTTCCATTATGAAGAATCAACACAAAAAAATACAGTTTCCCTCATTGACCAAAGTACTTCAATAAAGAATTTCTTCAAAGTCCATTTTTGAAGTACACTTGTGACAGCCCCAAAACAGAACATTAACTTTTAATTTTCTCAAAATATTTCTTTTTATTTCATTTTTATAAAATACTTTTTTATATATATTTCATTCTTTATCTGTATCAAAAGGTATTTCTTTTCTTATGTTTGCCATATTCTATCATAAATATCATATGTACATGAATCACAAAAATGTACTATAAATCTGTAAATGGCTGAGTTCTGTGTGACAAAGAAAAATCTCTGCCCACAAAACAGGCCTGTTTTGTGTACTGAGGGCGGCCGACACAATGGTTAGGGAAATGACAGATACGAGTAAGTAACTGTGCGGTCTGGTGTCATCAAGTCGTGACTGCATATATCGCTGAGCAATTATGTGGAGAAGATGACTTTAATATAAATTTTAAACAAAGTTTGATCGGAAGTATTTGTGAGCCCCTTTAACCGGAAAGGCACTTACACCTCTGAGAGAAGAGGATCTGTAATGAATGTTTAAAAAAAAGATGTTTTTTTTTTAAAAGGGTGCTCTTTGAGAATTGGATTCCATCATGAATTGTACTGTGTTGCCTCTTGAAATTTGTGAACCCGGTTCGTTGAGTGTATAAGTCCCCTGGGAAGTGCAACTGTATATCTGATAAAGGTCCTGAGGAAGGTGTTTTTTTGCCACCAAAACGCGCGTCGACCAAGTGCAGAATCTCATTTCATCATTGAGATTCAATTTTGGGCAGAGATTTTTCTTTGTCACACAGAACTCAGCCATTTACAGATATAGGGTGAATGTATTTGATGAGAGCATGGTTGGATGGTATGTTTGCTGAGTGATTGTTTTGTATCCAGGGGTACGTGTTTTTTGTAGATTGTTTCTGTTTTTTATTGTGTACCTAATTTAAATCATGTATTGCCAATAGTACATTTTTGTGATGCATGTACATACGATATTTATGATGGAATATGGCAAAAATAAGAAAAGAAATACCTTATGATACAGATAAAGAATGAAATATATATAAAAAATTATTTTATAAAAATGAAATAAAAAGAAATAGTTTGAGAAAATGAAAAGTTAATGTTCTGTTTTGTGGCTATCACAAGTGTACTTTAAAAATGGACTTAGAAGAAATTCTTTATTGAAGTACTATGGTCAATGAGGGAAACTGTATATTTTTGTGT
Source organism: Lissotriton helveticus (assembly GCF_964261635.1). Taxonomy (NCBI): domain Eukaryota; kingdom Metazoa; phylum Chordata; class Amphibia; order Caudata; family Salamandridae; genus Lissotriton; species Lissotriton helveticus. The sequence continues at coordinate 1,081,102,398 of NC_136071.1, read as the reverse complement.
TTATTCATTCCTCTCTTTTTCCTGACCAACATTATCTTTCGAGGGGGTCCCATCATTTTTGCTAGTTCCATTATGAAGAATCTACAGCCTGCATGGCTCGATGACGAGGCAGAGGCGGCCCAATGACTACGTTTTGCATTCACTTCAACAGAGCTCGACAATGATGCAGGACTCTCTCTGCGCGGTACAACGAAGTTGTAGTAGAGTCCCTACATCAACAAAAGCTCCATTCAAGGTGTATTTTCAGAGGAACCTGCCTGGGTCCTATAGCTGGCCCGACCTTCATTGCTGTCGGCCTGAACTTTAACTTTGCTCCTGCCCCACGTGACCTCAAGTAACATTTTGACCACTAATGACTTCTAAGCACTATTTTTGGTTTATTCTTTAAAAATTCATATCTCAACTTCTGTTTTGTTGTCACGTGGCCGATCTGTACATTATCAAAATTACTAAGCTAGCATGAGGCCTGCAGCCATGACACCGCTTTTGCGCACGTTACTACAAAGCTTTCTTTTGCAAGACTATGTTGCTGTGTTAGTTCTATGCTTGTTCCTGGAGTTTAGTCTGAATATTGTGAGCAAGGTCGATAAACAATGCCTCTTGTTATTCTATTCTGGTCAGGCCCTAGCACCTAGACTAAAGACCCTAGCGCAGCTGCTGCTGGAAGCTCGTAATTTGATATTACAAGGATACATATTTAGGTAACATACAGTTGGAGAGGGACCTTTCCCCGGAGGGAGAAGAGCAACACGCACCTACGATTGAGACATACTATCTATGGTCTAAGGTATGGGGTCCGCTGACAAAGACCAGAGATCCTATATTACATAATAATATTCCTTCTAGCCAAGGGGAGGGAGGTTAGGCACGGTCCTTTCCCCATTGTCTATATAGGATGACTTCTCCCTTTATGATGTATGGCCTAGCTACAATGATAACAATATTTGTGTTAAGCATTTTTCTACTTGTTGTGGCACGTATACTGAATGTTAAAGCACGTTCGTTAAAATAAACATTTTAAACTATATTCGTGTCTCAGTCAGATCTTATTGTGGACAGGTACGATAGTGTGAGCGAAAAGGCATGTCTTGTTACTGAGATTCCTGAGAGATACAGTAGTTTTGTGTTCCGGGATGTCTAATCATTTGCTTCTGAGCGCCCCTGATTCTGTTGGATCTTTCCGCGGCCTTCGACACGGTCCACCACAATTTGCTGGTGGACCGGTTGAGGGCCTGTGGAATCCAGGGAAAAGCACTAAAAATCCTACAGGCTTTCCTGTCCGATAGAACCCAGACAGTGGCACTAGGAGGCCATGAATCGCAGTCATTTGTACTACCCTGCGGAGTCCCCCAGGGATCTTCGCTCAGCCCCACCCTTTTTAATGTTTATGTGCCGACCCTCGCCCCGGTGATTCGATCGTTCGGTTTTCATCTCACGGCTTACGCCGACGACACACAGATTGTGGTGTCCCTCCTACCCGGCAACACTGATAATACAGCAGACAGATTCAAAAACTGTATGCACGAAGTGGGGTGCTGGATGGCACAAAGCTGCCTTAAACTGAACTCCTCGAAGACAGAGGTCCTTCTCTTTGGAGCTAGGGAGAACTTCTGGTCCCCGAGGTGGTGGCCCGACGACATGGGACCACTTCCCGTGCCGGTTGACAAAGTAAAAAACCTGGGCATATTGGTGGACAGCTCCCTGTCCTTTAAACCACAGATGAATGCCCTCTCTTCCTCTCTCCATTACACCCTCAAAACCATCAGAAAAATTCTCCCGTATCTGGAGAAGAAACACAGGAAAACGATTGTTACAGGGCTAGTGCTCTCACGCCTGGACTACTGTAACAGCCTGATGTTAAACGCCCAGCAGAGTGTACTCAATTAACTCCAACTATTGCAAAATGCAGCCGCCCGCCTGATCACCGATACTCCCAAATTTGCTTCGGTAACTCAGGACCTGGTGGCACTACACTGGCTGCCAATTCGTAAGAGAATTGCATTCAAGGCACTATGCATGGTCTTCAAAGCCCTTCATGATATGGGCCCTAGACACATGAAACTGCTTTTTCGCTGGCATAAACCAGCACAAACCCTGAGGTCAGGAGAACTGGCTCTGGTCACGGTCCCCAGAATCAAAAGAGCTCGCTGGGGAGTTAGGAGCTTCTCCCTTGGGGCGGCAGAGGCCTGGAACAAACTCCCACTCGTGCTTCGACAATCTCAGGATCTGATGGCCTTTAGAAGAGGACTCAAGACTTGGCTCTTCACTCAGTAAGCCTGCTCACTCACGCTAGCTCTATCATACCAGCGCCAGGACACCTCCGGGTAACAGAGCGCTCTACAAATGTGCCAAATAAAATAATTAATAAATAAATTCTCCATGATTGTGTAGGAGGGCAAGTGAGACACTATAGCTAGTCGGTCCTGGGCTCGTGGGTACTAAGGCGGTAGGAAAGCACAGTCCCTATACCCCGAAGTCCCATAATCCTGCGCATAGTTCTGTTCTGTGTATTTGCAGAATCCATGCAACATTGCCTTGTGTTGCTCATATACATATTCTCTATGTTTCTAAATCCGTATGGAGTCTTGTTGTGGTGTTTACATTGAGTTACTGTAATTTAAGTGTTACACAAATACTTTACACATTGCCTCTTAAGTTGAGCTTGACTGCTCTGTGCCAAGCTACCAAAGGGTGAGTATGGGTTAATTTACGGTGTGTATCTGATTTACCTTGACCAGAGTGATGGTCGCTCCTTGGACAGGGTGCGTACTTCTGCCAACTAGAGACCCCATTTTTAGCAGTTGTCTTCTCTCAAACATTTCACCTGCTTGCCTTCAATTTTGCTAAACTCTTTTTGTTGTCCTCAAGACTTTGAGCACTCTACCACTGCTAAGCAGTGCTAAACTGAATGTGTTTCTCCCCTAAACATGGTTTGATTCACCTATATACAATTGACATAATTAACTTATCTATAATTCCCTAGTAGTGTGTCCTTCAAGTACCCAGGGCCTATAAATTAAATCCTGCTAGTGGGCCTTCAGTCCTGATTGTGCCACTCAAACATGTATCCCTTCAAACATGTCTGCAGAGCCTGTGCATGCAGTTTACACTACCATGTCTATTTTGCATTTAAAACCCTTGCTAACCCTAAATTCCTCTTTATACATATCAGGCATCCTGATGTATAGCTCATAGGGCAGGGTGCTGTGTAATCAAAAGGTAGGGCTGGTACTTGCATGCCCTGGTAGTGAAACCTTCCCAGATATGTTTTCACTGCTGTGAAAACCTACCTCTCTCATAGGTTCACATTTGGAGTTCCTTTCTACACTTATAAGCTGTAATTCCTGATTGAGGAGTAGATCTGCCATATTTCATATCACTGAAATGGTAATGAAAAATCCTCTTTACTGGTAAACTTGAATTTATCATTACCTGTTTAACAATGCCACTTTAGAAAACTAGGCCAACAAGTGGGGTTAGGCCCAAAGAACCAGGGTCAGGTAGGGCCATATAACTTATGAAAAAAGGGAGGAGAACCTGACACCTGCTTAACTGCTGTGCTGTCTCTTTATAGCACCAGTCAAATACCAATTAATTGCAGTTTGAACTGGTTATTTATTTAACCTTTTTATTCATTCATTAATATTTTACGTTTTTTTCACACTGATTCAAATGTATGAAAAGAATAACACTTAAGCATTCCAAGGGACGTAAACAATTTACAAACAAAAGATTCAACAATAAACATTTAAAACATGCGACATCACTGCACAAAACAAATGGCTAACATTACAATACACCATATCATATTTCTAAACAAGACAAACCTAGAGGCTACCACTCAGTCTACCTCAAAGGGATGCTAAACACCTGGAACAAGTACTACAAGTAGAGGGAGACAATTTTCATTTTATTTCCCTCTAATTAAATTAATGGTAATTCGCAGTTCCTCGGTGTTGCTAAATGCCAATGCGTTTCGAATCCAAGGCAAGAAGTGCTGAGGCTCTCATCAGGGCTTCGTAATTGTGAAATGTTGATATAATCTGATGGAAGCTGGTCACACAAGTCCAACCGCTCTCACTGGATCTTGAGATAAATATCCTACCCTCCACCAGTGTCGTTTTCCCATCCGACCTGGATTCATGTGGCTGTGACGAAAGGAAGGATTAGGTTCTTTCTTAAAGAATGTGAAGCATTTAAAAACAAGATGGACAACGATACCGACTCGGGAGGAAAGCGCCCATTCTGATTAACTGACAATTCCCTTGAAGATTTGATTCACACGCCATGTGTGAACATTGTGTCACTGGTGCAGGGTAGGACATTTACCTCAAGACCCACTGAGAGCGGTTTTGTAAAAGATATTAAGGAAAAGTAACTTTTAGAAATGTACCTTTTCCCTGCTTGACATTCTTAGAGGCTAATTTGCAATTGCTCTCCTCAAGCATCTAGCCTTGAATGGTTGCAAATAAGTGTGAAATGCCTTCCACAAACAAACAATAGGCTGACCTAAATGGCAGAGATGACTCCTCTAAACTAAGCAGAATATGCAGGGTGAGGGCGGTGGACATGCAAAACAATGAAACAGCAAGCCAATGCACCAGTTACATCTCCCTCCTTATCCCCCAAGGCAAATCCAAGTATAAAACATAGAGAACAAAACTGCGTGCACATCCACTGCACCCGCTGTTTCCAAGATGCTATCTCAAAAGATCAAAAAAATTCAACAAGTAAATGTGGAGTGCACAGCCCAATCAGAATTCCACAAAGAATTAGTCCATTCTTTTCATTTGGCATCCAAAGTAAACTTTATTTTCCATAGAAATGGCACAGAACAGTTAACAGATGCCGGTTTGGAAGTGAGGAGACGGCACGCGTCAAGGTGCTTCTCTGCCATAAACTTAGGAATTTTGATGAGTTTTGCTCGCACCCTACATTTTTGGATTCCCAATGAAGAACAGGTGAATATTCATACCTGCACTGACCTATATGACCTATTACAGCATGCCTCAGACTTCAATATTTTGAAAAAATTACACCCTGATGAAGTCCACATGCAGTGGACAAAATGCGTTGGCTATTCTGGGCCATATCTATGGAAAATAAAGTTTACCTGGGAAGCCAAATGAAAAGAATGGAATAATTCTTTGTTTAATTCTGATTAGGCTGTGCACTCCACATTTACTTGAGGGCCGTGGGCACCCTTTTAGGACACAGCATTGTCATATACTGCTTATTGGTCTTCTGGGTTACATTTAAACCTTGGGCACACTTGAAAGAAAAAAGAACATGATGTGAAGAGAATTCTTGTGACTCCACTGTTTGTTTGTTGAAGCACTCTGCTTTATCCTACCAGGCAACTGTTTCTTGTTGTGTCCCGCTCAGCCTGTGCTCTTTTCGCTGCCTGGTTACGTCCCCTGTCACCCCAGATACAGTCCACCCTCTTGCTCCTGTTATCTTGACAGTTCCACTTCCCCATACACCTGTGCCTGATGTACATAGCTCCAAGGCCCCACAATGCCATTGCCTTTTTAAATTTAGCCTCCTTCCTACAGCCATTGTCCTTAATATTTTGGCCACCTCCCTACAGCTCCTGGAAATCATGCCTACTCACACGGCATTGGAGAATGGCTACCATCAAGGGTGTGGTCTTGTATAAAAGCTGCGCCCCTGCATGTGCCAACTGCTTGGTTTTCAGACTTGAAAGAAGAGAGTCTGTTTGTCCTGAGATCCTTTTTGTTTTTAAAGACTTGACACTACTTATCCGATCCAGACCGGGCTCTGTTGTGTCATCTAGATTCTGTCCTGCCATCTGGACTCAATGTTTCCTGCTCAAGGTGATCAACTGCAAAGAAAACAAAAGAGACATTCATTACATGCACAGCAAGATGAATCACCATGAGCTTGTGATAGCTAGGGAAAAAAGAGCCGCAACTGTATAGGCATTCAGAATGTAAAGGCCAGAGCAATTAAGCTAGAAGAGAAGAACTGAGAGGACCCTAACGGTGAGGCACCCCGCTGAACTTTAAGAACTGGCAAGGCAGGGTGAACAGCCCACAAAAGTGGTAAATGGTTAAAAGGGAACACACACTTGTATGGTATTGTTTAACTAACCATAAGGCAAATTCATACCTTGCATCTTTAGGGAATAACAAAACCTCAGACTCTTATTTGAGAGGGAGATATCAGCCACACTTACTGACCCACTGCTAAAGAAGAAGTCATTAGGAGCTCCAACACTCTAGCCCTCATAGAGACAAGGTACACAACTAGGAAGGAGGGATCGGGTGGAACCTAGTGGGCCAGGGAAATAGTTAGGGATTATAAACTTTCCTCTACTTCCTCTTAAGAGAAGGGATCCTCAGCTCCATTAAAGTTGCAACCTTGGAGAACGACGACCAATGGAGTCAGACGACACCAACCGAATTCATAGAAGAAGTCAAACAGCTCTCTTCTTTTTCTCTATTCCAATCCCTTTCCCCTTAGGGGTTTCTCCCTGTACACATTTGTCATTGCAGAGTTAATGGTGCCAGCATTCAGGCAGATTTGTGGTCTCGGCTTCACGCCTGCAGACTCCTGTAACAATTCAGTTAAATGTTTGCTTGGACCTGCCATTTCTGGGTTTATTTTTGGTACGGTTGCTGCTTCAAAAGAAGAAAGAGGACACTAGCATTATCATAGTATACTCCTCACGCACACAACCAGCCATCAAAGCCCAAGTTTAGTGAGGTCGAAGATGTTTCACATCTTGAAAATATCCTAGTGGGTAGTGTTGGCCTCTGGAATTTTTCCCCATTGGTTGAGACACACCCTGGATTTGTTCCCACCCACTAGCTAATGACAGGCATAAATGTAGCGCCTCCAGGGACCCACTTCAGAACACATACAGGACTTTGGGCCAGAGGTACAACCATCGTGATTTGTGAATCGCAAATTGCGACCAATTGCAGGTCACAATTTGCATGTCACAAATCACAGTGTACAACAGTGTCTCAGACAAAAAACAAAGGTGTGTTTTATATATGTTGACATGCTGAGCCCACTTTTTATATTTTCATGTTCTGACCCATTGACAAAATCTTTAGGTCTGCCTTACTTAAAATGACACTGTTTATATTGTAACATTGCATAGTCAGCCGTGCCCACCCGAGGGCACTAGGCACTGTGCCCGTTCCCCCATCCGCCTCAAGCCTTCCACCAGAGATTAGACTATGTAGCCAACCATACACTGTGTGTGGCAGGGGTTGGCAGTCCACGAGGGGTTTATCTGTAGGGCCTGGCCATAGTAAAATATTACTTTGCATTAGAAAAAACTCTAGAAATTCACTGAAAAAAACAATGGTTAAAGTGGCGTTATACTTAGGAATTGTAAGTATCTCTGTTTTACATTTTTTGAAAACCTTAGATTTCACTGAAATAACACAAAGGTTAAAGTAACATTATAGTTGGGTTACATTTTAGTGACAACATAACGTTTTAGTCTAAAAAAAACAAATCACCAGTCATAGTTATCTCAAGTAACTATATCTCATGCCCTAAGGGACCTATACCTCGAGCCCTCGCCATGCACTGCTTATTAGCTCTTATATCACAACATGCATGAAGTCTTCAGTGAAACCATTGATAGCATTACTGATAAAGATCAATTTACAATGGTCAGGCGATTCCAGTAGTTGTTTCTTAAGTTGAATTTGCCCGGCGTAAAACGCCTCTAATACCATACGAAATTAATCAATAAAGAGGCAGGCGCTGGAGACTGGAAGACAGGAAACAAGTTTTATTCCGACGGAGTGGAACACATCAGATCGGACAACAAGGTATCGTCTCGAGGTGCTCTCCCAACCTCTCTGAGACCTGGTCTTTTATACACTGGTTCAAGACATGTGAACGTCCTTTATTACAACAGGGACATTGTAGAGCATGAGAACGACATCACCGGCACCCCCCCCCCCAGTTCCGGCCCCTTCCAACACATGACAACAGTAGAGACCCTTTCCCCTCAGATGATCGGGAGGGGCTATCACGCAGCTGAGTGTTCTGCCGATCTCTTTGGAATGTGTGCGCCTGATCGAATCTCCGGGGGTGGGGATGTCATGATCAATAGTGGCCTCTTTCAGGAGAGGCGAGTGCACAGCAGAGGGGCTTTCGCCAAGTATTGGAACAGTATTCCTACTCCTGAGATTACCCACCTGTGTACCCATGATATAGATAAAGAGGACAACCTCCCTGTCAATAATAAATCTTACAGTTTGTTGGATAGGTAAAGGCCAGCATCAAGGGTGAAGTCTCTAGGATGCTGGAGTTGGGGTGATAGAGCTCTCCAGTAGTCCCTCTTCCAGTCTTGTGGTTCTGCCACCAAAAGCTGTTCCACTGGGCATCACACCAAAACTGAGGTTCTGTGTGGATTACAGAGAGTTACATTCTGCAAACACAGATGATGCTATTCCTATCCCCAGGGCAGATAAGCTCATTGATAGGTTGTGGGCTGCCCATTGCTTAAGTACCTTTGGGGCACATGCATCATTGAGACATTTTGCACTTCTTAATTTGCGAAAAATACCGAATTGCAAATTAAGAAATGCAAAATGCTATGCATCATTTTTTTCGGTATTTATTTGTGATTCGGTAAAAATCGCAATTTTTACCGAATCCCAAATAAATACCGAATTCTTAAGTGCATTTTCGCTATTCCCATTGGTTCCTATGGGCCAAAAGGCCCATAGGATGCAATGGGAAGGCATTAGCAAATTGTGAGTGTCACTGTGAAAATTTCATGGGTGCAGGGGGGGTCCAAAGGACCCCCCCATGCACCCCTGAAATGTATTTATCGCATCATGTTTCACACACACATGTCCTAAGGACATGTGTGTCCGTAACATGAATGTTGAAAAAAATGCATTTTCAGCGTTTTAAACACTTTTTGCAAATTTACCGAGTGGTTCAATTACTCGGTAAATTTGACCCCCTAATTGCGATTTAGCAACTTTAAAAAGTAATCATGCATTGCTTTTAAGAAATCGCATATTTGCGACTTCTTAAAAGCAAACGCAATTTTAGAAATCCCAAAAATGTTACGATTTCTAAAATATCATGATGCATCCCAAAAAGCACTTTTGGAATCGCAAACGGCCGATTTTAAGGAATCGCACCGTTTGCGACTCCAAAAATGCTTGATGCATGTGGGCCTTTGTTCTTACACCAGGATACTGGCAGATCACCCTACCAGAGAGGGCCAAGGAGAAATCAGCCTTCTCCACTTGAGAGGGCCATTATTAGTTTAGGTGATGCCCTTTGGACTAAAGAACACCCCTGCTACTTTCCAGATGCTGATGAACCAGGTTCTTGATGGGTTAGAGGCCTTCTCAGCTGCCTTACTGGATGATATAGCTGTCTTCAGTAGGAGTTGGGAGGACCACTTCTTTCACTTCTGGGAATTGCTTCACACCCTGCAACAGGCAGACCTGACTAGCAAGGCCAGTGAGTGTCAGATAGGGCAGAGGTCTGTTGTGTATTTTAGACAACTGGTGGGTAGGGCACAGGTGTAACTCCTTCAGGCCAAGATCGAAACCATCATGTCCTGCCAGCCCCCTAAAACCCAGACTGAGCTCTGAGGATTCTTGGGTCTCACTGGGTACTATAGGTTTGTCAAGGGTTATGGACCCATTATTGCCCCTTTGACTGAGCTGACTTTGAAGAACAAGCACAGGCATATTATTTGGACAGAGGTTTGATGAATAGCATTTCACTTCCAGAAGTAAACCATGTTCACAGCTCCTCTGCCCCTGACTTCTCCAAATAGTTTATCGTTCAGACAGATGCTTCAGAGCATGGTATACTGGCAGTTCTTTCACAGCTTGATGAAGAGGGCCAGGACCAACCTGTGGCTTTCATCCTCAGGAGGTTACTCCTCAGGGAACAGAGGTGGAGTACAATAGTGTGAGAAGCTTTTTGCTGTGGTTTGGGTATTGAAGAAGCTGAGGCCATACATGTTTGGCAATCATTTCCTGGTTAAGACTGAGCACAGGCCCCTCAAGTGGCTCATGTAAATGAGGGGTGAAAATCCAAAATTGTTTATGTGTTAGATTTCCCTGCAGGGTATGGACTTCAAAGATGAACACAGACTAGGAGTAGACTGCCCCAATGCTGAAGGTCTGGCCAGGTTTTTCCGCCTTAGTGATGTGACTCCCTCGAGGTGGGTAGCTCTCCCCACTTTCAGCTGACAGGGGAAATGTGTTTGACCTGTCATCCTTAGGGTGTCTTTCCCACAAAGTTTTACCTGGTTCACTCCACTTATTACTGTATATTTTCTGTTGGCTTTAGGACAATGAGCACTTCATCACTGCTAACCAGCGCTAACATGTATGTGCTTCTCACCCAAACAAGTTGACATTGGTATATACCTCATTGGCATATTTAGTTTATCTGTAAGTACCTTGTAAAATGGTATACCTTGTACCCAGGGCCTGCAACCTAAATGCTACTAGTGGGCCTGTAGCACAGGTTGTGCCCCCGACAAAAGCAGTCTTTCAAACTTGTCTCAGGCCTGCTATTGCAGGACATGTGTGTGCAGTTTACTGCCACATCGATTTTCCATTTAAAACCACTTGCCAAGCCTTAAACGTCCCCTTTTATTGCACATAGGGTCACTTAAGGCCTGCCTTACGAGTGACCTAAGTTCAGGATGCCATGTAACTAAAAGGCACGATATGTACTTTTACGTGTCCTGGCAGTGAGAAACAGCTAAATTCATTTTTTCACTGCTGTGAGACCTACTCCTTCCATAGACTAGAATTGGGGATTCCTTAAATTACCTTTTAAGCTATAATTCCTGATTGGAAAGGAGAAGCTACATCATATTTACTGTCTTTGGAATGGTGGTGATAAATCCTCTTTAATGGTAAAGTTGAATTTGATATTGCCAATTTTTAAATACCACTTTTAGAAAGTGGACATTTCTCTGCTCCTAACTTTGCTTTTCTACACTTTGTGAATTCCCTCAGCCACAGCACACTAAAGGCAGGGTGTGACGTAGGATACACCTGTATTCATCTGCATACTGACAGCCTTCCTGGGCTGGAGAGGGTAGAGGTGGTTCACACTTACACCTTTAATAGCTTGTGCCCTTCCCTCATACAAAGGGCTGATTTACACACCACTGGTTGTCTGGAGTCAGGGCTGAGTTGAAAGGAATTCTAGTGCACTTCAGAGTGATCATTTGAAGTCACCCCCTACATCAAAAGGGACTTTTGGGTATAAGTACCAGAGATCTAGCACTATCACATCAGTACACTACTGGGATTCCCAAGAAGTCTGCTGGAGTAAAGACATCTGTGCTTAAAGGATTGTCACTTTGATGTGATAGACTGTTCTGAGGAACGGCTTCTCTGCTTTGCTGAGCCGATCTGCTGCCTGCTTGTCTCTGTCCTGATGAGGACAAGGACATGACCCTCTCACTTGAACCAAGAGTGACTCTAATGGCTTTCTGGCTTGCCTCCTGGATTCTGAAGTCTCAGGGACACAAAAGACATCATGCAATCCTGATGGTAATGCTGGTCTCTGCCATCTGTGAGTTCTACCCTTGCCTGGGGTGCCCCCACCAGTCCAGGGCCTCAGAAGTGTGTTCTGCAGCTGATTTCTGCAAAACTTGATGCATTGCCTTGACCGATTGAGAGTTTCAGCTGCACTGCCACTTCGAAGCGGATGCCGAGGATGTTCCATTATGAAGAATCAACACAAAAAAATACAGTTTCCCTCATTGACCAAAGTACTTCAATAAAGAATTTCTTCAAAGTCCATTTTTGAAGTACACTTGTGACAGCCCCAAAACAGAACATTAACTTTTAATTTTCTCAAAATATTTCTTTTTATTTCATTTTTATAAAATACTTTTTTATATATATTTCATTCTTTATCTGTATCAAAAGGTATTTCTTTTCTTATGTTTGCCATATTCCATCACAAATATCATATGTACATGAATCACAAAAATGTACTATAAATCTGTAAATGGCTGAGTTCTGTGTGACAAAGAAAAATCTCTGCCCACAAAACAGGCCTGTTTTGTGTACTGAGGGCGGCCGACACAATGGTTAGGGAAATGACAGATACGAGTAAGTAACTGTGCGGTCTGGTGTCATCAAGTCGTGACTGCATATATCGCTGAGCAATTATGTGGAGAAGATGACTTTAATATAAATTTTAAACAAAGTTTGATCGGAAGTATTTGTGAGCCCCTTTAACCGGAAAGGCACTTACACCTCTGAGAGAAGAGGATCTGTAATGAATGTTTAAAAAAACAGATGTTTTTTTTTTAAAAGGGTGCTCTTTGAGAATTGGATTCCATCATGAATTGTACTGTGTTGCCTCTTGAAATTTGTGAACCCGGTTCGTTGAGTGTATAAGTCCCCTGGGAAGTGCAACTGTATATCTGATAAAGGTCCTGAGGAAGGTGTTTTTTTGCCACCAAAACGCGCGTCGACCAAGTGCAGAATCTCATTTCATCATTGAGATTCAATTTTGGGCAGAGATTTTTCTTTGTCACACAGAACTCAGCCATTTACAGATATAGGGTGAATGTATTTGGTGAGAGCATGGTTGGATGGTATGTTTGCTGAGTGATTGTTTTGTATCCAGGGGTACGTGTTTTTTGTAGATTGTTTCTGTTTTTTATTGTGTACCTAATTTAAATCATGTATTGCCAATAGTACATTTTTGTGATGCATGTACATACGATATTTATGATGGAATATGGCAAAAATAAGAAAAGAAATACCTTATGATACAGATAAAGAATGAAATATATATAAAAAATTATTTTATAAAAATGAAATAAAAAGAAATAGTTTGAGAAAATGAAAAGTTAATGTTCTGTTTTGTGGCTATCACAAGTGTACTTTAAAAATGGACTTAGAAGAAATTCTTTATTGAAGTACTATGGTCAATGAGGGAAACTGTATATTTTTGTGTTTATTCATTCCTCTCTTTTTCCTGACCAACATTATCTTTCGAGGGGGTCCCATCATTTTTGCTAGTTCCATTATGAAGAATCTACAGCCTGCATGGCTCGATGACGAGGCAGAGGCGGCCCAATGACTACGTTTTGCATTCACTTCAACAGAGCTCGACAATGATGCAGGACTCTCTCTGCGCGGTACAACGAAGTTGTAGTAGAGTCCCTACATCAACAAAAGCTCCATTCAAGGTGTATTTTCAGAGGAACCTGCCTGGGTCCAATAGCTGGCCCGACCTTCATTGCTGTCGGCCTGAACTTTAACTTTGCTCCTGCCCCACGTGACCTCAAGTAACATTTTGACCACTAATGACTTCTAAGCACTATTTTTGGTTTATTCTTTAAAAATTCATATCTCAACTTCTGTTTTGTTGTCACGTGGCCGATCTGTACATTATCAAAATTACTAAGCTAGCATGAGGCCTGCAGCCATGACACCGCTTTTGCGCACGTTACTACAAAGCTTTCTTTTGCAAGACTATGTTGCTGTGTTAGTTCTATGCTTGTTCCTGGAGTTTAGTCTGAATATTGTGAGCAAGGTCGATAAACAATGCCTCTTGTTATTCTATTCTGGTCAGGCCCTAGCACCTAGACTAAAGACCCTAGCGCAGCTGCTGCTGGAAGCTCGTAATTTGATATTACAAGGATACATATTTAGGTAACATACAGTTGGAGAGGGACCTTTCCCCGGAGGGAGAAGAGCAACACGCACCTACGATTGAGACATACTATCTATGGTCTAAGGTATGGGGTCCGCTGACAAAGCCCAGAGATCCTATATTATATAATAATATTCCTTCTAGCCAAGGGGAGGGAGGTTAGGCACTACGGTCCTTTCCCCATTGTCTATATAGGATGACTTCTCCCTTTATGATGTATGGCCTAGCTACAATGATAACAATATTTGTGTTAAGCATTTTTCTACTTGTTGTGGCACGTATACTGAATGTTAAAGCACGTTCGTTAAAATAAACATTTTAAACTATATTCGTGTCTCTGTCAGATCTTATTGTGGACAGGTACGATAGTGTGAGCGAAAAGGCATGTCTTGTTACTGAGATTCCTGAGAGATACAGTAGTTTTGTGTTCCGGGATGTCTAATCATTTGCTTCTGAGCGCCCCTGATTCTGTTGGATCTTTCCGCGGCCTTCGACACGGTCCACCACAATTTGCTGGTGGACCGGTTGAGGGCCTGTGGAATCCAGGGAAAAGCACTACAAATCCTACAGGCTTTCCTGTCCGATAGAACCCAGACAGTGGCACTAGGAGGCCATGAATCGCAGTCATTTGTACTACCCTGCGGAGTCCCCCAGGGATCTTCGCTCAGCCCCACCCTTTTTAATGTTTATGTGCCGACCCTCGCCCCGGTGATTTGATCGTTCGGTTTTCATCTCACGGCTTACGCCGACGACACACAGATTGTGGTGTCCCTCCTACCCGGCAACACTGATAATACAGCAGACAGATTCAAAAACTGTATGCACGAAGTGGGGTGCTGGATGGCACAAAGCTGCCTTAAACTGAACTCCTCGAAGACAGAGGTCCTTCTCTTTGGAGCTAGGGAGAACTTCTGGTCCCCGAGGTGGTGGCCCGACGACATGGGACCACTTCCCGTGCCGGTTGACAAAGTAAAAAACCTGGGCATATTGGTGGACAGCTCCCTGTCCTTTAAACCCCAGATTAATGCCCTCTCTTCCTCTCTCCATTACACCCTCAAAACCATCAGAAAAATTCTCCCGTATCTGGAGAAGAAACACAGGAAAACGATTGTTACAGGGCTAGTGCTCTCACGCCTGGACTACTGTAACAGCCTGATGTTAAACGCCCAGCAGAGTGTACTCAATTAACTCCAACTATTGCAAAATGCAGCCGCCCGCCTGATCACCGATACTCCCAAATTTGCTTCGGTAACTCAGGACCTGGTGGCACTACACTGGCTGCCAATTCGTAAGAGAATTGCATTCAAGGCACTATGCATGGTCTTCAAAGCCCTTCATGATATGGGCCCTAGACACATGAAACTGCTTTTTCGCTGGCATAAACCAGCACAAACCCTGAGGTCAGGAGAAATGGCTCTGGTCACGGTCCCCAGAATCAAAAGAGCTCGCTGGGGAGTTAGGAGCTTCTCCCTTGGGGCGGCAGAGGCCTGGAACAAACTCCCACTCGTGCTTCGACAATCTCAGGATCTGATGGCCTTTAGAAGAGGACTCAAGACTTGGCTCTTCACTCAGTAAGCCTGCTCACTCACGCTAGCTCTATCATACCAGCGCCAGGACACCTCCGGGTAACAGAGCGCTCTACAAATGTACCAAATAAAATAATTAATAAATAAATTCTCCATGATTGTGTAGGAGGGCAAGTGAGACACTATAGCTAGTCGGTCCTGGGCTCGTGGGTACTAAGGCGGTAGCAAAGCACAGTCCCTATACCCCGAAGTCCCATAATCCTGCGCATAGTTCTGTTCTGTGTATTTGCAGAATCCATGCAACATTGCCTTGTGTTGCTCATATACATATTCTCTATGTTTCTAAATCCGTATGGAGTCTTGTTGTGGTGTTTACATTGAGTTACTGTAATTTAAGTGTTACACAAATACTTTACACATTGCCTCTTAAGTTGAGCTTGACTGCTCTGTGCCAAGCTACCAAAGGGTGAGTATGGGTTAATTTACGGTGTGTATCTGATTTACCTTGACCAGAGTGATGGTCGCTCCTTGGACAGGGTGCGTACTTCTGCCAACTAGAGACCCCATTTTTAGCAGTTGTCTTCTCTCAAACATTTCACCTGCTTGCCTTCAATTTTGCTAAACTCTTTTTGTTGTCCTCAAGACTTTGAGCACTCTACCACTGCTAAGCAGTGCTAAACTGAATGTGTTTCTCCCCTAAACATGGTTTGATTCACCTATATACAATTGACATAATTAACTTATCTATAATTCCCTAGTAGTGTGTCCTTCAAGTACCCAGGGCCTATAAATTAAATCCTGCTAGTGGGCCTTCAGTCCTGATTGTGCCACTCAAACATGTATCCCTTCAAACATGTCTGCAGAGCCTGTGCATGCAGTTTACACTACCATGTCTATTTTGCATTTAAAACCCCTTGCAAACCCTAAATTCCTCTTTATACATATCAGGCATCCTTATGTATAGCTCATAGGGCAGGGTGCTGTGTAATCAAAAGGTAGGGCTGGTACTTGCATGCCCTGGTAGTGAAACCTTCCCAGATTTGTTTTCACTGCTGTGAAAACCTACCTCTCTCATAGGTTCACATTTGGAGTTCCTTTCTACACTTATAAGCTGTAATTCCTGATTGAGGAGTAGATCTGCCATATTTCATATCACTGAAATGGTAATGAAAAATCCTCTTTACTGGTAAACTTGAATTTATCATTACCTGTTTAACAATGCCACTTTAGAAAACTAGGCCAACAAGTGGGGTTAGGCCCAAAGAACCAGGGTCAGGTAGGGCCATATAACTTATGAAAAAAGGGAGGAGAACCTGACACCTGCTTAACTTCTGTGCTGTCTCTTTATAGCACCAGTCAAATACCAATTAATTACAGTTTGAACTGGTTATTTATTTAACCTTTTTATTCATTCCTTAATATTTTACGTTTTTTTCACACTGATTCAAATGTATGAAAAGAATAACACTTAAGCATTCCAAGGGACGTAAACAATTTACAAACAAAAGATTCAACAATAAACATTTAAAACATGCGACATCACTGCACAAAACAAATGGCTAACATTACAATACACCATATCATATTTCTAAACAAGACAAACCTAGAGGCTACCACTCAGTCTACCTCAAAGGGATGCTAAACACCTGGAACAAGTACTACAAGTAGAGGGAGACACTTTTCATTTTATTTCCCTCTAATTAAATTAATGGTAATTCGCAGTTCCTCGGTGTTGCTAAATGCCAATGCGTTTCGAATCCAAGGCAAGAAGTGCTGAGGCTCTCATCAGGGCTTCGTAATTGTGAAATGTTGATATAATCTGATGGAAGCTGGTCACACAAGTCCAACCGCTCTCACTGGATCTTGAGATAAATATCCTACCCTCCACCAGTGTCGTTTTCCCATCCGACCTGGATTCATGTGGCTGTGACGAAAGGAAGGATTAGGTTCTTTCTTAAAGAATGTGAAGCATTTAAAAACAAGATGGACAACGATACCGACTCGGGAGGAAAGCGCCCATTCTGATTAACTGACAATTCCCTTGAAGATTTGATTCACACGCCATGTGTGAACATTGTGTCACTGGTGCAGGGTAGGACATTTACCTCAAGACCCACTGAGAGCGGTTTTGTAAAAGATATTAAGGAAAAGTAACTTTTAGAAATGTACCTTTTCCCTGCTTGACATTCTTAGAGGCTAATTTGCAATTGCTCTCCTCAAGCATCTAGCCTTGAATGGTTGCAAATAAGTGTGAAATGCCTTCCACAAACAAACAATAGGCTGACCTAAATGGCAGAGATGACTCCTCTAAACTAAGCAGAATATGCAGGGTGAGGGCGGTGGACATGCAAAACAATGAAAAAGCAAGCCAATGCACCAGTTACATCTCCCTCCTTATCCCCCAAGGCAAATCCAAGTATAAAACATAGAGAACAAAACTGCGTGCACATCCACTGCACCCGCTGTTTCCAAGATGCTATCTCAAAAGATCAAAAAAATTCAACAAGTAAATGTGGAGTGCACAGCCCAATCAGAATTCCACAAAGAATTAGTCCATTCTTTTCATTTGGCATCCAAAGTAAACTTTATTTTCCATAGAAATGGCACAGAACAGTTAACAGATGCCGGTTTGGAAGTGAGGAGACGGCACGCGTCAAGGTGCTTCTCTGCCATAAACTTAGGAATTTTGATGAGTTTTGCTCGCACCCTACATTTTTGGATTCCCAATGAAGAACAGGTGAATATTCATACCTGCACTGACCTATATGACCTATTACAGCATGCCTCAGACTTCAATATTTTGAAAAAATTACACCCTGATGAAGTCCACATGCAGTGGACAAAATGCGTTGGCTATTCTGGGCCATATCTATGGAAAATAAAGTTTACCTGGGAAGCCAAATGAAAAGAATGGAATAATTCTTTGTTTAATTCTGATTAGGCTGTGCACTCCACATTTACTTGAGGGCCGTGGGCACCCTTTTAGGACACAGCATTGTCATATACTGCTTATTGGTCTTCTGGGTTACATTTAAACCTTGGGCACACTTGAAAGAAAAAAGAACATGATGTGAAGAGAATTCTTGTGACTCCACTGTTTGTTTGTTGAAGCACTCTGCTTTATCCTACCAGGCAACTGTTTCTTGTTGTGTCCCGCTCAGCCTGTGCTCTTTTCGCTGCCTGGTTACGTCCCCTGTCACCCCAGATACAGTCCACCCTCTTGCTCCTGTTATCTTGACAGTTCCACTTCCCCATACACCTGTGCCTGATGTACATAGCTCCAAGGCCCCACAATGCCATTGCCTTTTTAAATTTGGCCTCCTTCCTACAGCCATTGTCCTTAATATTTTGGCCACCTCCCTACAGCTCCTGGAAATCATGCCTACTCACACGGCATTGGAGAAT
Organism: Lissotriton helveticus; assembly: GCF_964261635.1. Lineage (NCBI taxonomy): Eukaryota > Metazoa > Chordata > Amphibia > Caudata > Salamandridae > Lissotriton > Lissotriton helveticus. Next base: position 1,081,083,799 of record NC_136071.1, on the reverse strand, counting down.
GGCTACCATCAAGGGTGTGGTCTTGTATAAAAGCTGCGCCCCTGCATGTGCCAACTGCTTGGTTTTCAGACTTGAAAGAAGAGAGTCTGTTTGTCCTGAGATCCTTTTTGTTTTTAAAGACTTGACACTACTTATCTGATCCAGACCGGGCTCTGTTGTGTCATCTAGATTCTGTCCTGCCATCTGGACTCAATGTTTCCTGCTCAAGGTGATCAACTGCAAAGAAAACAAAAGAGACATTCATTACATGCACAGCAAGATGAATCACCATGAGCTTGTGATAGCTAGGGAAAAAGAGCCGCAACTGTATAGGCATTCAGAATGTAAAGGCCAGAGCAATTAAGCTAGAAGAGAAGAACTGAGAGGACCCTAACGGTGAGGCACCCCGCTGAACTTTAAGAACTGGCAAGGCAGGGTGAACAGCCCACAAAAGTGGTAAATGGTTAAAAGGGAACACACACTTGTATGGTATTGTTTAACTAACCATAAGGCAAATTCATACCTTGCATCTTTAGGGAATAACAAAACCTCAGACTCTTATTTGAGAGGGAGATATCAGCCACACTTACTGACCCACTGCTAAAGAAGAAGTCATTAGGAGCTCCAACACTCTAGCCCTCATAGAGACAAGGTACACAACTAGGAAGGAGGGATCGGGTGGAACCTAGTGGGCCAGGGAAATAGTTAGGGATTATAAACTTTCCTCTACTTCCTCTTAAGAGAAGGGATCCTCAGCTCCATTAAAGTTGCAACCTTGGAGATCGACGACCAATGGAGTCAGACGACACCAACCGAATTCATAGAAGAAGTCAAACAGCTCTCTTCTTTTTCTCTATTCCAATCCCTTTCCCCTTAGGGGTTTCTCCCTGTACACATTTGTCATTGCAGAGTTAATGGTGCCAGCATTCAGGCAGATTTGTGGTCTCTGCTTCACGCCTGCAGACTCCTGTAACAATTCAGTTAAATGTTTGCTTGGACCTGCCATTTCTGGGTTCATTTTTGGTACGGTGGCTGCTTCAAAAGAAGAAAGAGGACACTAGCATTATCATAGTATACTCCTCCCGCACACAACCAGCCATCAAAGCCCAAGTTTAGTGAGGTCGAAGATGTTTCACATCTTGAAAATATCCTAGTGGGTAGTGTTGGCCTCTGGAATTTTTCCCCATTGGTTGAGACACACCCTGGATTTGTTCCCACCCACTAGCTAATGACAGGCATAAATGTAGCGCCTCCAGGGACCCACTTCAGAACACATACAGGACTTTGGGCCAGAGGTACAACCATCGTGATTTGTGAATCACAAATTGCGACCAATTGCAGGTCACAATTTGCATGTCACAAATCACAGTGTACAACAGTGTCTCAGACAAAAAACAAAGGTGTGTTTTATATATGTTGACATGCTGAGCCCACTTTTTATATTTTCATGTTCTGACCCATTGACAAAATCTTTAGGTCTGCCTTACTTAAAATGACACTGTTTATATTGTAACATTGCATAGTCAGCCGTGCCCACCCGAGGGCACTAGGCACTGTGCCCGTTCCCCCACCCGCCTCAAGCCTTCCACCAGAGATTAGACTATGTAGCCAACCATACACTGTGTGTGGCAGGGGTTGGCAGTCCACAAGGGGTTTATCTGTAGGGCCTGGCCATAGTAAAATATTACTTTGCATTAGAAAAAACTTCACTGAAAAAAACAATGGTTAAAGTGGCGTTATACTTAGGAATTGTAAGTATCTCTGTTTTACATTTTTTGAAAACCTTAGATTTCACTGTAATAACACAAAGGTTAAAGTAACATTATAGTTGGGTTACATTTTAGTGACAACATAACGTTTTAGTCTAAAAAAAACAAATCACCAGTCATAGTTATCTCAAGTAACTATATCTCATGCCCTAAGGGACCTATACCTCGAGCCCTCGCCATGCACTGCTTATTAGCTCTTATATCACAACATGCATGAAGTCTTCAGTGAAACCATTGATAGCATTACTGATAAAGATCAATTTACAATGGTCAGGCGATTCCAGTAGTTGTTTCTTAAGTTGAATTTGCCCGGCGTAAAACGCCTCTAATACCATACGAAATTACTCAATAAAGAGGCAGGCGCTGGAGACTGGAAGACAGGAAACAAGTTTTATTCCGACGGAGTGGAACACATCAGATCGGACAACAAGGTATCGTCTCGAGGTGCTCTCCCAACCTCTCTGAGACCTGGTCTTTTATACACTGGTTCAAGACATGTGAACGTCCTTTATTACAACAGGGACATTGTAGAGCATGAGAACGACATCACCGGCACCCCCCCCCCCCAGTTCCGGCCCCTTCCAACACATGACAACAGTAGAGACCCTTTCCCCTCAGATGATCGGGAGGGGCTATCACGCAGCTGAGTGTTCTGCCGATCTCTTTGGAATGTGTGCGCCTGATCGAATCTCCGGGGGTGGGGATGTCATGATCAATAGTGGCCTCTTTCAGGAGAGGCGAGTGCATGCAGTAGTGGGCAATAAACTGTATCCTCGGGCTAGAGGATGACCAACGGTCAGTGCTGACGTTTAGGCTCAGAGGAAGAGGTTATCAAAGGAGGGGTATTCATGGAGGGACAGGAGGTGTTGGTCAGGCGTGGGGTGCGATTCTTAGGGACAGAGTCATGCGGGAGGGGAGGGCTCCTGACTTGTGCATGAGAGAGCGGGGGCAGTCAGGGTGCATGGGGGACGCTTGCAGGGTCAGGGAAGTGCGCTGATGAGCGATCGTGAACAGGGAGACCATGGTACCTAAAATGGCTGTCGTGTATGCTCGTACGTGGGTCTGCAAGATGGCGTAGATAATGTTTAGTACACGAACTAAATTTCCACATTACTGATGACAACTGAACTGACATCATTGATGACAACACTGTGCATGGTGGGGGCTTTAGTTACTTGAAATAACTCTAATTGGTGTTTTGTTTTTTACTTTGTAACATTAGGTTTCACTGAAATGTTAATCTAACTACAAGGTTACTTTAACCTTACATACGCATGCATATGCATGAGCTTTGTTCTTATACCCATCTTTCATGCAGGTTTCAGGACAAAACCTTTTTTTTAATTATTTATTTCTTTGAAGAATATCAGTGCCTTAAACATTTTACACTGTTTTAAAACAATTGTTCATTGATTACCAAACAAAATGTGTTTGTAATATTACCAGCAAAAATAATCTACAGCTTATAAAGCTGATTCCAATTATGTTTTTCCCACAACACATCAACACCTGAATGATGCAATTAATCACCTTAAAATATAATGTCTACATAAAGATTATACTAAAGCTGAACAATAACACCCACTTACGGCTTTGATGCAACGCTGACCTAGCCCATACGTTTTATGAAATCCCAAGGGCTGGTATTAGGGATATTATGTCGCATTATACAAGACTTATTGCAATGATCACACTGAAGACATGCAAAAGGGATCAGTTAAACGTGCGCGCAAGAGTTATTGTTATTACAGCCCTGGGAAAATAAACCATGAATAAAGAGTTTGAAATCTGAATACAACCTCAGACAATAAGCATCCCTAAGTTCTACTTAGGGATGCATTTTATTTGTGTGCCAGATTTGAATTGATTTAATGCATTGCCCGCAGCACTGAAAACCACAGGCTTATAAATGGGCCAGATTGTTCTAATGTTTTTTCTCATGGATCCAACTAGAAGAAAAGCGTTAGCCAAATGCAAACCTCAGAAATCATGATTTACATCATACCTGATGCTGTACATTCAGTTTTGCTAGCAACTAATCAGTAATTTGTGCTCATTGCCGAGCCTTGTACAATATTTATATATATATATATATATATATATATATATATATATGCTAACTATAACTCACGCTATAACTTGTGTATTTCTGTAAAGTTTAAATATGTTTTATATATATAAATGTCAATGTGTATTGAAGAATGAGTGGCTGTATGAGTATCTGAGTATCTGAATCGATGGTTTAGTAGGTGCCTGACTGACTATATAAGTGAGTGATTAACCGTGTCTTACTGAATGAATATGCCCTGAAAGCCAAACATAAAGATACATTACCTTCAAGTGGAAATATTGAAAATTTGAACACCCTATCTCAAGGTACTCGAACCATTACAGAGGGGGCTGGATATGAAGGAAACACACAAAGGATAGAAAACTTATGTGATGTGGATGAACTTGGTAACCGGTCATCAATCACCACACCATTCAGACCCCCCTCTACCTTTACCCCGGTACTCCCAAGAGATGCCATTGACATCTTCCATGAGAACGTGGTGGGACAGTTGAAAGAACTGAAATGTGACGCGTCCAAACCCAAATGGAAATTCGACAGATTATCACAAGGATACAAAGCACTCACGATCCGTCTAGCAAAGGAGAGAGAAATAATTGTCAGAGGTAGTGACAAAGGCAGAAACATAGGTCTAATGACTTAATTAAACTATGACAGAGAGGCGTTTTCTCAATTGAACAATAGAGAATGCTATGAACGTATCAAAGCGCAATCTGTGACTTCCATTAAAATGGAATATCATCAAAAATTGGCTCGCTGGAGAACAAAAAAATTGATCAGTGAAGCGGAATACAAATATCTTAAAGTGGACAATCCTATAACACCAATTATGTACTTTATCCCCAAGGTGCACAAGGACCCATTGAATCCCCCTGGCAGACCAATTTTATCGGCCATAGGTAGCCTACTGGAGCGAACTTATATTTACATAGATTATTTCTTATAGGGCTATGTGCAGAAATTGGATTCTTATGTGCCGGATACCAGTGACTTTCTAATGAAAATAAGGAATATTGAGTGGGTATCAGGGGATTGGTTAATAGCGTTAGATGTCACCTCGCTATACACCAGTATAACACATACACATGGATTAACAGCTGGTAAATAATATTTGTCCAGACGTCCATCAGTATTTAATGCACATAATTTGATGTTGTTGGACATGTTGGAATTTTGTTTGAAAAGCAACATTTTCATATACAGTAATCTGCTGTACCGACAACTACAGGGAGTGGCGATGGGAGCCAGCTTCTCCCCGAGCTTCGCATGTTTACACATGGGAGCTTGGGAGGAGCTGGTTCTCAGGACCACACATCAGCAAATCTTTGACAATAATGTGGTTGCCTGGTATCGTTTCATAGACGATCTGTTAATTGTTTGGAGGGGCAGCAAGGAATCAGCTTTAACTTTCATTGACAACATCAATCTCAATGAATTTAATCTTATGTTTACTACAACACTTAGTCAGGATTCAGTCACTTTTTTGGACACGGAGGTATATATTGAAAATAATCGACTGGAATCCAAATTCTTCCGTAAATCTACAGCTGGGAACAGCAGTCTACATGCGGCTAGCGCACACGCTAAGCACCTCATATCTAGTATCCCTTACGGAGAGATGCTTAGGATGAGGCGTGTGTGTAGCAATCCAGTAGAACTGAAAAAAGCCCAACAAGAGAGTAAGGAGCGTTTCCTTGAAAGAGGTCACTCTGATCTGACAATTGAAAGAGCCATAACTAAATCAATGGCAATATCTAGGGATGAACTCCTGGAGGGGGACCCCAACAGGACAAAAATGGGAAAATATGATATCGGGGAATCAGCCAATTTTAGAATCATTACTGGCTTTAGCAGACAGCATAGGGATATCTATAGAATTATCAACAAACACTGGCCCCTAGTCAGAAGTGACCCCATTATTGGTGTAGGGTTACCAAAGAGAGTATCTTTAACTTACAGCAGGGCACCATCCTTAAGGGATCAAATTGTAGATACTAATCCTGAGCCCATGATCAAAAGTACCTGGTGGCAAACCAACAAAGGGTTCTTCAAATGCAAGACCTGCAAAGCTTGCAGTCATGGGGTTAACACTAAAACATACATGGACGGATTCAGTGGGACACACCATCAAATCTCACAGGTCTTAACCTGCAAAACTGAATACGCCATATATGTTTTGCAGTGTCCATGTGCCCTGAAATACGTTGGGAGCACGAAACTCCCGGTGCACCAACGTATACTACAACATTTGAGAGCCATCACCAACGGAGACAATACTTACCCTGTAGCCAGGGATTTTCGTGATCACCACCAAAGCAATAATAACTTGCTCATATACTATGTGATTGACACAATTAATGCGAATAGACGTGGGGGTGACAGAGAGGCCAGACTAAGGAGATTAGAAACTAAATACATCCTTTTACTGGACACTAAGGCTCCTACAGGATTGAATGTCATGGAAGATATGTATACATGTCTGCCTTAATCCAGTTAAGTTTCATTTATCACCTCACTATAAATCGGCCGCCATACCAGATATTATACCCGGCTGGGATATATCATGGCAAAAAGTAAAAAGAAATAAAAAATATGTATATAGGTTGTTGTTGTGTTATGACTGCTGCTGTCTGATTAGATAACAATATTTATATATTACAAGGGCATATGGTACCTGGTCAAACCTAATGGGTCCTAATACCCAAACGGTTGAATTTTGGAACATGAATTATAATATTCATTATTAATCTTATTCACTGGATTATTTCACATTTATGAAATCTAAGGTTATCCAAATAAATTACAATGAAATCTAATTCATCATTAGACTATGATAGAATTTGACTGAATTAAACATATACATAGGAAAATAACTATGATTGGATCGAAGTATTAACAATTAAGAGAATTAAATGTCCTATAATTCGAGATGTGATATCTCATAATGACATGTTTACATATATACGCTGTTTTTGCACAATCAATATAGGATTAATACATCCTTGAAATTTGCAATTTGCACAAAAGCGTTGTTTGCACGTTGTATTAGATATGAAGCACTTTGACACTTGCACTTTTGATGTAAATATTATGAAATGTTTTTTAGATATATATTTATTGATTATATTTATTAATTACATCACATCTCGAATCAGACATTTGTATGATCGATGCGGATTTATTGATCAATAAATTTTTTGATATGTACATACAACAGGTATTTAACCATGATTCAAAAATGTTTTAATTCAGTATGTAATACAAGATCCGAAGTGGATATTTAAAGAAATGTTACAAATTGGAAAAATACAAAACTTATATTGTAACTAAAACGATGACATGAACTGTGTGGAAACCTTAGTATTTTTACCATGTTTATACTTAGCCCCACATGTGACTTGATTTACACCAATCACTGGCACTTTAAAAGAACGTTTCACAATTGTGAACACTGTCATGTGAACAAGGCTCTACGGAGCCGAAACGTCATGCGGCTAATTTGCACTGAATAAATAAATTAGCACTTTAATTGGTCCGTGTCTGCGAAATTCTGTGGCGTGGAGGATTCCTGGCACATGGAAATAAAACACTGGTACTTGGATATATATATATATATGACGAAGCTTTTTATAGCGAAACGCGTCTGTCTGGGGTGAGGGGGGCTTGCAATAAAACATTCTAAATATCGGAATTCCTGAGTGCTTGCCGTTTTTCTGACGACATAAAGTCAGATTGTGTTCCAATACATTTATATATATATATATATATATATATATATATACATGCTAACTATAACTCACGCTATAACTCGTGTATTTCTGTAAAGTTTAAATATGTTTTATATATATAAATGCCAATGTGTATTGAAGAATGAGTGGCTGTATGAGTATCTGAGTATCTGAATCGATGATTTAGTGTGTGCCTGACTGACTATATAAGTGAGTGATTAACCGTGTCTTACTGAATGCATGGGTTATTGACTAAACTGTGTGAATGTCTGTATCAGTCTGTTAGTCGGCGTGGAAGCAGCTGCATGGGTTGGTGAGTAGCTTCATGATGTCTATATTGGTTGGTTCTCTGAGTATCTGTATGGGTGTCTGACCACCTCGACAACAATGCACACAATAGTAAGGAGCTCTTCAACATCGTGAAGGAACTCTCCAACCTCAGCTCCAACACCAAAGACATCCCGCCATCGCAAGCCCTGTGTGACTCCCTCGCCACCAGCAACACAACAGACCCTCCGCACACCATCGACCACGACCCCCTGCTAGCCTGGGCCAGCGTGAGCATCGATGACACCATCAAGACCATGCGCACAATCCACTCCGGACCCATTCCCGCACCACGTCTTCAACAGAGCAATCAGCTCCCTAGCACCCCACCTGCGCAACGTCATCAATCTCTCCCTTGAGACCGAGACCTTCCCAGAGATCTGGAAACACGCCGAGATCAACGCCCTACTCAAAAGACCTAAGGCAGACCCAAGAGACCTCAAGAACTTCCGGTCCATCTCTCTGCTCCCCTTCCCGGCCAAGGTCAGCGAGAAGACCGTCAACAGACAGCTAACCCAATACCTTGAAGAAAACAGAATCCTGGACCCTTCCCAGTCAGGGTTCTGCAGCAACCACAGCACCGAGACTGCCCTCATCGCCGCCACTGATGACATCAGGACCCTGCTGGAAAGCGGCGAGACCACAGCACTCATCCTCCTAGCCCTCTCTGCTGCCTTCGACAACGTCTGCCACAACACACAATGAGTACGCCTCCCCGCCGCAGGGATCCGAGACAAGGCTCTGGATTGGACCACCTCCTTCCTCTCCGGCAGAACCCAGAGCGTCCGCCTCCCCCATTCTATTCCAAAGCCTCCGAGATCATCTGCGGCGTACCCCAGGGATCCTCCCTCAGCCCAACACTGTTCAATATTTACTTGGCCCCACTCGCACACGTAGCTCGACAGCACGACCTCAACATATTCTCCTATGCCGACGACACTCAGCTGATCCTCTCCCTCACCAAGGACCCCATCACCGCCAAAGCCAACCTCCACAAAGGAATGAAGGCCGTCACCGACTGGATGAAGACCAGCCATCTGAAGCTGAATTCGGACAAGACGGAGGTCCTCATCCTCAGCTCCAACCCTTCAGCCTGGGATAACTCCTGGTGGCCATCGGCCACGCACACAACCTGGGAATCATCCTCGACTCAACGCTCTCAATTGACAAGCAAGTCAACGCCGTCTCCTCCTCCTGCTTTAACACCTCCCATGCTCCGCAAAATCTAAAGATGGATCCCGACAGATACAAGAAAGACAGTCACCCAGGCTCTAGTCCGCAGCAGACTCGACTACGGAAACGTCCTCTATGCGGGAGCCCCCACCAAGCTCATCAAACGACTACAACGCAACCAAAACACCTCGGCACGACTTGACGTACCACGCCATGGCCACATCACCCCCCACCTGAGAAACCTGCACTGGCTCCCCATCAACAAGAGGATATCCTTCAAGCTCCTCACCCATGCACACAAGGCACTCCACAAGACCGGCCCAGCCTACCTCAACAGATGGCTTTCCTTCTACATCCCCAACCACCGGCTACGCTCTGCCGACCTCTCACTCGCCACCGTCCCGCGCATCTGAAGAACAACCAACGGTGCCTCGCCGCAAAGACATGGAACACCCTCCCACTGAGCCTACGACAGACCCAAGACCTGCTGACCTTCAGAAGGATACTCAAGACCTGGCTGATAGATCAGTAACTTGAGACCCTTGCAGGTATGTAGTGTGCTTTACAAATGATTGATTGATTGATTGATTGATTGTGTGGGTGGGGAGTGTGTGACTCTGTGCATAGATGTGTGCATGGGTGATTCACTGGGTGTATGAATTCAAGACTGCACATGTGAAGGGCTGTATGGGTGGGTACGTGTGTGTATAGGTGTGTTGGTGAGTGAATAGATGGCTCAGTGGTACACGTATGAGTAACTACAGATGTAAAAGGCAGTATATGTGAGTGTTGGAGTATAGAAATGACTATGTGAGAGTGAGTGATTCTGAGAGTGGCTGTATGGATGAGTGTGCGCTTGTATCAGCGATTGTACAAGACAGTAAGTATGTGTTAGTATCTGTATGAATAAGTGAGGTGGTGTGTTTATAACTGTATAGGTGAGTAAATGGGAGTGTGATTGATTCTTTACATGACTGACTAGGTATATGAGTAACTAAATTGGTGAGTGTCTGTATAGGTGAATGAGTAAATATGATAGTGCTGTATTGATGAGTGACTGCATAGGTGAATGAGTGGATGTCTGTGTAGACCTAAGAATCAGTGATTGGGTATGTAGTTACTGGTATTGATATGCTATGGTTTAAAAAATGGTAGTCTTTATTTTAGAGTGGGCATACCAAAGGTTATATTAGGGTATGAAGGGGTGCCTCAGATTATCACGTGGATGATTTTATCAGTGATGTCATCGGTGATGTCATTTGAGATGTCATCAGTGATGTCATCAGTGATGTCACTGACCATTTCATGAATAAATTAATATGTGACATCATCAGTAGTGCATTGCGGGGGCGGGAGTTATAGTGAAAACCAGTCAAATTTGGCCGTTATAGTTAGTTGAGCAACTAACTATAACGGCCAAATTCGACTGGTTTTGTACCAGTTAAATGTCCATCTAAATATAACGTCCCTCAAACCTGTGTTTTTTTCAGTAAATTTCTCTAAGGTTTTTTAAATGTTAATTTCTAACACTAACGTCGCTGAAACCAATGTTTTTTTCAGTGAATTTCAAAGGTTTTTTAAATGCTCATTTCTAACTATACCGTCCCTGAAACCTATGTTTTTTTTGTGAATTTCAAAGTTTTTTTAACTATGCTTACAGAGGTAGGACATGTGCAGAAGCAAGAGAAATGCAGAATGATGCAACAGAAGTCCAGAAATACAAAGAAAGTTGCAAGAAGAAGCAAGAGATATACAGAAAGAACCAACAGAGGTGCAGAAAGAGGCCTTGTTGCAAACTCATCCTGTGCACCCAACTTTTTTCTGACTGGAACTGGTGGTAACTGACTCTGACTAACCAGGCCCGAAGCCAGTGCTATGCTGAAAAACACTTAGAATACAGTGAAAACAACTACATACACTATTGTACACTATGGGTTGGGGTACCCCTGTGATTGCCATGACCTCCCCTGTAAGTCCCTAGTACATAATATGGCAGGGGGATTAAAACTATCTCTAAGTCAGAGGTACAGAAAGAGGCAAGAGAAGTACGGAAAAAGCAACAGAGGTGCCAAAAGAGGCAAGAGAAGGGCAGAAAGAAGCAAGTGAATTGCAGAAAGAGGCAACAGAGTTACGGAAAGATGCAAGAGAGGTGCAGAAACAAGCAAGAGAAGTACAGAAAGAGGCAAGAGAATTGCTAAAAGAAGCAACAGAGGTGTAGAAAGAAGCAAGAGAAGTGCAGAAAGAACCAACAGAGGTGCAAAACGAGGCTAGAGGGGTACAGAACGAGGTAGGAATTGCACACAAAGAGGCAAGAGAGTTACAGAAAAAGGCAGGAGGGGTGCAGAAAGAAGGAAGAGCAGTGCTGATAGAGGCATGAGAATTGCTGAAAGAAGCAACAGAGGTGTAGAAAGAAGCAAGAGAAGTGCAGAAATAGGCAAGTAAGGTGCAGAAAGACGCAAGAGCAGTGCAGAAAGAATCAAAAGAGGTACAAAAAGAGGCAAGAGGGGTACAGAAAAAGGCAGGAGGAATAGAGAAAGAAGGAAGAATAGTGTAGAAAAAAGCAACAGAGGTATGGAAAGAAGACATGGGGCAAGTGAGGTGCAGAAACAGGCAAGAGAGGTACAGAAAGAGGCAAGAGAGGTACAGAAAATCACAAGAGAACAGCAGAAAGAGCCAAGAGGGATACAACAAAGGGAAGAAGGGTGCAGAACGAAGCAAGAGAGGTGCGGAAAAAGGCAAGAGAAGCGCAGAAAGAAGCCAGAGAGGTGCAGAATGAGGCAAGATTGATGCGGAAAAAGGAATAAGGGTACAGAAAGAAGCAGAAGAGTGCATAAAGAGGCAAGTGAGGTGCAGAGCTAAGAGAACTGCAGAAAGAGGCAAGAGAGTTACAGAAACAGGCAAAAGGGGTACAGAAAGAGGGAACAGGTGTGCAGACAGAGGCAAGAGAGATGCAGAGAGAGGGACGAGGGGGTACAGAAAGAGGCAATAGGGATGCAGAAAGAGGCAAGAGAAGTAAAACAAGAAGCAAAAGAGTAGCAGGAAGAGGCAAGAGCACTGCAGAAAAAGGCAAGAGAGGTGCAGAAAGAGAAAAGAGGGGTGCGGAAAGACGCAAGAAGGGTGCAGAAATAAGCAAGCGAGGTGCAGAAAGAGGCAACAGAGGTGCAGAAAGACGCAAGAGAGGTGCAGAAACATGCAAGAGAAGTGCAGAAAGCGGCAAGAGAATTGCTGAAAGAAGCAACAGAGGTACAGAACAAGGCAAGAGAGGTGCAGAAACAGGCAGGAAAGGTGCCGAAAGAGGGAACAGGGGTGTAGAAAGAGGCAAGAGGGATACAGAAACTTTCAAAAGAGGTACAGAAAGAAGCAAGAGCAGTGCAGAAACAGGCAGGAAAGGTGCCGAAAGAGAGAACAGGGGTGGAGAAAGAGGCAAGAGGGATACAGAAATGTTCAAAAGAGGTGCAGAAAGAAGCAAGAGCAGTGCAGAACGAATCAACGGAGATGCAGAAAGAGGCAAGAGGGGTACAGAAAGAGGCACTAGAAGTACAGAAAGAAGCAAAAGAGGTGCAGAAAGAGGCAAGAGAACTGCAGTAAAAGGCAAGAGAGGTGCAGAAAGAGGAAGGAGAGGAGCACAAAGAGGCAAAAGGGGTACAGAAAGAGGCAAGAGGGTTACAGGAGGAAGCAAGAAACATGCAGAAAGAAGCAACAGAGGTGCTGAAAGAAGCAAGAAAGGTGCAGAAAGAGGCAAGAGAAGTAAAGAAAGAAGCAAAAGAGGTGCAGAAAGAGGCAAGAGAGGTGCAGAAACGTGCAGGAAAGATACTGAAAGAGGGAACAGGGGTCCAGAAAGAGGAAGGATGGATACATAAATGTACAAAAGAGGTGCAGAAAGAAGCAAGAGCAGTGCAGAAAGAACCAACAGAGGTGCAGAAAGAGGCAAGAAGGGTGCACAAAGAGGTAGGAGAGGTCCACAAAGAAGCAAGGGGGGTATAGAGAGAGGCAAGAGGGGTGCAGAAAGAAGGAAGAGAAGCACAGAAAGAAGCAACAGAGGTGCTGAAAAACTACCATACCACATAATTACTCTCCTGAAACCATAATCACACTCTACATAATTTCTACACACTAAATACTACATACTTTCTATCCACATAATTTAACTACACAACTTACCACATAATTCTACAATACACAACTTACACCCCACTCCAAAAAACATTAGTAAAAAAGTTACAATGCCAATAGCTCTAACTCTCTCAAATGCAAAACCTATTGCATTGGAAACACTTCTTTAATTAGTAGACAGGTTTGCAGAGTGGTGGAGAAAGGGTGCTGGGCCTCCGACCAACGTTCAGGAATTCTGCTGCGTAGGACTTACATGAGGTACCATTAGGGCTTCTTAGCCCCCAAAGTCTCTCAGCATTAAAGTGGACTTCATCCCACAGTCTGCTAGGAGACACATTTGCAGGGTGGTGGAGAAAGGGGTGCGGGCCTCCAAAGACGTTTTAGCATTTATACTCGGTGGTACTTACTGGAGGTAACAGGAGGGGTAGTTGGCCCCCAAGGACAACCTTGGGGGCAACTACCCATCCTATTACCATTATTTCTCCCTTCCCTATCATGAGCAGCAGAATAGAAAGTCCTATCTCAATAATACTTTCAATAGTACTCTCTGGAACACTTTCACCATGACCTGATCACTAGGTCGCAAGTCATGGCCGTCACCCTGGGATCGATCAGGAAGAGCTTCTTGGACCTGTTGATGAATAGTAAGCAAGCTATCAGTTAACTTGGACAAATAGTCACTCATCAACACACAAGGTACATCATGTATAGGACGTGGCTTAGGAGTCCCCAAAATATTCATATGCCTTCCAAACACTATCTCATACGGTGTGAAGCCAGATCGTGTATGTGGTACTGATCTAATAGAAAGCAACATTAAAGGAAGTGCATGAGGCCACTTCAAAGACGTGGACGCCTGAATCTTCGATAACTTCAATTTAAGCGTAGCATTGTATCGCTCCACTACTGATTGTGGATGGAAAGCAGCATGGAACTTTTGCTTGATTCCCAATCCTTTCAGAACATACTCAACAACGTCCCCAATAAAATGGGGTTCGTTGTCACTCCACAAAAATCTGCAAACACCATATCGAGTGAAGAATTCCTTTAAAAGCACCTTAGCTGTAGTAAGAGCTGTATTATCTTTCGCAGGATATGCCTTAATCGATTTACTGAAAGCACATACCACTACTAGGACATACTTTAACCCCTTCGCCGCTGGCGGGATTCCCCTGCTGTGCTGGGGGGGGGGCGCGTACAGTGCCCCCATGCTCATGACGAGGTCAGCTCGTCATGAGCCACGGTGCTCCGGTGCTCATGACGAGCTGGGCTCATCATGAACGTGCCCGTTCCAATGAAACGTTCAGCACAGCAGGGGAATCAGCCCAGCGTGCGAGCGTTCCATCTAACGGGCGCGGTCATGACGAGCACCGGAGCACCGTGGCTCATCACGAGCTCAAGTTATTACAGCGTTCTAACTGGATGTAATCCATTTGCAGGTGTAGTTGGTGTAGCAAACCCTCCTGTTGGAGTTTGTGTTCCTTTTCCAGGATTGTATTGAAGACAAATCAGACAGGACTGAACTATCTTTTTAGCGGTGCCGGCAATGTCAGGATGGTCCCAAACTTGCGTACGATACTACGATACATGCTCCTACATGTGCCGGCCCATGTGCCATGTGAATCCTAGATTGTAAATAGGCTGCAGGCAGTTTCCACCTAGTCATGTCCCTATTTCTCCAGCACCTTCATTATCCAATGTTCCCTCCTTGGCCCATTGTTCTAACTCCTCGACAGAAGCAGATAGCTGAATGTCCGGCACTTCCCGTTGGTGTCATGCCAGCGCTCAACTTGTGATTTTACCACATGCATGGATGTAGTGCTTCGATGCATTGCTGTTTCATGAGCCGTGTAATCTGCAAAGGCATTACCTTGCCCTATTGTATCGGTCACTTTCTTATGTGCGCTACATTTAACAATCGCTATTTTCTTTAGGGAATGTCAAGGCAGTAAGGAGATTATGCACTAATTTTCCATGCATTATCTGCGTTTCATGCGATGTAAGGAAGTCTGTTTCCTTCCAGAGTAGCCCAAAATCGTGTGCCACTCTGTAGGCTATCGGTGTAGATGTTAACAGACAAGTCAGTGCTAAGTTCACACGCTCTCGTTAATGCTATTAACTTAGCTGTCTGAGCTGACTTCTGTGGGATGCGAGCTGTCTCAACTACCGTCTGAAGTGTCGTGATTGCATATGCAGCTGATGTGGTGCCATCTGGTAACTTCAAACAGGACCCATCAACCCATAATTCCCCATCTACATTCGAAAGCGGCTTAACTTGTAGGTTGATGCAACCCTTTGTCTGTTCCTCAGTTAGGAATATACAATCATGGGGTTCCTGCAACTGAGACTTAGTAGCTGGGAATGACAATAAAGTAGCTGAATTGAGAGTCGAACATCTCTTCAAGGTGATATGAAGGGCCAAAAGTGTCATTTCGTACCCTGTCAAGCGAGCACTAGTTAAATGCTGCGTTTTCATTTGGTTCAAAAGGGCATCAATTGCATGGGGTACTAACACCAACAATCTATGTCACAAAACAATACCCTCACTCTGTCATATGGACACGGCTGCCGCTGCCACAGAATGAAAACACTCAGGCAACGTGCGAGCAACCGAATCAAGGACAGCTGAAAAATACGCACAAGGGCGCTGTTTATCACCATGTGTCTGTACTAAAACTGAGAGCGCGCAACTGTCCCTTTCATGTACATAGAGTGTGAAGACCTTAGTGTAATCTGGAGTCCCTAACACTGGTGCAGAGCATAACGCGTGGCTTAACTGCTGGAAAGCCTTCTGACATTCAGTAGTCCATGGAAGGGGCATTGAAGTATCTTTAGTTAAAAGAGCCAGCAAAGGATTAACAATATATGACAAACTTGGAATCCACTGCCTACAAAAGAGGTAAGACCAATCAACGCACAAACTTCCTTCTGAGTGCAAGGTACCGGTGTGTCTAAAATAGCTTGTATGCGATCTGGCGTAAGTACACGTCCCTCCTTAGACAGTAGGTGACCTAAATAGGTAACCTACAAAGCATAGACAATGTTCCTACTTCACATTGTTGAGGGTTATCCCCTGCCAACAAGATGTCATCGACATATTGTATGAGAGCCATCCCTTTTGGCACAGGGTAAGAATCAAGCTGTCTTTTCAATGCTTGGATGTAAATACTAGGACTCTCTGTATACCTTTGTGGAGCTCCACAGAATCTAAAGGATTGATTATTTAAAGTGAAGCCGAACAAATAACAGCTATCAGGATGAATAGGTATCGAAAAGAAAGCATTTTTCAAGTCAATTACACTAACTGTGGTGGCAGGGGGCGGGACCATGGTCAGAAGCATCGTAATGTCAGAGGCTACTGGATATAGGGGTACCACGATCTAATTACCCTCTCGTAAATCAAAGATGAATCTGTAGATTCTAGTATCAGTATTTTCAAGATAGGAAGGATAGGGCAATTGCAAACATTGTAAGGGACTTCTTCCACAACTCCTACTGCAATCAAGTCTTGAACAATGCGTATCAATGCCTCTTCACCTTCTCGCGATATTTTTTATTGAGGCAAGCCAGGCAATGAAGCGCCCATCTTCACTTGAATATGGACTGGAGGAATAACCGTTTGGCCCACAAAGTATCAGGCAGTGACGCTAAAGCGTTATCCTCTTTAAGAAGGCAGGACCGCTCAAACACTGAATAGTTGACATTTAAAATAACACGCACACCATAAGGAGAACAATGTATCGTAGCATGAAAATGCTTAAGCATATCAAGACCCACAATGTTATTGGGTGTATTAGGAGAAAGCAAAAATTGACATGCAGCAGAGAACTTATCAACATGGAATGCAAGAGGTTGTGACAATGGGCTAAGGGAAGGTGTCCCATTGAATCCTAGCAATATCATTGTTAAGCCAAACAGGGGAGCCCTAGGAACAAATTGTTTAGACAGGGCGCTACAAGTAGCTCCTGTATCAACTAAAAACCGATCAGTAGAGCCCAAAACATTTGCATTACCATAGGGACCCTTCTGATCTACTGGGATTTCAACTAATTCCTTACCCCATCCTAGGCATTCCTATGCATAAGTAGAATCTTTCAAGTCATCAGGCAAATAATTAGACATCTGATATTGATTTTGTCTTTCAAAAGAATTCTGAACATGTTCCATTGTTTCAAATCTAGCATGAGTATTCAAACCTCCCCTAGGTCCTGAGTACCCTGGGCGACCTCTCATCGGTCCCCTACCATGCTGAAAATTACGCCCACGTAAAGACGAACAATTAACACACCAATGTCCAATCTCTTTACAATAAGCACATTGATCAGAAGACAAAGTAGTTAGAGGAAAAGAGGGTGTACCGGGACTGAGCATCTCACGTCCACCTCTTCCGCCCCCTCTATAAGAGGGTTCATATACTTGAGACAACATAACCTTCGTCTTTAAATCCTTCGTCTTTTTATCCTCTCTACCTTTTTCCTCCAATTCCTGACACTCATAATACGGAGCCATAGTCAAAAGGGAAACTGGGGAAGACATAGTCCATGAACTTTCACTGGCCTTTAGGCGACCAGCTATTCCTGGCAACATGTTCACGTCAAATTTGTCAACGAACAGATGCTTGCCTGTGTAATCTATCAATGATTGCCCACTAAAGTCATAAATGATAAATGAACATTACGCACTTGTATAGCGCACGACTACCCGGACGCATCTCGGCGCTTGTACGAATACCACTGAGGAACCCTTCTTGGCCTTTCCCTGTGAGGTGCCCACTCATGGGCACCCCCAAGGTGAAGCCAGGCATCCTAGTGTTGTTGGGGCCGTTGTGGAGATTAAGCAAGCTATTGCCCAGAGTTGCAGAGTGGGACTCATGATTAGAATAGGCACCGAGGCGAGAATTATCAGGTCTGAGGAAATTGAGCCCAAGACCCGCCGAGGCTGGAATTGAACCCTGGTCCCAGGCCAGACTTCTGTATCAGGGTCTGCCGATCTAACCATTGAGCCACACTTCTCCACTTCTCAGGGAATGTCTCCTCAAAACGAGTGAAGAAATCTGAAACTGACTCATCCGCCTTTTGCTTACATGAGGCCAACATAGTCAAATCTATCTTTTTAGGAGGCTTGAGAGTTTTCAATTTAGTTAATATAGCCTTTGGGAGGTCGAATATTTAATGCTGTGGTTTCTGAGCAGGCTCTCTTTCTGGATCTATTTTCTCTAATTCCTTCCATACATCTCCAAAAGCAGCATGCTCATCTATCTTACCGAAAGATCCCCACATATCAGGGGTTAACACAAGCCCAAAAAACATATCTATATCAGGTAAAGTCATAGTGCAAGAACTAATACACCCCTCAATTTCTTCATAAAAAGCAGCCGGATTTTTGTGCGGATTAGGCAAAGCAACTTTAAGAGCCATAACATCCGCTCTACTCCAAGGGGTATATACCGAATTATAAATAGAATATCCCTTTGCATCAATTGATAATTTATTATCATCCATTCCACGCACCCCAAGGAGATACATATAAAGGCACAGCTTCACGCATTGGTTTCCCATGAACCACTTTATCCTTATCTGTCCCTAGGTCTGCCTCCTTGGACACGAGGGTCTGAGTTGTTTGTTCAGGTGTAGCAACTGCCTTTTTTGCCGCTCGCAACTGGAATGGCCTCATCTCATAATTTGACCACGCGTCTAATTAAGTCGGGCACCTGGGAAGGGAGAAAAAGACTGTCACTCAATTGTTTATTATCATCCTTTATATAAGGAGGTTCTAATTCATTGGCATGTTTTCTAAATTTGGCAAATGTTGCTCCAGTAAATTCCTGTACAAAGCATAACTGCTCCCGGTCAACCCTTTGCTTAACATCGGCTATAATTTCCTGAACAGGAGTATCACCAAGAGCCGCTTTATGAGCAGCAGATCTATGAGAGGCTGATAGATCAGCTTACAAAAACGAGTGAGTATTTCGTTTGGAGCCGTCATCTGTCTCTTTCTGTCCTAGGCCAGAATCGTCATCATCCGAATCAACCTCAGGGGCAAACGGAAAATAATATGGAGGCTGAGATCGATCTAGCAACATTAAATCATCCTGAGGTTTATTTAGCAGAGGATAAAGGGGACGTCGGACATGGTATTGGCCATTTACCTGTAGATGACACTCCCTATCCTCTTTCTCTTGTTGTTCTCTGTATCTTACTTTTCAATTCAAGCACCTTAGCATAAATATTTTTGCGCTGTTCTTTCTCCACTAGTGCTTGTCTCGTTTCACTCTCTCATGCGCCGCTTTCTCCTACATTCGTACAAAATCAAACATATTTTTCCTACTTTTTTGTTTAAGCATACACTGCTCTACATATTGGGTTTTTCTAACATCAAATGATCCATGTATTGGCCATCGTAAATCAGGATCCTTCCTAGTATATTTATTCCATAGCGCACTATACTTTATAGAAGAAATACCATGCTTAATGTGCATATCTCTATTTGGTGTCCCCTGGTGGGGAGCTGGCTGATTTCGTTCTGAATCCATATTGGTACCTCCAAGAAAGGAACACATCCTTCAGAGCGTGCTTGATACAGGCATGCCCCAAAAAATTATAGCATAAATAATATTATACGAAAAAAGTGCTTAACTCAATGTGCACCGTTCAAGTTTTCAAATTTAGAGAAAAGTCTCCTCATTACCTGCCTGTATAAATTGCAATTTATAAATATCCAAATTCCAAAATCATTGGCCAAACAAACAAATCAAAAGTGTCACATCCAACGACCTTACCAAGCAAGTGTTCTCCAACTGCCAAGTTCTAAATCTACCAAACGGTCACTTCAAGACAAATGCCAGATGGGATCTCAGTTGAGAACCGGCACCACCTGGAGGGTCAGACCGGGAAAAATGGAAAGGCGCGTTGGTCTGCAAAGACAATGGCCTCCTCATGCAGTGTACGTCCTCGGCAAGATTCCAAAGTTCCGTCGAGACCACTCCGAGTCACTGATGAGCCCCACGTGACGGGCGCCAATTCGTGGGATGGGCCTGAGTAAGCCCACTGGTGCAAGGGTTCACCCTTTTTATTGCACTTAGTCTTTCAGACTATCAAGGAAGAAGTTGGCACGGAAGCTGTAATAGTAAACAAAGTATTTATTAAACCTACATCTATACACAACCCTCTGGCAATGTAAGAGGCAGCACACGGAATACAAAAACCGTGGTAACTTTATACCAAAATATCTGCAGTGAAAGCATGGATGCTTAAAGGAGGCAGTACACGTGTTCAAAGGAATAGTTACATGTACATATTTGGTCAAGATAGATTTGCTTACTCAACAGGTAGGTAGAGCTACAAGACTACCAACTTTAGCTCATTAAAGTCTGACAGTTACAATTATAACAAGTGTATACTAGCGACTACACATTGTTTTGAGCATGCGCAAAGCTCTAACTCAGTGCTGACTCTAGCGGAATGCATTGGCAAACAACAGTGAAGACAGACAAGCATGTGGCGAGCACATGGCTCACTAAAATGGCTGCCATGAACAAAATGGCTTCAGCTCATGCTAACGGCGGCCACTGCCAATTTTTCACACTTCCAAAAAGCAAAGCAGGAGTTTGCTATGACACACCCTTCCATAGCAAACAGCAATGTCCCGGGGGTAGGCACCCCGGGACATTGCAGGAGCTGGCCCCAGGGCCATCCAGGGCTCCGGGATGGGGGATGCCTGTCCCCATCCCTACATTTTCAAAGCCCCGGGGAGGTGGTGGTCCCCGGGGGTCTGCAACATACACCCACATTTAAATAATTAGTGCCCCGGGGAGGTGGTGGTCCCTGGGGCAGTGTGGGGTGGCAGGAGCCTCCCCACACTTGTTTATTTAATTGAAGCCCTGGGGAGGTGGAAGTCCCCAGGGCTTGGGGGTGCTGCATGCCCCTCGTATATAATGAATAAAGCCCCGGGTAGGTGGCAGCCCCTGGGGATGTGGGGGCCCCGCAGGTCCCACTACTTAATTCTGCATTGTCCCCGGGACCTGGCCCACCCGGAGGCTTATACAAAACGAAGCCTGGAAGTTCGTGTTTCATTTTTTTTTTCTCACCAGGATATGCGCAGAGCAGACAATTGTCCATCCCTGTGGGACCCCCTGAGCAGGCCTAGGGGGTAAGGGTGTTTTCACCATGCCCCCTTTTCTTGTTTTTTTAACCTTTTTTCCACTGTTTTATTGTGACTCGGTTACTGAGTCACCAGATGGCTCCAACACATTCTGGTTGGGAGTGTTGGCAGCTAATCAGAAGTCATCTCGTGCTCAGGAGGAGTCACCAATCCTCCTGGGTGCTTAGATATATACATTTTTATTTTTGGAATTTCTCTGGAACTACTGAATGGATTTACACCAGTTAAAAAAAAGGTCACTTTCTGAACCAAGAGCTACCTTGCTGACAAATTTGGTGTAATTCCGTTCTGCAGTTTGGCTGTAAACGTGTCTAAACTTCCTATGGAAATTAACATGGGGAAAACACATTCTATTTGGAATAACTTTGGCGCCGGTCAACGAATCTTCACGAAATTCTCCAAGAAGATGGCCCGCTCTGCTCCTTCCCTGAAAGTTTCAGGGTGATTCGTGAAGCGGGGGCCGAGAAAAAAGGGGGGTCCCAAAACGTGTTTTCCCCACGCAATTTTCCATGGGGACCGTTAGACACGGCTACAGCCCGAACTGCTAAACGGAATTACACCAAATTTCGCAAAAAGGTAGAATTTGGTCCGTGGATTGTGCTTTTTGTTAAATGGTGTAAATCCATTCAGTAGTTCCTGAGAAAATCAAACGTAAAATCATAGATATATATGCGAAGTTGTACCGTACGCGTACTGTCCGAGGCCTTTTCGCGTACCATTACGAGCACGAGCTGCATGCTTATTGTTTGTAAACTGTCTGTCAACACTCCAATCCAGGAAACAGAAAAAGAAACGCGGAAAACGCGAAAAGGGGGCAGGGTAGAAACACCCTGAACCCCTAGGCCTGCTTAGGGGGTCCCACAAGGACCCCCAAGGCCAAAAAAAAGTTATTTATGTTTTGAAAAAATCACAGGATACGCGTAGGGTATGCGTACCCTGTCGATAAAAAAAATTGATGGATTGCACCACTCAGCAAACGCGCCCCCTGGCACGTTTGCAGAGGGGGAACTGATTCCCCTTGAATATGGGGGTCCCTGGGGGCCAACTAGACTAGCCCACCAGGAACCTCCAGTATGTGCCAGGGGGCTCCGTTGCAGAGAGGTGTGATGAGGCCACGCCCCTTTTTACACCTCTCTGCAACGCAGCCCCCTGGCGCATACTGGAAGTTCCTGGTGGGCTAGTGGGCCCCCAGGGACCCCCAGTATTCAAGGGGAATTAGTTTGCCCTCTGCAAATGCGCCAAGGGGGCGCGTTTGCAGAGTAGTGCAATCCGTCACATCAAGCCCTGCCCCCTCCCTGCACCAATCTGCAAACGCGCCCCCTGGTGCGTTTGCAGAGGGGGAAGTAATTTCCCTTGAATACTGAGGGTCCCTGGGGGCCAACTAGCCCACCAGGTACCTCCAGTAAGCGCCACGGAGCTGCGATGCAGGGGTGTGGCCTCATTACACCTCTCTGCAACACATCCCCCTGGCGCATACTGGAGGTTCCTGGTGGGCTAGTTGGTCCCCAGGGACCCCCGTATGCAAGGGGAATTAGTTCCCCCTCTGCAAACGCACCAGGGGGCTGTGTTGCAGAGAGGTGTAATGAGGCCATACCCCTTTTTACACCTCTCTGCAACGTATCCCCCTGGCGCATACTGGAGATTCCTGGTGGGCTAGTTGCCCCCAGGGACCCCCGTATGCAAGGGGAATTAGTTCCCTCTCTGCAAAGGTGCCAGGGGGCTGCATTGCAGATAGGTGTAAAAAGGGGCGTGGCCTCATTACACCTCTCTGCAACGCAGCCCCCTGGCGCATACTGGAGGTTCCTGGTTGGCTAGTTGGCCCCCAGGGGCCCCCAGTATGCAAGGGGAATTAGTTCCCCCTCTGCAAATGCGCCAGGGGGCTGCGTTGCAGAGAGGTGAAAAAGGGGTGTGGCCTCATTACACCTCTCTGTAACGCAGCCCCTTGACGCATACTGGAGGTGCCTGGTGGGCTAGTTGGTCCCCAGGGACCCCCGTATGCAAGGGGAATTAGTTCCCCCTCTGCAAACGCACCAGGGGGCTGTGTTGCAGAGAGGTGTAATGAGGCCATGCCCCTTTTTACACCTCTCTGCAACGTATCCCCCTGGCGCATACTGGAGATTCCTGGTGGGCTAGTTGGCCCCCAGGGACCCCCGTATGCAAGGGGAATTAGTTCCCTCTCTGCAAAGGTGCCAGGGGGCTGCATTGCAGATAGGTGTAAAAAGGGGCGTGGCCTCATTACACCTCTCTGCAACGCAGCCCCCTGGCGCATACTGGAGGTTCCTGGTTGGCTAGTTGGCCCCCAGTATGCAAGGGGAATTAGTTCTCCCTCTGCAAATGCGCCAGGGGGCTGCGTTGCAGAGAGGTGAAAAAAGGGGTGTGGCCTCATTACACGTCTCTGCAACAAAGCCCCCTGGCGCATTCTGGAGGTTCCTGGTGGGATAGTTGGCCTGCAGGGACCCCCAGTATGCAAGAGGAATTAGTTCCCCCTCTGCAAACACGCCAGGGGGCTGTGTTGCAGAGAGGTGTAAAAAGGGGCATGGCCTCATTACACCTCTCTGCAACGCAACCCCCTGGTGCATACTGGAGGTTCCTGGTGCGCTAGTTGGCCCCCAGGGACCCCTAGTATGCAAGGGGAATTAGTTCCCCCTCTGCAAACTCACCAGGGGGCTGCGTTACAGAGAGGTGTAATGAGGCCATGCCCCTTTATACACATCTCTGCAATGTTATGTTATGTTATGTTATATATGGGTCTTGTATAGCGCAACGGCTACTCCAAAGGAGTGTCCCGGCGCTTTTATGCTCCAGACCCAGAAAAAGAAGCTAAAAAACATAACAACAGACAGGAAGCACAGAGGAAGGAGACAGAAGAAATCTAGTTCGAGAATTACCAAGTCTTAAGATCCTTCCTAAAGGCCAACAGATTGGACGTGGACCGCAACGACAAGGGAAGGGAGTTCCACAACTGAGGGGCCAAGTATCTAAAAGATCGCCCTCCCAGGCGTGCCCTCTTTGTACGCGGGATCGCGGCCAGGGCCAAAGACTCCGATCTTAAAGATCGCGTCGGCCGGTAAAAAGCCAACGTTTTCTGTAGGTATTTAGCACCTGTGGCATGCAGTGCCTTGTGAGCTAATGTCAGGGCCTTGAACTTTATCCTCTTCCGTATGGGAAGCCAATGGAGGGATTGCAGCAGGTTTGAGGCACTAGCTCGACGATGCAATCCAAAAATTGCTCGTGCTGCCGCGTTCTGGGTCACCTGTAGGCGCTGTAGAAGGTATTCTGGGAGGCCCAAGTACAGAATGTTGGCGTAATCCAATCTGGATCCGATGAGGGCCTGTACAATTATTCTCCGGTGTTCCTGGGACAAAAGAGGAAAAAACTTTCGAAGCATCCGGAGGATGCCGAAACAGGTTCCAGTCAGGGTAGCCACCTGGGAATTAAGCGTTAGCCCATTGTCAATTTTAATTCCCAGGTTCTTAGCCCAAATGGACGCCTGAGCCGGAGGGAACATGTCAACAGGCCAACAGTCATGCCAGTTCGGTTCCAGAGGACATCCAAAGAAAAGTATCTCAGATTTATCCGAGTTACGCTTGAGGCTGTTCAGATGGAACCAGTTAAAAACAGCCCCAAGGCACTCATGGATACTTTCCCCATCGAATTCTTCGCTCTTACGGCAGGTGAAAAGAAGCTGGGTGTCGTCAGCATATGAGACGATCTGGGCCCCGAAGGACTCCACCAAAGTCGCCAGAGGGGTCATGAGGATGTTAAAAAGAGTTGGGCTCAACACTGAGCCCTGAGGAACTCCGACTCCCAATGCAGCTCCCTTGCGCATACTGGAGGCTCCTGGTGGGCTAGTTGGCCCCCAGGGACCCCCAGTATGCAAGGGGACTTAATCCCCCAACTTAGAACGCCCCACGGGGCGCGTTTCCACAGTGGTGAAAGTAGGGGGCGGGGCTTAAGGTGATATGAGTGCAAACATGCCCTGTGGCGCGTTTTAAGTTGGGGAATTAATTCCTCTTCAATCCACAGATCCCCTAGGGGCCAACTAGTCCAACAGGTACCTCCAGTATGCGCCAGAGAGCTGCGTTGCAGAGTGTTGTAACAAGCGTTTACAATGCAACGGTCTCGCCTTTGCCAAAAGTTAGAGCTATTGGCATTGTAAATGACAAATTATTTATTTATGTGTTGGTTTTCAAAACATATAAGTAAATGGCATTGACATTTACAATGCCAATAGCTTAATCTCTCGCAAATGCGGGACCTATTGCATTTGCACCCACACACAGAGAGCCACACACACACACACAGAGCCACACACACACACACACACATATATGTGGTGAATCTGGTGGATGTGGTGGTGGATCTGATAAATGTGGTGGTGGATGTGGTGGTGTTGGATGTGGTGGTGGTGGATATGGTGGTGGATGTGGTGGTGGTGGATGTGGTGGTGGTGTATGTGGTGGATAATGTGTTGGTGGTGGATGTGGCGGTGGTGAATGTGGGAGTGGTGGATATGGTGGATGTGGTGGATATGGTGGTGGTGGTGGTGGTGGTGGAGGATGTGGTGGATTTGGTGGTGGAGGATGTGGTGGATGTGGTGGTGGAGGATGTGGTGGTAGATGTGGTGGTGGATGTGGTGGTGATGGTGGATGTGGTGGTGGATGTGGTGTACGTGGTGGTGGTGGATGTAGTGGTGGTGGACGTGGTGGTGGTAGACATGGTGGTGGTGTATGTGGTGGTGGTAGATGTGGTGGTGTATGTGGTGGTGGTGGTGGATGTGGTGGTGGTGGTGGATGTGGTGTATGTGGTGGTGAATGTGGTGGGTGCTGTGATGGTCTTGCGCCAATAGTAAAGGAAATTGCACAAACGAGGTCATGCCTCACTTCAGTGGTCACCCACCATCAGGTTCCCTAAGCAGGGTGCTCAAACTGATTCGCAATAATTCACCAATGTACATTCATTGTAGTACCCATAGCGGATGCTTCAAAGGTGACTGAGGTTTTCAGTTGAGTGTGCAAAGGTTCCTTCAGCACCATCTGGTGATCTTACTGCCTGTCGTAGTAAATATGTAGTAAGCATTTCCGAGAATCAGTGGGATTAATAACTGATTTATTGAAGCAGGATGCCCATAGATAATGCTAACAAAGAAAACAAGCCACCTCATTCTTTTGTAACATAAGCGTCATCATTGTGATGCAGTCGGCCATTCACACTTTTGTGCCACATTTGCTTCACTAATGGGAACATGTCCTTTTACTGGACTATCTAAAATGTTTGAAGAATGTCTTATTACCCATTACTAAAAGGCATTATTTGAAAGCACAGTTTAAACACTGATGGGACCTCCAGAGCTGCTCAAAGCTTCCAGGTTACTGTAAACTGTGCAACTGTCTCTCACACTTTTTCATCTCGCACTCTGCTAAATGCGGTGCCCCACAACATGACAATCGCACTTCGGTCGCCTTCAGTCACCCACCTACGAGAAGGAAGCACTTCCCACACAGGATCACAACAAAGACCAGACCCTTCCAACCACACACCATAGAGGGTGTAGTGTGCTACCCATGTTGGCAAGTGCTTCGGAACCCCACATACGGATAGTAAGCACTATATAAATATTGCGATACAATACACAGATGTACAGTGCAATACAAGTGCACCACAAAGAAATATCCAGTCAGAAGGATGGAGGCAGAGGGCTGCTGGAGTCCAAGCAGCGAGACTGCGCTAGCCACAACACACACACACTTTCAGGCGCTATAGTGATAAGTAACACGCATAGGAGTTCGAAAAAGTGCTGCAGGAATCTGGAGGTTTCTGCTTCCCCCTGCGCCACTGCTCCCTGGAGCCTCCCCCTGTGACTCCCTCCCTGTGAAGGTCACAGGGAAGGACGATGTGGGATTTCCTGCGCTGGGATAGCGCTCGTGTCTCTGTGTGGGGTGTGCTTTGGGACAAGGACTTGGAGTGCTGCATACGCCGAGGGACTGCGAGGACCAGCAGGCTCTCTGCTCCACACCTGCTGCCTCTTCCCTCGGCGTTCCCGCCCCCCGCCTGAACATTTAAATACCTATCGCGGCCCCCGCTCCGCGGGTGCCGCTCACGGAGATTTGGCCACAGGGAAGGTCACAGGGAAGGACGACGTGGGATTTCCTGCGCTGGGATAGCGCTCGTGTCTCTGTGTGGGGTGTGCTTTGGGACAAGGACTTGGAGTGCTGCATACGACGAGGGACTGCGAGGACCAGCAGGCTCTCTGCTCCACACCTGCTGCCTCTTCCCTCGGCGTTCCCGGCCCCCCCGCCTGCAGTGCATATAATCTCGCGGCTAATCCCGCAACGCGGGACGCGCGTGGGACATAGCCCGGGACGAAGCCCGGACAAAGGGCGGGCCCTCTACGGCCCTCATCGGACTGAGGAGGACGGGGACGGGCCACCCCCTTTGTCTGCTCAGAGGTAAAGTTCCGACTAGTACTTTCTCTAACTATGCCTAAGCCCAATACAGGGGATATGTCCGACAAAATCCCTGATGATATATTTGCACATTCTTCACCTAGTTATGCGTGGCTGAATGACTTAAATAGCCTGTGTAGGGTTAAGTATGCTCCAGCAGCACTTTCTCCCACGTTACCATGCCCAAGGGAGCTGAAATCCCTCTCTGATACCCATAAAATATCACCCATGGTCATACCTGCCCAAAGGACGATCGATGGGGACAAAGACAAAGAAAACGGGAGTCTTCTCAAAATAAAAAAATTTGATAAACCTTCTACACCATCTCTAATTAATTTGTCCTTCCTTTCACCACCTGTTGCTATCTTGGACGATTTATTACCATCCTCTCATCAGGCCCTTCTGACTAGGATCGAGAATCTGATCAAAACTTTAATACATCCCCTAATACACCCCCTGATGGTCAAAATCAATAAGTTGGAGGAGAAGCTGACGGGGTTGGAGTACTCCATTGAATCTCTCCTGAAATCCTCAACCCATGTTGTAACAACTCAATGCCCGCCGACACCTGCTCTCTCAAATCTACCTAATCTGATTATTCCTTATGAAGCGGTGCCCACTCGATTGCCAACCTCCACCTCCTTGTTGCTTACCAATCCCAAAGACCCTCCGAAATTGACAACAGCACGTAACATTCCGTCTAACCATGTGCGCACCACCCATATCACCACCCATATACACTTACCTCCAGAGGCAGCGCCTTTTGTAATTGTTCTCTCGGGTGTCCCTGAACTAACAAAAGGCAAAGCTGAGAGACAATACGAACTTATGAACAAGGTCAAGTTTTGGTTAACTAAAAACAGACCCCTGCCCAAACACCTTGATGGCCATATAATAAGTGTTCGGAGGGTTGGATGGCTTGGACCCCAAAAAAAAGACATCTTGGGCGATTTGATCCTGATTCGATTTAGGAGCAGACACATTGTGCCATATATACAGACATGGCTATCTCATAATGGTGACGGACCTATCTCTACCTGGAATCTACATGATTTTTACCCTAATATGTCCTACATGCATTCCTCTAGTTCCCGGGGCATTGTCAACAACCAAGTGGGTAGAGGATCCCATTTAAGTAATGGTAGTAGTGCTCCAATGGCCTTTAATTTTACCAAACTATCGTACAATAGTTTTATGTCTTGTAATTACTAAATTGCTCAGAACACTCTTTTTGAATCAGTCCTATCTCATGCGTCTAAAATTAGAAAATGATGAACTTATACTCCGCACAAGCACTTTTTAAAAGTCATTTTTAATGTTCGTAGAAGTATGGAATACCCCTGATTTATTTGTACTCTTTTATGATTATTGATCTCCCTTTGTACCTCAGATAATGGAAATATATGATTTGTTATCTGTACTCATATGCACTGTATAAACATCTTTGCACTTGGATAACTGTAATTTTGAATATGTTGAATTGTTTTTTTAAGATTGTACTTTTATGGATTTTTCTTGTAAATCCGAATAAAGAGATTTGATTTGATTTGATTTGACTCCCTCCCTCCTCCCCTGGCCCATCAGCTTTCACTACCTGCTGGAAGCTCCCAGGTCCGACCTGCTCCGATTCACCCGCCGGGAGCCTCATGCTGCCCCTTGCGCCACTGCTCCCTGGAGCCTCCCCCTGTGACTCCCTCCCTCCTCCGGACAAGTTCACCACGAGGAAATATCCGGTCAGAAGGATGGAGGCAGAGTGCTGCTGGAGTCCAAGCAGCGAGTCTGCACTAGCCACAACACACACACACTTTCAGGCGCTATAGTGATAAATAACACGCATAGGAATTCGAATAAGTGCTGCAGGAATCTGGAGGTGTCTGCTGCCCCTTGCACCACTGCTCCCTGGAGCCTCCCCCTGTGACTCCCTCCCTCCTCCCCTGGCCCAGCAGCTCTCACTACCTGCTGGAAGCTCCCAGGTCCGACCTGCTACGATGCACCCGCCGGGAGCCTCATGCTGCCCCCTGCGCCACTGCTCCCTGGAGCCTCCCCCTGTGACTCCCTCCCTCCTCCCCTGGCCCAGCAGCTCTCACTACCTGCTGGAAGCTCCCACAGGTCCGATCTGCTCCGATGCACCTGCCGGGAGCCTCAGCCTGTGGACAGGAGGCTGCTGGGATGATGAGGGATCATGCGGGCGCACCCCACCAGCCCGGGCACGCCCAGCCGAGCCTGCCCCCCAGCCTGGGGCACGCCCAGCCGAGCCCGGTGCACACCTCACCAGCCCGGGGCAAGCCCAACCGAGCCTGGTGCACGCCCAACCAGCCCGGCTCACGCCCAGCCGAGACGCTCCACTCCTCCATGACCGAAAGTAGGGGACAGGAGTGCCCCGTACTCCGTTCCCAGACTGGTCACAGCACTGCGTGGTTATTTAATGTTTGTGGAGTAGTGTACCGCACACGCCTGTCACTCATTTTTACCTTGTTTCGGAGCTCTGCTGTCGCAAACTAAGTTTGCGGTTGAATTCACCTCGTAAACACTTTGTGATCAGGTCCCTGTGTGTGGGTTGTGTGCTGCCAGCGGGGCTTCTCAGCGCTGCAGCTCAGCTGAACATAAGAAGCTTAACCAATTCTGCGTCAATAAACAACAAGCGCTCGCCATCTACGGAAGGCAAGCGAGGAGCACGCCATGATCACCACCATCTTTCAGCGAGGTCATGCAGAAATGCCTCGCAGAAACGCCCCGTCATTTTCGGATTCGGGGCGTGTTTTTCTTCCTCTCCTCTTCCCATTGGCTGGAATGTAAAATTCCAGCCAATGGAAAGAGGAGAGAAAGAAACTTAAAAACACACCCCGAATCCCAAAAAGACTGGGCTTAAATGGACAGACATCCCTCTTCTCCAATGGCTGGCCTCTGCTTAGTTAGCCAGCCAATGGAGAAGAGGGGCGGGTTTAAGCCCCACACTAAGAAACATAAGATCTCACCGGCGAGACTGCGCAAGCGCAACCTACGCAGGCTGAGACCTAAAAAGGGGGCATGCCCTCTGAACACCTCTCTGCAACACAGCTCCCTGGCGCATACTGGAGGTACTTGGTGGGCTAGTTGGCTCACAGGGGACCTCAGGATTGAAGAGGAAAGAAGAGGACGGTCAGAACACAAAGAAGAGCACGTCAAGTCCAAAGACAAGGAACCTGCTCATCAAAGTAAAAAATTACAATATCCAAAAAAGAAGGTAGCCAGTATTAAAATAAAACATGCCGAGGATTCTGAGGACACAACTGAAAAACGGAGAGTGGGCCCAGACAATGCTAGACAGTGCAGCAGAAGTAACCATAGTTCGCAAGATCCTGATGAATCTTCTGGAGACAGTGGACACGAATGAATACATTCAGGTGGAAACTGCAGATACCAGAGTTAGCAAACCCCATAAATTATACGAAATAACATTGCGTATAGAGGGGGACAAAACTAGGAAAATAAAGGGTCTCTTTTGGGATCACTTATCTAAAGGCTATGATATCCTGTTAGCTGAAAAAGACTGTCCACCAGAGTTTGTCAGGGAGTGCCCTCATGGCGAAGAAATGATTATGCATGCCTTCTCAAATCATATTCCAATCCGTAAAAGATACACATTTGCAAGAAAATGGGCAGTGGCCCAAGTTCCTGCATTATTTAAAAATCATGTAGGATGGGATGAGGACTCTCCTCCCCACAAAATCCAGTTAAAAAATCAACCTACTGCACAAAGGCAGTACCCAGTTAAACAAGAAGCTAAAAAGCAAGTCAGGGAGATCTTTGATCAACTTGAATATCAGGGGGTGATTGAAACATGCACCTCACAAATGAACAATCCTTTGTTTCCTGTCTCCAAGCCAGACGATTCATATCGTCTAGTTTTGGACTAGAGACACTTAAACTCCTGTTGCAAAACATTTGCATTACAAAACTCACACAGTGCAGCACTAATGAATAACATTGAGCACAAGAAATATAAAACGACATTAGATATCTCAAATGGCTTCTTTTGTCAAAATATTGCGCCTGAAAGCAGGGATTTTTACCGCTTTCTCAACAATAGGGTCGCAGAAGCATTTCGGTCGACTCTCACAGGGATTCAAGAATAGCCCAGGATTATTCTCAGCAAGGGTAACAGAGTTACTACATTTATATGATGATGAGGCATTATCTTATGTCGATGACATCTATCTCACAGATGATGACCTGGAGACACACTTGAAAAGAGTGAACACCATAATACTTGGGTTCGCAGCTGAAGGGTACAAATTCAACTTTAAAAAGTCATGAATTGCTCACCCAACTGTCCTGTTTTTAGGATATGAATTATCAAGTGAAGGCAAAAGCCTAGCAGACAACTTCTTAGAGAAGTGTGCTGTACTCCAAGCCCCAAAAACGCTGAAGAACTTACAATCAATACTAGGTTTCCTGAATTTCAGAAGAACATACATTCTAAATTATGCAGAGAGGGTTAAACCTCTCTATGAATTAATAAAACCTGATTTCAAACAAATCAATTGGACTCAGAAACACACAGAAATTTTAAGATCATTACAAACAGACATGTTAACTAAAACAAAACTGCAAACACGAGTAAACGAACGCAACCTTGTAATCCGAGTCATCCCAGGAAGATGCGGATTCACGTACCTGACCTCTAATAGGGGAGAAACGGTACCAATAGCTTACAAATCACACTTGTATACACAAGCTGAAATGAAATTCAGTTCTACTAAAAAAATTCTAACAGCGGTTCAAACTGCTGTAGCAAAAGAAAGAGCCCTAGTCCAGGGGAGAAACATATCTGTATTAACAGCGGAATCAGCCCTTGAGGCTGTAATAAGACCATGCAATCTGAAAACTGTGGCATTAGATCCAAAATGGATACAGTGGGAAAATGATTTTGCTGCAGATGACGTGAAACACGCGTTTGATCCAAAAATGAAAAAAATAGAAAATCTAGAATACGAACATGAATATCCTCTGCCAATCGAAATTCTGCCTCTAGAACAGTACTCCTGTGTAATCTACATGGACAGATTTGCACAACACTACGATGTGGATAAAAAATCCTACAATGCAGCGTGCGCGATTGTTAAAGGTCGCTGGCGCTTTTGTAAATTCAGAGCGATAATCACCAAAACTGAATCACTCAGAAACTGTACAGCTCAGCGAGCTGAAATAAGATCTTTAAAGATGGCGCTTGAAAATGCTGATCGCGAATTCTCGACACTAATAGTGTGCGATTCGCATTACTGCGTCCAGTCTTACAATAAAAGCATGCAGACTTGGATTCAAAACGGTTACAAGGATGACACAGGTGCCACAACAAAGCATAAACAACTTTGGGAACAAGTAGTTCTTTTGCAGAAAGATCTACAAAAGACTCACGTGATACATACACTGAGTCATTAGCGTGATAGCGTTCACGTTGCAGGGAATTCATTGGCTAACAGAGCCACAGCCGCAGTGGTTCAACCGGCTTCTGTAGTCACAAAAAAGCGTACTAAAAAACAAATAGACGTTGAAATGCTGCTGACAGTAAAAGCCTCAATGACAGGCAACTATGCAGCGTTACCTCTAAATTATCCACTCGGAAATAAATACATAATTGATGCAAACTCCGTTTCTTTTGCTCAAATCCCTGGAGTGGGGGATAGAGTAATTCCAAACACGAACCGGAGGGCTTACTTGATTCAAGAAGCACATATGGGACAGAGTCTGAGGCACCAAGAGATCTTGACATCTGTAATAGAATTACAATCACAATACTGGTGGCCGGGGATGTGCGTGCAAATTTCCAACTTTGTAACTAATTGTCAGAACTGCAATAGAGATTGCAGTGGGGAACCGGACGAGACACCAGCCCAGATACCCTTATTAGAAAGCATCAGGCTATCTATACGCAAAAATCCAGAAGGAAAAAGGCGGTCCCATAATTATTAAGACAAAATTCACTTAAAATATAGGCCCCAGCGCTTGGCTGATGCCAGAACTGTTATAAAAGATTTGCGAGTCTTTATCGGCACATACGCAGTTGGCGTGCTACATTCTGACCAGGGTCCTGCGTTTAGCTCTCGAGCTTCCATCCTGAGGGAAATGCGGTAGTGGAAAGAAAAAAACGTGACATAAAGCAATCTATAACGGCGAGGGTATTAGGTTCGGGTGATGGGTGGGTCAAAAATTTAACAAGTGTCCAACGTAGTCTTAACAATCTGCCAAGAAATTCTCTAAAAGGTATCACTCCATACGAACTATTGTTCGGCACTAGAATGAAAATCCAGGACTTAGATTGTCAGACTTCAGTGGTGAAAGAAAAAGCCTTTGATATCAAAGATCGTTTGGCTGTTTTACAGGACTTAAATGAAACAAGAAGAAGTCTAAGTAACATAAAGTTAAAGCCAACAGCCACTGAAGAAAAACCACCTGTCCCAGCAAGACCTGTCTGGATTCCAAAGATTGGGGATCTAGTCAGAGAGAAGATCGCGGTGAAGAAGGAATTTGGGCCTTCTTACAGAAAAGCAGTACCTGTCTTAGCTGTCAGCGGAACAAGATCAGTAGTACTACCGCCCCTTGCTGGTAAAAAGGAGAACCGAGTTGTATCCATCGACCTGGTAAAACCACAATCATGTGCCCAATAATAAGTAGTAGGCCCAGTGGACTCCCAAGAAGTAGCAGAAGACCAAACCTTGCTACAATCCAAGAGGTTCAAACTGAGAGACTAAAGAAAAGGGGGGCCAATCGGCCCCCACGCACGCATGGCGGGGCCCGGCCCCTCCCATATCCCTCCCGGTCCCTTCGTGTTGGCTTGCCCCCGCCCTTGCCCCGGAAGTAGTTGTGCACTTCCGGGCCGAGGGGGCGGGGCCGCGGCTGCGAAGGGGTTAAGAGCCTGGGGAGCGGCCTCTTTGTGCCCGCGCTTCCCAGGCTCGCTCCTCGCCCCACCGTGGGGCTGTGTAATTTTGTTTTTCTTGTTTTTGCAGGCAGTCGGTGCGAGCCCTATTCTCGGAGCCCGAGGCCCGGGTGAAAACGGATGAAGGTGACGGCCCGGGGAGTGATGAGACACCAGTGCTGTCTGAATAGAACAGAAGTAACGGAGGGAGTAGCTGTATCCTCCGATCGTGTTGGACGGGCCACGGGGTCAGGAGTCGGAACCCCACCGAGGATGGTTTACATCCAGTTAAGTTGAAGAAATAACTGTGTGGGTGGGGTGCGAGCGCACAGTTACAGCGCTGGGGGGCTTTGCGGGCTTGCTTCTGTGGATGCCCCGTGGTGGCCTAGACGGCCGGTAGCTTGCGACAGACAGTGTTCAGTTTAAATTGCAGCTGAGAGTAAATGATTAGGAATTTTGCAACACCCTGTGTTTCTAATCCTCCGTCAGCCGAGTGTCTAGATTATTTCCTTCAAGCCTCTTCTGTGATCCTATGTTGATAAGAGCTGCCACTCTGCGCCGCTCTGTTGATGTAAAGTTGCAGTCCTTAAGCGTGACTCGGAGAACATGGCTGTGTTTATACTGTCGAAATGAGGTGGGAACCAATTTGCCATAGCAGAGAAACGTATCTTGTAAGTGAAAGGCTTTGGCACAGAACGGGATCAGAGGAGTATCGCGTAACCATTTTTGTGACTGGATTATTTCAGTTTGAGGGTAGGGAAAGCTGCTGGGGGTAATTTAAATATATATAAAAATGGTATTTGCTGTACAGAAACTACTCGTGGAGACCTTTTGTTTCTCCTGCGTGACCGGCAAGTCCGGCTCAGCTTCAGGAAGCCCGGCTCAGCTTGAAGAGGCGGAATTTATTTTGCCAATTGTCCCGCTTACTCCCTTCTAATTTCTTTGAAATCTGCGTGGTTTACGGAATGCAGCTCAGAGCTCTGTAATGCTATTGTGCCTAAACAGTGATTCCTATGTGTCCTGAAAACAAATTACATGTCCAACTACGCAACACGTTACCCAATATAGATAGAACAAAGTACAGCTATGAGAATGACTGCTAAATTATAGTATATCCACTGAACGTTTAGGAGTTGGCAAAGGAAGAATTTAGATTAGTGCGTTTTTAGCAGGTGTCCTGGATACAGATCAGGCCTGTCTATATATGGTTTTTTGTAATGATTTACTCAGTGCAAGTAAGTGAAATAATCATTGGGTTTTCGTGAGGGGGAATTGGGATTGGAGAAGCATCTCCTAATTGTCTTCTCCTTCCTTGCTTTTATGTGAATAAAAGTGCTCATGCATTAATTTAAAAAACCTGATTTCTTCGGTTTCACCAATGGCAGTCAGCGGTAACGTAATAAAAATTTGCATCCCGTGAGGAGATTTTGAGGCTAGTTGTTAACATTCGACAACCTGTGCTCGAGATAGCTAAGTTTTATGAACACCAGCCGTATCTTACCACTACCAGTATGTGCTGGGTGATAAATCAGATGATGAATTCGAAGTAATACCGATGCATTATATGTTAGTTACAAGAGGTTTCTGTTTGGGTTCCCATGGCCAATGCGGTCAGGTTCGTAAGTATGGGGTCCGGGGTTCAAGCCTCGCTCAGGTTAAAGGACAAGAACTTATGAGGAACATGCACTTCGTTTTCCAAGATGTTAATGTAAAAGGCAATAGGACTGCCTTGTTGGATTCTGGGAAAATCACTTAATCTCCCGTGCCTGAAGGTGTAATGTAAATATGGTGCCCGTGTGACGCGCTCCAACACCTTCTGGTTGATTCTGCGCGATATAAAGATGCAAAAAATAAATAAGTAAATAAATAAAAATAAAAAATAAATAAAATATCATCTCTGAGGTGTAGGTGACCGAGTGGGACCGTGGTGCTGCCATACCAAAATAACCAACCAAGAGGCGCTGGTTGCTCTGTTGCTCAAAAGGTGTCCTCATTGCTGGCAAAGTTTTAAAAGTGAAATATCGAATGCATGCATTAATGCAGAGGGAAGGGATGTGGTCCGTCGGCATAGACGCCCGACGCTGGTGCTGGAGACCAGGGTACTCGGGGTCGCGTATACATCCTGTGATTCTAGGGCAATTCACTTAATCTCTCGGTGCCTGAATTTGTAATGTGAATACTGGCCAAAGAAGTGCAGGGAAAGGATAAGTCAACTTATTTAACGTTGCAACCACAAGTAACGGTGTATGCTTTTAATCCCCGCAGTTGGTAATTCAACCACAAGGTCGCAGCAGGGAAATACTAGAATCACATTTGGCTGTTCGTTTCATTTTGAACTATTGGGTCTGGGTGACAAATATACTCTGTCCTGATTCACTGACACAGTAGCAAATGGTGCTACTTAATGGGGAAAATGTTATGTAGCATTGTTTATTTTGTCATAGTTGATATTGCTACAAGGGGCCATTGGTCGCCTCTCTTGTCTGCTAGTTACGATCAAATATAGCATTAAACAACAATAACAGCCAAGCTTGGGAGAAGGGCCAGTACTATATGGCCAGATGTATTGCAGCACCAGATGTCGCTTAGGGGACAAATAGGGGAGGTAGTAGTGCTCCAACCTCCTCTAGCTATCAATTTGTGTCTTGCACCCACATTTACATTTACATTGATATTTTCAGCAAAATGAAAACAATGTTGGGCTAGGTGAAATTTGCCAGTCTTTTCACCTGTAACAGTAAGAATAGGTCAGCGTTGTCCTTATCCTGGATATACTGGTGGCATCGACTATTGATGCTCCCAGAAGCCTGGCTTCGCAATCATTGCAGGGAATTACGAGCAGCACTGATTTGGGAAAACTGAATGTTCAATGATGCTGCTTGCAAAAACTACAGTGAAAGGTTTCCTTTAGTGGGCTTGTGAGTTACTTCATTTTATGTTTCCACTGTGTGGTATTAGTGGAATAAACGTAGCTAGCTACCTCTTTATTGTATAGACTATTCAATGAGTGTCCATGCTGATGCCCTCTTTCTTGGGTTCCTCCTTGCGAGTAACGTGTGTTTAAATGTAGGGCTTGACAATGGCGTGAAAGCCAGTTTCCTAGGTTGCGCGGCACATAGTGCTCTATACGGGAGCTGTTTGTCACCTAAATTTGAGAACTACTACCCAGGGTTCCCTGCTTCTTTATTGAATAATTCATGCACTTGATTTCTGAAGGGGTTTAGATTAGAGTTTAACTGGGTGCTCCCTTGGGTAACGGAGAGCTATACCTCTCTGAGGGCTTTAATGAGAGGGGAACACATGTCAGGGGTTGCTTTTCATCATGTCAGCTTGGTTTGGATAGTGGTTTACCAAAAGCCAAAGCTATAACTGGACTGGTAATGGGCTTAGGGCCAATTTTACAGCTCAGCACGGATAGCAAGGTGCTAATCCTATGCTTAATGACTTTGCTGTGGAACTGGTAAAGACGGTGCCCCCCCC
Organism: Lissotriton helveticus; assembly: GCF_964261635.1. Lineage (NCBI taxonomy): Eukaryota > Metazoa > Chordata > Amphibia > Caudata > Salamandridae > Lissotriton > Lissotriton helveticus. The sequence continues at coordinate 1,081,045,658 of NC_136071.1, read as the reverse complement.
CCTCCTTTCGATCTGAAATCATAGGCCTAAAGGCTTTGATAGTGAAAACAGAAATGGTAAATAAGGTTAGGGGTGGGCAAGTGTGAATAGGCCACTGAGAAATCCTTATATGTATCCCATCCAATTACAGGGCAGAACTGATGGGTCGGGGGTAAGTTCGTAGGGACCCTGAGTGTTTTTTGTTTTTAGCAATGATAGGATTAGTTCCCTCACTGTGCTGGTAGTGTGCTTGGTATTGACAGTAGGTACCCATGGGGGGGGAGCTATGGCATTCACTGGAGCCTACAGGCTTATTCTTAGCCAGGGTTATATTAATGGGCACCACACGGTCGCATGGAGTCAAATGCGCTACGGGTGTCACAAACTGATGCTGCTGACCACTCGCAATGGAGAGTAAGGTGGGAAGTGCATCTGGGGTTCATCTCAGCTAAAGCCTAGCATCGGAGGGCATTGAATGCAGACGGGTGGGGCAGCTTTCGTTAAGAAGCCAGAAACATTACCTGAATATACAATATTATTGCACGGCATTTCACAATGTGTATTGTCCTGAAGTAACAATGGATGGGCTATTGCATTCACGGTGGACTACAGGTCTAAGCTTTCATGAAGGTCATACTAGCAGGCACCCTTAGGTAGCCCTAATGTAAATGTCAGCAAGTGGCATAAAGCCTAGCATCTGAGTACGTGGAATGCAGGCATGTGTGGATCAGCTTGGGGTATGAAGTCAGGAAAATTACCTAAATATACAGTACGATTCCACGGCATTTCACACTGTGTATGGTCCTGAAGTAACAATGGATGGGCTATTGCATTCACTATGGACCACAGGTCTAAGCTTTCATGAAGGGCTTACTACCAGTCACCCTTAGGTAGCCCTAACGTGAATGTCCGCAAGTTGCACAAGCTGATGCTATGCGACACACGGGGGGTTGCAGGTTGGATGGAAATGCATCCGGGGGTGGACCTTAACTAAGGCTTAGCGTGTGACAACAACATTATACTGGCATGTGTATTGTATCTCTCGTCCGGAAGCCAGAAGCACTAATCATCTGTATTTGTTTTGTCATTTTATGTCTGACCGGACCCATGGTGGTTGTCTGTGAAGGGCTCCACACCACGAATGCAGGAGATGGACAGACAAAAGGATCGTTATACCTGGATCGGGAGTGTCAAAGGAAAGCATCAAGTGTGAGGAGCGGCCATTTCAACGGTGAAAGCAGTGCCGGCTGGTAAAGGTGCTTCCCATGTATCATAATTGTAGTGCGTGGTGGTCACCCATTTGGGTTGCCAGGGGCAGGGCAAGGCATGTCGGTATGCCTTCGCATTTTGAACAGAAATACAAATCACAGAAGGGGTGTAACATCACCCTCGTTGGGAAATGGATACAGCTTGGGGGACGCCGGGGCCCACAGGCGCCTTTTCTTCATAAATAACACCGCGGGGGTTATGAGGCTCCATGGTAAGAAGGGTAGGCTGGCGCAGGGCTGAGCCTAACAATGACGGTATGGCATCAACAGCAATTAGCACTGACAGTGGGAAGTGTAAAGTCCGGGGCACCATGGTGCGGAAGCCGGAGGCCAGGTAGCGGCACAGACAAGGCACTTAGGTACATATGAGTAGGCCAGCCCCAGCTTAGGACCCTGCAACTTGAACAGGATACTGAGGTAGGTCGGGTATACACGTCGAGGGCCAAGATACCCACGTTCATAGCAACTACAGGGATCCCAAAGAGGGGGGTCTGTCCCTCCGGAGTGGGGAGGAGAGGTACTCGATAAGCACACCCCACCGCACAGTCATTATCTGACATGCGGGTAGCAACGATTGGGTTTTTACTGGGCAAGGGGGTCCTGGTGGAAGGGATAATCGCAGTAGCAAGCAGGCTAGCAAAATATTAAACTCAGACTGCACCATAGGGGGTCCCAGTTGTTTCACAGGCTGCAGGAAAAGGGGGGGTGGACTCTGGCAGTGCGCAGAACCAATCGGGGAAGGATCACTCGGTAAAGAGGATCAACATTGGGAAAATATTTCAAATACCTCATTGCAGTATGTTCCACAGGGGTGCATCAGAGAGTGATGATTTAGATTAACACAAAAGGTTGGCGATAGTTGGAGGGGTTGTCTCTACTTGCAGGTTAGGGGTACATTTGACAGAGTCAGGGAATGCCCTACTGATAGGGAATAAACTAGCAGGGGTAGAGGGTTTTAATTAGGAGGTAGGACCTTTCTGTGTAGGCGGTTGGGGGGCCAGATAGTCGGTCAACTATGCTGGCCTGTGGCGGTAAGGTCATAATCGGTGAGCAGCAATTTAAGGTCCTTAGGGGGGGCGGTCCCATTCACGAAAGGGGCCGCCCAGGGGGAGGGGCCACTGGTCTCTCCCAGAACTTCAGGGGCAGGATATCCGCTTGCTTGGGTGCGGGGAGCCACCCCGCACATACACTACGACGTCATCAAGGTGCGCGAGTGTAAGGGCCCTCCTGTTATGGTTAAATGGAGTTCAGGGAGCGCACATGCGTGAAACGTGCCCTGGGTTGCGCATGCGAATCTCGAACGTGAGAGCGTAGCTGTAAAGGATCTGACACCGGTTAGCGACCTTGCCGTACGACTTAATTATTAGAATGCAGTTAATGTTTCAGGATGTTAGATTCGGTTAGGAAACACGCTGTACTAGCTATTTGTTAAGGTTAGCCCATCATACCATGTCAAAATGGATGTTAATCTAATGTTCTGAAGTGTGCATTTAATAATTGTCTAAATGTTTATTTTATTAAAATTTTTAATTTTGTTTCATATTTTAATAAATACGGCCAGGGGGTCCCTGATCCCCTGTCTTCCAAAGACTCAGGTGTTGACTGGTTGAATTAAGTAATGCAGTCTGTGTATTAAGGCAGGGGGGTCGGTAGTCCCAGACCATGTCACATTTGATAAACCTGCAGTGAATAAAAAAGGACTATGCAACAAAGCCATGGAACTTGTGCCCCTTGAAACCCAAATTGGAACAGTTCGTCAAGAAACACCTGTCTACAATGATGTAGCTTCAGACTATAGTAATGTGATCAAAGAAGATTCAAAGACTAAAGAAAATCCGGAAGCAATTCCAACAATTGACAGAACTGCATCTGGCTACTTCATCAATTTCGATGACTTTTCTGATGATCCAAGTGAACATGAAGAAACTCCAGCAACAAAAAGTTTTAACACCTTGGACGCTCATGACGAGCTCAGCTCTTCATGGCCCGTGGAACGCTCAGGTGCGGGGAGAATTCCCCCGCTGTTCTGAGCATTCCACAGGAGGCAATACACCTGTGACGAGTTGAGCTCGTCATGAGCACAGGAGCGCCGTAGCTCATGACGAGCTCAGCTCGTCATGAGCATGAGGGCACTGTGCGCGCCCCCTTCCCCCAGCACAGCGGGGGAATAACTCCCGCAGCGAAGGGGTTAAACATAAAATGACTGAACTCTTTCATTAACTCAAAGAAACCTATCTGATTTCACCATGGATTGAATTTTGGATTGTGTTAGGTGTACTTTTCCTCCTGCTTTGGCTCATCATGGTCTTATGTTTGGGAACATTTATTGATGGAAAATATTGTACAATGGACACAGCAAGTCAGAACATCAACTTGGTCCTAAAGCCTCACAAATCCTCACACATCGAGAAAAGAGAACTGTCATCAGTGAACATCACAGCCAATCGAATACCCGGTGGGGTAGCATGGGACAAAACGGATTATGAAATCTATGGCCCGATTGAGCTCCTGAAATATCCACATCAGTTCAAGGTTTCATTAAGTGACTTTGTAAAACCAAGTACTTTCCCTGATGATTGGGACTTTGAAAATATTAATAATATGATGTCAGATTTAGTAATGTCAGCAAAATTCACAGAACAAGATTATTTGCAGGGTTCAGCAAAATATGAAGACATGTACTGTTATAATCATTATGGCCATCACTATTTGCATTAATCTGCTAATCCTAGAAATGTTTTTAATTATAACCAATGGGAACATTGTGCAACTCCGCCAAAAGGCAGCTCGAAAACATTTTATGAGAAATTCCCATACTTCTCAGGGTTTAATACAACTGATCCAGAAACGTTTTATTTCAAAATGTTAAATAAGACAGGAATGAAAACAATGTTGACAAATACTAAATTGATTTATTCAGAAACATGTTATGAAAAAATGGTTACATTTGGTTTTGAATTTTGGAAAAACAACATTGAAACAAAAACCATCTGGGGTACAAAAGACTGGCAGGTACAAGGTCTAGAAGCATTAGTTAGAGCCTGCATGATCCCAGAACAAATAATATTCCTGAATGACACCATTCAGCAAACAACCTGGCTTGGTTTAGCCAAGATAAAAGACTTAAATAAACCGTCTATTCCAAAGCCCATACCTGATAGTAATAGCACTACAGATGAGGAGATAGACGTATCCCATATTTTTCACCAAAACAGAACAAATCCTGATTGGAAAAAATGGTTGATCTGTCCTACAGACACAAATAACTGTCAAGATAGATTCCTGAACAAAATACAGGGGTTCAAACAGACTAGGCCAGACCCAAGATATTCCCAGAGACAACATCCAGGGATAGTTACAACATACAGTGTAGGGAAACTATGCCTCGAGTGGCTACAGAAATCCACACTGGCTGAAATTAAGCAACACTTGACTTTACTTAAAGAAGGTGCTGACTTGCCAGATTTCATAATGGGACCTCGCAAACAGCGTCAAAAACGTTTCATATACGCCGGTGTATACACTGCTTACAACAAAGCTTGGAAAGTGACACAAATTGAAACTGCAGAAAAAATACGAGGAATTGATCGTATAAATTTGGAAAAATCACTTTCTGTAGTGGACAATGGGTTAACGACTCTGTCTTCCAGAAAATATTCACTGGACAGCATTGTATCCTCTGCTATCGATATAATAGAGCAGGACTTACTAATGTTATAACATGGTCAGTCCCAATTACGTTCTATTGTACAGCTAGGCTGGACGTTACAAATTTTGCGTTCAAGCTACGTGCCATGGCGTCTAATCAACATAACGTCATTATTTTCTATCTTTAACCTTACTGTTAAACAAATCAGTTTGGCACAAAAAGGAGCAGACTATACGATTCTGAGCATTGAAAAACTTGAGAGATTACCATTGACAATGTCAGAGAGACCTATCATTGAATGGATAATACACGGAACAATTACAATTCCGATAACAACTTTCCAGTTTAAGTATTGCCAAAAATATATACCAGCAGGCCTGTATGAAAGGTTGGGTAAAGGATACATCAAGTCAACATGGAATTTACCTTATACACACAAATGTTATAGTGAAGGAAAAAAGGAGGTAGTTCTTAGTGGTAACAATTGTAAAAAATCACTAAGCGGTACACTTCTGTGTCAAGGTATTAACTTGCATGGAGCCTGCGAGGGTTCATCAAATGACCTTTCTTGTCACCTGCAGGGCACTCCTGCAAAACAGATAGAGCCATTTTTCAGACAGCTTTCTAACGGCAGCTACGTTCTAATAAGTGACCACAGCTGTTGCAGGAAAAGCCTATCTCGTGAGCGTTACTTCCATGGTCACTTGCTGTATGCAAGTATTGTATCCAAACAGCAATGGAGGCGGCAATATGGCCTTCTTTGAATATCTCTTCTATTCGAATTGATACTGTAAGCAGAATGAAGTCTATTCTTTTACAGACAACTGTGCCTTTAACCTCGTCCAAAGAAACGTATGATCTGCAAGTTGCAAGGACAGCAGCAGAGATACATACCCTATTATCAACAAATTGCCCCGTGCATTTCGTAGAAATGTTAGGTCAAATTTTAAACATGTCTGATACCAGTGGCATCGCACATGTATTTAAGACGATTTTCTCGGGACTGTTTGCACCCTTTGAAACAGTTCTGGGCATTTTCCCGAATTTTGTGCATTCTTTATTCGGTGGCCTGCCTCTTCTTTTGGGACTCGCAGCAGGAATTTTATTTTTGATCCTTCTGCTCCGATATGGCAAGCCAAGCCAGAGACAAAACTCCAGCTACGATGGAAAAAACGATCAAAGCAATGCGCTACCGAGACCGAATCACTAGAGTCCTCGGATTAGCACGGCTAAGAGATCTGAATACAACCTGGTTTCTTTCATTCAGACCAATCTGGCAAGATTGCATCTTACCTGTGCTTCAATGTCTGCTATGCGGAGAAGAATGCGTGTTGGACGTCTGTCTTACACTACCATCAGCAGTACCAACGGATATCGATACTTTGCTTGGTTCGGTAACTGCTCATGCAACGTGTTGTCCCCAGCGGCTACCAATTCTGATGACGGCATTCGTTGAGACTTCACCATTAGGAGTAGGTGGCGGTGAAGTATGAGATGAAAGCAGCACCACACAGGTACAACCTTCTGTGAGCATTGCTGATCCTGACATCGATGATGGCAATCATTCTCACACATGCACTGTTTCGGCTTTTTCAAACTTGGTCTGTCTGATTTAATGTTCTCTCCCAACAACGAGAATAACTTTTAAAACAACGAGCACACAGCGTTCCCTGAACTCTGAATTCGGCCTTCAGTTTTTGATAAACAAAACTACTGAAAACATTTGGAACTATTTTTTCCCCTGAGAGCGAAATTTTTTTTTTCCACTTCCAAAATATTTACTTTTTTCTGGCACATGGTACTCTGCTTAAAGTAGAACTATTCTTAGAGAACAGAGCTTCTATTTTTAGAGACACTAGAGACAATATTTTACCTCAGCCTCTAGCACATGTACAGTATTGTATAAATATGTGATGAAATGGTCTCGACCTTCTTTTCTGTATTAAGAGCCATTTCATAAATGTAATTTTCGCAATTCATTCAGCCAATATTTATATATGCATTTCCTGAATGATAACACTGCTTGACAAACGTACAGTATAAATACTCATTTTCGTGTATATACCATACACCATTTCATATAAAATTTATGTATTTTGGGGTGGGTTGGAAAACACATGCATCCTTATATGTTTAGTATAATGATGGACATTAAACGTGGAGTGGGTGTTGTGAATCTATCTAGGACCCTAATCAAGATATCCCCGATTCATGCCCTTATATGGTTATAACAAAACATATCCTTATAAAGGCATAGGAATCATGTCCATATCTAGTCATAGCCCATGCAGTCCAAATACGGCAAGGCTACTCCCATAGACTCCTAGAAAGTACAATGCGTACTTTACACAAACCAAGCCTCCAGCAGCCCGGGAAATCCCCCTGCTTTTGTTTTGATTTGAACAAGAACTCCTGGAGTCCAGAAAGAACTGTTAGTTCTTAGTGACGTCTTATGTCCAAACTTACGTCAAACCCGGCACCTTTCAGGTATAAATATACCAACGTTGCCTTAAGCAAACACACGGTGGTTTGGAGCAGAGCGGCTATCTACTTGCCCGACGCCCAGCTGATGCGAGTGCCGAAGCCGACCATCCCATTTGACACACTGAGAGAGACGCTGTCTTTTCTCCAGCCGAGAAATCCAGCTCCGGTGTTTTCAGTCACCCTTGCGGGTTGCTGGGAGATCGAGTCCCGAGAGAGAGATACAAGACCTCCTTCATTCTAGAACCAAGGTACGGAGCTGATTAAAACCTTGAGAGAATTCTTGATTCAGATTCTTGGCAAAAACCCAATTTAACTTAAACTGCAACTTACTTACTCCTTCCCACGTATTAGGCTTAGGTCAGGTACACCGGGGTAGGCGTATCTTAGAAGCACCAGTTGAGTATGTTTAGTCAATGATTTTATGTATATATTTTATCCATTTTAAAGTATCATATGGCTCAGAAACCATGTAAATGCTTTTACAGTATTATTTCATAATACTCCTTTCACTGTACGCACTTTACTTCATGATAAGTATTGCATTTGTGGCAATTCATTTCTCTTGCATGAGAAAGAAGACTGCTCAATAAATAACACCTTTTATTGAAAACGCCCGTCTCTCTATTTCTCTGCACTCCTGGTGAAATTAAGCATGCACGATTGACTGAGTGAAATAAGTTGTCTATTGTTTTCACACGACTCTAGAGATATACTCTTTATTCTGAGGGAGCAAAGTTGTCATGTTTATGCGGTTGTCAGAAACTAATCCCTTCTTGTCTAATCAGGAAAGTTAACTCCTTCCTGAACATTCGAGAAAGTTTCTAGTGACCTCTGAGCTAGCTGGCAAAACTAATTAAGTCTAACATAGTCAGTAGAGACCTAGATGACCTCAGTCCTACGTCTAAACTGCTGTTTATGTTATTCCAATGCGCACCGCCTATTGGGAATATAGGAACTACACTACACCACCATCTACATCCCTGGTACTCAAAGTACGGCCGGCGGGCCATTTGCGGCCCACCAGACCTTTCCATGCGGCCACCGTGTAGAAAACAGCAAACACAGATCGCAGCCTCTATTCTGCCAGTTCGTTCCTTGGGGGTTGCATACTCGCATTTACAGTGGAAAACCAGCATCAAAGGCGCAAGCTCCAAAAATGAGTGTCTCGCCTGCTTCCTTGCTGGCCCCTCCCCATTTCTTGCTCGAGATGACATGAGCTTGCAGCGCAAAGGAGTATGTTGAAATGGATGCAGGTTACTGGCTTTCCTTTCCATCCCTGCATAGACATCCCCCAGCCTTTCCTTGTCACCTGTGTTTAGCTTCATTGCCAACCTGCCTCGCCTATGGAAATATCCTCAATTTGGAATGACCACTCCTCAGCCTATGGGCTGCACACAGCATTTCCTCTCACCGAATCAGCATCATCCACCCTGAGCTCCTCTGACGCCAAGCTACGTACCGAAGGGCAACTCGCGCATCTCACTGAGGTTCTGCAGCCCGAGTTTCATTTTTGAAAGTCAGCCAGATTGCAGGAGATGGGCGGTGCCCAGATTACAGCGAGGCCAGGGCCATGGGGGTGGGGGGGATATTGATGAAGCGAGGGTGGAAGCAATGTGGTTGTTTCACAGGACCACGTTTTTTAAACAAACTTTTGTTTTCAATTGCATATACCTTTCTTTATCTCTACTCTGGGTATGATTATGGAAGCTTTAAATAACTGGAAGCTAACATCTCCTACCCCTTGGTAGCACTTTGAAAAATTATATCTGTTGGAAGAAGGCCAATACATACTTGGGGAGGCTATGGCATTCCACAGTGAACATCTGTCTCTATTGGCTGCACGTTGGTACAAACACTCAGTTTGAGTACCCAGAGCCCAGTGCATGAGGTGCATTACTTTCTGTGCATTTGAGACTGGGCTGTTTTCCCCATCTCATGTGGGCGGGTAAACAGTATGAGAAAGAGTGAGAATAGGGGAGAGACAGAGAGACAGCTACAAAGGGATACCGTGCACGGGAGAGAGTGAAGGGCTGAGAATCTGATACTGTCTGATGACTGGTTAATCTGGTTTCCGTTAGGACGTCTAAATCCAAGCCAAGGAGCACACCATTCATTTGTAAAAACTGTGCTAACATTTCATGACGGTATCTGCTTTGGCAGTACTGACACTGAACACACACAGCATGTGTGATCAGGTTCCCAGCAGGAGCAATTTTCTAGTAGCTATGCCGGGAAATAGCATGGGGGATGCAGAATGTGGTGTCCTATGGACATTTAATGGTGACGTTTGGCTGTATCTGACAAGTACAGATTTTAGTTGTACTTCTTACATCCAAGTGCGTCTTAGCAGAGCACAGACTGCAATATTTACTGTTTCTTAGTACTTAAATATTGTCTGTTATTGCCACCCAACATACATATTATCAAGCATATGAATTTTTGAAAGCCTCTGTGCATCTTGTCCATAACCTATGATCTGTACATGGGGAGTTGAATTCCCTATATGACTCTCAGACTTTTCACTCTGCCTTGTGCACCCGACGCCTACCTCACAAACACACAAAGCTCACACACAACTCCGTTTGAAAGAAACAAAAGAGATTGCTATAAATCTGCAACTGAATACAGCATGCCCTCTAAGAAGTATGACTCTTGGGTTAGCACAGCACATTTTAGTGCTGGTGTCCACATCAGCGCACTAAGGCCCAGATGCATCAAGCAGAAAACAGGTCGCAAACAGGAAGATTCTCAGAATCTGCCCCTTTGCAACCGGTATTTTTGCATTTGGGAGGCATCATCCCAAATGCAAACATCGCAATTAAGGAATCTCTAAATTGAGATTCCTTAAATTGTGATTGCATTTAAGGAATCCCAAATTGAGATTCCTTAAATGCAATGCATCATACTAAAAAAAATAGCGAATTCGCAAATAGGAGTAGCAAATTACCATGAAGTTGAACTTCATGGTAATTTGCAAAAACATTGAAAAATGCACAAAGTTCCATTTTACACACACACATGTGCAAGATGTACCCATATGCAGATTTCAGAGGTGCAACAGGGTGCCCTTTGGACACCCCTGCACCGTTGAAATTGCATTCTCAATTTGCAATTCGCGAATTGCTAATCGCAAACTGAGACTGGGGCGGTATTCCTTAATTGTGTTTCTCAATTTGCGAGTTGCAATTAAGGAATTTTAAAAATTGCTATTTTTAAAGCGAGTTCTTGATGCATGGCATTTTGCAATTCCTTATTAGCGAATCCTTATTTTTCGCTAATAAGGAATCGCAAAATGGATGCTTGATGCCTCTGGGGGTAAGATGCTATGTCACGCATTATAAATCAAATAGTGAACTGCAGCGGCTCAAAGCGTGGTTGCAGGTTTTAAGTTGGCAGCTTGCTAAATGACTGAGTGTGTTAGCTGGTCTTATGTTTAGATGTGAGTGGTTTGATATCGTGATCTAAGTTTTAGCCTGACTAAGCGGATTACTTAATTTTCTTTAAATTCAGTAACATACAACTGCCTCTGGGCCCAAGTCAGTCCTTGTCTCTTCACATGGTTACTTAGAAAATGTTCATAGAATTCTCAGTCCTCCTGTAGCTAGTCACTGTACTGACACATGCAAATAAACTATCAAACATCCATTTATTTGCAAATACAGCTATACACACACCACTACACTTACTTTTATAGAAACGTACACATACTTACTCTCTTAAACAATCACTTATAGAAACACCTACTTATTTATACAGGAACTCTTCCAATCTCTCACTCTCACATATAATCACCTATACACATCAATACTCACATATACTAGATTAAAACATGTAGTTACTCATAAAGATACTATTGAGACAGTCATTCACTCACTAACACACCCATACACCCATACAGTCCTGCACACATGCTGTCTTCCAAACACATACAAACAGAGAGTCACTCATTCATGCATCTATGCGCTAAGTAATATCCCCACCAAACCATACAGACACTCATACTGATACTCATAAAACCAACTAATAACCCATATACACACTCATGTAGCTACTCACCAACCCATGCAGCCACATATATACACAAAATGAGACACTGATACTGATATTTACATATTTAAACATTACTCACTAATACATGTATTCACTAAGATACACTTAATAGGTCAGTTATACAATCAATTTTACAAAAAAAACATCCATTATAACAGTTATTTACCCATTTAGTCTTCCATCGACCTTTAGATATGCATATAAAAAAATATTTATTTTTCAGAAAGACACACATTCAATGGATGATGTAATCAGTGATGTCATCAGTGATGTCATTTGAGATGTCATCAGTGATGTCATGAGTGATATCACTGACCATGTCATGAGTAATGTAATATGTGATGTCATCAGCAGTGCATTGCGGGCGCGCGAGTTATAGTTAGCTGAACTAACTATAACGGGGGAAATGCAATGGTTTTGTATGAGTGAAATGTCCAGCTAACTATAACATGTGTGAAACCTATGGTTTTTTAGTGAATTTCTAAGATTTTTTAAATTCTAATTTCTAACTATAATGTGGCTGAAACCTATGGTTTTTTCAGTGGATTTCTAAGGTTTTTTGAATGCTAATTCCTAACTATAACGTGGCTGAAACCTATGTTTTTTTCAGTGAATTTCTAAGGTTTTTTAAATGCTAATTCCTAACTATAACGTGGCTGAAACCTATGGTTTTTTCAGTGAATATATATATGTATATATATACTGGGCAACTTTGAGCAGTGACATATATATATATATATATATCTCTCACTGCTGAAAGTTCCCCGGTCAGACAAGTAGCACTCTAACACCAGTATGTCGCTGAAAGCATGCATTTATTAGGTATGCACGCTGGTCCGCAAGCTGATCAGAATTGCAGCTCTGACATTAAAATACCTGATGCGTTTCGGGGTAATTCAAACTCCTTCTTCAAAGCTTTATGGCAGTTCAACAATGCGCGTGACACACCCCCTCATTAAATACTGGATGTAACAGGACACACTTTCAGGAAACATAACTGATAAAACAAAATCAGCAATCTAGTAACCGAGGTAGTGAGTGACACTAAAACTAACTCAGCAGGAAATTCTATTTTTGGATTGTAAAAAATAGCACAATAGAGGGGCAGAGGAAGGAAAAATGTAGCTATTTATTTGATTTTTCCTTAAATGAAGGATAACTTATTTGTGCGTGTTCTATGTTAATTGTTTGCATTTTTGTATATACATTTATTGGGAGACGGTGAGAACAACGTGGGCTCGGCCATGGGTGTCTGAACAACGCAACAGCAACCACACTTGCTTTAACCACGCATATTCGTGGTTAAGGCAGTGCATGGACTAGCTGTAGGAATGGGCGGGCCCAATAAGAGGAAGGATTGGGAGAGGACGCAATGAGGTAAGTGGGGCTGGGGCTAGGTTTTGCGAGGGTGCCGGTAGCTTTCAGGGTTCAGAGGCTCAGAGTTGTTTTTAGGGCTGAGGGAGTCAGGGACATTTTAGGGCTCAGGGAGGGTTGTTAGTTTTTAGGGCTTAGGAGGTGTATGGGTAGTATTTAGGGCTTGAGAGGGGAGTCGTGGTAGTTATTAGGCCTGGGGGAGCGGGTCGAGAAGTTTATTTGGGCTGGGGTAGGAAATTATTTAGGGGTCATGGGGGAGGAGGTTGATTTTCGGGAAGGAGGGGTAGTTTTAGCTCTCACAGCAGAGGCTTGGGGCCGTTTTAGCGCTCTGGGCAGAGTGAAGGGATCGGGGTACTTTTTTAAGGCAGGGAGGGCAGGGAAGTTCTTGGTGCCCATAGGGGAAGGGGTTGGCTTTTAGGAGGGAGTGGGTTGCTCTAGGTCTCAGGGCAGGGGTTGGGGCACTGGTGCAGGGCTCAGGGTGGGTATTGAGGTACATTTTGGACATTGAGAGTGGTTTAGGGCTCAGGGCAGGTGCTGGGGTCAGGTTAGACATCTGGCCTATGGGTGTTTTAGGGTCACCGTGGGGGGCAGGGGTTGAGTGTTATACTTACCTGATAAGTCTTAACCACACATATGTCTTTGCCATTAATGCCTTAACAGCTTATATTTTGTTGTTAAGTTATGCATGGTAAACACATAGTTGTGGTTAAGACTTGCCTGGTTAAGACTGCAGGAATACCGGCATGTGTGGTAATCGCATGCGTGGTTTCATCACGCAACCACAAACTTTAAAATTATAATCAACAGTGCAATACAGGTATGACTTCAAATATTCATGCTCTTAATTTTAGTAAGAATAATGGATATCATGATCTCTAGCAAGAATACAGGTGATAACTGTGATGGAAAAAAATGAATTAAGCATTGTTAACAATTCTAACCTCTCTCTCACCATTGCTAAACACTCATACACATTTGTTCTATGCCCGTAGAAAAAAAACTAGCAAGGCCAAATCGGCCTAGTCTCACCTAAAAAAAAAACATATGAATAAGAGAATGTTAATCCAACCATCTAAAACCGTAGCCACTTCTTTGAGGTCACAGCTACAAACATTGCTTTGCACAGGATGTAGAGATCTGTAAAAACTATATGAATAAGGATACATCCAAACTTAATTTCAAGGAAGCAGTATTGAAAGCAGAGTATACATTGGAGTAGAGAAGGTAAATGAGGATTAGAGATTCCTTCTTCTCAACATTGGGTTGTAGGATTTGATTCAGTGTAGTGCTCTCTATAGCGGCCTCTGATGGGGTAATTACCTAGATATCCAGAGATGGTGAATGGGAGGGAGTGGAGGGAGAACATTCAATAAAATAATTAATTTGTAAAATAATAAGTTCCAGGGCCCTCGTCTGTAAGCCACTGTTGCTTGCACCGCACTTGTCCAAGCATAAAAATATATACTATTCCTGGCCCCCAAACTTATGAGAATGGCTTGGATGTCTGGTATTAAACATTTTTTTTCGTTTACCGAATAAATAATCAGCTGCTGTTGTGCTTGTTTGCAAATTAGACAAACAGCATCACCATGTGGCTGACTGTCAAAAGTGCCGGTGTTGACACTTAAGAGCCGGTGCTGAGCACCAGAAACCACCAGCTCAAATTAAGCACTGATTAAATCCTATTGCAAAAAGAGTGAGAGGGATGGATTGAGTGAGTTAAACAAGCGATGATCAAAAAAGGGCTTAGTCTGTAATGTCTCATGGTTATAGCAGAGGGACTTACTGACCTTAATATCCTTGATGGGTGGGGACATTTAAACACTCAGTGAGAGGTAGTGGGGAGGGAAGTACAATGACTAGAAGGGGTGAGGGGCTAGGGACAGCAAGGAGTCACAAAGGAGCCATATGTGGCAGTCTTGCCACTTTTCATACATGGGGGCAGGAGTTCTTTCTAGGTGTTCACTGATTAAAGAAGGGAGTCTAGATGGCCAGGCACATTTCTATGATGTCATGCAGTTTGTATATGGGTTGTTCACATTAGGCTACTTTGTCCATTTTTGTGAGTCATTCATCATGTGTAGGTAATCGTGATGATCTCCAGTGTCCTATTTTAAATAGTTTAGCCATGATCATAGCTGTCTTCCTTAGTCTGAATTTATGTATCATCATCAAAGGCAGATCATTTGCATTTAACATTACTAGGTGTGCTGATATATTAAAAGGGAGGGCTATCGTTGAGCTAAGGGTTTGTCTGATGTGAGACAATTTTCTCATGTTTTAAGCAAACTAGTGGAGAGGGTAACAATATAATAATAACAATTTATCCAAGGACACTACTTATTCAGGCAGAACCAATAACTAAGTAACAGAAGCAGTAAAGGTACTGCAGTACAATCCGCTATCTCAGTTCCCATGCTGACAAGGCTTGCAATCTGGGTCTATTTTGGTCCAAAATCAAGCAGCATGGGCTGCCTGCCTGACCCTATAACGACCATGAGGTGATGATGGAGATGAAGGCAGTGCTGCCCCCCCCCCATACATGCTAGTAACAGTATTGTCATATGAGGAACACCAGCAGAATCATGGAGGGGTGGCCCTGAAACCTCCTCCACAGCTGTACACAGAGGATATAGGCACAGTGCCTGACCCCAACATGGCAGGCCAGTCATGGCATGAGGTGCCTACCCATACAGACAATACACCAAACCCTAGGCTTCCCTGTCGGCACAACCTTCCTCCAGGAACCTACTGGATACCGGACTGGCGACCCTCTTCAGTGGTCTAGAGGAAGTCATGACCTTTCCCACCCACACGGTCTGTTGAGCTTCTCCTACCTACCTACCTACCCCAGTTAACTGCCCAATCCCACAACTCATTTTATCGATGACCATGGGATCCCAATCCCAATCCCAGTACCCTCTTCCTCTCTTTCTAAGACTATTAAATGAGGTCTCCTTCATACCCTGAAATGACAATGTGCTTCACAAGGCTGTGGATGACCATGTGATGACTATCTTTACTCGAGAAAGGGTTGTCTAGGTGATACCTATAACTTACCAACTGGCATCAGTCTCCAACATGACGATGACGCCCATGGCAACTTTCTATATTTATTTACAGCAATGGGAAGATAATGATTGAAGCCAATGACACAATCCTGGCCACAATCAACTTAATTTCTCTCACCCTTAGACCCTCCGATGACCCTCCATGCTTCCCCTCTCCATCCATCCATAACACCCCTCACCCATTTTCTTCTCCTGCCGGTCCACCCAGACAGAACCTCTCATCCCGGTTTATCTTGTAATCTGATAGGCCTCCCGCAACCCATAGCTCACCGCCAACACCAAACCTGGTTCCTTCCCCCCACAGATCATCCCCACTCCTTTCACCTCCAACCTTCCACCAACCCTCATTTCCACTTCGGTTGCCGCCATCACTCATTTTTAATTTCTTCCATCAGCACATATGTTTCCACCTTCCACCCTACCTTCTTCGCCCCTGCCCTAACATCTCCCTACACCAGACCCCAGCAACCAGCACCTCCCCCTACTTGCACTTTAACTTCCTAGAGTCCATCCCTGAAAACCCACCCCAATCCTCCCAAAACTGCTGAACATAACTGTCCCCTGCTCACAAGCTTCTTGACTCGTTCTCACACCTCTGAAAGAAGGGACATCCTCACTTCGGCCCTAGTCCATCTAAGTGACTCTCTGTCATCTTGCCACTACTACCCTCAGCACTCCTTGAGGACCCCCACATCCATCCAGCATACCGAGAGGCAGCCGCCTACACAGACCCAAACAGGCTCAATCACCCTTAGATAACTCAGGCCTCCCCATTTCCTGAAGAGTGATGCTGTCTCAAATTCAGCTACCTACATCTCCTATCTTCCCGCAGGGAGCCACCCCATTTCCACCATCATCTCTGGCTGCACTTAAACTCACACACACCATCTCATTGCATGCTCCTCCCCTCTGAACTTGATACTGATCCCAACTACCCTCTCTGAACCATCAAGCCAGCTTCTCGCTGAACTGCATGTTACACAATTGTCTGTCAGCAGTCAAACACCCTCTAGAGATATCGGACTCTATCCAGTCTCATAATCTTGACATCCTGACCCTCACAGAAACATGGCTAAATGTCTCTTCTAACCTCGCTCTATAACTTCTTTTTCCTCTCAACTACATCTTGTGTAGCGACTGGGAAGATAGACAGAGTGCAGGTCTCGTGCTCATTCACTGAAACTCCTAAGGTGTCAACCCCTCTCTATGACTCACTTTCAGTCTTTCAAATGCATGTCGGTGGAACTGAGTACATCCACTGCCTCCTACTGCCTCCTACTGCAGAGTGTATGTGACATTCCACCCAATGGGTCAAATCAACACATTCATCAAGGATTTCATGGATTTCTTCACCTTCCAACTCATCAGCTGAGACAACAATATCTTCCTTGGTGACTTCAACATCTACTGGGGAAGCATGGGTAACACTAATGTGGACACATTTACCATTTTTCATAATGCCAACGATCTCCAACTATGCTGTCATAAACCCACATGCCACAAAGGTGCCATTCTGAATCTGTTAATCTCCAACTCCCCCAACCTGATGACATATAGCACTATGCAAGTCGACTGGTCCGATCACATGCAGATTCCATACTCCAAACACGGCGTGCATACCAAAAAATACATACTACCCAAGTATTTATAGTGACCCCTGAAGAAGTGCAACTATGCACGAAATGCATTGGGTTTTTTAACAAATAAGCACTGTCCTGAACGAAGAATGCTTCAGTCGTGTTTTCACTGAAAGGTCTGGATGGACATGTGTGGTAAATAAATAAATTATTACCTGATCTATTTTTGACTATAATCAATAAACGGTTAGCTCAATAAATAAGAGTCAAGATACGAGGTAGCTAGAGTTGACAGGCTTTAATTAAGCATAAAGGACAAGAACAGGACAGCCTGTACGGGAATGGAATGATGCTCATCGGGGAATGGGCTGGGAATAGGATAACTTTTAATAACAGTACATTAGTATATATAGTTAAACAAAATACATTGCATTCAATACAGTAGGCGTAGCAGTAGGCGGAGTTTGTAGCAGTCGCGAAAGATAAGGGCAGAATGAGGTAACAAGAAGGCGTGTACAGGGCGGATACATAGACATGTGATGCAAACGTAGCAGAATATGTCATAAACGGGGCGGAAACATGGAGGGGGCTACCTGAGCAGCTGGGACCTCTAACCTAGTGGTGCGCGCAAACTGACAGTGACGTGTTACCAGGGAGAACTGGGGGGCTATGACTTCTGCGCTAGAAGAGGAGACTAAAGTCTGGAGTGTCAGAGCGACATGTACCTAAAGCCTATCTAGTATCTCGTGTTTAGAGAACATGCTGATAGAATCCAAAAGTTATCAGAGTAAAGGCTAACAGACATTAAGACTGGTGCATACATAATTCTACATGTAGTGCGTGTGCGGGGAATATTCTATGAATATTAATACAGTATTTCTCTTACATGGAGACATAGAGGCTAGACCATGACGGAAACTATTGATGCGATCCAGTAGCTTAGGAATGCAGAGAAGGAGGGCTGGACTGATAACTAGAATCATAACATACTCTTGGCAGACTGGGAGGCAGAGCCAGGCCGAGCCGGGCACTGCGAGGCATGAAAGTAAGCTAAGGGTCAGGGATACAGGTGGGGGCTGTATCGCTCCTCGGAGAGGGTTCAGGAAACAGGAGCTGAATCTGAGTCCGGGCCCTTTTGAGGCCTAGAAACGGGGACTTTTCAATGAATTAACGTGCACACTGTGAAACGTGGCAACGTAGCTTTACATAGGCCTGATATTCGTTGTATTCACGAGAACTGGAAACTGGCATACTAGAGATGGACACAACTGTAATTGCGTCTTTAATCGATCATAGGGGAATACATGCATATCGATCATGCACATATGACATGACATGGGGAACACGTAGGCACATATAACATGGCAAAATTTACTTTTCCACATTCCCTCCTTGTGCCCTACGTTTCCATCAGGAAACATCTATATTCATGATACCATCTATCATTTCATACAGCATCATTTGCTCGTCTCGAATTGTCTTGGAACGGGACTTAGGACTAGGAATACAAGAGGTAGCACAAATGCCGCAAATCGCAGGGCCACATTGTATACAGAGGCAGCAACTGAATATGATCATTACTGCAATACCTAGAAATGACAATACTTTCCATCCCCATGCAGATATAATACTCCAGAGCCAACCGGACCATGTCCAGGTGCCTGGATTCTGGTGTAACTGATGGGCAATTTTATGAAGTCTGGTTATAGCTGAATAAACAGACGGCGCGTTATTAGGAATGAAAATCCAGCAACTAGATCCGATGACTCTACATGCTCCTCCTCTGTCGGCCAGTATGACGTCAAGAACGAGACGATTTTGGAGCACGACAAATCTCATAGCAGATTGCTCTTCGGTTAAATTACCTAGAGCAGAAGTAGTCTCATTCACTACTGCTTCAAGGGTTCTCGTTAACCTACGTATTAACTTACTATTCTGGACAGGTCCTATAAAGAAAAAGAAACCTTTATTGAAGTCTGTATACTGTTCTAGAGCAGTTTCAGTTTGATCGACAATTGGGGACTCAATCTCCCTTCTATGTCTGACGTGTACTAGATGTGTGTTTCTGTGATAATCAGATGGGGCTAGAAAAACTGGTGGCAGTAGGAAGGCAATATAACATGTTCCATCCCAATCGAGGGGCAGACGAACATATGCGGTCTGACCACAAACAAAATAAGAATGACGTGAAGCTTTGAAAATAGATTTCCCACTGTCACTATACTCGACAGTAGTAGTACAATCACTATGTCCTACATGTGTGGAACCATTATTTCTGACACATAATTCGCCTTTGACTGGTAGTACTGAAATAGCAGGTAAGTCTGGAGTAGTATCAGACTGAACATTCAGGACCATAAAATTCGAAGAATAATTACCTAAATTGTAAACTTCATTTTCTAGATCTAACCCGGTTCTATGGGAGAGACCTTGCTTGTCTGGAAAACATGTTCTATTCAGAAGGGACATATCATTTGAAGATGACTTTAACATGGACCATGCTCCACACGAACCATTATGTGAAAACGGATAAGGAAAGAGTGGCAGAACTCCCTTCGGTGTCTGGAAAGGGGGGAGTCGACCACACACCCAACAATTGGTAGCATTGCTGGTCTGGTGTGAATAATGTAACATTCTGATGAATGTGTTATTTCTCATAGCAAGACGATAGGATAACTCGTGAGGAGGCAGATCACTAAATGTGTGCTCTACTGTAGCATTAGAAAACTTATTTACATGAGAAATTGGAAAACATAAATGCAATGCATAACTTGTGCAGGTAACCATCAAACTTAGAAACAATAGAAAACTTAGAAAAACGATACATCGGATAGAGTTTTGACTAACTCTCTCACTATGGGGGTCTATCTCATACATGTCAGATACCTGTCTAACCGTTTCACCCGAGGGGGACTTAGACAATTAAACTGGCTGACTTATTTTACTAGACCGGAGTTTTAACTTATACTCCTGCTGCGGAGTTTTCTCTAACAGAGGAACTTTCAGTTCGGGATTGAGATTAATGTCTGATTTAGAGTCTTGTTTCAGGCAGTCTTTGGAATTGTCATTAAAAGTCTTTTTTCGGATTCCATGAAATTTCTTGATATGCGACAGATGGACCAACCCTTGCGGCCTTCCAACTTCACGGCCGTACGGGTGGTCAGAAGGACAAGTCTCGGCTCCTTCCAGCGAGGTTCCAGCAGACTTGAACGATCAAAGTTCCTGACCAGTACTAGGTCACCTGGGATGACCTCATGCGGTTTCACTTCAGTATTGTCTGGGAATGCAGCGGCAACCTGTGAACGACAAGAGTGTAGGGCAGACATCAAGGAAGCTAGGTAATCTGTCAACATATTACTGGAAACATCTGTAATACTACGGGGTCTAGGTGTACCCCACATATTTGGGGGGCGGCCAAATACGACCTCATAAGGGGACAGACCTGATCTGGAATGTGCGACCATGCGCATAAAGAATAAAGCAACTGGCAGGGCAACTAGCCAGTCTACACCTTTCTCTTTACATGTCTTAGCAATACGGATTTTCAGAGTTTGATTATGTCTCTCTACGAGACCGGCTGCTTCTGGATGGCGCACACAATGGAACTTCCACTGGTACCCTAACAAGAGGGAAACATGTTTCATGAGCTCAGATGAGAATGGCTGGCCGTTATCAGAATACACGACCCTAGGGAGTCCATAATGGGGGAAGAATTCACGGACCAACTGCTTGGCAGTGGTCGCTGCTGTGTAATCTGGAACTGGATATGCTTCTGTCCACCTGGACAAAGCGCATACAACTACAAGAACATACTTGAAACCTCGACATCGCTCCATCTGAATATAATCCATCTGGAGGACTTCAAAAGGGTGGTCAGGGGGCTGGAATCCACCTTGTTCCACCGGGACACTTTTACCTGGATTGAATTGACAACATATCATACAAGTATGGACTTTCTGCTTGGCTGCAGCTCGTAAGTGCTTGTTAAACCAAAGGTTCTGAATACTGTCTAACATGGCTTTTTCTCCTAGGTGTGCTGGACTATGTGCGGTATTGATAATGACTTGAACCATAGAGTCGGGGAGAAACCATGTGGCTTTTCCCTTCGTCAACCATCCCTGATCTGTCTGGACCCCTCCTTGTTCGGACCATTTCTTGATTTCTTCAGGAGTAGCATGTAACTGTATGTCTATGACATCTTGTGTAGGGTCCTTAACTGTCATACAAGTAGTCTGTTCTGGAATGGATGTCTGTGCCGTGTTAACTGGAATGTCTGGTGTCTGAGCTGTAAGCTTGGCTGTTCGATCTGCTAGATCATTACCTTGGGAAATAATGTCAGTAACTTTCGTATGTGCTTTGCACTTCATAATGGCGATAGCTGTCGGTAGATGTATTGCATCTAACAGAGCTTGAATGAGGAGACCATGCTGAATCTTGGTTCCATGAGAAGTCATGAAACCTCTCTCCTGCCAGAGCACTCCGAAGTCGTGTACAACTCCGAATGCGTAACGTGAATCTGTATATATGTTTACTTTCAGGTTCTTGGCACGTATGCAGGCTTGGGTCAGAGCAACTAGCTCTGCTGCTTGAGCAGACAGGGTGTCAATACGATGTGTTTCTATAACTCCGGTGTCAGTAGTCACTGCATACGCGGCTACTAGTTCTCCTGTACTAGTTCTCATACATGAACCATCCACATAAAGTGTCAGGTTGGGATCAGGTAATGCAATGTCTGTCAGGTCTTGTCTTGGCTTGGTCATAGTGTTAATGACTTCCACACAGTCATGTGTGGCAGGATTTGAAGTAACTGACGGTAACAGAGTAGCAGGATTTAGAACATTGCAGCGTCTGATTTCTATGTGTGGCTGGAACAGTGTCAGTTCATAACCTGTTAAACGTGCAATTGTCAAGTGCTGAGTCTGGGTTCGGTTTAAAAGAACTTCCACGGAGTGTGGAACTTGTACTGTCAGGGAGTGTCCTAATACTATGGAATCACTTTGTCTGATTGCTAGAGCTGTGGCTGCAACTGACTTGAGGCACGCAGGCAAAGCCTGGGCTACTGGATCTAATGTGCTCGAAAAATAAGCACAAGGCTTGTACTGTCCGGCTTGATCTTGTGTGAGAACAGATAATGCAGTACCATCACGTTCTGTGACAAAAAGTGTAAAAGACTTACTGTAGTTCGGTGTAGCTAGAACAGGTGCTTGGCATAAGGCTTTCTTTAACTCATTAAAAACAAGTGTATGTTCAGATGTCCAAGGGAGGACAGTCGATACGGCTGCCTCCTGTGTCGTTAACTGTATCAGTGGCTTTGCTAGAAATGCATACTGAGGAATCCATTGTCTGCAGTAAGAAGTAAGGCCGATAAAAGCACGTACCTCCTTCTGTGTCTTGGGCTGTGGAAGACTCGCTATTAACTGGATACGGTCTGGTGTCAACTGCCTACCCCACTTGGACAGTAAGTGGCCTAAGTAGATCACTTGCTGGACACAGAACTGGAGCTTCGAAGGGGACACCTTGTGCCCCATCTCGGCTAGGAAATACAGAACTGTAAGTGACGCTCGCTCGCAAGCACGTTCAGAACGGGCTGTGATCAGTAGATCATCTACATACTGGAGCAGGGCAGTGTCAGTTGGCATGTGAATATTGTCTAGTTGTCTTTTAAGTGCTTGACTGTAAATACTAGGACTTTCTGTGAAACCTTGAGGAGCTCGGGTGAATTTATAGCTCCTTCCATTTAAACAAAAACCGAAAAGGTACTGGCTGTCTGGATGAATCGGAACACTGAAAAATGCATTCTTGAGGTCTATTACAGTAAAAAATGTAGCTTCAGAATCAATAGCTGTCAATAGAGATGAAATATCTGGGACTACTGGATACTGGGGTATGATACATTTATTAAGTTCTCGAAGGTCAATCACTAATCGATATACTGGAGGTGCATTTGGATCAGTACGTTTCATGACTGGAATGATAGGAGAATTACATACATTGGAGTCAGTTTCTACAACCACTCCTTGAGCAATGAGCTCGTCAATAATTTTGGATAAGGCTGCTACAGCCTCAGGTGGCAATCTGTACTGTCTGATTCGTGGCAGGACTATACCTTGCTTGAGGGTCACACGATGGGGTGTGATTCGCATAAAACCTACATCAGTTGGACCTTGCGCCCATAAATGCTGCGGTACATTGGATAATCTTGGATCAAAATCACGTAATACATAGTGACCTTTAAAGTCTCTTAAAAACAAACGTATTCCTTCTGGAGAACAGCAAATAACTGCACCTAATTCTTTCAATGTTTTAAGGCCTAACAAATTTTCTGGACATGACTTCGTAAGTAACAAATCAGTAGTTCGGGACAATGGACCAACTTCTAGAGTAACTGGCTTTGATATCTCGTTTACAATAGGCTTTCCTGAAAATCCAAGGGGAACATTTCTAGAGCCTGAGAGCGGAGCCCCTGGAACCTCGTCATGACTGATAGTAGTCCTACTTGCCCCTGTATCAATCAAAAACTTTCTGTCTTTCCCCAATACTTGACTATGTACATAGGGACCCTCTTGATCTACAGGTATCTCGATGAGAGGCAAGCCTACCTCCCTCTCTAGGCTGTTTCATGAATACGGTTGATACTCTGGATACTCTGTCTGGGCATACTGGTACATCTGCTGTGTAACATGCTGTGTTGCAGCAATAGGCTGCGGTGCTGGAACTGTCTGTTGTGCATTCTGTGGTGGCTGAGAAGTCTGTGGAACTTGCTCTTGTCTAGGCGGACGTGGTCTTTCTTTAGTCTTACCAGTTGCTATGTTGTGTTTCAGAACTGCACACTTGTTTATAAAATGACCTGGCTGTTTACAATAATTGCATGTCCCTTTAACGGGAGCTGCAGGATGACTGGCTTGATTCGGACCCCTCTTCTGACTGTCTTGTGGAACAGATTGTGCAACTAGTACTTTCATTTTCGTGTCTTTCATACGTCTCCTTTCATGTTCTTGCTCTTCCCTGATTCTATTCTGGTGATACTGGAGCATCTGTAACATCTGTGACGGGGTACTAGCTTGCCAAGTACTTTCGACTTTCAAAACTCGATTTTTAACTTGTGGGCTTGAATTCTCGACTAGTTTAGTAACAAAAAGATGAGGGTATGACTCGCTACCTGTCTTCAGACCACTGTTGATAATGAAACATTTTTCGAATCTAGAATAAAAATCACTAGTATCTTCATCCTGTTTCTGTTTGCATGCTGAGATTGCATCCCAATCTTCCTTTTTCGTGGCTAGTAACCTTGGCAAAACTTGTATCAATAACTCGGGCAATTCTTTACATTTCTCCCCAAGACCGGTACCTGGTACTCGTATTTTATCTTCAGCTTCTAGAGCTGTCCAATCGATCTTTTTCTCTCCCACCTCCCATTCTTTTTCCTTGAGTTTTTCATACACCCCTGCGGGCAACAGAACCTTTAACATTTTAATGATATCTGGGTACGTGTATTCTCCCATACGGAGCATGTCTTTTAATTCTCGATGGAACCCTGCTGGATCTTTGTCGTGACAGGGAATTAATTTCTTCATCTCTAAGAGTTCCATCTTTGTGACAGGGGTGTAAACAAATACTCGTTGCATTTCACCATCCGGTGTCCTAACTGGGTGTACTTCTCGTAACGGATGCTGTCTATCTATGTAAAATGGTTTACTTTCTGGAGGTGAGACGTGAACAAAATGCGGGTTCAGAAACGTTCTATATTTGTGGCGCTGTTCTAGAATGACACTAATTAAATCAGTACCTAAACCTTTCCATTTATACTGGAGTAACTCGTTCAGAACATCATGTAACGGACCTGGATCAGAATGTTGTCCCTCATATAATGTAATGAGGTGCTGGATCATATACATACCCACCAGTCGCTGCTCGGCTGGGGGCAGTTTCAGAAACATTTGTGCCACTATTTCGTCTGGAAAAGTGGTAGAATCAGTAATCCATCGGACTGCTGATCGGGCTAGTTCTTGTTCATGCATGGTACTGAGTTCACTATAACCGATACGTGATTTCAGAATGTGATCGGTAGCTTGAAATACTTGTTCTAGAGAACCTTGTTCTGGTGCTGGAAGATGAAAGACTTTCTTGTGTTCTAGGCGTAAATGTCGGTCTGGAAATCTAGATTTACCTACATACGCTATTCTGGCGGTATTCTCGTCTTCTACTTCTTCAGTATCAGTGTTATCTTCTTTCTCGCTTACTTGTGCTGCTTTACGATTGTCGTGTAACCTTATTATTTCCTTACGAATTTTCTTGTACATACTCTCTATACTACTGAGTGTCTTGTGTCTACCCTCGGCTATATTATCACTCCACCTTGTCAGGACTTTCATTTCGATCGGATCTTTAGTCGGATAATCTTGTTCCCTTACTAAACAATTGATTAGAAACTTTAATAACATGAGCTGGGTCTCAGCTTCCCTTAGTGACATGATTTCGCCAATGCTTTCTGGATCATCCCCTGTACGGATGAAACGATACATTCTGTCTAGATCTTCTTTCATATTTGGTAGGGTGTCCAAATACTCGGTCACCCGTCTTACGCGTAATGAATATATAACCATATTATCGTCGCCTGGGACTGGATCATAACGGCATTCGGTAAGAGCTCGTCTGATATCTGCAACGGACTGATATTTGGGCGTACGCTGTAACGCACGTTCATGTAACTCGACTAACGTTACACGTTTGTGTGGCGGCGGGGTACCAGGAGGACCTCCTCCCGCGGCCCCTAAACTGGAATCGTCGACTGATACTCTTCGTGCTGGCAGAGTGACTGATGTAGCGGGAACTTGTATTACGGGCTGGACCGGGGGTACCGTAACAGGTACTGTAACAGGTGCCCCGGTGGCTGGAGGAACAGGAATTACATTATTTACAGGAGCTGGCGGAGCAGGATTCGCATATTCTGGAACTGTGTCGTCCAAATAGGACGAGAGAAAAATATCAGCTGCGGTCGGTTTGTGACGTAGCTTAATCGGAACTAATGGCGGCGGAAAATGAAAAGGGGGGGCCCTCGGCCCCCCCGCACGCATGGCGGCGCGGCGACCGTCTCTCCCCCTCTCTCCATTGTTGCCTCTCGGTGGTGGGGGCGTGCCCTGGGGGGCACGACCCACCACCGATTGGCCGGCGGCCTCCCTGACCCGGATACAAGGTAAAAGGTCCGGGTCAGGGGGGGCGGGCTACAGGAGGGGCGGGCCGGGGTGGGGGGCGTTCCCTCCCCCCGCCTTGCCCCTCGGGAATAAAGAGGTGGGGAGCGCCCAGGAGACCCCCTTGTCCCTGGACGCTCCCCCACAAGACAGTGTGCCCCGCGCTCGGGGCTTCTTTGTTTTCGGTGATCTTTTGTCTTTTATTTTGCAGGTCGGGGGATCCGGGAAGAAGATGGGATCGCCCGGCGCCCCGAGAGGCAGTGTTGTTTTTCTCCTGTCCTGCAGGCCGTCGGATGTTCGGGCGAACCGGCGGGAGCAGAGGTCGTCCTGCGTTTAGCCAGCAGAGTGGGCGTTGTCCAGGGGTCAAGTTTTTTGGCGCGTCGAAAGGGTGCGGAGCTCGGGGGAAGGCTGCGCATCGGAGGAGCTGGTCGGCGTAGCTGAACAAAGGCAGGTTTGCTGGGACGTGGGGTACATGGATTGTGTGCTTCTTCGGTGCAGTGTGCAGTCGCCGATAGCAAGCCGATTATTTTGTAGATACCGAGGGGTGCTATACCAGGGCGGAGGCAGGTTTGCTGAGATGTGAGGAGGATTATGTGCTTCTTCAGTGCGATTTGCAGTCACCGATATGGGTAATTGTGCATTGTAAAATCGAGAAACATATGGTGCGGTGCATACAGCATGTGAATTTTGTTGCAATAGAGACAATGATTGGAGTCGGAATCACACGCAAAGTGTCGATGGGTGAGGAGGGGAACGTTGCCTTGCTGGTGCTAGATTCTGGGCAGCTTTTTGAACATGCTTTGAATAGAGTAGGAGTCTTGCCGTCGGATTGGTAGTTTCAGGTCTGGTTGTTGCTCGGGGATCCATTGGCATGGTGTGACAAGTATGTGTTCATGCACGGTAAAGGATTTCTGGAACTATTGCATTCTGCACGAGTGGTTGCTACGCAGAGAGTGGTTTTGCATACGCCTTGGTTGAAAGTTAATAGCGATTTAGATTTGTTTCGGAGGTGCTGCTTCCTTCTCTCCCATTCCTTGGCGCGAGGCATGGCATGCCCTCCAGACTGCTCGCTGGGTGAGTTATGTCGTCTGTGTCCTTTAGTCTGCACTCACGAAGATTGGGGGGGGAGTGTGGACGTGCAGGGGGTCATGGAGTGGGAGGAGGGATGAGCAGGAGCTGGTTGAGCAAATGTTTTGGAGACAGCATCTAGCGTTGGAAAGTGGTGTTCCTGTGGAAATGTGGTATAACTTAACTAGTTTGGTAACTGCACTTCTAAGCATCAGATTCGAATTGTTTGAGTTGCGACACCATTAGTTAGTGGGGTGCACCTTTGTTCATCAGGAGATCGGTATGACGCACCAGTGTGGTGTTCACCCAAGGATTTACACGTTTGACTTGTGCTAGGAGCATGGATTTATGTTTGCGTTCAACTGCTCATTCTGTCCCTTTTTTCGGTGGATGCAGTCTGCCTGCCTACAGCGGGCGAGGTGTATCTGAGGACAATTTCAAGCTGGTGTTTGTGTGCATGTGGTGCAGGATGGGTTGATTGATGACCATGGAGTAGCTGGGATTGGAGTGGTGCACATTGATGATACCACTGTTTTCTTGTGCGCGGAGACAGGGCAAGAGGGTGCTTTTGAGACTGCGTACATGTGTGTGTTTGGTTTTGCGCTTGGGATCCAGCGTCATGCCCGATCGGCTTTCCTTCTCCGAGGGATAACAAGCTGGAAATTTTGGTGTTTGGGCTGCTTTGCAAACTAGCGACCCTTGCAGGGGGGCAGCCTGTCGATATGTAACGAGAACTCTTGGTTAGAGGCAGCGGATATGTTGAGGTGTTTCCGGCTGGATGGCGCACAGTTTGTCAAATGTACTTGCCGTTGTTTCCTGTGAAGGTTGCACATCGGGTCATGTGTTGTCTTCGCCGGTCACTGAAATTTCTGCCGGGAGACTGGTTGGAGAGGAGAGTGCCTCTTTTGGACAGCTTGCATGAAGTTTTTCTCTCGTGCTGGTGTGCCGTCCAAGAGGTGATGCAGCACGTGCGTGGCATCCATGAGATTAGAGTGGCATGACATGTTGGATGTCATGGGCCTTAACCCATTAAAAGCATTTCACCCGGCATTAATATTAACGTGCGCAAATATGGGCTTAGTCAAAGATGTTCAATTTTGACATAATTAATATGACATTTTCCTTAAATCACGCTAGGAGGGTTGGGTCTCACCACCGTGGGAAATCTGCTGTTTATATTAGTTAGGGAGTACGTGAAGGTTTGTAAATAGGTGTGAATACCCACAAGGTTGCATCTATGCACACAGGCACTACGTTATAATGACTTGGGAAAACTGGGCACGAGGGTTGGACTAGGAGATTTCACATTGTTTACTGGGTGAACATGCCCAAGGATGAGTAATTTTTTAGGCGGTTCTTTCAGAAAGACGAGAGGTGGCATAGTTACCAGAATATTTAAAAGGGACTAAAGTGGGTTTTCTTTTATTTCTCTATTCAAGAAAGGAATTTAATTAACAGACAAACTACTGGGTTTAAACATTGCATTTTAGTTAGGTTCTTACTGCCTGTTCTGTAATTCTCAGCTGAGGAGCACTCTCATTGCTTGAAAGTCCAATTGGAGTCCTTCTTCTAATTTTTTGAAATGTCCCCGTTTTGGCTTTAAAATTCTGGTCCCCCTAGTTTGCAGGGATGTACAATACCAAAATGTAGGGAGCTGCAATATCACAGGTGGGAATTCGGTACACACGCTCAAATACTGTGACACATTTGGTGTAAACAGAACATAGATGCACATGGGTAGTGGGCACACACGGACTGTGACAAGTCCAGAATTGAGAATAGTGCACGGTAATGATTGTAGTTTACCTTTGTGGACTAATGTTCTGTAGGAGGACAGCCCAAGCGGTTAGGACAATGCATGCATATTCCCATATAGCGGCACGGGAAAAAGGCGAAACAATGCCTCTTTTAGGCACTGGGAAGACAAGATTCAGCTGTGTGCCTTTGTTTCGCCTCCATTGTATTTACAATTAGGTGTGAGGCCCCAGATGGCTCCCAGCCAAGATACTTTGGGGAGTACACCACACAATGATGACGGTCTGGATAGCCGAAAGAGGGTAATAGGGCTGCTTTCCTAGTATTAACAGCAGTATTGAGGGCCAACGATACAAACAAGTTGGGTAGGCACCTCACCAAGGCCCCACAATTGTTAGCGTTTCCAATGGGAATCCACTGCGATTCAACGGTACAGGGCACGTATCAGAGGCAGAACGCAAACACCCTGCGTCCATGTTGGGCACAACAACAGGTTTCTGAGCTGCAGAGCACAAAGAGTAGTAATTTGGGTGTTCATTCCGGGGCTTCTTCATTGATGTCCTCCAGGCACTGGCGATATTTATCCAAGCCATGATTGCTGCTGATTTATCTTACGTTAGGAACAGCCATTGACACAAGTCAAATTCTGACACTCTTGAATTACTATCATTGGCGTCTGCTGAGGGGATGGTTAGAATATTAATGGAACGATTCACGAATAGGGTGTTTCCCCTTCTCTGGGGGTCTTCCCGGGGATCAATACACATCTGAAGGTAGGGCCGGACAAGACTGAGAAAGCCAGTTTCCCAGGTTCCACATTCCGCTGCAAGCCAAAGCAGTAAGTCATACAAGGGACGTATTTCATTGAAAAGGTAACGGACATCTGAGGTGCTGTTCACCGTTCTAGGTGGGGACATTGCACCAGTCCAATTGACTATTCGTTGAGGATAGGTAAAGTCAACATTATTAGTAAGCTATCTTAGTGGTAGCTGTTTGGCGTGCTGCCTTCAGGCTAAGTCTTGTAGGAATGTAGAGCAGCTTGTTTTACCGGTCTATAATCTCATAAAAAAGAACAGGTGTATAACGAATATATGTATTTGTTCTACAACACAGCCCTTTAGTTCCTTTCCGGGGCTAAAGGCATGGAACTACAGTCAGTAAACTTATTTAACATACAAGTAAATTGGCACAATATACGTTGAGCCTATGATGAGATTAGAGGCGAATAATTACAGTGTGTAAACTTATATAGCACACAGTGATTTAGCACCATACACGTTGAGCTCTAGGGGTGTACCAAAGCCATATATCAATAATGTGGTGGGGGAACCACGAATGCCATTGAGATAGGGCCTAGAGCCTGTGGAGAGACTCTTGGGGTCCTGATAACCAGACACACCATGATGTCACACCTAAAGGGTGCCCAAGAGCCTAGGTGCGGCATCACATAGGTCTGGGGATGCATGTGATCACGTCCGGTTGGCTAGGAGGGTATTTTCCCAGAAGCCAGAGTGGTGAGCGGGAAGGGTCCTTGGGCCAGCTTATGCTCTCGCGGAGTTAGGGCTTTGCTAATTCTTTTAGCTAAAGACTGTGACGCTGCACTGTTAAGTAGACTGTTTTTGTTTTTTACACAGAGATTCTATGCATAAAGACGGGGGTAGGAAACCAGTATTAAGAGGCGAGGTCCTCGCCTACGGCACAAGTCTCTTGGGTAACGATGATTTTAAAAAATAGGAAGCCAATTTACAGCCTACCATGGTTAGGGCGGCGCTGATCCTATGCTTAACGACATAGGTGCTGCACTAGCAAGCAGACAAACGGAGGCTAGGCTTAAGATTTACGGTCGACGTATTAATAGGTGGTGATACAGCACTAAGATTATGTAAAACCTAGCAACTGATGGTAATGTAAGTCTGACGCATGTACAGCAGTTATCGCCGGAAACACTAATGGTGTGTATCTATCTTTCCAAGTTATGTATGACCGGGTCCATGGTGGATATCTGGAGTGCTCCACATCTCGACTGATGCAACAGGAGGACAGCCCAAGGGGGGCTTACGTCAGTCACGGCTGGGTCCATGGCGGATATCGGAGGAGTGCTCCACACCGCAACATCAACAGCGGGTGGACGTCAAAAAGGAAGCATACGTGGAGAAAGAGGACACCAAGTGCCCAAGTATTGCCGGCAGGTGTAAGTGCTACCCATTCCCTACGGTGGGAGTGGGTATTGTCACCCAGGTTTTCGTGGTCTTTTCCTTTTTCTTGCAGTCTCTCAAACCTGTCACGCAGGGGAGGAACTCAGCACTAGAAGTAGAGGAGCTACAATGGGCCAGTCAAGCAACAGGCTGGACACAGGACAAGGAAGAGTCGGTTTGAGGGTCTGTGCCATGGTCAGTTCAGGAACTTCTTTCAGGGACTTTTAGCTCAGCAGCCCGACCTCCTGTCAGTGGTGATACTTCACCTGGGGGGGACAGAATTGTCCAAATTGGTGAGGCAAATACTCATTAGGTTCATCTCCACGGTGGGTGGGTCTTCAGGATTTACCCGGGTGGCACAGTAGTAGGGTCTCAACTTATCCCGTGGGAGCAGGAACTCGGTCAGGGCGTTGAATCACTCGGTAAAGAGGATCAACACACAGAGGGACGAATTATTTCAAGCCCCCCTCGGTTGCAGATGATCCAACATGGGTGTATTTGTTCTACCTGGTGAGGGGAGTCCATTGGTCGGAGGAAGGAAGGGTCCTGTGGTCTGATGAGATTAGGGCCGGTTAGGAAGGTTTTGCTAAAGTGAGAATTTTCTAGGTAGGTCTAGGCAGGGGGAGGCCAGATCGTCGGTTAACAATGCTGGCCTGTGGCGGTAAGGTCATTATCGGTGAGCACATATTTGAGGTCTGAGGGGGCGGGCATCATCCTATGGAGGTTCCCGCCCAGGGGGAGGGGCCTGCGGGCCACTCCTAAAACTCCAGGGGCAAGGTAATGGATGCTGCAAAGCAAAGGAGCGCGGGTAGGAGTAGTTCACGCTTTCCTTAGGCTGGTAGCCACCCCGCGCGCGTGGACTCATGACGCCACCGGCGCAGAGTAAGGGCCCTCCTTTAGTGGGTAAATGGAGTTCAGGGCGTAGACCGGGCAATTCCCGGGGTAACACTGCGCATGCGCACGTCTCTAGGGGAGGCGCAGCTTGTAGGACCTGACACCGGTAGTGACCTTGCCATATGGCCAGAAATGTACAAAAATCAAGTGAGGATGTTAGACTCGGTTAGGAAACAACATGTATTAGAGTTTTGTTAAGGTCAGGCTCTCAAACTTGTTGACAATAATTTTGTATTTAATGTCCTGCTGATTTTTGTATAAATTGTTGATCATGCAATTAAAACCTTTTTTAATTTCATATCTTAATAAATACGGCCGGGCGACTAGCGCCCGCCTTCCAAAAGTAAAGACGTCTCGTGTCCACGTTTCTGGGTGTTGGGTGCCGGTTTGGGGGGGAGGCGGCAGCTAGTCGCTGACCATGTGAAAAGGGGGGGCCCTCGGCCCCCCCGCACGCATGGCGGCGCGGCGACCGTCTCTCCCCCTCTCTCCATTGTTGCCTCTCGGTGGTGGGGGCGTGCCCTGGGGGGCACGACCCACCACCGATTGGCCGGCGGCCTCCCTGACCCGGATACAAGGTAAAAGGTCCGGGTCAGGGGGGGCGGGCTACAGGAGGGGCGGGCCGGGGTGGGGGGCGTTCCCTCCCCCCGCCTTGCCCCTCGGGAATAAAGAGGTGGGGAGCGCCCAGGAGACCCCCTTGTCCCTGGACGCTCCCCCACAAGACAGTGTGCCCCGCGCTCGGGGCTTCTTTGTTTTCCCACCCACCATCCCTTGGAACAAAAGTCTTGTGGCATTCATTATGTCTGGGTTAATGATAAGTTTTAAAGGTATTGTCCACATGTCTTACATGGTAGTAGAAATGGATCTGTTGGTATATTTTGATGATGCTTTTGTTTAGGTAATTTTCCCTTTTTAGCAAATTGTGGTGAAGTAATTTTCTTTGATGCCAAGTGTCTTTAGGCCTTTTTTCCCCTTTTTAGCTGTACTGTGATACTGTTAATGGATCTGTTGGTATATTTTGATGATGCTTTTGTTTAGGAATTTTTTCCCCTTTTTTGCAAACTGTGGTGAAGTAATTTTCTTTGATGCCAAGTGTCTTTAGGCCTTTTTTCCTTTGTAGCTGTACTGTGATACTGTTATTTATTAGCCAGTGTAGCTGTCCTGTAGAGTTTTTTCCCATAGGTCGTCGTATTTATTAGGTATGGGGCATGCGGTAAGGTCATTATCGGTGAGCACATATTTGAGGTCTGAGGGGGCGGGCATCATCCTATGGAGGTTCCCGCCCAGGGGGAGGGGCCTGCGGGCCACTCCTAAAACTCCAGGGGCAAGGTAATGGATGCTGCAAAGCAAAGGAGCGCGGGTAGGAGTAGTTCACGCTTTCCTTAGGCTGGTAGCCACCCCGCGCGCGTGGACTCATGACGCCACCGGCGCAGAGTAAGGGCCCTCCTTTAGTGGGTAAATGGAGTTCAGGGCGTAGACCGGGCAATTCCCGGGGTAACACTGCGCATGCGCACGTCCCTAGGGGAGGCGCAGCTTGTAGGACCTGACACCGGTAGTGACCTTGCCATATGGCCAGAAATGTACAAAAATCAAGTGAGGATGTTAGACTCGGTTAGGAAACAACATGTATTAGAGTTTTGTTAAGGTCAGGCTCTCAAACTTGTTGACAATAATTTTGTATTTAATGTCCTGCTGATTTTTGTATAAATTGTTGATCATGCAATTAAAACCTTTTTTAATTTCATATCTTAATAAATACGGCCGGGCGACTAGCGCCCGCCTTCCAAAAGTAAAGACGTCTCGTGTCCACGTTTCTGGGTGTTGGGTGCCGGTTTGGGGGGGAGGCGGCAGCTAGTCGCTGACCATGTTACATAGTGCTTCCGGGGTTGCTTTTGGCAAGCCCTCGGCAAGAAGAGGATACATACCCTTAATGAGGGCATTTCTCTGTCTGTCTGACTGTTCGGCTTTAACTCGTTCACCTACTTCCATTAATTCCCTTTCTTGGGCTCTTTCTGAATATTCTCTACTTAATTCTGACTTTCTGATTTCTTTCTCTGTTCTTTTGTGAGATTCTTTGCGCCATAACTCGATGGCATCTTTCTGGGACTGTCTGGCTTTCTTTTTCCATAATGCTTCTTCTACTCGCATAATGCACTCGGCATCCCATGTACCTGATACGGGCCATCTATACTTTTCCTCTAATTGTTTGGTGTACTCCACCCATAAATCTAGATATAATATGGCACTTATGCCATGCTTTTGATACATAAAATGACCTGGACTGTCCCTAGGCGGGACAGGAACTGCTTCCTCGAGCAGACCTTTTCTAGTTTTTAACTGACGTAACTTTGAGAACAGAGGCATAACTTAGACTGGAGTCTGGACACAATACAATACACAATGAACACGATAATTACTTGAAAACAAATCATTCATACCACGACATTGAAAACACATGGAATAACATTTAAAATGACAGTTCGGACAAAAATACTAACTGAAATACTGAAAACAGAATACATGAATTTCTCGAGAACAGAGCTTACTAGAACAGACTAGATGCACTGCTAAAACAGTACGGAACTTACCGGTCCCATAAAGAGACACGTCAGAACCCGCATCCACCTAAGTGGACACTTCGTGTTGGATCTGTGTACCCAAACCCACGGACCAGAGACAAATTACTTGACCCTGTCTAGATACTACCCCAGCAACGGTACTCACCGGGCAGCAAGAACGGAAGGCCTCAGACTGGACTGGACTGCTACGACGACGGACGGACGAACTTCGGACTTCAGTTACAGGTGGGCCTCCGGATACCTCGGACCTTGGACTCTTGGCTTGGGCTCTGGTCGGGACTCGCCGCGTTCCTCCACCGCCTCGTCTGGACGCTGGACCGCAACCTCCGTCTCCTCCGTGGGCCTGAGGGATACTTGAAGCAGAAATATCTGCACGTGCACGGTATGGTTCCGTCACGGCTGCAGAGGATCAGGGGGCCTGCGTGGCTTCTCCGGTGCGTGGGGAAAGGGCAAGTTCCTATTCGGGCGCCATTATGTGGTAAATAAATAAATTATTACCTGATCTATTTTTGACTATAATCAATAAACGGTTAGCTCAATAAATAAGAGTCAAGATACGAGGTAGCTAGAGTTGACAGGCTTTAATTAAGCATAAAGGACAAGAACAGGACAGCCTGTACGGGAATGGAATGATGCGCATCGGGGAATGGGCTGGGAATAGGATAACTTTTAATAACAGTACATTAGTATATATAGTTAAACAAAATACATTGCATTCAATACAGTAGGCGTAGCAGTAGGCGGAGTTTGTAGCAGTCGCGAAAGATAAGGGCAGAATGAGGTAACAAGAAGGCGTGTACAGGGCGGATACATAGACATGTGATGCAAACGTAGCAGAATATGTCATAAACGGGGCGGAAACATGGAGGGGGCTACCTGAGCAGCTGGGACCTCTAACCTAGTGGTGCGCGCAAACTGACAGTGACGTGTTACCAGGGAGAACTGGGGGGCTATGACTTCTGCGCTAGAAGAGGAGACTAAAGTCTGGAGTGTCAGAGCGACATGTACCTAAAGCCTATCTAGTATCTCGTGTTTAGAGAACATGTTGATAGAATCCAAAAGTTATCAGAGTAAAGGCTAACAGACATTAAGACTGGTGCATACATAATTCTACATGTAGTGCGTGTGCGGGGAATATTCTATGAATATTAATACAGTATTTCTCTTACATGGAGACATAGAGGCTAGACCATGACGGAAACTATTGATGCGATCCAGTAGCTTAGGAATGCAGAGAAGGAGGGCTGGACTGATAACTAGAATCATAACATACTCTTGGCAGACTGGGAGGCAGAGCCAGGCCGAGCCGGGCACTGCGAGGCATGAAAGTAAGCTAAGGGTCAGGGATACAGGTGGGGGCTGTATCGCTCCTCGGAGAGGGTTCAGGAAACAGGAGCTGAATCTGAGTCCGGGCCCTTTTGAGGCCTAGAAACGGGGACTTTTCAATGAATTAACGTGCACACTGTGAAACGTGGCAACGTAGCTTTACATAGGCCTGATATTCGTTGTATTCACGAGAACTGGAAACTGGCATACTAGAGATGGACACAACTGTAATTGCGTCTTTAATCGATCATAGGGGAATACATGCATATCGATCATGCACATATGACATGACATGGGGAACACGTAGGCACATATAACATGGCAAAATTTACTTTTCCACACATGGTGGGAACATTAGAAACCTGGACAAATGGCATGATCAGTCCGAGTGAGGAATATGCTAATATGTGGAAAGACTAGTAATGGAAGAAGGTTGATTAATTGGAATGAAATATGGTATACTTGATGGAAAATGTGCCAGAAGGCATTATGACGCTGTGCGACGGATTGGCGCGAAAAGTTGCTCCAAATGGTGTTGTGTGCATTTGGATATTGCACTTAAGAAGTCTGCACGCTAAAAAATAGAAACAGAGAAAATAATGGTTTAAAAATGATGATAATGTTAAGCATGGGCGTGCATCCCGTTCCCTACTAATGTTGAAGCACAAAGAATGTCCTACCCGGGATTGCACCCATTTGATTCGAGATATCACCAAAAGACAAGAAAAGATCGCAGTATTCACTCATTTCGGTCGTAAACATCGTGATTCAGGAAGGACAGAGTCAATTTGATTTAAACAAGATTTATTTTATATTATAAGTCAAATTTGGAGGTCACAGAGTCTACAGATTGCCAGTATATGCTTTGTATGGGATTGTGGGATATGTAGTTTTGAGCACAATGGAGCAGGTAGCCAGTAACTGCAACCCAGAAAGAGCGCGTTTTTTAAACTGAAGTGAGCAGTGGGCGGGCTAACTAGGAAAGATTTAAGGCGGGAGGATCCAGGGAGAGTGATCGTCAAGAGTTTTAGCCGTCAAAGATACGGGAGGTGCTTTGTACAAGTTCAGTGCAGGTACGTGAAACAGAACGTAATGAGTTTAGGATTTGGGCTGATTAATTTAGCTTAGTAGTTTGCCAATGCACGATAAATAACTCACACCACATGCTTTTTTAAATAAGTGCCGGTAAAAAATATGTGTGTTTGGTAGAATAATCATACATGCCAACCCTCCCGATTCAGGCGTGAGACTACCGATTTGAAGGCTAGTCTCCCGCCTCCCGATTCCTGCAAGCAAAAACCCGATTCCTCGGGGTTTGTTGACAGGGCGTTTGTGTGAAGTGCTAATTTTTCCAGCAATAGTCAAAGTGGCCATGCAGGGGCTCTCGATGGGGTGAAAAAACAACAAAGGGTCATTAACAAGGCAATAGTCTTTTGAAGACCTGTGAAGTAGGGGGGGGGCGTGTGTGTGCACAGGAAGCTGTTTTCGGCTGGGGTGTCACACAGGGGCGGGGGGGGGAGGGGGGGACAACACTTGCATCACCCTCTCAGCCTGCCATTGCGCTCCATGCTTGTAAAAGGTAAGAAAAAAAACGTACATTTGTGTTTCAAATGTCCAATCCTGCAGCAGCACACTTCCAAAGCCCATACACGCCAGTAACCCGATTTGAAGCCCCATTCTCCCGATTTTAAAAAAAAAATCTCCCTCTTTGCTCTTCTGAAATGTTGGCATGTATGAATAATAGAGGTCATGCGACCATAAGGGAGTTGTCAGCAGCCAGGCAGACTAATAAAGTTTTAAAGGCTGGGTAGATGCGCGACACACAACATACATTTACATGCTTAAAAACAGGGTTTATTAGCATGAGAAGTTTAATAGCAAATCCCTCGAGTATGTAGACAAGAAGAGAAATGTTTAGCGGCAGCCCAGAATAATGATTGGTACAACTATGGTATGTTTATAAAACGCAACCAGTAAACGTTAAAGTTTACATATCCAGAGGAGGCAGCGAGGGTTGGTTCATTTACTCGTTGATAATTGAGGGGCTAACATTGACACCTGTTAGAGTATCAGGAGGAGTTAATTGTAAAGATATGTTAGTGTTGTTTTGTGCCCAATTGTCAAGATAACAATTTATCAACTGAGTCTTGTTATTGTTTTTGTATTTATAGTGACCCCTGAAGAAGTGCAACTATGCACGAAATGCATTGGGTTTTTTAACAAATAAACACTGTCCTGAACGAAGAATGCTTCAGTCGTGTTTTCACTGAAAGGTCTGGATGGACATGGTGGGAACATTAGAAACCTGGACAAATGGCATGATCAGTCCGAGTGAGGAATATGCTAATATGTGGAAAGACTAGTAATGGAAGAAGGTTGATTAATTGGAATGAAATATGGTATACTTGATGGAAAATGTGCCAGAAGGCATTATGACGCTGTGCGACGGATTGGCGCGAAATGTTGCTCCAAATGGTGTTGTGTTCATAAAAGTGCATTTGGATATTGCACTTAAGAAGTCTGCACGCTAAAAAATAGAAACAGAGAAAATAATGGTTTAAAAATGATGATAATGTTAAGCATGGGCGTGCATCCCGTTCCCTACTAATGTTGAAGCACAAAGAATGTCCTACCCGGGATTGCACCCATTTGATTCGAGATATCACCAAAAGACAAGAAAAGATCGCAGTATTCACTCATTTCGGTCGTAAACATCGTGATTCAGGAAGGACAGAGTCAATTTGATTTAAACAAGAATTATTTTATATTATAAGTCAAATTTGGAGGTCACAGAGTCTACAGATTGGCAGTATATGCTTCGTATGGGATTGTGGGATATGTAGTTTTGAGCACAATGGAGCAGGTAGCCAGTAACTGCAACCCAGAAAGAGCGCGTTTTTTAAACTGAAGTGAGCAGTGGGCGGGCTAACTAGGAAAGTTTTAAGGCGGGAGGATCCAGGGAGAGTGATCGTCAAGAGTTTTAGCCGTCAAAGATACGGGAGGTGCTTTGTACAAGTTCAGTGCAGGTACGTGAAACAGAACGTAATGAGTTTAGGATTTGGGCTGATTAATTTAGCTTAGTGGTTTGCCAATGCACGATAAATAACTCACACCACATGCTTTTTTAAATAAGTGCCGGTAAAAAATATGTGTGTTTGGTAGAATAATAGAGGTCATGCGACCATAAGGGAGTTGTCAGCAGCCAGGCAGACTAATAAAGTTTAAAGGCTGGGTAGATGCGCGACACACAACATACATTTACATGCTTAAAAACCGGGTTTATTAGCATGAGAAGTTTAATAGCAAATCCCTCGAGTATGTCGAGAAGATGAGAAATGTTTAGCGGCAGCCCAGAATAATGATTGGTACAACTATGGTATGTTTATAAAACGCAACCAGTAAACGTTAAAGTTTACATATCCAGAGGAGGCAGCGAGGGTTGGTTCATTTACTCGTTGATAATTGAGGGGCTAACATTGACACCTGTTAGAGTATCAGGAGGAGTTAATTGTAAAGATATGTTAGTGTTGTTTTGTGCCCAATTGTCAAGATAACAATTTATCAACTGAGTCTTGTTATTGTTTTTGTATTTATAGTGACCCCTGAAGAAGTGCAACTATGCACGAAATGCATTGGGTTTTTTAACAAATAAACACTGTCCTGAACGAAGAATGCTTCAGTCGTGTTTTCAATGAAAGGTCTGGATGGACATGGTGGGAACATTAGAAACCTGGACAAATGGCATGATCAGTCCGAGTGAGGAATATGCTAATATGTGGAAAGACTAGTAATGGAAGAAGGTTGATTAATTGGAATGAAATATGGTATACTTGATGGAAAATGTGCCAGAAGGCATTATGACGCTGTGCGACGGATTGGCGCGAAAAGTTGCTCCAAATGGTGTCAGGGATATATCCAACCTTGACACAGCAGCCATGGCCATCTTGGCACTTCCCACCCTAATTTTGATTACACTTCATCTAGACATTAAAGAGGCCAAAGGCAAATGCAACTCCTGCTTGGAATCCCTTATTGACAATTGTGCACCCCTGAAGTGCAAATATCCAGACCAAAACCCTACAGGCCATGGTTCTCTAAAGAGCTTTATGAAGAAAGCTTATCAGAAAATGTGAGGAAGAATGGAGACAAACGCTGTCTCATCTGAGTTTGACTAAGCTTTGTAAAGCGGGAAAACAATACAAAGACCAATCCTCAAGCGAAATCCTCCTACATCAGGGCGCTTGTCAATTCTGCAAAGAATAGACTGAAGCGGCTGTTCGAGATCATTGCACTGATGACTAAACTCTTCACCACTTCGGCTCTTAATTCATCTGTGGTCCATTGCAATGACTTCATGGATTTCTTTGATTAAAAAAAGTCAGAGATATCCATATCTCGTTGCCCATGAGACTCTAAAATTCACGGCAGTGAAATCATGGTCATCCTTCTCTCCAATCTCCGAACAGCACCTAAAAGGAACAATCTCCCCAATAAAACCCTCAAACCACCATCAGGACAGCATTCCTGGTTCTTTCGGCAAATATCTTGCAACACACCTTCTTCCCATATGAACCCACATGGTGAACTCATTTCTCAATCAGGGCCTCTTCCAGGAAAGACTAAAAATGGGCTAAAGGAACATCCTCTTGATCCTGAGAACCTGAACAACTCCTGCCCAGTCCCAACACTCCCATTCTTAGGCAAACTCCTCGAACAAACAACCTCCTAGACTCTCCAATCAGGTTTTCACTAGGGTCACAGTACAGAAACTGCAATCCCCTAAATAGTCGATGACTCCCTCAGAATCCAGCAACTCCTGCCTCCTTTTCCTCCTGGATTTTTCTGTTGTATTCAACACTGTTAACCATATGGACTTCCTTCATATCTTGAACTTCACATCGGACGTGGAGGCACGGTACTCAATAGGTTCTCCTCATACCTATCCAACTGTTCCCAAAATTGTAAAATTGGGCAAATCACTTGAGATTAGTCATGTTCACCATAGGGTACCCCAAGGCTCAATCCTCTCCCCAACCCTCTTTAACCTCTGCCTAGAACCTCTGTGTGTGATTCTTAGAAACTCTGGAATTCTCTTCCACCTCTACATCAATTACTCACATATATACTTGAAAATATCATCCCCGGAAGACGTTGCCCTGCTTTACAAAAACTCTGTTAAAGTTTCAAAACTGGATGAAAACTCAACCCAACTATAACAGAATTTCTTCTGATCTCACCTCCGAAAGCAGAAACACCAGTACAAGAATGAATGGCCAAACTTGCTGCACTGGAATACTACCCCACCATTTACCAGAGTGCCAGATCACTGGGCATCACCCTTGATAATCATCTCAATCTTCACAGCCATATCACAGCCATGGCCAACAGTGGACAACACCAACTTAGGCGGCTTTGGGGCATCAGGAAATTGATCTTGCAACAAGACCTCTCTCGTGCCTTTTTCACAGGCATTTCCAAGGTTCATCTAGGCCCTCTGAGAGCAACACTACATGCTACAGCATACTTAATTTTAGGTCTCAAGACATTTGACCACATTTCCTCTGCCCTGGTAACCCTCAACTGGCTCGACATTGAAGCTCGTGCACAATTCAAAGTCACTTACATTACCCACAGAACCCTGCACTCCTCCTCACCAACCAAACTAAACGAGAAACTGAAAATCTATGGGGCTATTATGGGTTCCAGAAATATCCAATCCCTGCTTCTGAAACCCCCCACCTTCTGTCAAGAATGATACATGAACACGTCTTTCTCTGGTAGTGCCACGAGTATCTGGAACTCTCTGCCTCACTCCCACCATCTAACCACCTGCCTAGTAACCTTCAAAAAAGTCCTCAAGGTCCTCCTTTTTGACAGACATCTTGGTTAATTCACCCTCGATCTGACAAGCACTCTCCCCACTGCGATCCGACCTGCCCTCGTTATATGAACCCACCTTCTAAATCTATGTTTAATTGTGTAGTCCTCCTACCCATTTGCTATAGCTGTGTCTTGTCATAACTCCAGCATGGATGTATGTCACTACAACGCATGCTTTTACAACGCATGCCATTACGACGCAGGTTTTACAACGCAAGTCGTTACAACGACTTGCGCTGGGGGGGCGCTGGATAGTGAATAGTTTAATTTACTATTCCAACTCCAGTCCCCGTGGATAGTAGGGAAGGTGTTGGATAGTAATTAAACTATTCCCTATCCTAGAGCACCCCCCAGCGCAATTCGTTGTAATAACTTGCGTTGTAAAAGTTGCGTTGTAATGGTAGTGTGTTGTAAAAGTTGCGTTGTAAAGGATGCTTCTCCTCCAGCATACACTCACTTATGTAAACGTCCAATTTAAATTACCATTACTGTAACCCACCTTAGTCCTTGTATTCGGTTTGTTGTGTTTCCTGATGTTTATATCTCCCAATGTCTTCCTTTTTAGGTCTCGCAGACCTGCGTTGCAGCGCGCATGCGTTGCTCGCTCTGCGAGGCTTCTTGAAATCAAGTAGTCCCAGTGTCTGTCTATCTCCTATTGTCTGTGTCTCCCAGTGTCTGTGTCTCCTGGTGTTTGGGTCTCACAGTGTCTTCCCTTGTCTGTATTTCACAGTGTTCATGTCTCCCAGTGTCCGTGCATGTCTCTCAGTGTTTCTATCTCTGTGTTTGCGTCTCCAAGTTTCTGTTTGTGTCTCCCTGAGTGTGTTCCTGTCTCCCAGTGTCTTATGTCTCCTGGTGTTTGTGTCTCACCCTTGTCTATATTTCCCAGTGTTCGTGTCTCACAGTGTCTGTTCCTTTCTCCCAGTTTCTGTTTCTGTCTCCCAGTGTCTGTTCCTGTCTCTCAGTGTCTCCAGCTCCGTTTGTCTGTGTCTCCCAGTTACTGTTTTTGTCTCCCAGTGTCTGTTCATGTCTCCCAGTGTCTGTGTCTCACCGGAGGGACAGCGATAAAATGGTGGCCGCATAAGCGCCAGACCTGAGACGAGCAGGAGAGATCCCGCAGGGGAACAGCGGCCGGGGCGGACAGGGCGGGGCCTGCGGCGGGGACTGATACTGAGAGCCTCATATTTAAAACCGAGGCCAGATAGCAGACTAGCCTCAGGGGAAGAATACAACCGGGATGAGCCATAGAGCAAAGGGCTTCTCAGGGTTGGCTGCAGCTGACCTCTGTCCATCTCTCCGACCTCTCTCCACCGGCCTTTCAACCCAACGAAGCGGCGCATGCTGTTATACCAGGTGAGTGGAGTCGCCTGTGGCACCCAGGGGCATTGCCAGACCCTACAGGGGCCCTTGTTTGGTGTGGGGGAAGAAGGAG
Source organism: Lissotriton helveticus (assembly GCF_964261635.1). Lineage (NCBI taxonomy): Eukaryota > Metazoa > Chordata > Amphibia > Caudata > Salamandridae > Lissotriton > Lissotriton helveticus. Next base: position 1,081,001,895 of record NC_136071.1, on the reverse strand, counting down.
AGCCAACTGGGAAGAATGTCGCGGTTTGGATGGAGCGCGGCCTCGAAGAGAACATGGCGGCCGGGCCCGCTGTTAAGATGCTGCTGGGAGCTGGAGCGCGATCCTCGGCACTGGAGCGGATTTTGTGGCTGTGACCTCCCCCCAGTGCCACGCGCTGGTGAGACGTATTGCCACATGAGAGGGTGCAAAATCAGTGGCAATGTTCTTTATGCAGGAAGTGTGACGCCGAACATGAAATGACAGCTGGCTTGGAGTGAAGGCCCTGATTGAAGGTCCCATGCAGCAGAGCATGTCGATGCGGCTGAGATAGTCACGGAGAGACAATCGTGACCAGGGCACAGGCTACCTTTCAATTACACCATCACAAGTTCCTCTGTGGTGTCCTTGACTGCGGAAACTGCTACAGCTACAATGAGCGGTGAGAGCAAGAGCGATACCCCTGAAGACTCGGGGCCCCCACTTAGCTGTCAGGAGACTCCCGCCTCCCGATCTCTGGCGCGCTAGCCTGAGTGGAACTACTATGAATCGGGCTGAAGTCAGGGATACTGCAGTGAAGGAAGAAGCCCCGAGAAAAGGCCTGCCTGACCTTAAGATGGCAGCTTATTCCTTTATATCTCAAGCTTTTAAGGCACCCGGGGGTATGCAATAGGCCACGGCTACTCATAGGATGCCGCCCAGAGGCCCTGGGGAACGTGCTCCGCGACAGGAAAGAGACCCTGACCTAGAGTGGCACTTGAGAACCACAAGTCTAGTCCCCACAGCCGAGTGAGTGGGGGAACCTATGAGCGCACCAACGTGCAGCTTGGCCCCGTGAATTGCCCATATGCCTCCCAAAAAATCACAAGCCAACAAGGTCCTAAGCTACTTTGGAAACTCTAACAAGGGAGACGGACAAGAGCTAGGGCATAAACAGCCAAAGGGATGGGGATGACCCGCGATGATCTCCTGGCAACACTCATGGACTTTAAAAGAGAGCTGCACGACAACAATAAAGCAGACATCAGCGCTTCTCTCGATGCCTTCAAATCTGCCCCTTACTCTTCCTTGCTCCATCCACCTTGTCCCTTATGTTCCCCTTACCCTTCCTTGCTCCATCCACCTTGTCCCCCATGTTCTTTAAAGGCTTTTTTTGATACTTATGTAACTTTTAACTGATGTAAATTGCAACATTATTGTTCCTCATGTAAAGCGCTCTGATTCCTTTGGATATAGCCAGCTCTATATAAAACTCATTAATTAAATATGTTCCCATTTAGTACTCTTTCTCTCTTTGTCTACTTCCCTAGCTCCTATCCCCTCTCCCCTGAATCTCTCCCCTTGCCTGCTACTCTGTCTAGCCCCCTGTCCTTTGTGCCCTTTAACTAAGCACTCCTTCTCCCCTTGTTGGGGAAAGATCCAATAGTTATACTCTGGAGTCTCAGCAATCCTGCTGAGAGAGCCACTCACAGCTGAGGTATGGTATGGCACCCCTTGCCAAAGCACTCCCTCTCCCCTTTTTGGGGTAGGATCCAGAATGTAGGCCTTGGTGGCTCAGAGACTCCTCTGAGAGTATCCACTGCATAAAGGGAGCCTCTCGCAACAGAGATAGGGAAATTATAGCACTTCCACAGGGATCACAGCTTACTGGACTTTGGACGTTTCTTTGACTCGTCTATCGGTTTGTGTCCCCGTCACCCTTCCCCTCCTCTTTCCATGCTGTGTCTCTCACCCTCCCCTCCTCTTTCCCACCTTCATGATCTGTTTTCTTCCCCTGCTCCTACCCCACTTCCCTGAATCTCTCCCCTTGCCTGCTTTTCCCCTTACATATTTGTGCTTATTTTTTATCTCGACCTTACAAGTAACTATGTTGCCATGCTCTAATAACTGTTTATTTATTTTTATTTATTTTATTTTATTTACTTTTTTTATAGCGCTGGCTAGACCCAGAGGTATCAGAGCGCTTTCCATGAGGATCAGAGTTACAGGTTACAAGTTACATTTGTTCCAAAAGCAAAATCAAACATAGGATAAAAAGCAAAGTTATGAAATTTTGTCAGGGGAGGGGGAGGAATGGGAGAAAACAGGGAGACGGGAAGAAACTGTGCCAAATGTCAGGCTGGGTAGGTGACAGCCGAGGGGATGAACCAGGGCCGATCTCCTCTATAGCTGAACAAGGCAGCTCCACCGGGCATCGGACATAATGCTTGGACTCCGCTGTCAGGATAATGATCAGGAGCAATCTGAGAACGTCATAATAAAGCGGGGGAGTTGGAGAGATGAGAAACCGCAGTCAGAACAAAATACAGACGTCATCTTGAGGTCAGGCACTGTCCTGAGAGGCCTCTGCAAAGAATATTTCGGCTTCGAACAAAGTCCCCGGGCCAGATCGTTAAGTCAGGGGGGTTCCCAGAGATGCCTCCACTGCTATCGCTTAAATGATGAGATGTGACACAGCCAAGAGGGGAACTCCCATTCCGGACTGGCAGAACTCCACCAGAACCTGTAACTATGATCTGATACTCATGTAAAGCACTCTGATACCTCCGGGTCTAGCCAACGCTGTATAAAACCTTTAAAAAAAATAAACATTGGGCAAACTGATATTCCCTGGGGAACCTAGGTGAAAACAAACTAGGGCGCTACAAATTGTTTCAATGAATACAAGCCCACAATCAAATAGCGAAAATTAGCAGCACCGTAACACATTTTTTTCAGCAATGTAAACCAAAATACCTAACTAGAGAGTGATCAATTAAAAAACTAATATTCATGCACATGCATCACACAGTTATTGACTTAAAGCATCGCACAAATCATACATTTTCAATAGCAGAGCTGATATGGAAAATTGCAAGGTGAATAGGGGCGCTGCAGCAGTTGGAAATTAGCATCTTTTGAGTGGTATAGCCCCAGACTTTTGCCTCGACTAGTTTTCCTGGCTATAGGCGTCTTTGCACTCTACCCCTGCTATTAGGGGTAAAAGGCCGGTGGACTTCTTTTCAACATGATGAAATTAGCATACCCCCTAACTGGCATATTTACTTACTTATTAGTCCCTACTATATTGTACAAGAGTTTACTCAGATCGGCAACACACATTGGGAAACATGACTGCAAGCATAGCACTGTAGCCTGGTTATGCTTTTTTAAAAAGCAAATTTGATCCTTTTTGACAGGCCCGAACATTTCTTTTAAATAATAATAAGTTGCCTCTAAATATTCGTTACTGCCTATTAGCCAGGGTGAATGCCATTAAAACTATGACATGTCAAAGTTGAATGGTGATCTTTGTATTTAGGAGGAGCAAGATGGCGGACTGAAGCCACCACGGAGCACAGCAATGGAGATCCCTCTCTCGCCGGTTTAAAAAACTGAAATTGCCGAAGAAGATAATGTTTTCTCCTTACCTGCTGATACCGAAATGGTATACAGTAAAAATATCGAGTTTTTATTATCGACTAGACACAATATCGAGTCATAAATGTAGAATGGACATAATATCGACTAGACATAATATAGACAACAAAAATATCGACTAGAAAAAAATAATATCGATTAGAATGGACATATTATCGAATCAAAAATATAGAATGGACATAATATCGAATCAAAAATATAGAATGGACATAATATCGACTAGACATAATATAGACAACAAAAATATCAAATTTAAGGTAAGTTAATATTATTTTTTATTTTTTGTGTAATATAATTCTGTAGCGGGTTGTGGGTTTATAGGGGAATAGGGTGGGAAGTAATTTAATTATAATTAATTAAGTATGTTAATTTTTTTATTGATATTTATTTAGAATTAATTGTTTATTAATTTGTAATTAATTAAAATATAATTGGTAATTAATTATAATTGAATAATTGATAAATAATTTAATTTTAGTCATTTATTTTCTGTAGCGGGTTGTGGGTTTATAGGGGAATAGGGTGGGAAGTAATTGAATTATAATTAATTAAATTTGTTAATTTATTTATAGATATTTATTTAGAATTATTTGTTAATTAATTAATAATTGGTAATTAATTAAAATATAATTGGTAAATTATTATAATTGATTAATTGCTAAATATGTTAATTTTATTAAATTGTTTTCTGTAGCGGGTTGTGGGTTTATAGGGGAATAGGGTGGGAAGTATTTTAATTCTAATTAATAATTTTTTTTAAATTATTTATTGATATTTATTTAGAATTAATTGTTAATTAATTAATAATTGGTAATTAATTAAAATATAATTGGTAATTAATTATAATTTATTTATTGATAAATATGTTAATTTTATAAAATTATTTTCTGTAGCGGGTTGTGGGTTTATAGGGGAATAGGGTGGGAATTAATTTAATTATAATTAATTAAATATGTTTATTTATTGTTAATTATTTTGAAATAATTGTTAATTGAATAATAATTGGTAATTAATTAAAATACAATTTGTGAATAATTGTAATTGATTAATTGATAAATATGTTAATGTCATTAATTTATTTGCTGTAACGGGTTGTGGGTTTATAGGGGAATAGGGTGGGAAGTAATTTAATTATAATTTATTAAATATGTCATTTAATTTATTGGTATTTATTTTGAATGAATTGTTAATTAATTATTAATAGGTAATTAATTAAAATATAATTGGTCATTAAAAATAATTAATTATTTTTTAAATTGTAAATTAAATTATTGTTAATAGGTAATCAATTAGTATTAGTAGGTAATTTTTATAATAAAATATTTGTAAAATGTATTTATCAATAATTATTTAATATATTTTATACAATTGTAAAATATTTTAATTATTTTGTAATTGGTATTACTATTTATGCAATTTATATTTATATATGAAGTATTTACTTTCCCTACTATTGCACTCACTGGAGTTGGAATAGTAATTTTAACCTCTATGCTATCCAACTCTTGCCCTACTGTTGCACTCTCTGAAGTTGGAATAGTAATTTTAACACCTACGCTATCCAACTCTTTCCCTACTGTTGCACTCTCTGGAGTTGGAATAGTACATTTAACCCCTACGCTATTCAACGCTTTCCCTACTGTTGCACTCTCTGGAGTGGAAATAGTAATTTTTACCCCTACGCTATCCAACGCTTTCCCTACTGTTGCACTCTCAGGAGTTGGAATAGTAATTTTAACCCCTACGCTATCCAACGTTTTCCCTACTGTTGCCCTCTCTGGAGTGGGAATAGTAATTTTTACCCCTACGCTATCCAACGCTTTCCCTACTGTTGCACTCTCTGGAGTGGGAATAGTAGTTTTTACCCCTACGCTATCCAACTCTTTCCCTGCTGTTGCACTCTCTGGAGTTGGAATAGTAATTTTAACCCCTACGCTATCCAACGCTTTCCCTACTGTTGCACTCGCTGGAGTGGGAATAGTATTTGTTACCCCTAAGCTATCCAATGCTTTCCCTACTTTTGCACTCTCTGGAGTGGGAATAGTAATTTTTACCCTTACGCTATCCAACGCTTTCCCTACTGTTGCACTCTCTGGAGTTGGAATAGTAATTTTAACACCTACGCTATCCAACGCTTTCCCTACTGTTGCACTCTCTGGAGTGGGAATAGTAATTTTTACCCCTACGATATCCAACTCTTTCCCTACTGTTGCACTCTCTGGAGTTGGAATAGTAATTTTTACTCCTACGCTATCCAACTCTTTCCCTACTGTTGCACTCTCTGGAGTTGGAATAGTAATTTTAACCCCTACCCTATCCAACGCTTTCCCTACTGTTGCACTCGCTGGAGTGGGAATAGTAATTTTAACCCCTACGCTATCCAACGCTTTCACTACTGTTGCACTCGCTGGAGTGGGTATAGTAATTTTTACCCCTACACTATCCGATGCTTTCCCTACTGTTGCACTCTCTGGAGTGGGAATAGTAATTTTTACCCTTACGCTATCCAACGCTTTCCCTACTGTTGCACTCTCTGGAGTGGGAATAGTAATTTATACCCCTACGCTATCCAACGCTTTCCCTACTGTTGCACTCTCTGGAGTTGGAATAGTAATTTTAACCCCTACGCTATCCAACGCTTTCACTACTGTTGCACTCGCTGGAGTGGGTATAGTAATTTTTACCCCTACACTATCCGATGCTTTCCCTACTGTTGCACTCTCTGGAGTGGGAATAGTAATTTTTACCCTTACGCTATCCAACGCTTTCCCTACTGTTGCACTCTCTGGAGTGGGAATAGTAATTTATACCCCTACGCTATCCAACGCTTTCCCTACTGTTGCACTCTCTGGAGTGGGAATAGTAATTTTTACCCCTACACTATCCAACTCTTTCCCTACTGTTGCACTCTCTGGAGTGGCAATAGTAATTTTTACCCCTACACTATCCAACGCTTTCCCTACTGTTGCACTCTCTGGAGTTGGAATAGTAATTTTAACCCCTACGCTATCCAACGTTTTCCCTACTGTTGCACTCTCTGGAGTGGGAATAGTAATTTTTACCCCTACGCTATCCAATGCTTTCCCTACTGTTGCACTCTCTGGAGTGGGAATAGTAGTTTTTACCCCTACGCTATCCAACTCTTTCCCTACTGTTGCACTCTCTGGAGTTGGAATAGTAATTTTAACCCCTACGCTATCCAACGCTTTCCCTACTGTTGCACTCGTTGGAGTGGGAATAGTATTTGTTACCCCTACGCTATCCAATGCTCTCCCTACGTTTGCACTCTCTGGAGTGGGAATAGTAATTTTTACCCTTACGCTATCCAACGCTTTCCCTACTGTTGCACTCTCTGGAGTTGGAATAGTAATTTTAACACCTACGCTATCCAACGCTTTCCCTACTGTTGCACTCTCTGGAGTGGGAATAGTAATTTTAACCCCTACGCTATCCAACACTTTCCCTACTGTTGCACTCGCTGGAGTGGGAATAGTAATTTTTACCCCTACGCTATCAAACGCTTTCCCTACTGGTGCACTCTCTGGAGTGGGAATAGTAATTTTTACCCCTACCTTATCCAACGCTTTCCCTACTGGTGCACTCTCTGGAGTGGGAATAGTAATTTTTACTCCTACGCTATCCAACTCTTTCCCTACTGTTGCACTCTCTGGAGTTGGAATAGTAATTTTAACCCCTACGCTATCCAACACTTTCCCTACTGTTGCACTCGCTGGAGTGGGAATAGTAATTTTAACCCCTACGCTATCCAACGCTTTCACCACTGTTGCACTTGCTGGAGTGGGTATAGTAATTGTTACCCCTACACTATCCAATGCTTTCCCTACTGTTGCACTCTTTGGAGTGGGAATAGTAATTTTTACCCTTACGCTATACAACGCTTTCCCTACTGTTGCACTCTCTGGAGTGGGAATAGTAATTTATACCCCTACGCCATCCAACGCTTTCCCTACTGTTGCACTCTCTGGAGTGGGAATAGTAATTTTTACCCCTACGCTATCCAACTCTTTCCCTACTGTTGCACTCTCTGGAGTGGGAATAGTAACTTTAATCCCTACGCTATCCAACGCTTTCCCTACTGTTGCACTCTCTGGAGTGGGAATAGTAATTTTTACTCCTACGCTATCCAACGCTTACCCTACTGTTGCACTCTCTGGAGTGGGAATAGTAATTTATACCCCTACGATATCCAACGCTTTCCCTACTGTTGCACTCTCTGGAGTGGGAATAGTAAATTTTACCCCTACGCTATCCAACGCTTTCCCTACTGTTGCACTCTCTGGAGTGGGAATAGTAATTTTTACCCTTACGCTATCCAACGCTTTCCCTTCTGTTGTACTCAGTGGAGTTGATACAGTAAATTTAAACCTATTGCTATCCTACGGTAAAAATATTGTATAGGTTTTGTTAATAATATGTATATATATATATATATGTATTAAAATTTAAATACATTTTTTAAAAGTTATATTAATTATTTTTTAATGTTACGTTTATTTAAGTATTTTAAATAAGTTAAAAATATTTTTATTTATTATTATATTACTTTTAAATTACTTTTAAGACATTTAAAAAATTCGATATTTTGACAGTCTATATTTTTTACACTCTATATTTTGGAGTCGATATTTTTGTACTTACCTGTTTGAAAATAGGAAGTCGATATTTTGGCAGTCGATATTTTTACCTCGATATTTTGGCATCTCGATATTGTGACTGTCGATATTCTGTCAGTGATCCACCGAAATATTGCGGAGATAATGCAGTGCTAATGGACAGTGAGGGATGTTTTCCTGGATGAAAGAAGGTGGCAACGAGGACTAGATCCTGGAACAGTTATGGATAAGGTTAATATGCAATTGCTTGACTGGGAGGGTGAGCGTCTGGTAATGGGAGACTTTAATTATATTATGAACTATGATATCGATAATACAAGAAAGGGGGGCATTTAAGAGGATGCGTAAAACACGGGCCGCAATTAGAGTAATTGGGCGAATACATGACATAAAAGATGCTTGCCGGGTGTTACACCCTGATGTCTGGGTATACTTACTATTCAGTGGCGCACAAACTGTGCTCCCGCATAGACATGGCCTGGGCGTCGGATAGAATTTTGTCAACAAGTAATATGGAGATATGCCCAAGGGTCACTTCTGACCATAACCCCTTCCTTCTTTCTTTTAAAATTATGACAAGTAAGCAGATTCCTCGTCGTTTTTCATTTCCCAGGCATCTTTTGTTAAACACAGATTTTATATTAAAACTTAAGGCACATATAAAAGATTTTCTTTAAATCATTATTGGCTCAGCTTCACACACTGTGGTATGGTATTCCTGCAAAGCTAGCATCAGGGGCTTCACTCAGCAGTACATATTTAGGCAGAATTATGATGGTAAAAAGAGTACAGAAGAAACTATTGCTAGAATACTGCATGCAGAAAATCAGATGGCTGAAGCACTTCTACAAGGTTCTAGTGCAGTAGAAGAACTGGGCTATATTTTAATTGATCTTAAATCTGCTTTAAAGAATACTCTGAGGGAGAAAAGTTTGATTAAATTGAATAAATATCACTTATCCCAGTATGACGGCGGGGAAGAAATAGGAAAAATACTAGCATATATGGTGGCAGAGGATAAAGCCAAAACGCTAGTCAAGTCTATTAAAGGCCCCAATAATGAGGCATATAATAATCCCCAGCAGATACTTGAGCAATTCGCTAACTACTATAAGGATCTATATACCCCTGAAAATCGACCTGTGTTAGGTGATATATATTCATATTTGCAAACTAATCTAGTGAATTGTATCAAGGATGAACAACTGGATATAATGAATAATGATGTTACATTGACCGAAATCAGACTAGCTATATCTGCTCTGCCATCTGGCAAAGCATCTGGGGAAGATTCAATTCCCTTGGAGTTGTATAAAAGCCCCACTACTTAATATGTTAATCGGACACATTGGACTTGGCGGTAAAGCCCCTGATTCATGAAATTTAACGCAGATCATATTTTTTCTTAAGAAAAATAAGATATCTGATGAATGCGGGTCATTTAGACCGATTTCTCTCATCAATACTGATGCGAAAGTATTCGCTAAAATAATGGCAAACCGCCTCACTCCAATAATTTCTACTTTGGTACCCCCACAACAACACGGGTTTATCCCGGGTAGGGATGTCACGACTCATATAAATAGGCCTTTACAACTTTTGATGTTGCCAGGACTAGATCAACCCCACTCGGTATGATAGTATTAGATGCGGAGGAAGCATTCGACCGAGTGGGGTGGGACTATCTTTGGGCTGTATTGAAGAGTTTTGGGATCAAAGGTCAATACCTGCAGTGGATACAGGCCTTGTATAATAATTCTTGTGCTAATGTCTGCTATACAGGGATACAGTCAGCATAATTCTCTATATCCCGCGGTACCCGTCAAGGGTGACCTTTGTCACCTCTACTATTCACTTTATCTATGGAACCATTTTTAGTGGCATTAAAAAATCAGCCCTGTATTATACCATTTTCATCAGGCCTGGATACCCTCAAAATAACAGTATACGCAGATGATATTGCGGTTTACTCAACCAACATAGTGGAAGCAGTGAAAGGAATTATTGTGGAGGCTAGGGGATTTGGGGTTGTTTCCGGTACAGGTTGAATACAAATAAGACTCAAATAGTAATGAACTATAAACCAACAACTCTGCTACATGGAGTCTGTAAGGCAGCTACTTACCTGGGGATCAAACTTTCTGCCAATCCTGAAGAAATAGCCATATTTAACTATGAACTAATATTAAAAGAGACAGCTATTATATTTAAAAAATGGCACAAGGATCCTCCATGTATAATTGGGAGGATACATTTAATTAAAATGAAGATACTTCCTAGATTTATTTATTAATTTCGATCTATCCCCCCTCTGTATTAGTAATTCTTTCTTTAAACACCTAGATGGTGTATTAAGCAGTTTTATTTCGAGTTACAAAAAAGCACGTTGGGCAATTGAGACATTGAAACTTCCATTTTGTCTTTGAGATCTTGACTTGAGTGTATTTCTGGTCGGCTTTTCTGGTACCTATTCGTAGTTTGTTTAATCCTAGCAATAATCCTTTTTTCTATTATGTTTTTATGTTGGGAGCAGAATCTGAAATGTTTCTGTATCGTATCAATGATCCGAATTTTGCACGAGACATAGTATTCATATGGAGGGCTATCATCATTAAATATAAAATACCGATGTATCATCCTAAATTTCCTTTATGGGATAATCCAGCTCTTCCAGGAATCTTCCATGATGGGGGTGGGTGCCATGGGCTAATTTGGGTATTAAAAATTTAGGTGATCTATATGATTTTACCGGGTTCTCAATGTTTGACAGATTGCAACTTCTTTATAGTCTTACAGAGAGCATGCGGTTAAAATATTATCAAATTTGTGATTATCTTGTACGCCACATGAAGCTTACTGAATTAACAGATTCCAGCTTATGGGACTGTATCTTGTCAGCAAAAGAAAGATAACTGATTAGTGTTGGTTATAAAGGGCTCAATTCTCAGAAAGAAGATGATTGTGGGAGATTAGCTGCACGATGGAGTCAGAAACTGGGGTCTATCATTACTGCTAACACTATATCACTTGCATTTGGCACTATATGTAAGTCAGTACATTCTTCTAGTTTGAGGTTACAATCATACAGAACTATTTGCTCATTGTATTACACCCCTGAACGGATAGCGAAATGGTAATTGGATAATCCAACTAGTGACCGGACCAGATGTCCAAAATGTGACTTATTTGCAGTCGACCTGCTGCACATGTTTTTTCAATGCCCGTCACTAATTGAGTTCTGGCGAGGAGTTGAAAAAATGATATCTCATAAATTAGCTAGACCAATTTCATTTACTGTAACAGATGTGTTACTGGGTCCTCAGCCTGGAGATTCTCCTCAGAGAGGACTTATAAGGTTCTTGCTGGCTTGTGCTAGATTAGCGATAGCTCGAGTTTGTATTGCTCAGTACCCACCATTGACGGTGGAATGGTGGGGTATTGTTAAAGACATATATAATATGGAGCTTGCTTTGGCCAAAATTAGCCAAAATTAGGGGGGCTCGATTGTTATATAAATTGGAAAAAAATCTAGGGAGAATTTGTGTAAATGCAAAGAGAAAACATATTGTGACAATGTGAACACATGTTTTTAAAGACACAAGGTAGTCACATACTGTGCATGTCTTATATTGTCTTTTTTGTGTTTTCCCTTCTGTAACGGAAAGTCACCTTGTCAACTATGTGTGGATGTTTGGACTAAATTGACGATTTAGGGTTTCCACATTACGGGGAAAGTCACTCATTTCAAGGCACTTAAACTTATTTGAACGTATAAACTGTTACTGTCTTCCAAGGTTGACAGTATTGTTTGTATCTTTCCCAGCCATGAGGAAGTCGCAGGATAACTCCCATTGGCGACAAAACATGTGTCGGCTGGTTTTCGTGTGTTGCTTTGAATAAACAACAAGAATATACGGAAGATTGAACTTTGAGACTTTTGTTTTTGGAACCTCTTATAAACTTTCAATGGATTGACACTTCGTTCACGTGTGCCCGGGACTTACGTGCTATTACCACATATAAGGCATTCCTCATTGCCGTGGTCACACCTCTGTTGTGGGCACAGAGGCTCTGTGCATGGTGAAAAGTGTTTCACCATCTTGGATTGAGGCGGAGAGGACACATTGGGATTGTTTGAAGGAGGGCACTCGGGAAGTGCTACAAATTCTTGGGAACATTTGTACTATGGTTAGGGAGTGGCCAGGAGCCATCCCAACCCACATGCTGCTGCTAGGCATAAAGGTAGTACCCTCATCTGAATACTTTTTTGACCGGTGGAAGATCAGAAGAGGAGTGGACTTCCTTTCTATGACCTGAGAAGGTCCTAGAAGGCTGTGCTCAGCCTTTTATAACCGGGAAAAAGAAGTGGACTCTAAGGGTCATACAACTGACATCCTGTTTAAGCTAGAGGGACAGAACAAGCTACAAGAAGCCTTTCATGCAACTTCCCAGCTGTGGAGTTCCAACTGGACCTATCAAGTACTATGCTGCTGGTTTCTGCTGGAGTAAGTCTTGATCACCAAGTGCTGTCCCCAAGGTCCCCTAGACCCTTGGCGGGTGTCAAAGTAAACTACTCCCAACTTTATCTGAAACCTGGGGCTTAGAAACTTTCTGACTGCAAAGACCTCAGATGATAGGGAACATCCTGCTAAGCTGTTCTGATGAGGGTGCATTGCCATTGGGCTAAAGATTTAGTCTGCTCCTACTCAAAGTTTTTTCATAGCAGGACATCTGATTTGATGGCACCTCAAAGAGGAGGTATCCAACCTTGTGGAGCCCTCTTCAGCTAAAGTATTCAGCCCTGCTGAGCTGGAAATATCTGAACTCTAAGAAAGACGCTAAGTCCAAATGTAGAAATCTTCACTGGGCAAAGGCACCAAAATATCAGACTGGCCAGGGATCATCTCTGGGAATGAAATTCAGATTTCTACCACTAGGAGCTTTACTTCTAAAATTCAACAGTTTCACAGAGGCCTTGTCCAGCAGGTATCCAACAATGTGGAGTCATCCTCTGTTACAGCCTGCTAACTTGCTCTGCTGAGGTTTATTGACATCCATTTTAGAAACTAGTGGGCTGATTTAGAGTTTGGAGGAGGTGGTACTCTATCACAACTGTACCTTCACCCACCTGATTATTTCAGCAACAGAGACTACTCTGTCTCAATTACTGATATATTCCTCCAGCGGCCCGGTGAAGTAAGGGCCATCTAAGGTTTGACCAATCAACTGCCCCCACCAGTTTACATTGGAGAGTCAAATTGCCACTGTCTGTCACAATAGGGTAAAACCTGGATGTAAGATGCAGTGAAAACTGCAAAATTACCCCAACACCATGGGAGATAACTTCCATTGTGTGGGAGCCATTTGTTTTTTGTACTTAAATAAAAATCCAGCTTTGGGATTTTACTTTTGTAACTACAAAAGCATATTAAAAGAGTGACAGGCAAGAGCATCATGTTGATGGTACTTTTAATACATTCACAGGAACTGCTGTGCCAGCATTTCCTGTCAATGTTAAGAGATCTTCTCTGGGCTGGCTGAGATCATCTATAAAGTTGGAGTACAGTTACTCCATCAAGATGAATGATTTTACTCTGTAACCATGACTGGGTAAATAACCTACCCCGAAGTCTAAATCAGGCCCCAAGTCAGAACTTAAAACTTTCGACAGATTGAACCTTATTTTTATATCCACTGAGGTCCGCCTCAACATACATCAAGGTACTGGTTAAGCTTGACCAGATAACCAAGGTTGGTGCTTAATGCTTTCTGGAGTTATTTTTACACCTGAACTTCAAAAACTCTGACTTCCTTTATTTGAGTATTTTGTTTTGGTGTTATTTTTTAAATTACATTTACTCTTCGTTTTCTAAGTTAGTTTAGGATGTTTCATGTGTTGTTTTTTGACTTTATTACTGTTTTGGTGCCGCATAAATGCTTTACGAATTGCGTGTCTTCTTTGATACCAAGGCCCCCATAGACCTCCTCCGACACTCTACCTCACTTGGGTACCGCAACTCATTATAATATATGATTCAATTGCACTGTTGTGGGTGATTAGTTAAGGGGCTGGTAATTCCTAGATGCCATATAGCTGTGAATGTGCATCTCCATCACAACTTACAGATATTGTAATAAATCAGCTGCAAATATATGCTAGAATATTCCTTTATATACTGATCCTGAAAGCACCTGCTGTTAATTGTATTGTAATTTAGACTATTGTTTGTTCGAATTAGCTAATGTAGAATTCTATCTGATCCTTCCCCCCTGTGTTGGAAGGGGGCTGATTAGTAAGTATGGGTAGCTACCTACAGTTAATAATAAAACAACAATCACAAATAAGGTCCAGTAAAGTCTCAATAAATGAATCCTTGCTCAACCCTTGGTAGCTTGGCAGACGAGCAGTCAGTCTTAACTGAGGAGACAGGGATGTAAAGCATTTAATATCACCTCACCAAAACATTAAATTATCAAATGACAAAACACAATAAAAATCTGACACTAATTATATAATTATAGATAATATTTGTATCTTTACAATGAGACCAAAGTGACAAATATCCATTGTAGGGAACCGGAGATATGAGTTTTTAAAGTTAAAATTTAAAAAAATTATTTCTAGCACCTAAAAGTGTAAAGCAAGAAACTGCGGTAATCTGGTCGCAGTGAACTGGACTTAATCAAAGTTTCAGGCTGACCACGAGGGAGCCCCGGTTGGATACGATGATGGTCAAGTTTTATCTTCTGACACTTTTTTGGAGCTTTTTTTTTTGGTGCCGAGCCATCGGGTCCTCATATCCAGATTTCGATTCCACGACACTGGCCTGCTGCAGCGTGATTCATCTGTGAGTCCTGGAGGTCTTTGTCATCGATGGTAAGGAGCTCCAGAGCTTTTAGTGGGTCAAACCTGTGAGGTCAGGCCGAGTCGCACCTCAACGACGCCAGCTTGACTCTCATTGTCGATGCTGGTCATCTCATGGAGCTTTTTAACAAAAGTTGGCAAGAAGTTCCCCAAACCTTTGGATCTTCCTCTGAAAGGTTCCATAAGGGTCAGAAAGGGTCCCCAACACCAGGGTTCATAAGCTCTGCCTTGCCTCCTGCGGCCTGAGACTCCAACTCCTGCAATGCGCCCAGTCAATTCAAGTAAAATCCAGGTGAAGCTGGTTATCTGGAGTTTGCATTGAGGTGAATGCTGCAGGTGGCTTCTTCCAGTACTTTCCTACCTGTTGCTGCTCAAGGAGTCCACTCCTTATCTTTCAAGACAGGCAAAGTCCATATGTTGGTGAGCCTTTAGAGTGCACCAGATGCAGTCCTTCTGAATGCAATCCTCTCTTGTGCAGTCTAAGGGTCCAGCAGGGCAGTCCTTCTTCTCTAGATGTTTTCAGGTGTGGATCTGAGGTGCATTGCAGCTCTCCAATTTTTATTCAATATTCTGGAATGGCAACTTCGAGAGTGGTGCACCCCAACCAGTGGGGGTTTAAGTTGTCATCCTCTTTTATGACCACGTCCTGAAAAATGTGGTATTTTCAGTCCCAACCCACAAGTGTGGCTAACTTTTCCATACTCTCCCCTTCCAGCCCCTCTCCTAATCTAATTATAGGGGCTCCCTTCTGAATGGGGATCAAGGAAGTAGGGATGGGCCTGGTTCCTGTGCTATTTGGGCTTCTCCATTTGAAGACCAGCTTTTCTCCCCAGCCTCCTTCCTGACATCTGCAGGCAGCAGTTCTCCTCTCACCAGATGGCTGCATTGTTTGAGCCCGTGGCCTCTTCATGTCTAATAAGGGAGCAGCTTGGCTTTGGCTGGCTGTCAAAGGCTGGCCAATCAGAAGAGGCTGCTACAGGAATGTTTTTGGTAACTTCAGGAAAGCAAGTGCTAAAACTACTTCCCTGCAATATTCATGATAAATCCAACATTGGCAAGTTCTTGGAATTATTGTAAATAATATTTTAATATTTGAATTAAGTTGTTAGTTCACTCCTGTCAAAGGTTAGACTTCATTAAAGTTTAACCTCTTCAGTGCTGCGCGAATTTCGCTGCAGTGCTGAAGGGTCATAAATCATATTGACTCATGACGGAAATGTTCCGTCATCAGCACCGGAGCACCGACGCTGATGACGGAACCGTTCCGTCATGAGCATGGAAGGAGTTAATAAAGCCCTCCCATGGTAGCATATAGAGTTAAACGCACTACTATGGGGAAAAATGACTTTGGCTGTTTTACCCTCACCAGGGCATATAAAACATATTTTATAATGTCCCTGCTTTTTATTACAAGGTGCCCTACTCTTGTGGCACCTAGAGCAGACCTTAGGGTGACTTATATGTAATAAAAAGGATGTTTTGTACTTTGGGAGTACTTTTAATTCTCTTTTTTATTATTAATATTTTGTCAAAGGAAAGAAATCCTTAGACATTTTAATCTTTAGTATTTTTACAATACAAAAAATTACAAACCAGATACTATATAGTACACAGCAGAGATTAATACATGAATAATTAAGCAAAAGAAAAAGAGAAGGGAGTGATCAAATTCATGATTTATCATATAATTCTAAGCAAATCTATTTCATGTACGATCACATTTCTGTAAGGAGCGCACACCTCTAACTCTGGCCGAGGCCATTTCCCTCTCATAAATTTCTTTCCTAATTACCCACCATTCTGCTGCTCTAGGAGGTTTTGACGAAATCCATGTCCTTGCTATGCAAAGTCGAGCAGCCAATAAGATAATAGAAAAAAGGGTTCTAAAGCCAGAGTTTGCTTCCACCATATAACCTAGCATAATCTCATTCTCTGTAAGAGAAAGGTCCACCCCTAACGGCTCCCAGTGATTTGTTTTATTTCATACCAGAATTTCTCAAGCTAGGGACGAATCCCAAATGCCTAGAGACCCTAACGGGTGATGGTTCGCGCTTTACAAATGTGGATTATTATTATTATTATTATTATACATATATGTAATGTTTGCAGCAATCACTCCACATTGCAGACAAAACCGCCTATCTCCCTCATCTCCATGCTCTGTCTGATCCCAATTTGCTATCCTGTCTGGAGTGTAATATAGCATGCAGATTGTGTGAAATTGTTGTACTAGTGGAGTGAGATGACCTATCCAGAGTATCTAATGCAGTAGTTAACTCAGTAGGAGTAATATCTGCACCTAGGTCATTGCTCCACTTAGTGACAAGCCTCTGACTATCATCATTCCTATATAGACAGAGCTGAAAATATATGGCACTAATTAGTAGTTTCTTAGATACATCATGTAGACATGCCAGTAAGTCAGAGCCATCACGTATCTTTATCCCTGGCTGCCTCAGGAAATGGTCTCTAATCTGTATATATTTAAAAAATAGTTGATGCATGAGTTCCAAAGAGATTTGTAGAATTTCAAATGTTTGAAAGCTGTTTGAATCATACAGTTGCCCAATCCGCTCAACCCCATAACTTACCCAAAGCCTGACAACTGAAATATCGAATATTTCTAGGAGCATCGGGTTACCCCACAAAGGAAAATTAGAATACATTGGGGACAGAGAGCAGTAAGCTAGAATTTCCTGCCATATGTACGCTATATTCCTGATTGTCTTAAGCAGACTCTTTTAAAGTAATTGGGGTCATTAATATTATCCAGAAACATTTTGCTATCAGATCCGAGTGCAAAGTGGAATCAGAAATCTTGATTCTTAGTTGACAAAAGACTGCAAAGGCAGCCTGAAAACGCCACCCAGAAATATAATTTATAATCTACAAGTTAGCACCCTCCCTGAATATAGGGAATTTAAGAAATCGTATTACAAGGCGTGCCTGCTTGTACGCCCCTTCTAATTTCTAAAAGGAAAAATTAGGAGCACACAAAGGAATGACACGAAACAGGTATAAAAATGTTGGTAGTACTGTAATTTTGATAATGTAATACCTTCCAATTATACAAATTGGTAGTTTGTGCCAGCTCTTTAAACTTTGGATAGCAGACTGCAACGATGGTTCCTAATTTGGTCTCCATAATTGCTCAACATGCGGAGGATCCATACTCTGAGGTAGATAAAGGTCTAACTAACACCCAAGATCGGTCTATCAGGATGGAAGTTCAGAAGTACGTGTGTTTTATTGACATTCAACTTGTAACCAGAAAGGCTTCCACATTTTGGTGATTTGGATCGGATTGAGTCAAATGCCATCGTCATATCAGGGGAGAAAACAGCTATATCATCTGCATACACAGTGACCTTTAGCTCACATAGCCTGGATCGTAATGGCAAGATATGTGTATTAGAGTAAAGTGATCATACAAACTGCTCAATATATGGTGCAAATAGCAATGGGTGGAGAGGATAGCCTTGATGAGTACCACAATATAGCCGAAAGGAAGTATAATGCAAGTTGGCATAAATTAAGTTAGCCTGTGGGTTATTATATAAGGCATGTATCCATTTGCCATATCAACCCCCCTAGACCATTAGCCAGGAAGGTTGGCCATAAACAGTCCCATACAATTTGATTGAGTGCCTTTTTGATTTCCAGCAGTACCATCCCCATATTAAATGGAACCTTCTTTGGCCGCTATTGCAGTGCCAACGTGGCCTTAGTGTCTCTACCTGCTATGAACCCATGTTGCTGGCTCGAGGCTGGCATCATGGGAGCTAAACGGATTGCAGAGAATTTAGCAAAAACCTTGGAATCCGTATTTATAAGGGATATTGGATGATAAGATCCACATTCCTCAGGTGGTTTACCTTTTTTTAGAAAGTAAGACGATATTGGTCATATCCCACGAGCTAGGTACCTCCACGCTAATCCCTATCTGATGTATAACTTCACTTAGTAATGGCATTTAGATTATTAACAATTTTATAAAACTGGATTGGTAACAAATCATCCCCTGCAGCCTTGCCAGAAGGTAGTACAGCCTGGGCAGCCAACATGTCATCATGCTTAATATCTTGATGAAGAGAGGCAGCTTCTTCTTCACTCAAACAAGGTAAATTGCACCCTTTTAGATATTTAGACAGCTCTTCTTCAATAGGTGAATTGGTCTGGGCGTAAAGCTTTTGATAAAACTGGGAGAATTGTTCTACTATTGAATGAGGTTGTACATGTAACAATCCGTCCTTTCGTTTTATAGCCTTTGTTTGTCTTTTTGATTTCTTATCAGCAAGTTGATAAACCAACACTCTCCTGACCTGTTTCCCGTATTTTTATTGAAGAGAACAGTGCTTGTTAAAACTAGCAGCCGTCCTCTCTTTTAACATCCACCCCACAGGTGAGCGTTTATCTATCAATGGAGTATACAGCTGTTCTTGATTTGGGCCCCCTACCCTAATTTCCTCTGCATGGAGAATTTCTAACTGCATTTGCCATGATAAGTGGCTTTCGTATTAGTTTACCTGGTATTATTTTGTTGCAAAATATACCGTTGAGTAATACCTTGCACATAGGCCTTCATTGTGCCCCATACCATAAAAGGGGAGGCAGTGCCAACATAGCACTGTAGAAATTCTGCTAGAGAATTTTGAGTAAATGAGACAAAATAACCATCCGTCAGCAAATATAGAGGGAGTGAAAATGGCCATCTTGTTTTATCTGCTACCTTATTGGAAAACAAGCAAGATAGGATTATGGTCCAAGGTTATCATGGGGCAAACCTCCATATCGGCGGAGAGTAATATATTTTTATTGACCAGAGCCATGTCAATCCTAGAGTACAGTTCGTTTGGAGTGGAGTAGTAAGTATACCCTGGCAATGCAGTATTAAGTGTCTGTCATGCATCCCAAAGGCAATGCAGTCAGGCCAGCTCTAAAATGGAATATCTGACTTTCACCATTCTTGAAGTAGCCTCCCCAGTTTGTGGAATCAATGCCATAATTCATAGTGCAATGAAAATCCTCCATAACTAGAGGGGCACCCTGCCAATCCAATAGCTCTAGCAGCAGAGCGACAATAATGGCAGGGTCATCAACATTAGGCCCATTACAGCGCAAAATCCATATTTTGCATAATTAATTTCTAACTGCTCGATTGCCTATCTACTTCGATGATCAGCAGAGACCTTAAGGGTACTGTGCTTTGTCAGTTTATCCATCAAGATGGCCACCCCTCTTATCGAGGCATTCTGAGATGTACAAACAATTGTTTCATAGCCTAGCTGTTGAAGCAAGCCCCTATCCATATAAGCCAAGGTGGGTCTCAGTGAGAAGTACAATGTGGGCCTATATAATTAAAGTTAATCCCGCACTAGCTGACCTTTGCTAGTGTTGTTCAATTCTGCTACTTTACAACACATACACCTGATTATCCTCATTGCAAAGCACTGTTATTCCGACTAAAATCGACAGGGAGTACCACTCTCTAACACTTTGCCCTAGATCATTTAGATAAAAGAACAGAATTCAATATAGGAGTGTACTCACAATCATTGCCCTATAGGACATTATTCTATCATGGCTTTTAAACCCTTTGACATTTTCTCCCCCTCTACTAACTAGCCAGGCACCACCATTGAGCGCCCGCCCCATTACTCAACCTAAAGGTAACCAAAAACGTGGAAGTAAGCTGGAAGTCCTGCTTCTTGTGGGTACTACCAACCTCCCCTGTCACAAACCCCCCTACCAGTGTACTGAAAAAGGAATCATCCCACCATGCGTCTGTTGGTGGTTGACAGCCACCATGGAGCATGCCACCTGGAACCCCTCCACAGTGCTCACAGTGCATCCATATATAACCAAAAGAAAATCTTGCAACAAGAAAAAGAAAGAAAAGAATCAAAAAGGAGAGAGCAGATAGAATGGGAAAGTAATAAAGAAGTAAAAAGATTTTTGAGGCATAAGCCCAGTTAAAATGATTTTAAGAAAAGAGATCCAAGCTACTCTGAGAGACCCTTCCCTCGTCCTTGGCTATTTCATAGTGCCATGCTGCCATTGGTTTAGAGCTTGCTTTGCCTCTAGGTCAGAATGAAAAATCTAAGAATGCCCATCCTTGATGACCTTCCGACGGGCTGGTTCCTGCAGAAACACCTGCTCCCGAGAAACAATGAGCTGTTGCATCTTCCACCGTCTGTCCATGGTGCTTTTGCATAAATCCGATCTCACAAAGGGGCATATTAACGTGCTTAGCGATAATTATATTATGGCAGGCTATCTCTGGTATTTATCGCCCTGCTAGTGCGTTATTAACAACTCGTTACTCCAGGGCGATAAAAATTCCAGAGATAGCGAGGGTATAGCCCTTTTGCAGGGAACATCACTGGCTTTCCAGCGATGTTCCCTATAAAAGGGCGATAACCTTGCTGATACGACCCACAGGGCAGTATCAACATAATCCACCCCCTATGTTAGGGATGGCTAAGTCAAGATTTTAGCAGATGTTAGGTTTTGGCAAAAACAGAAGTTTTCGCCAAAATCTAATGTGTACTAAAATCATATGGGCTGCCTTGTAAATATCGTGATGTAAACATTAGCCATATTTGCAAGGTAGTCTATCTTGGGTACGCCCAGGAACGCCCACTTTGCATCTCATTGGAGATGCAAAGTGAGGCATTGGGAAAAAGGGTGCTAACATGTGATTATGCATATTAGCACCCTCTTGTAAATAGGGCGCTAGTTTTATCTCCGCTTTTTTGGCTTTGTAAGCCAAAAAAGCGGAGATAAAGCCCTTGTAAATATGCCCCAAAGATGGAAATGTATTCTACCATAACAAGCATAACTGGACGAGCTTTGATAGCAATGGCCTGTTGCAGAAGAAAGTTTCCAATGAAGATTAGGGATGGGCAAGGATGTCAGGAGATAATCCGATCAACGTGATTTGCGAAGATTGGCAGCCTGTGAGCCTTCTATACTTGAGAGTCCCCGTCCCAATATTCTAAATCCGGGATTGCTTTCTTAAATACCTCCACAACAAATGCTTGCAATTTAGACTCCTCCTATCCTTCTGGCAACTGAACAGCCTTAAGTTATTTTGACGCTGTCGATGTTCCAGAACTTTCCCCAGTAAGAATGATAACGGGTTATCATGAGTTTGATGGTGAGGGAGGAAAAAGGAAAATGGCAGATTGACTCATTCCAAAGGGGGCATATACCTCAAGCACCTCTGTAGTGCCACACTATTCCACTGCAAAATGTAGTTCAGCCTCTGGTATATCTTGGACAAGAACCAAGAAAAGAATACAAAATAAATATCGGAAGCTTGAGAAGATACATTTGCTCGACTCGATGTTTGGCTTGTACACAAAGACATTCTGGAAGCTGACTAGACATGCCCGCCAGCTCATTGGGCCCAGCTGTCTGCCTCGCACTGGTCAAGCCTGTTCCCAGCTCGAGACATGTCTCTGCAGAAAGCTATTGAGCCGAAGGACAGACACGCTGCCTGGATTTCAACCACAGCGGGCCAGCACCTACTGGACCTATATTTGCCGATGAAAGCTCTTCTGCAGTTCTCCACCCAAGCGGGCCGAAGTTCTGGGCTTTGAAAAATGCCACCTCCCATGTGGGGAAACTCATCTTAAAATTGTTGCGATCAGGCAAAGCAGAGGTTCTTCTGTGCACCGCCTCTGAGGTGCTGATTGTCCGCACTCTGCTTAATGCAGTTCAACTCGACTGTGAGGAAAACAAATAGAGCAGCAAAGAGTCTTTTTTGGGCTCAGAAAACTTTCAGGGTAAAGAAATGGTGGATACCATGAACAGACAGCTCAAAAGTTGCTTGGTGGAGACTCTGCAACAAGCTAACATCACTAGTGACAGTACTACCGCTTGGTGTCTGGATACTGTTTCTACGTTATTGTTACAATCTCAGTCACTGGTCAAAGCAACAAATGCTCAGGAGGAGGGGCGTGGTAGCGTAAGCTGCTCCAACTCACGGGTCTTGTATCCAGCAGCTGTATTAAATGCATCTGGCCCGATGGGGTAGAGCTTCCACTGAATGAGGACACAATGCTCATTAACCTAGATGAACAGATACGGAATTGGACTACATCGATGTTCAACAATGCAGATAGCATGCCGACCTCATCTTTTTTACTACAGAGTACAGTCTGCACCCTTCCAGACTTAAGTTAGGATTTTGTCTTAAGTCTGTCTTAAGTCTGTCTTAAGACAAAATCCTAACTTCTGTAAATACCAAAAGCAGTAAGTTTAGGATTTTGTCTTAAGTTAGTTCTGTGAATCGGGCACTGAGTGGCAGCGCAGTCAAAGATATCATAGTGCCACTGTTACACGCTCAAAGGGGGGAGTTGATGGAAGACCCCCCATGCAAATGGGTCACCTACAAAGGGGAAGATAAGGCAATGATATCCAGACTTTTGAACTACGGACAAGGGTGTGGGGCTCAGATCTTAATTTTACTGCATGATCAGAGGCATACGACGCTTCAGGGAGTCTAATGAAAGGCACCCTGCATTACCTGGCTTTTCTTCTCTAGCAACGGGTGAAACTACCACCCCAAACGGCATTATAAGTATGCAGGAACCTTTGCTTTTTTCAATGCTTCAGGCCCAGCAGGATCAAAGGGCTGAGGCGCAAGAACACTAAGCAGTCGGAGCTGATAATCTTTTCATTCAGCAGTCACTATCCGAGGTGACTAGTAGAGTGGCATCGCTGACCCCTGATATGGTAGAGCTACAACAGCGTCTTGCAAATAATGAGGAGATCACGACATCTACATCTAGAATATTCAAAACTCAGGAGCACTTTTAATTCTCAAGTTGAATATATACAGCCTGCCTGAAAGGCAGGGCTCGCTTTAAAATTACACCAGGCACCACAAAAGTTCACATCTAAGTGTACTAATTCCACTGGGGTCCCTTAAACTATATGCCTTCAGATATACAACGGATTTAAAGTTAGGTTATCTGAGCCAATTGTAAATACATCAATTATCATTTACTTTTTAAGGAGAGCGCACTGGCTGTGAGCCCGATTAACAGAGCGCAGGACACTTTCAACGTCAGTAATCACCAATATCAGTACAAAAAAGAGTGTGGCCAGCGCAAAAAGAATGTCTTTTCTGCATCCTGTTTCTAAAAAACAAATAAAGCTTCTTAAAAATGTTTCTCCACTCTGTACCAGAGCTTCCATGCAGTTGGGCTCAGATAATTTGAGTGATTCACCCTAAGACGGATTGTGCTTACGTCTTGAGGTGAATACCTACCCCCTTCAGCGGATACCCCAATTTCCTACAGCTGTCAAAATGTTTACAGTTTAGTCAAATGATATAGTGAATTGTAAAAGGACAATGATAGATAAAACAAATAGCTGGGTTGTGGAACAAGAGCAAAAAATGTCATATTCAGTGCTGTGAACAGTGGGAATGTTTCCACCCTTTCACTCCACTGTTAGATTTAGCATCTTCAGAGATTGTGCTGTTATATTCATTTCAACAGGGATTGAGAAATTTGGGTTGAGATCTGTGTCAGATTGGTGTAGGTGGCCAACCAAAGTGTCTGCTGGTTAGCTCCTCAGTTGAGGGAGTCTGTTTTTGTTTTTTGGGTAGCACATCAAATTGTTTAGCTGCTTCTGTGACAATGACAATGACAAAGGCTAATAAATATTTTTTATATCATACATACATTTCTGATTCTAGGCACTGTCTGTGATTAGTATAGATTTATTTTAATATGTGCCTCCATACGTTTTGATTAAGATGGCAGCTGTGCACTTGCATTGCTGCTAGAGGGTAGTAGCCCTTTAACGTTGTTGATATCATTGCTTGTGCAAAATCAGTAATGCTTCTTGTGTATTCTAATTATTTGGTTTTTGTTTGATTCGTTTTGAAAGTTCATGGAGGTAGCACTTTTCTTGTTATGGAAGCAAGGCATATATTAATGGTGTATTTGTGTTATAGTACTGGAGAATTATATTATATATTTGGACAAATGGCAGTGGGCAGGACTTACATTTCCCAACCACAATCCTTGTTTGGCAATGTGTTAGGTTTCATAGGTTATTAATTGTAGCATAAACAATGTTTTTTGCATTATTTTCATTATCATGTATTAAGCATTATCATTAGTACGAATATATCTGTTAGAAGTGCTTTCTTTACTGGAGGTGTATCCTCAATAACTTAAAAGAGGTTTCCCCATTTGTGATGTAATATATGATGTCATTCCAACATTGTTTCTGTGGAGTGGACTATCTGATTAGTAAAATATATGTTATTTATATGTAAATTATATAAACAATTTTATGACATTTATAAAACATATTTTACATTTTTTTATTATTATTTATTCAGGTTGTTGGGACTTGTGTTTGTTGGAGGGTTTACCTTGTCCTTCTTTTTGTCATTATTCTTTTTTCAGATTTAAGGTTAAGTAGGAGCAAAGTAGTGTTGATGTGGGTGGGAAGAGAGTCACAGATGGCTGTTGCTTTAGCGTGAGAAGTTGCTGATCGTCACACGAGTGCTGTCGTGTGAAGAGCAGGTCTCTCTTTGTCAGTCATTACAAGCGGCACATTCTTGGAGTGGAAATGTTACTTAGTGGTTTAGAGGAGAACAAACTTCAGGATGTTTACCTCTTCTTAATGGGAACTCTTAATGATGCCAACCAAGGGCCCGCAACCTGTGGGACACCTCTTGGGGATCAGGAACCAATCCAGCAGAAGCCAGCAAAAGTGCTCTGGAATGTACACTCAGGTCCAGTTGGTGCTGGTTATCTAAGCAGTTACATGAAGGCCTCTGGCTGGGTCCCTGTAGATCCCACATGAGGTCAACCAACTCACCCTTGGAATCAAGCAGGTCCAATGTTCCTTCTTCAGACAGCAAGGTAGTCCTTCCAGCAGCTGGGCAGTTTTCTTGCTTCAGGGCAGTCCTTCTGAATCTTCCACAGGTCTAGCAGTGCTCCGATGAAAGGTCCTGAAGGTCCGACTTTCATACCTGGTACCAGAACTTTTGTCACTAGGTGACAAGGGCAGGTTATGTGTGCTCCAGGGAGAGTCCTTTGAAATGTAATAGAGGCAGGGTAAAACTCCTCCCCATCCATCATGTTGGGAAGACCCTCCCCCCTTACACATAGGCTCCTTTTTTTCTCACTATCTGGAAGCAATACACAAACGTCAACTGGGAAGCCATTCATTGTCAGATGGCACAGGACACTTGCAGAAAGGCACATTTGCTTTGAACAAGAAAAATGGCAACTTTCTAAAAGTGAAACTTTTGGAATTGCAACCTAAAATCTGATTTACCATTAAAGGGGTTTTTAAATTACAATTTATTTGAGTATCAGCATAAATTTTCTTCTTGTTCCCAGTCTGACTTTAGGACTAAATGCAATGAGGCAACCCAGTATTAGAATATGGGAAATAAATGCATTACAACAGTGAAAAACAACTTTTTTTTTTTCACTGTTAGAGCATGTTAAACCGACATTTTAAATGCCATGCGTCCTGCTCTTGGAGCGTTGAGGGCCTATCCTTGGGTAGTATTAAAAAGGAAGGTTTGAGCCAGGTAAAAGGTTCATTTTCACAGGTTGAAAAAGCAATTTAAAATTACACTACATGCTTCAGTGGCAGCCCTGAGATATGTTTTGAAGGGCTACTATGGTGGGTGGCACAATCAGTGCTGCTGCCCACTAGTAGCATTTAATTTACAGATCCTGAATACAGACAGTGCCAACTACTAGGGACTTATTAGAGAGAGTTGAAGCGATTAGCACAGTTTAGCAGGAGTTAAGTCCACGGCGTTCTAATGCCAACAAAAATTAGTTCAGCAAAAATCAGGGAGTGAAGGAAAAATGTTTGGGGGAATACCACACCAGGACCAACAGCGCTACCTTGCTGGGCTGAAGAAACATGCTTCCCTTCAGCAGAAAATCTGTTTCATCAGGACTTCGGCAAGAAGGTATCTGGCCTCATGGAGACCCTGTCAGACACAGCCCACTGCCTCTTCCTGTTGGCAGATGTTAAATTTCAAAATAGAGACTATATCCAAAGGTAAAAAATCTTGACTGGGCGAAGGCGAAAAAGTATTTGACGGCAAGACATCTTCCTTGGGTTTGAAATTAAAAATGTTCTGCTCGGAGTCTAAAGGTAAAGCCTCCAACTGGGCTGAACCTGGTTGGTGTATCCTACCTGTACTCCTTCACAGTTAGCCTGAAATAACGCCTAGGTCCGGTACAATTACAACCATTAACTAGCCTTGGTGCTTTCTGCTTTTTGGTGCTATTTTCACCTAGGATTTAGAAAATTCATATATTCCACTAGTTGGAATTTTGTAATTTTGTTGACATTTTCCTTATTACATTATTCTCTGTTAATATATATTAGAGTGGGATTTTTATTGTGTTGTGTTTCTGAATTTTTAATTGTCTTTCCCTTTCTAAATGCTTTGCAAAATTTCTTAAATTAAGCCTTTCTGCCGTATGCCATAGCTAACAGGAGTTGCTCTCAGATTTGAGTTACTGAAATCTTTAACTGACCCCAACAAGATAGCAGCCTCATTACTTGTGGTTGACTATTTGCCTTCCCAACTAATTGTGCACTTTCTTGAAATATGTGTATTTCTTCTCTTTGTTTCTCCATGGTTCAGCTAGACTTCCTAAGGTGAAAATAACCTCTATGTGAAAGTCGTTGTAATTATGTTACATTTTACTTTCAACATGTTCTACTTTTAAATACCATGCAGCCTGCCTTGTTCCCTGTAATGCCTTCTCAGGGGTGACCTATTATTATATTTTTTTTAAATCTTTTTATTGCAATAACAAGCTCCATAACCTAGCACATCAGGTAACATCTGAAGTTCATTGGCAAATACAAGCATAATCAAGCATAAAATCACAATAACCAAGTTGGCCTACATACTGGAAGCAAGTCCCGAGCCACCCATCCAGGTAACATTAAAGGCGTCCCAAATCCATCAGGACACAAACCACCCCCTTGCAAATCAACTGCCACCACCGCTCCCTCCCTTTCCTTCCAATTCCAGCGCATGCCCATCATGATTCTTAGCTGTAGTTTGTTCCGTCCTGGGGGAGTAGGGTAATCCACAGTCTTAACAGAAACAGAGCACACAGGACCATAAATCCATGAACATACATTACATTACTCCAGTGGAGACCCAGGCTGAGTGTCCAACCATTCCCCCCTGTAGCACCTCCATGCCTCCCATATTTTCTCCCACTTCTTGGGGCAACCTCGGCTTTTGTAGATAACTTTCTCAGCCCTCTGGCACCAGTCCAGACCTATTAATATTTAAACATAAGGTTTTCCCCTTTCAAAAAAGGTTTAATTTGGTAGGTCAAGCTGAAAGGTTAAACAGTGGCTGCAGTGCTGGAGCGGTAGACCTAGAGTCATGTTAGTCTGGTCAAACTAGAGGGTGGCATAGTAATGCTGTGTCCATATACGTGACATTTAATTTTCCAAGGCATGGTTGTACTTTGGGCACCGTATACTAAGGTCTTATAGGATCTTTGAGTATGCCAGTTAGAAGTGAACCAATTTTGACAAGTTTAAGAGGTCAGAGTACATGCACAGGGGCCTTTTAAACAGGATCCCAGTCCATAGTAAAAAAACAGCAGCATCAGTATAAAGAAAATGAGGATGAGCACCAAAAAAAGAGACACTTTTCACCTGAAACTAAAGCATATTTAAAGTTCATATTAAAGTTGCAAATTGCAGTAATGGTTCCTAGTTACACTTGTAATTATGGGCCCAAAGAGAGCTAGCAAATTGACAGGGAGAGCACGAGGCAGGAAATTGTTTGTGGCTATGGAGGTTGCTCCCATAAAATAGAGAACAACTTTGAGCTTTCTTGCACTACACCCATACCCTTGAGGCACGCTATTTCCAGTCAACTCACACAAAAAATGCTAACATGATGCCAAGGACAGGAGAGAGACCTGTTCCTCACACCAGAACACAGTTATGGTCAAATAAATAACGGCCCTGACACAGGAGAGTCATCTAGGTGCGTCACCTCTTGACCAGGCCTATACCCTTAGTTGTTGTCAGTTCAACACCCTTCCCTTGAAGTCCAATTCCAGCTCCTAGTGTTTCTTTGATGATACTGAGTGTTATATATAGGGTGTGGTTATGTGCGGGTTTCCAACTCCTATCATCCCCCACAACAAATTCCAGCGATTGCATCTTTTCTTCTCAGTATGGGAAATACCTGCACAGTCCGGTTAATAAGGGATTCTTTTCTGTGAAGGAATTTTCTGATTCTGGGGAAGAAAACTCCTAATATTTACCATTTGCTCAGAGTAGGCGGAAGGTGTCAGCAGGATGGACAGTCAGAAGTGAAATTGTGTAGTGGGGCGGAGGTGGTGGGGGGACAAAGGTCAGAACAGGTGTGACCCTGTCTGGTGCTGTAGGTGTCGGGCAAAGACAGCAGGTAACATTGTCTGGTGTCGCTGGCCTGGAATTGGTGGGCCCAGATTCTACGAACCAAATTATTCTTGCCCAGGAGGCACTCATAATTGCAGGTGGCAGAAATTCACCTAGAGTTATCACTGTGGAAGAAATTCTACCCCTGGTAATGCGGGTCTCAATTTCCAATAATGGATGTTCTGCGAACACAAAAGACACAATTTCACGATAAGTAGTGCCTTTTGACTGTTGGGCATGGTTGATTTTGGAAAAAGAACTATTGATGGACAGAATGCAGAACTACGTCATACATTCACGCCAGTACAGAGATCTGGGCCTAAATCCATCAGGGCATATTAAGTAGGGACGGCGATAAATAACGCAAAGCGTGCTTAGTGCTTTTTTATTTATCGCCCTGGTAGAGCGTTATTAACAACGCATTTTCTCAGGGCGATATAAATTCCAGCGATAGCGGGGAAATCGCCGCTTTGCAGGAAACATCGCTGGTTTTCCAGCGATGTTCCCTACAAAACAGCGATAACCTTGCTGATAAGACCCTGTGGTCATATCAGCATAATCCACCCCCTATGTTAGGGATAGCAAAGTCAGGATTTTAGCAGACGTTAGATTGTGTCGAAAACCGCTGTTTTCGCCAAAATCTAACGTGTGCTAAAATCATGCGGGCTCCCTTGTAAATATGGTGATGTGAACATCAGCGATATTTTACAAGGTAGTCCGTTGGGGTACGCCCAGTGACACCCACTTTGCATCTCATTAGAGATGCAAAGGGGGGCGTAGGGAAAAAGGGTGCTAACATGCGATTATGCATGTTAGCACCCTCTTGTAAATAGGGCAATAGTTTTATCTCTGCTTTTTTTACTTTTTAACCCAAAAAAGTGGAGTTAAAGCCGTTGTTAATATGCCCCATCGTTTTTTTGCTCACCATGCCATTCCAGTTTGGACCCAGCCATATGCAAATCAGTCTTGACCCTGCGCCCGATGGTTGATTTTGGTGCTACTGTTTCCAACACTGCATAAGACAACCAAATACAATTGGTAAAGGAGGCTTTAAAATAAAAATAGTTACTTTTTCCACTTAAGTCCTCCGAGAAGAGATCTTTCTACACTTCGTTTTTCAAAATGTGCATATAATTATCGCGCAGGTCTTTTAGCGATATTTATGCCTCTTTATTAATCAAAAACAAGCAAAAGACCTCTGTTCAAAAACCGTTTTACGTTTGTTCTCAAAGTATTCTGGTAAATCGTTTGAGGTTTTCTTTTTTAAAACAGTAAAAATAAGAAACTACCTCTCCATTTGGGATGGAGCTCAGATGAAATGAGCAATGGCTGCCACCAAGCAGAAAAACTGCACACTTTATGTGTGCCAGTTAATTACGACACTTCAGAGGCGCCTCTGAAAGGATAAGGCAAGCTGCATAAATTTAGCTGTAATCCAGGCAGGCAAAACTAATTTGCAGGGGATGGTCTTATCTAGCCGCTGCAGCTTTCTCAGAAAATTAACCTTGGATATTTGGGCCCAATTCAGAAAGCGTTTGATTTTTTTCCGCCTTCCTTGCTCGGCATAAGAGAATTTTAGATTCAACACAATACCTGACTTTTAAGAGGTCTTATGAACGCTTTAGGCGGTTCTGAGTTATTTCTGACAAGCAAATATATATATTTATTTCTATGCATTTATGCGATTGTCCGTCTTGCTTTTTGCCATCTTCTTACACCAGCATCAGAGGGGTTTATCACCTTAGGTATGGTTTTTTTGTGGATTAAGAGAGGATGCACCTCATTTTAATGTACCTTGAGGTAAAAAAAATGAAAAATCAAAGTTAACCGCAGAATAAAAAAAGTCATACGTACCGGCTTGTTCATTCCTTTGGAAGTGTAGAAATCGTCATAAAAACTGAAGTCCAATGAAATGAAAATTCTCCCTGTCTGCACAATTACCAAAAATTTATGGATTTCTCAGATATGCTGCTATTAATTGCTGATAGCAAAATTAAAATGTACCTTTGATTTCCACATTGGTAACCAGTTCATGGGTGTGAGATTTAATTAAAAAAGCATTGTCAAAGCCACCTTGAATGCTAAAAATGTAATAAGAAGTAAAATAAATGGTTGTTGGCACTAGGGTACTTTACTAAGCCTAAATGAATCCTGATTATTTTAATTCACTGTCAGCGTGCAGCAATTTTTATGAGTACAAACATTTATTAAGTACGCATGAAAAGCAAAAATTCAATTAAAATGTTAAGATTTGTTTCCATGCAATCTTCTTCACGCTATGAACATTGGTTCATTCAATTATGATTAGCAGGGATTATCCACTTAGAAAATGTGCAGAATTCATGCTGTGTCGCGCGTTTTCAGAATTACCAGAGGTTACAATGTGCATGTCAGCAATAGCCATTGGTTAGTGAAAGTGTTGCTGAAGAACTTTTTGCTTTTTTATCATTTTCATCGTGATCGCGTTTACATTTCAAATTTGGAAGATACCAATATTTTTATCAAATATATTGTTTGATGGAAATATCGAATCGGATCACAAAACATTTTTGATGGGGTCTATATATGCCCTTGATGTTAAGTAAGGTAGTTGTTAGACCTGACGCTTAGGGTGGTCTTCCCCCCCAAACATTTTTAATATTTTTCCTCACATTTTGCGGATTTCTTTTTGTTGGTTTTAGGACTCTGAGCACTTTTCTACTGCTAACCAGAACTATAGGGCATATTCTCTCGCCCCTAAAAATGGTTTGATTAAACATACTCATTTGGCATATTTAATTTACGTGTAATACCTAGTAAAGTGGTGTACATATACCCAGGGCCTGTAAATTAAATGCTAATAGTGAGACTGCAGTTCTGATTGTGCCATCCACTCAAGTAGCCCTTTAAACATGTCTCAGGCCTGCCACTGCAGAGTCTGTGTGCAGTTTACACTGTCATGTCGACTTGGCATCTAAAAACCCCTGCCAAAGATTAAACTCCCCTTTTATTACATTTAAGTCACCTCTAAGGAAGGTCCATGGGTGCGCAAAGGGCAGGGTGCTATGTTACTTAACAGTAGGACATATGCTTTTAAGTTTCACATGCCCTGGTAGTGAAAAACTTCCAAAGTCATTTTTTAGGTCGAGCATTCGAGACCTCTTGTAAATACTTTAGTATATACTTATTAGGTCAAGCATTCAAGACCTCTTGTATATACTTTAGTATATACTTACATGTGTATGTACTTTGTGGGCTCTGGAGATCAGCCCTAGGACTTGTTTGCTTCCACTTAGGAACTTTTTTTCTGTTCACCTGCCTCTATTTTTTACTGTCTTGCTGAAAAACGACCAGCAGAGGTCAGTAAATTACCAAATCACTTTAGCATTCTCTAGATTCCAGTCCATAGAAATTGTCTTCCACAAGCACCCATAGACAATAATATTATTTTCAAACCTTGTATTTTCAGTGACATGACCACTGAAAGCTCTGATTTTATATTAAAAACAGAGCTTTGAACCATTCAATTTCCCGCTGAAAGGCAATATGTCTCTCCATGTGTTCCCATACCAGGGGTGTCACGCAGTTCGGTTCTTATTTTCCATCCATGTTAAAGAACAGTAGATGTTTCAGCACGCAGGCTAATGTGCTGCATAGCTAAATACATATAGGGTCCCAAAGGCGAGACCGATTGCATTCCAAAGTCTTGTTACTACTGTGAGGCCTACCCTTCTCATAGGATAGCATTAGGGATTCTTTATTACACTTCATAAACTGTAATCCTGATTAAGAGGGAGTAGATCTGTCAGGTTTTATACCTATAGATTTGTAATGATAAATCCTATTTAATAGTAAAGTCAAATGTATTATTACAACTTTGAAATGCCACTTTTAGAAAGTTGGCAATTTCCTGCTCTTACCCCTTTTTGTGCCTGCAGCCTGTCTCCGATCATTCTTGGGGGGGGGATGACAGCTGGACTTTGTGTATTCCCTCTAGACAGACACACACAAAGGGAGCTTGGGTGTGACTTGATGGATATTCCTTGGAGGATGGGATGGAGGAGCTGGGCACAGCCTCACATTTGCACTTGAATAGGCTGTTTCCTGTCCAGACACAAAGGGCTGTAATACCCCCCACTATTGGTTCTGGAGCTAGGGCAGGAATGAAGGACCTCTGTGCACGTCACAAACCCTTCTTTGAAGTCACTTCCACGTCAAAGGTACAACTGGGTATATGAACTGGGTCTCTGACCCCACCAAGACAGTACATTGTTGTGCTAAAGAACTGACACTCTGCTGGATTGCTGCACAGAAAGACTGCTACCTTGTTGTGTTGCCCTTCTGCTCTCTCTGACTTTATAAAGACTGGACCTATATCACTTGAGCCCAGAGTGACTCCAAAGGCTAGCTGACTAACCTCCTGATCTGAAGTCTCAGTGACATAACAGACTTCCACCACTGCATGTGGATCATTGGAAGTGGGCCTGAGGTGCTTGCTCCAGTGAGAGTGTTGCATCCTTTCCTGTGAGTGCAAAGTCGATGCATCGCATCAGTTGTGGGAACAGGACCAGTGCAGCGCACTGATAACCAGCGCATTACCGTGAAAATCGTCGCATTAGAACCATTGCTTTGCGGCCACCGTAAAGGGTCAATGAAAGCACCCCCTTAACTGTGTGGAGAAACTCAGCGCATCATTACCATTGTTGCATGGAGAAAATCAACACATCACACCAACTGCAGAATCGACAAAGAACTATCACTTGGCTCCACTCCTCATCTTCTCTGTTGTTATCAGGATCAAGGTAATTTGTTCATGGGCCTTGCAGGGTCCATGTATGTGGCTCACACTCCATCTTTGACTTTGCCCTGGTCCGGTGCAATCAGTGCAATCAGACATCCCAAATAGGTGCCTATTGCTTCTAAGAGGTATTTTCACACGTAATCTTCAAAAATTCATTTCTCGAAATCTACTTATTGAATTTGCGTTGTTTTGGTCTTGTTTTATGCATACAATTGAGTTCTGCTCTTCTAACTTGGTGTGTAGTCTATTTGAGGTGTTTTCACTGTTACTGCTTGAAGTGATGGACAAATACTTTACACATTGCCTCTTATGTTTAGCCTGACTGCTCTGTGCCAAGCTACCTGAGAGTGAACACAGGCTAATTCAGGGTGTGTTTGTGACTTACCCTTACTAGGATTGTGGCTACTGCTTGGACAGAGAAAATGTAAATCTGTATTTGTAAAGCGCAAGCTACTCAGCCTTACAGGTCTCAAGGCGCTGGGAGCCATCATGGAAATTAAGTGAGCCTATTGCCCAGAGTCACATGGTGCTGAGCTGAGCTGCCGCCGGAGCTGGGATCGAACTGTGAACCCTGTGCTCCGAAGTCAGCTGCTCCGCCAACCAGAAACCACATTTCTAATGGTAGTGCTTTATGCACACAACTTTAACCGCTGTATTATGATTACAAATTTGGGGAGGTGGTAATATCTGACCAGAATTTCTGTGCATATTTGCTGTGTTGCATTTTGTTGTTGTGGAGATGGATTGTTGTTTGTGCTGTTTTGTTTTTGTGCAGCATTGTTTACATTGTTTGGATGCTGCTAAACAAATATTTTGTACAGATTTCACATATTTTTAGAAAATGTGTTATACTATTTTTTTAAATTGTAACTGATAGATGAAATGTCATAAGATACTTTGTGGCAATGGTTTTAAGTAACTATGCTAAATAAAACACTTACGTACTACAACATTGTTTCGTAGTCTTTAACTATTTTATTGTGACATGCACTGTTATGTTTCTATTTTGTTGTTATTTTACTCTGTCTGTGTCATGTGCTGTGTTCAGTTGCTTAGAGGGTTGACAAATGCTGCTAAGTTTTCAGACAAAGGCAGCGCATTCCTTAAAGGTCCAGTGACAATAAAATGACCACTCTTAAAGAGGTAAGATACCATTGCTCAAGCTCTTCAATTATTTAAGACACCAGCCAGTCCAAAATCAAACACTAAGACATATATCTGTCTTTAATTAGGACTTTCAGTGCTTATTTTATGTGAAATTGACCTATGCCATAAATTTTGTTATAGATTTTCCATTATTCCGTCCAACAAGGCCACATTTATATAAACAATGGGCCTGATTCACAAAGGTAAACAGAGAGGAAAGTCTACCTTTATGACTTCTGGTATTCAGGTCTAGTACAAATACAAGTTCAAATCCCCACCGCTGGCCAACAATGTTAGAAATGGGGGTCTCTAGTTGGCAGGGGTAGGTACCACTATCCAAATAGGGACAGGGTAAGGAGGAAACCCTCTGAGATAACCCCTGCTCACCCTCTAGGTAGCTTGGCACGAGCAGTCTAGGCTAACCAGAGGCAATGTGTAAAGTATTTGTACCAACACTCACAGTAACACAGTGAAAACACCACAAACTGACTCCACAACAGTTTAGAAAAATAAAGGTATTTAATCTAAACTACACAAGATCAAAACGACGAAAATCCAACATACCCAGTTCAAGAATATGGTTTCAAAAGAGTTCTTAAGGTTGCGATAAAATTCTTTAGGTTGCGATAAAATAATCCTCAGTTACGTAAAAAGTTCACAGTTGCGTCACGTTTAGCTCACAGTACCTTTCGTCGCGACAAAGTTCCAAAAGCAGAAGCTGGTGCGGTGGAAAACAAGTGATGCTTTGCTGCTGAGACCCTGGGGAGGCGTTTGCAACAGCCCCGCTGCAGCAGCCGGCGTGTTGCGACGAATCCGGTCTGTATGGGGAGAAAGGCCACTTGTATGGATTCCGGTGCGTAGGTTCCGTAGGAAGTTTGTTCTCGCAACAGCACGATGCGACGATCTTTGGAGGTGCGACGATCTCCGGGGCGATGATGCGCGGACCAGCGGTGATCTTCTCACTCGCAGCTCCTCGATGCGTTGGCTTCGGCGATGACTCTAGCAGTGACGTGATGCGGTCCACAAGCAGGCGGTGCGGCGATCTCACCCAGCGAAGACAGGCTCTGCGACGACACTCGCAGAGATGATAGACTTCCCGCACCAATGGGGTGCGTCCCGCAAGCGAAGGATGCGACGACTCTGACAGCGGCAACAGGCGCTGCGACGGTCTCGACCTTCCTAGTGGCGGGAATTTCCTCGCACTGTCGGGTATGCGCTCCGCAGCGATTTCTGTAGAAAAGTCTCTCAAGCTTAGTTTCCAGCTTCCCAACACAGGTACAACTTCCAGAGGCACCACACAGGGGCCAAGCACTCCAGGAAGGACAGAACTCTCTCAGTAGAGCTCAGGGGAAGCTGGGAGGTGAAGTTCTTTTGTTCCTGGGACTTCAGGGCAGGGAGCCAGCTCTTCTCAGGCCCTTGGAGATTCCTTCAAGCAAGGGGACACAGCACAAAGCAAAGTCCTTCTCATCTCCTTGGCAGCAAAGCAACAGCGGGGCAATCCAGCAGAGCAACAGCAGGACAATCTTCCTTCTTCAGTTTCAGCTTTCTCCTTGGCAGAGGTTCCTTCTTGATTCCAGGATAATCTAATTTTCTGTTGTCAGGGCTCCTGTACATATACCCCTAAAAATCTTTGATCTCTTTGTGCAAGTGGGCCCTGAGCCAGGTCTGAACCAGTTCTGGGTGTTCCTTGAGCACTTTGTTTTCCTGGCTTCTCCTTTCCTTTCAGAGTGAGGGGCAGGGTCGTCAGCCGCCCAGCAGGAGGTGGAGCCAGCATTGTGGAAGGCAGGCACAGCCCTATTCAGGCCCAGGTGCTATCTCCTCCCACCACTCAAGTTGCAAATGCAGTCATTCAGCCTAGGGCTGACTCAGCCAGCCTCCTGGGGAATCCCCAGCTCCTGTCACTCTCAAACCAGACAGTCAATACACAAACAGGCCAAGGCACACAGAAGGGTCAGACAAGAGAACAGCAACTTTCTAAAAGTGCTGTTCTCAAACACAGGAGTTAAAAACCACCTTTCCTAAAAGATGTGTTATTAAATTCTGAGTTCAGGGATACTAAACTCGTATGTCCTATCTTGTTCCTATGGGAAGGTATGCTGGTAGCCACTGTAGCCAGCATCCCCCATGATAGCCTATGGAGCAAGAGCAAGAGCCTTAGCTTTTCTCTACTCAGAAATAACAGTTCTCGCATAGCATAAAATAAAAGATGAAAAACAACATTTGAAGATGTTGTGTCGTTAAATGCTTAAACCTGTTTCTGTTCTCCATATGTTGCCTCTGATCCAAAGTAGTTTCTGACTCATCCTGTCTCTTGGAATCCCCCAGCCCTGTCACTCACAAACTCCAGTCAAAGGAATACACAACCTGACAGAGGCAGGCTTGAAAGGTTAGGCAAGAAACTACTCAGTGGAGAGGTGTGGCTCACTGGTTAGAAGCGGCAGACCTGTAAGCAGAGAACGGCCAGGGACCAGGGTTCAATACCCGACGCGGCAGGTTCTTGGACCAGGGTCAACGGACTCGATAATTCTCGCCTCAGTGCCTACTCTAACCAGGGAACACACTCGGTAACTCTGGGCATTAAGCTTGCCTCATCTCTACAACGGCCCCCCACAGATGCCGGGGATGCCTGGTTTCACCCTGGAGATACTCAGAAAGGGAACATCTCACAGGGAAAACCAGGACGGGTTCCCCAGCGGTCTACAGCGCCAGGACACTCGGGCAGAGTAACAGTGCGCTTTACAAGTATCCCACACTTACACTCACACTTACACTTACACCTACTTTCTAAAAGTGGTATTTTCAAACACAGAATGTTAACACCTTCACTGCGCCGGACATTCCGCGCTAGTGCGGAACGTTCTATTACGCGGGCGGGGCCACGATGGCCAACGGACGTGCGCAGCACTCCAAAGGTAGTGCACGCAATGGGCGTTGGCCGTCGCCAGCAGCCATAAGGTTAAAACCAAGATCACTAAAAGGTGTATTTTATCATTCTGAGTTCAGACATACTAAACTCGTATTTCTACTGTTATTCTACTATTACTATTCTACTATTGTCTATTATAAAATGTAATAATTCTAACAGCCCATTCTGGCCTATAGAGAACAGGTAGCCTTGCAGCAGTGAAAAACGAAAATGGCTGTAATTCACTACCAGAGCATGTCACCTGCACAAATACATGCTCTACCTTTCACATACACTGCACCCTGCCCAAGGGGGTACCTTGGGCCTTCCATAGGGGTGACCAATGTGCACAAAAAGGGAAGGATTGGGCCTGGTCAGTGGGGACACTGACCAGGAGGACATGGCAGTTCACAGACTGCACACAGGCACTGCGGTGGCAGGCCTGAGACATCATTTTAGGGCTACTCATGTGGGTGGCACAATCAGTGCTGCAGGCCCAATAGTAGCATTTGTCATCACCAGCCCTGGTACACTCAGTGCACTTTACTAGGGACTTCTTGGTGATACAAATATGCCAATCATGTACATCCAATTATAATACCAGTTTACACAGAGAGCATATGCACTTTAGCATTGATCAGCAGTGGTAACGTGCACAGAGTCCTATTGCCAACAGCCACGGGTCAGGAAAAATAAGGGAGGAAGAAGCAAAAAGTTTGGGGATAACCCTGCAAAAAGGGCCAGTTCCAACAGTCTACCTTTATGACTTTTGGTATTCACAAAGGGCATATATGAGATGTAAAGTTAGACTTTTGTCTCATTTAAACTCAAGTTTTTGTCTTAAATTTCATTTAAACCAAACGTCTAAGACATTTAGTGCTCATAAATGCCCTTTGTGAAAAGCGAAAGTTGTACAGTTAGACTTTGTTCTCAGTTTGCCTTTGTGAATGGGGCACAATGTTTAGGACACAATATTTTTGTAAGATGATATTTTGATTCCAATGTTATGGCAACTTGCCATTGCACAATTATTAAGTTGCAGTGGGTCACTCACAATGAATTATTTTATTTAGAAATAAATAAAAACAGGTGGCCTGAGTCACAAAGTATTTTGTAAACTGAAATTCATACAATAATGAAGTTACACAATTAAAATGTGAATGCAGATTCATAAAAGGAAGGACGGGTGAAAGGCAGCAATTTCACCAATAGGGTGGAACTGCCACCTTTGCAATTTTTTTAAGAGGCATATCTCTTGGAGTTCTAGAGCAGATCAGTCAGCAAAAGGAGATGAACACCCACAAACTGGAATGTTATTTCACAGTCTGCAAATGCATGGAAATGAACTCTTGTCAAACACAGGAGTAAGTTCATTTCCAGGGTGTAAATGGGAAGAAAACACCCTCATATTAAGACAGGTGTAGAGAAAGTGATTTCTCTCTAATGAAGAGTATTTCCTAATTGAGGAAACAACAATTTTTGCACAGAAAGAACATTGTTACATTTATTCATATATAACTTTCCACTGGTTGAGATTTTACATAAGTATTCTTGATTAATCCATGGAAACCTACAAATGTTTGTTAATGGGGTACTACGTGATGCTTTCTGTATCCCTGAAAAATCTTAAAATTGTTCCAAAAAAGGACTTAAGTGTCAAATTTTCAAACTTATGGCTTTTGTGATTTTCGCTCAATTATATTACTTTAATAAGAAAGTAATAATCAAGACAATGCTAAATGCCTGTGGCAATTCACTGACTTTAGATTGTGAAGCTAAATAGTTCTCAGATCTGGGCCTTCTATTAATTGTATTTACTGTCTGCTCCAAAGAAGGCTAGGCTCTAGTTAGAACAATGCCATAATTTCTGAGGTCTCTTCCATGTTCATTGCATACAATATAATTGTATCCATGTACAGTACAGAATCCTTAAGAATGCTAGCAAGGAGAGGAAGAAGTAAATATATGCTATGCTGACCAACAAATACTTTTTTAAAGCGATGAATGGAGAATTTTGGTTAACTTGCTACAAAGTTCCCACTCAAAATGTTGGCTGACAGAATTCGAGTTCTGTGTTTTTCATTCGACATTAGAGAGACAGTTAATTGGGATCTGCCATGGTTTCTGCCACCTACATGCGATACTCCAGTAACAGATCCAACTGTGTAGATTGTCTAGCAATTTTCATAAGGAAGTAGTCTCGGTGTCATGGTGATGCCATGAGATGAAAGGTGGAAACAAGTACACTGTGGGTGTCTCATCTTTTTATGGACACTGAAAGGGACCAAGCTCATAAGCGCTGTGTAAGTGATAGGGACTGGAGTAGGTTGTGTGGTTTTGTGTCAGGGATTAGACGGTTTAGTTACATTATGCCGGGTTTGTTAATGAGATGGCTCAGATTTGCTCCATTGGTCTCTGGTTTGCACCTTTTTACTTGGCTTTGCAGCACTTCACTCCATTTTACTTTACTGCAGTTTGCAGCAGTGTTAGCATAAGTAGTCACCTCAGTAAATGGGGTACTGCGAAAATTCAAAACTAACATCAAAAAACAAATACACAGTACTAATACACTTTAAAAGTTTGAACAGTTGTAATATTTGAAATTGATTATTATTTTAGAAAGAGTAAATAGTAAAGTGAAGTGCTCTACAAAATAATCATTAAAATGTCAATAGAAAAGAGCACATGGTGCAAAAGTGGAGTGGTGTGGCTCACTGGTTAGAGGCGGCAGACCCGGAAGAAGAGAATGGCCCGGGACCACGGTTCAATTCCCGATGCGGCAGGGTCGTGGACCAAGGTCAGCGGACTCGATAATTCTCACCTCGGTGCCTACTCTAACCAGGGATCACACTCTGCAACTCTGGGCATTAAGCTTGCCTCATCTTTACAACGGCCCCCCACAGACACCGGGGATGCCTGGTTTCACCTTGGAGATACCCAGAAGGGACTATCTCACAGGGAAAGCCAGGACAGGTTCCCCAGCAGTCTTCAGCACCAGGACGCTTACGGGCAGCAGTGCGCTTTACAAGTCCCACACATTTACACATTTACATTTACATTTACAAAAGTCACACTGTCATTTCCACCTTCAGGTCTGTGTGATGTATGCAACATTTTTTTCTCTGTAGTGCAGTTCCCTGTAATTCATCTTATTGGTTCAGGGGCGTAACGTAGACCCCTGCAGCCCCTGTAGTGCAAGGGAGCAACCCTCCATGGGGCCCCATAACACTTTAAGGGGGCCCTCAACCTTCCTTAAATCCTGTGGGATTTAAGGAAGGTTGAGTTACTTGAAGCAGCCGATAATTATTAGATGAGTTCAATACCTAACATCTTTTAATACCCACCCATTTTTGAACAGCCACGTATACATGGGGTGGAATTAATTAACCCACTCATAACCAGTGCCGAAACGTCAGGATTGAAGTGGTATAAGCGGAGACTACTCTGTCTCTGCCATGGTCAAACTTATTTGATGGCCCTGAGGAGTAAGTGCCGTCGGAGAAATGGCTATATTCTTCCCACCAAATGTGGATAGGTGGACAGGCAGTCATTTTTTACTGTTTCTTACCACTAAGTGAAACCTACATAGGAAATTGACAGTCCCCTACTCCGGTTATGGACCAGCTTCTCATCCCACTGGGTAGATGCCAAGCTGGCTACGTTTGGCACAGGGTACAAAGGTTTTCTCTCCCAGGTAACCCTTTAGACTTAACTATGAAAGATGGGCAGGTCTCACCCTGACCCCTTTCACGTTACTGAAGTTTCTGAACCCTCTCCAGCTGCCCTACCAGAGTTGAGAGGAGTCACAAACCTCAAAACCAGGTCTTACTGCCAAAAGGCCTCCGCCGTTGCTTATGACCTGGAAGCAATTTTCATACCTCATTAAGGGAAGCACTAACAGGGGTCACTGGCTGGCAGGCCAATGATAATTCATTGACTGGAGATTCAGTCACTGAAAATATACTGTTCCTACTTATTGATCAAAAACACCAACTGCACAATTAAATCATCTAAAACTGGAATTTGAAAAAATAGTATTTAATTTGAAATGTTGTTTCTGTCACATGATCAGCTAGTGCCCCCTACAGTGAAAATTGCTTTTGGGGGATACTCACTGTAGTAACATGGCAGCATTAAATTCGTGCCTGTATCACTTTTAAAACCATCTTCCCTCATGAACTACAATTTCTACTTAGGGATGATTCATATATTATTTAATAGTTGAGCTACTTCCTGTTTAAGCCTAATGAGAACATTTAGCAGATAATTCATCCTGCATATATCGAATTCCTGGAAATTAGATTGTAGGGTGACAGCATTGAAGTGACATCGACAGTCTGAAAGTTCCAGCAGCAAGAATGTAATTTGACATTAGAAGACTTTGTCATGGGCTCCTAATTTGTTCTAAGCTGCCAGCTTCACAAATACCGTTTCCATCTCAATATAAGGAAGAGTGTAATAATCTCTATATTAAAGACCAAGATAACCTGATAACCTTTCCCATGTTCGGGTGAATATGGGGTTTCCTGATGCTTCTATGCCCAGCACCTCTCA
The DNA here is from genome assembly GCF_964261635.1 of Lissotriton helveticus. NCBI lineage: Eukaryota > Metazoa > Chordata > Amphibia > Caudata > Salamandridae > Lissotriton > Lissotriton helveticus. The sequence continues at coordinate 1,080,959,164 of NC_136071.1, read as the reverse complement.
GGATACAGTCTTGCAGCAGTTTCGGAAGCCTGCTGCCTCTTCTCTGCCGGTGCACCCTTTTGTGATGGATGTCCTGCTGAAGGAATGGAAGGACCCGGATCACATGGATGTACGACATTACAACGCATGCTTTTACATCGCATGCTTTTACAACGCGGTTTTTACATCGCATACCATTACAACGCATAGTGCTTTTGGGTGTTGGATAGTGAATAGTTTAATTCACTATTCCAACTCCAGTCCCCGTGGATAGTAGGGAAGGTTATTGGATAGTAAATTAACCTATTCCCTATCCTAGAGCGCCCCCCAGCGCAATGCGTTGTAATGGTATGCGTTGTAACAGTTGCGATGTAAAGGCACTGCGTGGTAAAAGTTGCGTTGTAAGTGATGTTTCCCAGATCACATCACCATGCCCAGGTTTATTTCCAAGCTTTATCCTTTGCAGGATATGGCAGACTCCTTCCCTGACTCTGTCCCAGTGGATTCCATTGTGGCTAGTCTTGTGGGGCGTCCTTCCATGGCGGATAATAACATCCTGCAGGACGGTGCGGATAAAAAGATCGATTTGGCTTTGAAGAAGTCATATGCTGGCTCTCACCTTGCTATTTGATCCGGGATTAATGGGGCCTATGTTGCTCTGTTGCTCTGTTGCTTCTATGCCCAGCACCTCTCAGGATACAGTCTTGCAGCTGTTTCGGAAGCCTGCTGCCTCTTCTCTGCCGGTGCACCCTTTTGTGATGGATGTCCTGCTGAAGGAATGGAAGGACCCGGATCACATGGATGTACGACATTACAACGCATGCTTTTACATCGCATGCTTTTACAACGCGGTTTTTACATCGCATACCATTACAACGCATAGTGCTTTTGGGTGTTGGATAGTGAATAGTTTAATTTACTATTCCAACTCCAGTCCCCGTGGATAGTAGGGAAGGTTATTGGATAGTAAATTAACCTATTCCCTATCCTAGAGCGCCCCCCAGCGCAATGCGTTGTAATGGTATGCGTTGTAACAGTTGCGATGTAAAGGCACTGCGTGGTAAAAGTTGCGTTGTAAGTGATGTTTCCCAGATCACATCACCATGCCCAGGTTTATTTCCAAGCTTTATCCTTTGCAGGATATGGCAGACTCCTTCCCTGACTCTGTCCCAGTGGATTCCGTTGTGGCTAGTCTTGTGGGGCGTCCTTCCATGGCGGATAATAACATCCTGCAGGACTGTGCGGATAAAAAGATCGATTTGGCTTTGAAGAAGTCATATGCTGGCTCTCACCTTGCTATTTGATCCGGGATTAATGGGGCCTATGTTGCTCAGTCTTTGTTGTCTGATTTCAAGACCCTGTTTTCCACGATGCAGGAGGGGGGCAGCTGTCCGCAATTGCTGGACTCCATGGAGCGTCAAACTGAATTCCTATCGGACATCGGTGAGGGCTTCTGCTATGTCCTGTGGTTCCTCTATTGCTGCACGTCAGACCCTGTTGCTAAGGGATTGGAAGACGGACGCGGTTCAATGTTCCATGGCTTTACGGTTGCCTTTTACTGGTACCAGTCTGTTTGGTGACTCTCTTGAGGATAAGCTGCATAAGGTCTTTAAGGAGCGCAAGCATTCTTTATCCTTCGTCAGCTTCCGTCCCGTGGGGGTTCCTCCTTCTCCAGTGCCAAGTCTTTCCGTCAGCCTTCCAGGTTTCAGCAGTCTTCTTTCAAGAGTCAGCGTGGCACTGGCCGGTCCTTTCCGCGGAAGTTCCAGAAAAAATCCCCGCGGAGTGCTGGGTCTGGCCCGCAGCGTTCCTGACTATACCGTCAGGGAGGTCGGTCTCGCTGGTGGTCCACCTGTGGTTTGTGGGAGGCTTCGCCTGTTTCTTCCTGCTTGGCGATTGACGACCTCTGACAAATGGGTGCTGGATGTTTTGTCTCGGGGTTACCGGATCGAGTTCCTGTCCTTTCCCCCCCCCCCCTCTGCGGTGGTGGTGACTCCGACTCCTCGGGACGCCTCCCGCCGTCTGGCCTTGCTGGAGGGTGTTCGACTTTTGGTCAGCAAACATGCTATTGTCCCTGTTCTGCTGAGGGAACTGGGATAGGGTGTCTACTCCATCATCTTTGTGGTTCCGAAGATCACGTGGGGTTTCCGGGTGGTCATCAACCTTCGGGGTCTGAACTTGTTTGTGAAGAAGATCCCTTTCAAGATGGAGACTCTCCAGGAGGTGATTCCGCTGATCCAGTCCGGGTGGGTGTTCTCCACTCTCGATCTCCAGGATGATTATCTTCACGTTCCCATGGCTGTGGGGGATCAGGGATTCCTGCGCTTCTGCCTGGGGGGGTCAGCACTGGCAATTCTGCGTCCTTCCTTTTGGTCTACGGTCCGCCCCCCGGATGTTCACCAAGGTGGTCACTCCCTTGGTGGTGCATCTCCATCTCCTGGGGGTGTCCGTGTTCCCCTATCTGGACGACTGGATGGCCCTGGCCCTGTCATGTCTCGCCACCTTCTCTTGACCATGTGTACGCTCAGGGACCATGGGTTCTCGATAAACTTGCCGAAGTGTCAACTTGTGCCTGCCACCCGGAGATCCTTCATCGGGGCCGTGTTCGACTCGGTACTGGACAAGGTGTTTCTGCCGAACTCCCGGATTCTACGTCTCCAGTCGTTGTTGAGGAAGTTGTTGTCCCAAGCTGCGGCTCCCCTCCTACAGTGGCTGGAGGTTCAGGGTCACATGGCTGCATCTGTCTTCACCGTCCCTTGGGCCAGGGTTCATCTGCGTCCTCTGCTGTGGCATGTTCAACGGTGGGTCCCCTTTCCTGTCTTGGACTATGCTGTTCCTGTGCCTGTATCTCTGGACATTGTAGCTGCTCTCCAATGGTGGCTGGATTCTTCCCACCTTTCCAAGGGGATGTGTATCCATCTGCCTTCCCCTCTGGTTTTGACCACGGATGCCAGCGCGTCCGGCTGGGGTGCGACTTTGGATCATTGGACGGTGCAGGCCCGTTGGCTCCCGTCGGGGTCGCGCAGGTCGTCCAATTGGCGGGAGCTATCTGCCCTGGAGAGGGCACTTTGCTTCTTCCGTCTTCATCTGAGGGATTGCTATGTCCTGGTGAGATCGGACAACACGGTGACGGTGGCCTACATCAAACATCAGGGCGGGACCCGCAGTTCTTTCGATTGGGCGGAGCAGCATCTTCTGGCCCTCTCTTCTCAGCACATGGGGTGTGGACAACATGGTGGCGGATTCCTTGAGTCAGTGGTTTCCTTCGTCTCTGTCCCTGTGTCTGGCTCCCCGGACTTTTCAGTTGATTTGCCAGAGATTCGGGACTCTGGATCTGGACCTGTTTGCCTCCCTGTCCAATATCCTGGTTCCCCTGTTCTGCTTCAGGTCTCCGGAGCAGGGCGCTTGGGGGGTGGATGCCTTGTCTCTCCAGTGGCCTCCTTGGCTTTTTTATACCTTTCCTCTGATTCCTGCCTTCTTGCTGAAGGTTCAGTGGAAGGGGGCTCGGGTGATGGCTGTTCTCCCGCACTGGCCGCGGAGATCTTGGTTTCCTCTGTTGCTGGGTCTGGCTGTGGGTCCTCCTTGGATTCTGCCCCGCTATCCCTCTCCTCTGAGGTCCCCGTCTCCCTCCCTTCTGGTTCCTCTCACCTTGGCGGTCTGGAGGTTGAACGGTTGCCTCTTGGGGTCCGTGGTCTGCCCGACCACATTATATCTGTGATGCAGGCCTCTTGTAGGAAGTCTACTTTGGCTTCTTATTCCAAACACTGGACTTCATTTTCTGGGTGGTGTTCCTCCCTTGATCAGTCTCCTACCTCTTGCCCTGTGTCTTGTGTTCTTCAGTTTTTTCTGGATGGCTTTCAGAAGCGCTTTGCTTTGTCTACCTTGAGGGGTCAATGGTCTGCTATCCGTGCCTTCCGGAATCCGGATTCTTTTCAACCTTCAGACGGCTTATTGGTTTCTCGTCTCTTTCGGAGTTTCTCTCTCTCTCTTTTCCTTCTGTCCGGTCTCTGGTGCCCCCTTGGGTTCTCTCCTTGGTGTTGGGTGTTTTGCAGTCCTCTCCATTTGAGCCTTTGGAGTCTGTGGACCTTAAGCTCCGGTCTTACAAAGTGGCGTTTCTGGTTGCTATTACTTCTGCGAGAAGGCTGGGGGAACTTACGGCCTTTCGTTGTTCTCCCCCATTTTTGCGGTTTCGGGATGATGCTGTGGTCCTCTCTTTGGATCCCGGTTTTCTCCCCAAAATCCGCTCTCATTTTCATTCCTCTCAGGAACTGGTTCTTCCTTCTTTGTGTCCTTCTCCTTCTTCTCCTTCTGAGCTCTTGCTTCATTCTTTGGATCTGAAACGTGCCTTGTCAGTTTATGTTGCTAGATCTGCTGGGTTTCGCTCCTCTGACTCCCTCTTTGTGACCTTTGGTTTGGCTGGTCGGGGTAAGGCTGCCTCCTGTCTTACTATAGGTCGCTGGATTATGGCGGTCATCTCTCTGGCTTATCTTGGTGCTGGTTTGCCTTGTCCTGCTGGGGTTCAGGCGCGTTCCACTCGGGGCGTGTCTGCCTCTTGGGCTGCTTTTCATGGTGTTTCTCTTGATGAGATCTGTTGGGCTGGGACTTGGGCCTCCGAATCCACTTTTTTGAGGCACTACCGGTTGAATTGTGCCCTTTCTGACCGGACCAATTTTGGTCGTGGGGTGTTGCAAGCTGTGGGGGTTGCCCCCTCGCTCTAAGTCTGTGTGTTTATTAAACTTTCACTTGCTGCACTCCTTTGTGTGGTCTGTGTTTGCTGTATTGGGTGTGCCAAAGGCCTTATTGGGCGTTGCTTTGGTATGCCTCATGAGTGATGACTGGGTCGAGGACGAGGGACGTAGAGGTAATGCTATGATTACTTTTGGTAATCCCCATTACTCTTAGTCCTACTCGTCCTCGACCCAATCATATTTCCCACCCTCCCTCCCTGTCCAGGCCGTTGTTGGTTGGTGTGTCAGGATGTGCTTCTAGTGGTTGGGAGTAATATAGCACCAGGCAGGAGGGGGGGGGGTGGAGCCTAAACGCGTTTCCTGTTTTGTTTCCTGTCTTGTGGGCTACCTCATGAGTGATGACTGGGTCGAGGACGAGTAGGACTAAGAGTAATGCCGATTACCAAAAGTAATCATAGCAGTACCTATTTGCATAAGAGAACATGTTATTACCTGCAGTGTTTTGTCAATTTGAGGAAATATGACTTGATTGAGATAAAAAGATCTGTAATTAACATTGTTTGTTGAAACACCCAGGTATTTCCATTTGGATCAATTGCAAATTTTACCATGCAAATATGGGGGCCAAAACAAAGTATGGAGACTATGAAGGTTACAGTCCTCTTTCCTTTGCACACTCCAATTTCCCTGCAGGAACATCCAAAGTGACTTTTTGAAATATAAATGAAACAAACAATTGGGCACATTTAATTTATTGTAATGCATTGAGAAAGGCTACTCGCCGAAATGTGTCTGCTTGAATAAATGGAATTAACTGCCCTTGAGTGCTCTGAATCTGTTTCACTGAAACGCATTGTTTAAGATTATTTGAGTCCACCCTCACAAGCGGAGGCACCCGCCTCCAAGATCGGCATGTTCCTAGGTGGATACTTTGTTGGACATTGCAATTAGTCAGTGCCTGAACCGCCAGCATTGAGAACAAAGGAGGTACTTGGCAGCAGTACCATATTTTAATGTAAGAGGTCAGTGTTCACCTATATAAGTGTACATTTATATAAGAATACTTTTTTCAGGCAGTAGTCACACAATTTATCTTTTTCGCCGATCTGCGAAAAAGATTAGCGAAGTTGTGCAATGCCACATAAAAACCTTGTCTTATGATTTGCCTTATAATGGCCATACCCTTTTTTTCAAAGAACCACACCCAAGATCTGTTATTTCTAACTTAACAGTAGACACAGCTACACAGGTTGGAGTAAGGCTCTTGGTTTACAAGCTTCCAGGTTGTTAGAAGCCTCAATTTCCAACATCATGGCTGCATTTGGTTCATCTGCTGGAAAAGAGGATCCTGATCCATGTAGCAGGGTTTCTGTTCTCCCACAGAACTGTGCACAGAGGATTGGAACCTCAGCGCATTAGGGTGACCCAAAACTCACCTTAGTACCCAACAAACCCCTTACCGAGCCAGCTACAGTGTCTCATTGGTCATAACAAACTCCCAATGTTTAGACAAACCAGAACATGAGCTTACAATACCTCAGCTTATGTGGAACACATGAGCACTCTTTCGTTATACAATCATTTCAAACCAGAACGTGGAGTAAAGAAGAACACGTGAACATTTGAAATATTTATTTACTAATGCCGTCTTCTCAGGCGCAGTATCTTAGATAATACAAGGAAACATATTATCAGAAGCAAAGTTATCAGCATAGTTACTAGTCCATAGAAAGCGAATGGTGACAGCATGTTAACATGCTGTAAATGAATAAGGGTTAACAACACTTATTTCTCACCTTCCCTAACTCGCATATTATATTAATAGCTAAGAAGGTCTCTTTGGGTTGAATTAGGGCAGGCCCATACCTCAGGATCCTAGAATGAAGGGATCACATCAGCATACACCAGCTCTCTCTGCATGCGAACAGCATCAAGTGTGTTTGTGTGCTTCAAGCAAAGCAATATAAAACCCGCCTAAAGCCCAAAGTTGGCAGAAGCTGCACTTATGTTATGTCTATGAAGGCGCGAAGATCAGACCTCATAACAATTCTGTATCGTGTTATTCCTGAAGCTTCAGAATTCTCTGTACAGACATAGTTTATTAAGCAAAGCTGATATCAGAGTAATAACATATTATTCTCATGTAAACCACAACGAAGTACTAGATTGAAAGCTAAATCAACAATTAAGTGTCGTGTGCAGAAGCAGCAAAAGGAAAAAATGGCGTTTAAACATGTAATGAGCCTATGCTAACTTAACGCATTATAAAGATATACAGTAGCTATATGACACCCCCCCATGATCCGAGGACGGATAGGATAAGATAAGATAAGGGCAACTTCATGAAAGCAGAGTTCAAGAACTATGAACAACCTTATAATTATAAAAACTACAGTAATCAAATCAAAATATAAAAAATGTCAATTGCAGAATTCAACATCACTCAAGCCAATAGGACTGGGAGGTGAAAAAATGCAAAAAAAGTGGGGCATCATCACAAACCAATAAGGCTCATTAAGGCAAGACCGAATATGCAAAATATGCAGCAACAGCCTCCAACAGGAAATCACCGTCTTCATCCGAAAACAGTTCAGCCATCCAATTCAAAAGAGGAAAAGAACAAACATGTTCTCCCAGTACAGGAGCCTCTATTACCATCAGAGGACAATTCGGTGGGTTTTCAAGAAAGCTCAGTGCCAAGAAATCTTGCGCTGCTGTAAGAATGTTCCAAGGACCCATTAGTCCATGCATCGCTGCTAAGGCCATAATCCTGTCGCCAGTGCAAACCAACTCGTGAGTAACGATGGGACTCATCAGCTGATTAAAGTCGACTTAAGGAGAAACCGGTCCACAGAGACACAAATCAATGGCCCAGTCAAAATCACAGCTTAGGCAATGACACACAGGCTGGGCACAGGTGAAGTAGGAAAATCGAAACGATAATCCATATGCCGTGCTTAAAATCGCAAGCGGCAGCGTGCCACAATATTCAAGCATCCGGGTGCGAAACAACGCCAGGAGGGGCTGGGCGGCTCCTTCCACATGTGGGGCATCCATATTTAAGGAAGCAAACAACCACTAAAACGGCTGCAGCTAGTGCCAGTATAACCGGGAATCCACCAAACAAACTCGAAAAAATGGAATGGAAGAAAGCAGGGATGACGCCAAAGATTTTTTCAAATGAAGTTACAAGACCACTGCTAACAGATTTTAAAAAATGCGCCAGCCCAGTTGTGGAGGACGCGTTAAAGATAGAATGTACCATCTCGCTGAAATGCAACGGTAAATCAGTATTTAAAAGGGCCTGAACCTCAGTCCGGGTGTTAGCTATGTGAAGAACGAAAGTCTCCCTAGCCGAACTCAAGGCCACTTCTTTCTGGGACAATAGAGCCCTTATTCTGCTCATGCCGCTGAATTCTGCTTTCAAGGTTGGGATGCGTGGCCAAATGGAAACCTCCCTATTTTCATGTGTGGGTGGGTACAAGACATTTCTGCAGAAAACTACACGCTCAGTTACAGTTACCACATAAGCTACACCTTTAATCAACCCGCAACAATCTTCATTATTTAAAAGTAAATAACTTCCGTTCCCCAGTAAGGTAAAAGTCGGGGTGATTGCAGGAACTGGAGTCCCTTTTAAAACACAGGCTAAGTTCGGCCGGTCTTGGTTACAAGAACCGTGCAATTGTATATGCCTACACATTAGCGAATGGTCTGGTGTTTCTGTACACTCCTCCCCATTCAGATAAACCTCCTGTCCGTCTTTCAAACATCTATAAGTGAAAGGAAGGGACCAGACTTCATGGAGAAACGCACTACCTAAGGGCTCATAGCGACCTATGGCAACATATCGCATACAATTTGTAAATTTATACAATGCAAAAGGTAAAGTTGTTAAACCGTGGATAAGCCACGTTGCAGCGTTGGCCTCTGCCACCAAAAAAGGCAAGGACTCCAATCTCTCAATATGTAACATAGAAAAAGAAGCATCTCGCATGGAAAGCAAGCGCTGCTTGTCAGTCAAATTAAAGGGGGCAAATAGAGAAGAAACATTCATGTAGCTCCATGGCACCTTGCCAGTTTTCAACGTTTGAAGGGTCCACGCAAATTGCATGATAGAACGTAATTGATTCTGACCATGGTACAACACAGACACTTCATCATGCACAATATCCACTACAGACGACACAATATTATCTAAAGTGTAAATGCGGGAAGAAAGCATGTTAATACTATTATCTACCACAGCAAGCACTTTTTCTAGATTGGTTTGATCTATAGCTCTAAGGCGTGTCGCAGCCTCAATCTGTGACGTCTTCCAGATTTCATTGTAAACAGCATATATCCATCTTTTTGATCTACCACTAGCCTGGCCCTTTATGAAGTCATTCAAATCTATATCATCATTCAGCTTTGCAAGATGCAATTTAAATGCAGCCAATGTTGAATGTTTCAGCCAATTCTGACACAATTTGCCCACAGAGTAAGTAGTGACAGAATGCTCAGTTTCAAAACGTGGATCAGGTCTAACCTGTGTAAAGCCAGCAGATAAACCCAGAAAACGGTGCTGGCATGAATCCGCACTTCTGTGCCATACTAGCCAACCTTTTGAATCCATACTGGATATGTTAAAGGATGAATTCAGCAATAGGGTTTGCAAGTCCCTAATCGAAAACTGAGTATAATTACTCCAACCAGAATATTCTTCTAACTCTGGGATGGTTGGAGAATTCAACTTTTTAGAAGTAGCCAATCCAAAGCACGTCGTTTGTGAAATAGAGGAATTCAAAAACAACATTTGATTCGGGATTAGACAAGCACGGTGCAAAGCCTCAGTGCCTTGTACTTGCCAACTTTCAGAACCCCAAACAGATTTTAAGTCAATAGTTTCTTTCCATAATTCATAGCCGCCAATAGCCAGCTGATCAAGAAAGAACTTCGAATACAACAATTTCCTATCGGTAAGTCTAACCTTGGACATAGGCTTCTGTGTCATTTTGAAATAAAAGGACTCGGGATTAGACTGATTGAAGTCAGTAAAATAAGTGTACTTTTGCAAAAAAGTACTTGAACTGCCTTGTTTAGGAGCTGGGCAATGCTCCCATTGTGTATAATTTACAGTATTCCTTCTGGATGCTGTTTTATGTAAGAAGTGATTGCCAAAATGTTGAAAGCAAAACAAATCCCCATAATTAGCAGACTCTAAGTATAAATCCTCAGCATCAAAGGCAGCATAGTATTTCAAATCAGAAAACAAAGACTCTACGGCCTGAACATCCCAATCATCAGAACGAATGTTTTGTTTCACAACATCCCCCATGTTAACCCTAAGCACATTGGGGACATTAACAACCTCGGTAGGGCCATGAATTTGAAACCTAATGGCATCCCACACTATTCCATCAAGGACAGGCCAAGCAGTGATGTTAACAAATGTCAAGTCTCTTTTCAATCTGTGTGCAGAATGCGACGAGGAAAGGGGGGCCAAAGTTCCATTCAGATGTCGAATGCATGTTCTTTCTTCGACATAGTGTCCATTCATAAGTCGGAAAAAATAAAACACAAACCCAATTGACATAAAAAGGTAAATTGAAAAAAGCACCAGCCAAATATATGTCCACGGTGGAATTAAAAAATGTTTTTTAAACAAGCTCGCATAAACTGCAAAACGTGAGGGTTTCTTCGAGGCAATGGAAACAGTGTCAAATGAAAATATGGATTCTGTGGCCAAACGGGCTGGCAGGTCAGGCATGGACAAGTCAGTGGGGTATGTATAGTCTATTTCAGCAAGGTCTGTACCGGGCAAAGTACTTAATAAAGGACTGGAAATAGCAGGCAACTCGATTGCCACTTCAGTTCCATGATTAGAAGCAGCGGGCAAAACTGAATTTCTCACAATGGAAGGACAGGAAACAGCCGGTGTCATGCTAAGAAGAATCGGACAATCTGTGTATCTTGACATTGTCAATTGAGATAAACCTGTTTTCCTTACAACCAGGAAGTGGTGGTAAAACGACTGTTCTTGTGCCCTTTACTCCAAGGACTGGAACCGGAGCTCGATAGGAAGGACCAAATTCTTTCTTGTTGTCGATCTTCTCTCGAACCAGTTCTCCAACTTGGGGTAGCCAGCCGACTACCGGGATCTGCAACGGAACATCCGACTTGGAGGGCAAATGGTCCTTTGCAAGACTGTCTCTGGTCTTTTGTAGATTCTGTAAAACAGTACAATGTTCATCTACGTCAAAGGTTGTGGCGCGAGCCACGCAGTCTAGACCGTCAAGGTCAGGGACGAACATCTTGATGCCAAAGAGCATTTCGTATGGGGTCCGCCCACCCAGAGACCTTCTAGGGAGATTATTAAGAGCACGCTGCATGCCATAGAGGTGGGCTAGCCAGTTTCTGCCAGTGCCTATAACTCGAGCTGTCAAAGATTGCTTTAAATCCCGGTTCATTCGCTCCACTACACTGTTACCCTCAGGTCTTTAGGGAGACGAAAACTTGACTTGGACCCCCATCGAATTCATGGCATCCTTATACGCCCTAGAGGCGAAAGTCGGACCCTGATCCGAATGGAAGGTACCACAGGCAAAAATCCCTACAAAGATGCGCAAATCTCTAATGACAGTCCGTGAATCAGCGCTGCGATGGGGCCAGACCCACACAAAGCGTGTGCATGAATCAACTGCAACTAAGATGTACTTATAAGCAGTATCAGATGAAAAAGGACCGCAGTGATCTAAATAAACACAACCTAGTGGTTTATTAGAAATGTACAACTGAGTCTGTAGCGGACGCGCAGCAGTCGAAGGTTTAATCTGCTGACAAATGTCACAAAGAAGGACATATTCACGCGTCTGCTTGTACAGTCCCCGCCACCAGAAACGTTGTTGTAATTGAGTTACAGTGGCTGAGACGCCCGCATGCGCAGACGCCACACCTTCATGAGCTGCTGTAATCAAGTCAGCCCTGCGATCCGAGTTGGGAATCAAATGTTCACCAACATCAGGAATTTTCACAAAAGGAACCTTTTCGGGACTTAAGTGGTATGTGTACTTCGAAGGGAACCCCGAAGGATGTTTACCTCCCTTCTCAGTGGCCGCAACTGCCGCCAAGATATCACTATCAATCTTACTTTTGGACCGTGTAACTGCTGCAACCAAGTATGTAGACACCGCTAATTTCGCTGCTTCATCAGCAAGCGAGTTACCGACAGCGTGAACTCCTAGACGCTGGTGGCCGAGAGTATGAATTACAAAAACAAGCGGCAATCGAGCCTTAAGCTCTGCCACTCGAACCCAGATCATCTTGTGTTTTATTGTGCTACCCTTGGAATCACGAAAATCATTCTGAATCCAAAAGAACAAGTTTTCATTGTAAGACTGGACACAGTAGTAAGAATCACTCACAACAAGAGTAGTCACACTAGGATCAGCGTACTCCAATGCTAGTAAGAGAGCACGAAGCTCTGCCAATTGTGCGGTGCAATCTCCAAGTGGCAGCGTGTGCACCTCCCTGGATTTGAACTCATCGTTCAACATAGCACCGACCACAATAGCGCATGCGGAAATGTAGGCGTGTTTAGAACCATGCGCAACCTGCGCCAAACCATCAGTGTAAATGATGCAATGGAAGTCCTCCAAAGGTCGCATAGCTAGAGGAGCAGGATGAACGAATTCATACTGCAAGTACTCTTGCGACCGCAATGAGGTGTCAAAAATAAACGTGACATCCGTGGACGTCAAGGACACAGCCCACTGAATCCACCGAGGGTGCAAAGCTTTTGAATTTGGTACACTGGCTTTCGTGACTGCCTCCAAATGAGGACAGGGTGTAACAACCAACATGCGTTTCCCCTGTGACAGAGCTCGTTCCTTAAGAATCGCCATCTGCACAGCTGTTAAAACCTTTTCCACAGTGGGAAACCGCATTTCAGCCAAAGTGTACAAGTGTGACTTGTAAGCAATAGGTACTGTGTCTCCTTCATTAAAAGTGAGGTACGTGAAACCCACTGTCCCCGGAATTATTGTTATCACCAGGTTGGTGTGGTTATCACGAGTCAGTAAGAATTTAGAAGCGAGCAGATCAGCCTGCAAGGACTGCAAGATGGCTGAGTGCTCAGGCAGCCAGCATGATTTTGAAAAAGTTGGTTGTATCAAAGCATACAAAGGCTTGATACGCTGGGCATATTCCGGAATGTATGTTCTCCCGAAATTTAAAAAACCCAGTAAAGACTGTAATTTTTTCAGTGTTGTAGGAGCGCGCAACTGTGCACATTTCTCCAAGAAGTGAGGTGCCAAACCTCTACCTTCATTGTTGAGCTCATAGCCCAGAAACAACACTGTGTGCTCAGCAATGTGCGATTTTGCAAAGTTAAATTTGTAACCCATATCTGCAAAGGTACAAATACTCGAATTTACACGACACAGATGCTCCCAAATTTCGTCATCTGTGAGATATATGTCATCCACGTACGAGCAAGCATCTGGGTCGATTCTCTCTAAAAGAGAGACTATGCGTGCGGTAAATATACCAGGACTATTCTTATAGCCCATTGGGAGACGCCGGAATTGTTTTTGAACCCCAGCGCATGTAAAACTGGTCCATTGGGAGCTTAAGCTATCCAATCTGTGGGCATAAAAACCGTAGGAAATGTCAAGCGTTGTTTTAAAACGCTTACGCACAAGACTATCCACTAGGGCAGAGCCGTGAGTATTCTGTACTGCACAGTTACGGCATTGCGAGTTTAATTGACGGTAATCCAATACCAAACGATATGATCCGTCAGGCATGGTCACAGTAAAAAGAGGATTATTCATCGGTGACACACACGTTTCAATAACTCCCTGGTATTCTAATTGTTCAAGGATTTCCGCGACGGAAGCCTTGGCTTCACGTCGCAAGGGATATTGAGGTTGAGGCTGCGGCTGAGACCGCAAAGGAATTTCGTGGCAAGGGGACAGCTTATCCCAACCACATTGGTTACGGTACAGAGCCGGTGCGAGAGCCCGAGCCCACTCTTCTGCAAAATGCTGCGCATGCTCTTTCGAGACAGTGTTCGCGAAACTTGGGAGGATTACCTCCTCCCCTCGCGGCGCCGCGAGCACAAAAGGTGGGGGCCAGTCACCCTCCGAAAGCAAAATGTCATACGTAGAAGAAAGATTTTCCCAAAATACCCCTTTAACGATACGTTGTATGTCACCTTCAATTAACAGGACAATTTCATAAAGTCTTTCAGGGGGAGCAAGTCTCGTATCGGCTGTTTCTATTACAACGTAGACATCAGTCGCTGTCACCCTCAGTAGTGGACGCAGCGTCTCTCTCACTATGGTAATCTCCTCCGCGCTGTCCAGCAAGGTCAGAGCCCACGTCAGATTCCGAAGCGGCGTTCTCACTATCTGTGGCATATCGATGCGCTGTTAAGGCTGCGACTTTCTTTTTCGCAAACTGCTGTCTCTTTGGCGTAGAATCCTCCTGCTTCCCTGCGCCTTCTGTCTGGCGGGGCCACCACGTCCCCTTCCGCCTCCTCCTCCACCGGTCTTCGGGGCCGATGAGTCCTGAAAGGAACGAGGAGAGCGTTGATCAGAAACCTGAAATCGATCAGGTGATTTAATCATCGCGCGGTCGCGCAAATCATAAACTTTCTCAGCCGGCGCAGGAACTTGTAGCGCAGGATAAGAATCCTGAGTCTGCTGTTGTTGCTTCCCCTGTTTCTGTTTCTGAGGCCAATTCTGTTTTTTGGACTTGGGTTGTACATCTGCCGCAGCAGATTGCAATTGTGGTTGTTTCTTCTCCTTAACTGCGAAGTACTTCAAACCCTTACTTGTGCGACCGATTGTTTTATAAGCGGCCACCACAATCTTCGCCAACTGTCGAGGTCTGTCGGCCTCTGGTATAACTGCCAAAGCGTTAGACACCTGAAAGTTCACTGCGTCTCCTTTAACATTGGAGAGAATGAGATCGCTTACAATCTCAAAAGAACCACACAGGCGCATACCCAATTCAACAGCCGCCTCCGGTCCGTGATCATCCTGAACACGTTTTATGATTGTACGCAGCTGTGTCATTGTAGGGGTGCCAAAGCACCTTGTATAAACTGCCGCAAAAGTTTTTCCCCAGCTCTCACAGTCGACGAGTTCGGGAGCTAAATCCTTAGGTAAAGTAATTGTTAACATTCTATGTTTATCTGCAGGAGTAGAATTCGGAAACACAGCTTCCAGTTGGTCAAATTTCTCGGCAAGCCAAAAAGGAAAATCATCTTTATCATCGGGGCGTTTCCCAAAAACTGAATTGACCATAACTGGATTAAGCCTCAAACCGCCATGTTCCGTTTGTACGGCCGCACCCACCGGAGGACCTCCCGGGAGATGACGACCTATGTATTGCACTAATGCTCGAATCACAGCAATCGAGACTACGTGTAGTCTACGAATATCCACTAGTGGACAAGCGCCGTGATTCGGGTGCGGGGTGAAGCCACCCAATGCAGGCCAATTTGTACCTGGAATGGATAGTGGACCTAACCTCGCAGCGGACAAAGAGTGGGGTAGGGCGCCATCAAACCAAACGCGATGCTGGCAATGATCAATAGGTATTTCCAGTGCCCTGTACAGTGTGTACTCAACCGGTACAGGGGATGGAGTGTAGTGGAGGAACACACCAGAAATTGCGTCCACCTCCGGAAATGTAACCCACGAGTAAAACAGCTCGAAAGGGTACGCCGGATCTGCACACACCACCAAAATCACAGCCAAGCCTTCCAAAGGGACTTGGTAAGCTTCTAAATGGTTGTGCACCGTAATGCGACTATGCTGCTCAATGGCCACAGCCATGATATCACCGGAACCACGAATAAACAAAGAAAAATTTGTAGCACAACTGGGTAGCAATTCAAAGAAACCGTTTTAGATAGATTCAAGCTTGAAAAGACCTATTTCAAAAAATAGGTAGGTTTCACCGACACCACCGTTTTCTGGAAACGACAGTGAAGGGGTTAAGGTTTGAATGATATACTACTCGAGTGTCATGATATAAGACCACCAACGTATGGGCGCCATGTAGCAGTGTTTCTGTTCTCCCACAGAACTGTGCACAGAGGATTGGAACCTCAGCGAATTAGGGTGACCCAAAACTCACCTTAGTACCCAACGAACCCCTTACCGAGCTAGCTACAGTGTCTCATTGGTCATAACAAACTCCCAATGTTTAGACAAACCAGAACATGAGCTTACAATACCTCAGGTTACGTGGAACACATGAGCACTCTTTCTTTATACAATCATTTCAAACCAGAACGTGGAGTAAAGAAGAACACGTGAACATTTGAAATACTTATTTACTAATGCCGTCTTCTCAGGCGCAGTATCTTAGATAATACAAGGAAACATAGTATCAGAAGCAAAGTTATCAGCATAGTTACTAGTCCATAGAAAGCGAATGGTGACAGCATGTTAACATGCTGTAAATGAATAAGGGTTAACAACACTTATTTCTCACCTTCCCTAACTCGCATATTATATTAATAGCTAAGAAGGTCTCTTTGGGTTGAATTAGGGCGGGCCCATACCTCAGGATCCTAGAATGAAGGGATCACATCAGCATACACCAGCTCTCTCTGCATGCGAACAGCATCAAGTGTGTTTGTGTGCTTCAAGCAAAGCAATATAAAACCCGCCTAAAGCCCAAAGTTGGCAGAAGCTGCACTTATGTTATGTCTATGAAGGCGCGAAGATCAGACCTCATAACAATTCTGTATCGTGTTATTCCTGAAGCTTCAGCACTCTCTGTACAAACATAGTTTATTAAGCAAAGCTGATATCAGAGTAATACCATATTATTCTCATGTAAACCACAACGAAGTACTAGGTTGAAAGCTAAATCAACAATTAAGTGTCGTGTGCAGAAGCAGCAAAAGGAAAAAATGGCGTTTAAACATGTAATGAGCCTATGCTAACTTAACGCATTATAAAGATATACAGTAGCTATATGACAGCTGCATGACGATAAGTAGGACCAAAGTTGACCAATGAAGAAACAAAGTGAGGTGTGGCAGTTTTTTATTATCATGATCTTCTTATAAAGTATTTCAGTCAACTTTAATAACACATTGCCGTCTTTCAATATGAAATGTATTATTGTGGAAGGTAAAGGGGCGATTTTCTCTCTGCTTCCTGCTATAATGCCCAAATTGTTCTACCTGAGAGACCAGTTATCAAATGGTCTCAGTAAAGGGTTGTATGAAGATATTTTGCAATCCCAGAGTGATTCTTTGCATGTTAGAGCCCCAATTTCAATACTGTATTCAAATAATCGAGCTTGTTCTTCCTGGTCTGGATTTAAGGAAGTACTTTTGCAAACGTAGGTAGCTGTGTATAGAGGGGTTTTTATCAATTAACACTGAAGTCGGTGTGCACTGTTGTGATGTCACACCATAGCACAGTAAAATTTGTTGTACACCATAGTCATAGTCCAGCGATGAACAGTGACTTTTCATCCCCCTTATAAAAGCGATGCAATAGGTCTCGCATTACTGAAAGTTTGAGCTATTGGCGTTGCAAATATTAATGCAACGTCAATAGCTCAA
Organism: Lissotriton helveticus; assembly: GCF_964261635.1. Classification (NCBI taxonomy): domain Eukaryota; kingdom Metazoa; phylum Chordata; class Amphibia; order Caudata; family Salamandridae; genus Lissotriton; species Lissotriton helveticus. The sequence goes on along the minus strand of NC_136071.1, from coordinate 1,080,941,920 downwards.
ACTTTTTTTACTAATGCGAGACCTATTGCATTGCACATGCTTGTTTCATCTATGATGACTGATCATGCATACTGCACCATCATGTATAACTAACGTTTCTGCCCCTCGCACTTCAAATTCAGCCTTTACAACCAGAAATCGCTGCTTGGGAATGTTCTAGGTGAATCTCTCTCTCACGTAGGAGCATATTTGGAAGGGGATATCGCCACCAGAACGTCACTTTTAGCGATGTTCTGGTGGTGATGTGCTCTTTTCTTTATTTACAAAATGGCATTTAGCCACTTTTTCTGTATATGAGTCCTCTTTACATGCATCACCTAGCGTGAAAGGGTTGTGCAATGGGTTTTGATGTGGGTGTTCCATTGCAAAACACCCATTGCTTTTTGATGCTGCCCAGATTTACACAAGGAGGTGTAAATTTGAGGCAGTGCCAAGAGCTAATGACATGCAAGAGCAGGTGTTAGAATGGCGAAAAGAGGAGAAGTATTTGTATTTCTCTTCATTTTTTTGCTTTTTGTATGTGTGCTGTATTCTGCAGCACACATTGAACGTGCAAAATGCCATTAATGATTGTTCATGTTCAGGAAGGTGTCTCTTCTGCACATAAACAGTCTTTCCCTTCAACACAGGCTACCTTGTACTATGGTGCAAAGGTGCCTGCGTTGATGCTAGGCAGCTACATTTAGCACCAGCACTAGGGACAACACAGGGGTGTGCCGTATGTTTGTGAATATAGCGCATCCCTGCGAATTTGAAATATCAGAACGCGGTGCTGCCAACTTTGAGGCGGTTCTGGTCCAACCTTTTCTCGTAAATGTGCCTCTATCTCTCATGGGTAAGCAGCATAGCGCCACATTTTTACAGTAACAGTAACAGGTAAGTGTAGTGGAAAAATCAGCAGTTTTGTTTCGAGGCAAGAGTCGCGAGGAGGACCTCGTCTGTTATCGATAGCGTTATGGCACAACTTATTTTATTGCATCCTTCATTAAGATTTTTGCTATTCAGACAGAAATGTAGTCCAAAAAGGTAGAGTTCGTCGGTAGTAATGATGCCTGAACAGCGTCAATTGCAAACGTTTATACTCCAGTCTCTTGAATATTTTGCTCGATTCTTAGGAATTTTCATGGTAATTACAAATGTGCATTGTCAACGGTGGTTAACGACCTCAAATACACTGTCTTTGCTAATTACGATCTGGAGTGATAATACGCTCATTATTTACAAGCCTTATGTGTGAGAATTATGCTGTCTGATTACCGTTTTATGGTTCCTGTGAATATAAACCAGATGTGATGTCACCGCGCTCCCGGAGGCAATCAAAGCTGTTCCAGTGCGCGTGCATCTAAAGCTGCCAGGGCTGAGGGGGGAGGCTCCCAGTCATCTGTTCCTCATTTTGAATGCGCATCTTCTGGTCTTGCTGTCAGCGCTTGAAGGTATTGTTAAATCCCACGTGGTTAACTCAATGTAGATTATGTGCCTAATATTAATGACCTTGGTAAACAAAAAAACACAACATCTGCTTTCACTCCTAATTTAATGCTGATAAACAAGTTCACAATTGTTATGAGCTGCGTAGGCTGTGATGTTTGCTGTTTTCACTGGTACATACAGCTCATTCCTGGATGCAATTTTAAAAGAGCATTGAGACCAAGTATACCATTTAATGATAGGACAGTAGTAGCATGGGCAACGATTTGTACTTTTTTTTCTCCAATATTTTTTTTTCTTTAAATAGTATAACATTGAACAGCCATGCTCTAGATGTAGTATGTTTTCCCACAGGGTAAAGCTAAAACATATCCATGACCGCCGAGCGTGGGCAGTACTCTGTGTGGAATGTGTTCATGTACCATGGACATGCACACTACGAAGACCGGCCCTCACCACTCATTTCTCTTTAATCCAAGATCAGATATTATACATCTGTGCTGATGGCAACTATACTTCATGAGCTTCAATTTGCTGAAAAGTCCCCAAAAGTGTTGAAAGAGTGGCCTCATTCTTACTTTGAACCACAATGATACCACAATATTAACTCTTTCCCCACTCTCCCCCAACCGCTGAACGCCCTTTCTATTTACTGCTGAGGACTAGGGAAGTGCAAAGTGTGGAATGCACAGGAAGTAAACAGGGCTCTTTGTCCTCTCATCATTTTGTGTTTCAGCCAGTACAGTCCATGACATCAAAGACCAAGGATATGAAGTGCAGTGTCACGAAAACCAAACAGCAACCAGGCATAACAATTGCTGCCCCTGAGCAATTACCAAGGCATACCATGAGAGACTTGTCACAGAGTAAACCATTGGCAAAGGACTTGTTCAAACACATTTAGTGATGGAATGAGGATAAATTGCCTTCTTGTGCAAACGTCTGCAGAGTCATCAGAAGAGGATGGAGGAATGGAATAATACTCTGATCAGACAGGTCAGGTGGTGGCGGTGAATGCCACAGTGGGCGGAAACTTTGTCAAAGACAAGGCAGTGATCTGATGCAAATGAGAAAAGCAAGCATGGGGTAGACTTATCATTCTGTCATGCAGTGCAACGTAGCAAGACACCTTACCACGCTGCATGAAACGGCAGGAATTTGCCATATTTACCATTATGCGGTGCAGTCCTGTCCTTTCCTAGCACTAGCATACTTTTATCTGCCTAGAGCCAAAGCAGGCACACTTACATCACATTGCAAGGGTGCCTGAGTATTAGGTAGGGTTGTTTTAGTGCAGAAAGGGACACCTTACTGCACAAAAACAATCCTAAGAGGCATTTTCCTCTTTGTGTGCTGCAGAATGCAGCACACGTAGGTCTGAGGAAACAACCATTTGCATTGCAATAGGTGTTGTACTTGCAAGACTTGCAGATATTGACTTTGGCAACAGAAAACCGGCCACCTGTGTTGTAAAGAAGAAAGTGGGCGCCATGCTGAAACATAAAGCATGGCACCCATGGACATAAAAGTTATGCGCATGGCAGCCCATGAAGCAGGAGATATAGAAAAAAAAAGCAACACGATCTCGGTCTTTCAATGCACAGTACCCCTGCATGACGCTCTTCACTACTGGCAGACGGGCTGTGTGTGAGAGCTGCAGGCATGTTGTAGGAGCATGAACATAAATAATAAGAGGGGGCACTAGACAGAACCTCTTTCCTGTAAATGAGATGTAAATGCCAAAGGTGCTTGCTAGCCTGACCCCCGCGCTGCCCACATTTCCACATAAACACAAACTCTATTACCTTGAGCTTGTTAAACTACGCTTGAAACACTATTGCATGACATTAGAGGTTACATATATATGCAAGCAATCTTTCAACCTGTTCTGAAAGATGTAATTTTAATGTCCACAAAATAATTTACTGAATATAGACCTTCAACTAAGTAACTGCTATTCCATGTATTTTCATTTGGAGTGTTGAGATTTGCCTGGAGAAAAGGACCTGAATGTTCCTTCTCTTCTATATAATGACATGGATGGTTATATCGCTGTAGTGCTTTTTCTACTGCTATTCATGTCTTTTTGCATTTTGGAGTGGTGAGATTTGCCTGTACAAAAGGGCATGAATGGTCCCTCTCTTCTACATAATGACATGGATGGCCATATCGCTGAGGTGGCTTTTACTAAACATCGAAGTTTAGTCCAACTCAATTATTTTAATTTATTAAACCATGAGGCTAAGTTGTGCATTGGACTAACTACTGAAATAACAGTATTGTTTTGTCAGTTGTCCATATATTTCACAGGCGTGCCATGTTGGTTAAAAAATAAAAGCGGTTGCAGGATAGTGTCTCCTGCCTGCTGCAAATTAATTTAAGAAAATAGTGCTCACAACCTGTAATTAACACGTCCAAAGTAACAATACATGTAACAGGACCATTCCTCATGGGTGGTTACAACAGGAGTAAATGATGTACTAAGGAGGGACTACTAAGCCTATTGACAAATCAAAAGCCACCATTTACAAAGGACAGCAACAGGAGCTAATCGAAAGGATGTGCAAAAATATGAGGAGCTTAAAGTCCATACCAGAATACAGCATGTCTCAAAGAGATAGCGCTGCCTAGGCGAGACCTAAAAACGAGGAGAAAGAAAGATTTTTCTCCTTGCTGTGCCGCTGATGGCGAGGTTTATCATTTGACACATTCCCAGGTCCAGCACTCATTGTAAATCTGGGAATGTGCCAAAATACATGGGTGGATGCATGGGAACACCTAGGTTAAACCCATGGAACACCTCCCTCCCACAAAGTAATGGAAAGCAGGGAATTGCGTAGATTTGCGTTACTCTACATTTATCAAGCCATGCAGGGCAACTCAAAGTGGCCCGAGCGGCTTCATAAAACTTGCTTACATTGTACATCATACTTGTCTCCCCTTTCAAGGTGGAAAAGAGATGTAAAACCTCGATAAATATAGGCCTAGGAGGAAAAAATCAAAGCAAAGCAGGAGCCAATCCAGCAAGATTAAGACCGAATCAGAAGGCAGAGGTTCCACAAATTTAAGACAGTACTGGTGGGGAGGTGTATAATGAAAATGATTGGTTAATAGACCAGAAAAGCAAAAGTGCCCAACGGATAGCAATAGGGAAGGGATTGAGGGGCAGGAGAACAGGCCAAATGGAAGAGAAAGTGAACTTGGAGCACAGATGAAAATACAGATCCTCATGTACCCATTTTGCAAATAGTGTTATAGCAGTGCATGCAATGCAATAAAAGGAGAAAGACGTGAACAAAAAGAAATGTCTGGGAGTAGTACGCGCTTTAACATCCAAAGCAGCTGGAAGAGAAGGTGTAGAGCAGCAGTTGACGAGTTACAGAAACCAAAGTGAAGGAAGGGGTGTGCAGCTTTCATTGAATCAACTCTGGTAGCTGTGTGAGACAGGCAAAGAGGAAAACTGATACAAGTAACGGTGGAAGTGAATCGAAGTAATAGAAAAAAACAGGATACTCAAGAGCCCAAAGTTAATAAGGATGGGCATGGCACAATACCATTATGAAGAAATGTGAAGATGTGGTAATTTCCTCTTTTTACAAGGCTAATTGGATGCTTTGGAGTCTACTATGACTGGAGGATATGATGATTCAGGAGAGAAGATAGTAAAGCTAACTTTTCCCTCAGATTTGCATTATTGCCAGGGGAAGGGAAAGAGAAATGAGAATCACAATTTTGCACTTCATGTAAAGACCTGAAAAAAACCTCAAGAAACAATTACAGCACATATTGAATACAAGCAGTGGACTTGCAATTATAGTTCTGTTTTAGAAAACACAGTACATGGAATATTTTAAGAATATGGGTTAATATTTGAGGGGTGCCAAAGCCCCACTCAAGTAATACACACAGTTCTTGTCAGGATGAACCACAAAAATCAATCTAATGTAGAAAAATAATAATATATTTCACTGAATACAATGACACCAAATTGACAAAAACCCAATCAGTAGAACCAAAGATATGAGCTTTTAGAGTTTTAGGGGAAATAGCACCAAAAGGCAGGTCGGCTACAGGAATCAGGTTCATCCTGCTGAAGAGTAACCTTCTCAAGTCTGTGCTAAGAGTGCTTTTCATGTTGGCAAGGGCTGCGAGGAGGTCGTTGTTGCTGCAAGGAGTAGATCAGGTGTCGCAGATGGTCGCTGCTCTAGAGCAAAGAGTTGGTAATTACTTGAGCTACTTGTTGGTGGCTGTCGAAGTGCAGGTCTCTCTTTGGCAGACATTGCAGATGGTCGTTGCCGGCATAAAGAATTGGTTCAGCTGGTGCTTCATGTTGGCAGTCATCACAGGTGGTCAAAAAGGTCACTTTGTTGTTGTGTGGAGACCAAAACCTCTGTATCGTCACCTTTTCTTTAGGGGGAGTACACTCAGGTACCAGCCAATGGTCCAGGACGTGGAGGGAACCTCTTGGGGATCATGACTCACTCCAGTTGAGGCCAAAAGCAGGGCTTACGCAGGACCAGGTCGGTCAAGTTGGTGGTGGTCAGCTGAGCAGTTGCATGGAGGACTCTGGAAGCTTGTTGTGTCCCTGTAGCTCAAACAGGAGGTCAGCCAACAGACCCTTGCAGTCACTTCTGGGAGCCTGGAATCAAGGAAAGCAGGCCAGTCCTACATCTCCAAGCAGCAGGGCAGTCCTTCTTCTGAATCTTCCACTGGTTCTAAAGTGTTCTGATGAGGGGTTCTGCTTGGTGCCAGCCTTTGTATGAGGAAGTTCCCTGGCCTACCCTAAAACTGGTTCTGGTCAGTACTTTCTCTTACCCTGGTCCTGGCTCCAAATTGTATAGGGTGACAAAGGCTGGGGCAGGCCTGGTGGCAGGTTCCATTGTGTGTGCGGCAGGCAAACCCTTTTGAAATGTAATCAGGGCAGGTCAGGGCACAGCTCCTCTCCAGTCATCCTATCAGTAAGACTTACTCCACTCTCACATAGGCTTCTTTGTTCCCTTGTCTAGCAAAAAAACAGAACCCACAACAGGAGAGCCATTCAGAGTCAATTGACCCCTGAAACTGGCAGAAAGACCCAGTTGGCTTGTGCAAAGTAATGGCCACTTTATAAAAATAAAGTATACAAAAAGTGATGGATGGAATGCTTGAACTAATCTCAGCCACTGTTAATTACTCGGTCCACATCTCAATCCAATATTATTTTTGCACACCATACAATGTCAGTTTGGACTTAGCTATGTGCAACTCAGTCTTGACCCTGCTCCAATCAAAACAGACCAGCCCAACTTCCAAGCCAGGTCCTCCCTAAACTGAAAAACAAGCAACCCAGGAACAGTTTTGCCCTTGTTATGGGCTCGTCAGCCAGGTATAGCTTGCTTCCAGTGACACAGTGTGCACGGAACCCATGTCTGGGTATACCTGTCCCACTTAGGGCTTCAGGTAAGGTGTGCAGAAGCTGATTGATGAAATGCTTGAATTGAACTCAGCCATTGGTAATTACTGTGGCTACATCCCAATCCATCACTTTTTTGCACACTGTGCCATCTCAGTATGTTATGTTATGTTATGTTATGTTATGTTATATTTAATTTGTAGAGCGCACGGCTACTTGGGAGTGTCCCCGCGCTAGCTTCCAAAATAGAGAAATGCTCGCACAACTGCTAAAAAAGCAGAGTTTTAAGTTTCTTCCTGAACAGCAGTGGGTCTTGGATGCTTCGTAAGGCTAAAGGCAGCAAGTTCCAGGCCCTGCGCACAAAGGAATTACCTCCCAGGTGCTGGCGTTTAAACTTCGGGGTCTGCATCAGCAATAGAGCAGAGGACCGAAGTTGTCTCCCTTGCACGTAGAAGGAGAATCTCATCTGCAGATACACAGGTTCTGAGCCATACAGGGCCCGATGCGCTATAGTCAACATTTTAAATTTCAGGCGCGATTCCACTGGAAGCCAGTGCAGGGCACGCAGATGTAGCCTGACACTGTCCCTGGGAGACAGGCCCACAAGAAGTCTAACCGCAGAGTTTTGTACCACTTGTAATTTTTTTACCAGGGACCCCGGACAACCGACCAAAAGGGCATTGGCGTAGTCCAGACGGGGTAGAATAAGCACACGGACCACTGTTTCTCTAGAAGTGCTAGGCAAGAAAGGAAGAAGCTTCCTCAAACTCTTGAGCAAGCCAAAGCAGGTTCCAGATAGTTTCTTCACATGCGTTGTGAAGTTCAAGTTTTCGTCAAACCAGACGCCAAGATTTTTAATGGCTCCAGCTCTTTCAGAGGGACGAGGGAAGCCTGGAGACCAAAATCTTTCTCTGAAGTCCGAGGGAAAGGCGCCAAACAACAGAACCTCGGACTTTCCCTCATTACATTTCAGCTGGGCCATGGCCAACCAGTGGAAAACTGAAGGGAGGCAGTGTTGGGCCATCTCCAAGGAAACTTCCCCCTTGGGCCAAGTAAACTGCAGCTGTGTATCATCAGCGTATGCCATAACCTTAGCCCCCAGTGACTCCGCCAGAGCCACCAGCAGAGTCACGTAGATGTTAAACAGGAGGAGCTAAGTGATGAACCCTGCGGCACGCCAGTAGTCACAGGCATGGACGCAGAGGCACATGGTGGAAGCCAGGCCTGCTGCTGCCGGCCCTCCAAAAAGGAGCAGATCCATTGCAGGGCACTGCCGGAGATACAAATGGCGGATAGACGATTGAGAAGCAAGGCATGAGGGACAGTGTCGAATGCCGCCGAGAGATCAAGCATAACCAATGCTGCTCTCCCGCCGGCATCTAAACACGCCCTAATAGCCTCAGTGATCTCCAGTATCCTTCAGTTTGGACCCAGATATATGCAAATCAGTCTTAACCCTGATCTAATGGGTATTGTCCAACCCAAACTACCGAGCCAGGTCCTCACTTAACTGGAACACAAGCACCCCAGGACCAGGTTCACCCTTTTTATGGGCTTATCAGCCAGGTATAGCTTGGTTCCAGTGACACAGTGTGCACGGAACTTCATCTGAGAATACCCGTCCCACTTAGGGTGACATAATAAAGTATAAAAAAAGTGATGGATGGAATGCGTGAATTAATCTCAGCCACTGGAATTTACTGGGGGCTACAGCCAAATCCATCATTATTTTGCATACCATGCCACCTCAGTTTAAACTCAGCTATATGGAAATCAGTCTTGACCCTGCTCCAATGGGAACAGTCCAGCCAGAACTGTGACATTAATCTGCAAACTGCCTCCGGGCGTGGTCTATAATCTATAAAAAAGATTGTCTTTCACAATAGATGAAATGCACGTTCTTAGTAATCGATGTATTCATAAAAAATTATTTTGTATCACTTCTGCATATATCTGAGCTATTGATATGTCTATGTACTTGTTGCTTATTATGTAAAAACAAACATTTCTGAAAAGTATTATAAATAAACATAAACATGAAAAGAATTATATAGCTATCTTGGACTCACTTATCTGTCCTGGGTTTATTACCGACCAGGATGTTTAACAAATAAATATAACTCTAGCACGTTTAGTCCTATGTTTGGCCCTGGGAGTTACACACGTTCTTTAAACCTCGTTTTAATGTCTGCAATTTGCATTTCGAACAGCTGGTCGGGTCAATTATTGCAAACAGCTTTTTATAATTGAAAGAGGGTGCATTAATAATTATAAAATATCAATATATTTTGTGAATTACATATTGAAGTTCGTTTAATCAAAGCAAAACATTTATACAAAAGATGAAAAACTAAATACAAATAGTTTAGAATTAATAAAAATGAGTATAAAGTACTCATTCGAAATGTAATGGTGAAAAAGATAAAGCTGTGTGGAAGAGATACTGTAGCTTAAAAGAAAGATCATTGAATTAAGTTTTAAATACAAAACAAGCTATATTTAAAGGACTTTAGCCCGAGTGTCAATTAATAGGATGCCTCTGTTCGGTGCAGCCGCAGTCCGGGCAGGTAACAGCGGCGGGGCAGTGTCGGCCGGATGGGGGGAATTCCAAGGGATGATGCAGAGGGGAAATTAAATAAATAATTAATTTTCCCCCGCCTTTGTCCGTCAGAATACCCTCCCACCAGGCCCCACCGCCCCATCGCTGTTACATGCACGGGCGGTAGCTGGTTCTGTGGCTTCTTGAAAACATCTGGGTTCAATACATTGAGTACCAATAACATGGATAATAACAGAACATAGTATTTACAGCACTTTCAGAAATACACCATTAAGCATTATATAAAAACATATTAGTATCATTATTATTATAATGATTATTATTATTATTGTCATCATTAGTAGTAGGAGGAAAAGGAGGAAGAGTATATTCTTATTGGTGTTATTATTAATGTTATTTTTATTGGGAATAATAGTGTATAGTAGTAGGATTATTATTATTATAATTATTTTTGTTATGATTATTGCTATTATAAATATGATAAGAATCAGTTTTATTAATAGTAATGGTAGTGGTGGTAGTAGTAGTAGTAATAGAACTAGTAGTGGTACTTGGAGTAGTATTACATGGTGGGTTACTTGAAAGCTTTCCTTCATGCAATGTGTTCATAATTATTGAATCTCTCTCAAAGTATTGAATGTAACCTGATAGGGGTCGTATTTCAATAAGTGATTTAATGGTGTGATCATTATCAAACAGGAAATTAGTAAACACCCTAATGCAGTCACTCAAGCTTCCGTGACCGTCCTGTTCCTTACAGACACGGTCGCTCCCCACGCTGCTCCCCGCCCTGCCTGCCTGAAGCCTGGTATCGTAGCGCATCACCGCCAGACTGCTGCTATTGCCGGATTAATTTGCACGTTGCCAAAGTAGCGCTAGACTGCCTTAATTGTTTAATCATTTTATTCATTCTTACATCGTAGCGCTAGATTGCCTTGATTGTTTCTGCATTGAAATCATTTTTTGATCGTAGCGCTAGATTGCCAAAGTGCGCTGTTAGTACAGTTTGATTTGTGCTGCGATTTTGAGGTGTGCCTGATAGTACCGGTGACACTGCCATTTGCATCGCATTTGCTTACTGTTTGGCTTTAGGCTGCCTGCCATTTTGTTGTTGTTGTGCTTCCCTGCCCGGGTCTCCACCCCGCTCCCGCCTCCCAGCTGCTCCTCCCTCGCCCCTCCCGCCCCCACTACCCTCTTATGACAGATGCTTTTGCGCGCAGCGGTCACGCGCAGCGGACGCGCCCTATGCGAGCCGAAGGTGCGCCAAAGGTAAGCCCGTCTACGCCCGTCCGCGCCTGGACCGCGCCCAGCGCCAGACCTTCTGGTCCTCGCAATTCCCACCCCACCCGCATAACGTATGACGCCACTACCCTCTTTGCCCTTAACCCCGGACGCACTCCACAATGCTGCGTAGCCGTCCCCGGACACACCCATGGACCATTCGCCTGCCACTCCTGCAAGTTCACCTGCACAAGACCCACACCAAATCCACTTCCTCCAAACACAGCTCCGACTCTAACCACCTGAAGTGCATCCTGCTGAACACCCGCTCGGTTCACAGACATGCCACTGAACTCTGGGACCTACTCGACACTTCATCGCCGGACGTCGCCTTCCTCACAGAAACCTGGATGAACGCCTCATCAGCGCCCGACATCGCCATTGCCATCCTGGACACTTACAGGATCATCCGAAAAGACCGCACCAACCAAACAGGAGGAGGCATCGTCATCGTCCATAAGAACACCATCCGAATCACGACCTGCTCTGACGATAACCTCACAACTGCCGAACACCTTCACTTCCAGATACACACCGACCCCAGGACCACACTTAGAGGCCCCCTCATCTACAGACCACCAGGAACCCGCACACAATTCAACAAAGACATCACTGACTTCATCAGCCCACATGCCCTCACATCCGAGAACTACATTCTACTGGGAGACCTCAACTTCCACCTGGAAAAGAATAACGACAGCAACACCACCACCCTTCTGGACAACCTGGCCAATCTCGGACTCAAACAACTTGTTGACACTCCCACCCACTTAGCCGGACACACGCTCGACCCTATCTTCACCTCCAGCAAACACATCTCATTCGATCACACCACAGCTCTCCATTGGACGGACCACAGCTGCGTTCACTTCAGCTACAAAAAGACCACGACCCACAACCCCCCACAACCTATTCCTCGAAGAAACTGGAACAAAATCACCACCGACCAACTCTTCACATCGCTTAACCAAAACCCTCCTACCATATCATCGGACCCAAACCATGCAGCCACCAAACTTACACAATGGATCACCCACAGCGCTAACGAATTAGCACCGTTGAAAATCCACCAGATCAAACGAAGTAACAAAAAGGCCCCCTGGTTCAACGATGACCTTAAGAAATCCAAGAAGTTATGTCGTACCCTCGAGAAAACCTGGAGAAAAAACCCAACCACTGACAACCTGACCACCTTCAAGGACGCCACCCGCAAACACCACCAATTGATCCGATCCACCAAGAAATCAGCATTCAAGGATCAACTCGACAACAACGCCCACAACAGCAAGGAACTATTCAACATCATCAAAGAATTTACCAACCCCACCGCCGGCACCAACGACATCACTCCCTCCCAAGACCTCTGCGACTCTCTATCCTCTTTCTTCCACAACAAAATCGCCGACATACATAACAGCTTTGAAAACCAGTCCGAAGAACAGACCACTCCACCCACCTCCGAACCAAAACAGCACTCTCACAACCTTTACGCCTGGAACCCAATCACTACTGAAGACACCATTCGCCTGATGAACTCCATCCACTCAGGTTCACCAACCGACCCATGTCCCCATCACATCTTCAACAAAGCAGACTCCATCATCCCACAGCAGACCCCTCGGAACTTAAGAACTTCCGCCCCATCTCACTCCTTCCATTCCCTGCCAAAGTCATTGAGAAAGCCGTCAATAGTCAGCTCGCCGCCTTCCTTGAATCCAACAACTCCCTCGACCCCTCACAGTCCGGCTTCCGAGCCAAACACAGCACCGAAACCGCCCTCATCGCTGCCACAGACGACATCCGAATGCTACTGGACAACGGAGAAACAGTTGCCCTCATCCTACTTGACCTCTCCGCCGCCTTCAACACAGTCTGTCATAGCACCCTCAGACAACGCTTCAGCAACGTCTGTATACAAGGAAAAGCATTGGACTGGATCATCTCATTCCTCGCCGGAAGAACCCAGAGAGTCCGCCTCCCCCTTTCAGATCAGAGGCCACCGAAGTCATCTGCGGCGTACCACAAGGATCATCACTCAGTCCCACCCTCTTCAACATCTACATGAGTCCCCTCACATCCATCGCGCGACAACACAACCTCAACATCATCTCCTACGCAGACGACACCCAGCTGATCCTCTCCCTCACCAAAGACCCAAACACCGCCAAAACCAATCTACACAAAGGAATGAAAGAAGTAGCCGAATGGATGAAGAACAGCCGTTTAAAACTAAACTCGGACAAAACGGAAGTCCTCATCCTAGGATCATCCCCCTCTGCCTGGGACGACTCATGGTGGCCACCGGCCCTGGGTACAGCACCCATACCTGCAGATCACGCACGTAACCTGGGCTTCATCCTAGACTCCTCCCTCTCGATGACCAGACAAGTCAACGCCGTCTCATCTTCATGCTTCAACATCCTACGCATGCTCAAAAAAATCTTCCGTTGGATCCCCACCGAAACAAGAAAGACGGTCACCCATGCACTGGTCACTAGCAGACTGGACTATGGAAATACCCTTTACGCCGGAACCACAGCCAAACTACAGAAAAAACTCTAACGCATCCAAAACGCCTCAGCCAGACTCATTCTGGACATCCCCCGTCAAGCTCACATTTTGGATCACCTGAAAGACCTCCACTGGCTCCCTGTCAACAAGAGAATAACATTCCGTCTCCTCACCTACGCACACAAGGCCCTCTACGACCTAGGACCCGAATGCCTCAACACACGACTGTCCTTCTACACACCCACCCGCCAACTACAATCATCCAATCAAGCCCTCGCCGCAATTCCGCTCATCCATAGATCCACCATGGGAGGAAGATCCTTCTCCTACCTAGCAGCCAAAACCTGGAATTCTCTCCCCACTCACCTCCGCCTCACACAGAACCACCTCTCCTTCAGAAAGCAGCTAAAAATCTGACTTTTTGATAAGTAATGCACCCACCCTCCCTCAAGCGCCTTGAGACCCTCTGGGTGAGTAGCGCGCTATACAAATTCTTGAACTTGAACTTGAACTTGAACTCCTTCCATGCTTTCAAGCTCTCGACTCTCCTTTGATGTTTAGGCTTGTTCTCACCCCTTATGCCAGCATTTCCTCTGAATGAGCATGTATTTGCAATCTCTGGCGCTCATTCAGATAAAATGAGCACATATCTTCATTTTCCTTTATCAATGAGAGAGTAGACAGTAAGGCCTGATCATTGGATAGATGTTATCATAGTAAAACGTTTAATAATACTGTTCTGTAGGTAACCAATAAGAAGCTTATGCTAATCCATATTCCTGATGTTCATTACAACTGTGAGCAATTAAGGCTTCATTCTGAGTGCTGCACTGATGTGAGGTGCAGCACCTATTCAGGAAAGCACCACTTTCTGGAAATAAATGATACACTTCACATTTCCCAAGTTTCCTTACGTTTTAAAAAGCCTTTGTAATGCTAAATACTTAGTTATTCCATGCTGGCTTTATCCTTATGGGTGAAAGGCTCATTGTTTCTGAGCTCTAAAAAACAGAACAGCATAATGGGTGAACAGACAAAATTAATTGCGTCTAATTCAAGCTGATAAAGTAAGAGTAGATTTTTTTGGCACCTACTCTATTGAAATAGTATTCGATAAAGTGAAATCATATCTTGTTTGGACACGCCACGTTAAATAGCATTAATTTATACACATACATTAATTTAACAATGGGGATATTCAATTTAGTAATGGATCACTGGGCCTCAAGTACAGAATTCTACCTTTGGCAAAATTAAAAGTAACTTGGTGTTTTGACATCTCATTAGTGAAATGTTCAGTGCTATTCAGTGGCGTGGCAGAACGCTGGGATCAGACTTCTGCAAGTAAAATGCCCAAGGCATTAAAGACGAAGAGAGAGCAATTGTCTAAAGCTGTGGAGTTTCGCTATTTTTTAAGACAAGAATGTAAACGTAAGAAAACAAAACACGATTCTTATTCCTATGAAATAGGGTACAGACAGCACATGCTGGAGCTTTGCATATGTAATGCACGGCGCTTCGTGTTTGGGGCTGACAAGCACAAGAACATCTTGCAGGCAGCTAACACGATGGATGTCCAGATCTGGAAGCACCGTCTTCCGACTCTCACTTAACACATTTTTAAACATTTAAGCAGTAAGATTGCCACCAGTGTTGGGGAAAAAACAGTTCAGAAATATATCATAGTATAATAGTACCTACAGTGGTGGCCGGCATGGCTCGTGGGTGGCAGGCAGGCATGGGGAAGGAGGGGGAGTTAATGTAAAAAAAAAACCACTTACCTTGCCACCGGTCATGTCCCTGATCCTGCTCTCCTCTTCTTGACTCTAGGAACAGGAAGCACAGACAGGCTCCCTTGACCAATCACAACGGTGCAATGCAGCGTTGTGATTGGTTTTGGGAGTTCTGGTTCGATGCTCAACGAGGAAATGGGGGCCTTGGCATGGTCTCCAAGCAGGCTGTAATGCCGCCCGAATAGAGAATGGGGAAAGTGTGCATGACTAGTTTGAGCAGCCCGAGACGGACGACCAAACAGTCATTGCACACTTACGAGTCTGAGAGCAGAGCAGCCCGCCCCCCCAACCGCAAACTAAGCAGCACAGGAACATAACATGTAAAACACTTAAAGTTATTATCATTTTATGTTTCCTTTACGTTAATGTTTATCTTAAGGTTGCACTGCTTAAAAACAGTGGGGCAACGCTCCTCTGCCATAGAAGGGAGCCGCCACTGAATACCTACCTAACAATCAGTGTGGGTCTGCATTGCAGTCACTGGGAAAGGAGGACTTGCCACGGCCGGATTAGAAATCAAAAGCAACAAAAGGCAAACATGTTTAAATCAGACCCTGCTCTCTTACCGTCTCTTTCTTTCCAGTTTCACCGTCTCTACATATATATTTCCCACTCTCTCTCTCTCACTTACTTTCTCTCACTGTCTCTCATTGGTCTTGTGTCTGCCGTCATAAACCTTGGGAGCTGGGGACAGAGGCTGTGGTAACTGCCTCCAAAGGCTCTAGGCCCCCTGGGGAATAACCTGCTACCTGAATGAAACAGAAAGATAAATCTAGCGCAATGACAGAGCTCCGTACTTTCTCACAAGCTTACCGATATTGACTAAACGTGATACAGCTTTCCGAAAACATTTGCCCTTTTATATTTCGGTGTGATTTTTTTGGGCCGCTGATATTTTCAATATTCATTAATCTGCTAAGCAGACATATTGCCAAAGAAACTTGTTGGCACAAATAAAAATAATATGGCAATAAGACAGAACCCTACAGAGCACTACATGGACCTAGACAATGGTGACACTAAAAAATAGCAAAGCTCAAAGGTTTTGAGAGCCATGCTAAAGGGCAAGTAGTCTGAACTTTCCTAAACTTGCTCAGCAGGTACTTTTAGTTTAATAAGGAGCAACACAAGGATTGTCAACCAGCCCTCTCTCTGTTGTTCCAAGGGACACGGACCTGAAGTGGGAATGTCCGGGTGTGACCCGAAGCATAGTGTTTGAGAAGGTTAGAGAGCTGAGATGTCTCCTGTTCAGAGAAACACATCTGAACTTGATTGATGTCCCCATAGCCCCCTAATGAGTTTCACCTCATGCTAAATATTTACTCAAATTATTTAACCCTACCACCGCACAGCCAGCCCCTGAACCAAAGTTCTGAGCATGCTAAAAGGCCAGAAGCAGCTTGCCAGTCAAACCCAAGTAAAGGATATTGCAATAGTGGAGTCTGGAGTGTATTCACAATGTGACAACAGATGCATGGTTGATTTTAAGGAGGAAAAGCTGAATTTTCATTAACAGCCATATAAGGTGGAAGCAAGAACTTACAACTGTAATAGCATGCTTGTTAGTGAAATCAGGCGCTAGCTTTGAATATTATTTCCAAGACAAGCTATTTTTTTTTCCACCACCGATCAGCACAGGAGGTGACATCACTGGATCTCCCATAATCCACTTGCACAGGGAGTGACATCACTGAATTTCACATCATCCATCCGTTGACAGGAAGTGACTTTACTGGTCTCCTGCCAAAACCATCTTTAAAAGAAGAAGCTAAGCAACAGGACTTCATTTCCCAATACACATCAGCACATGAAATGACATCACGGCATCCTGGACTCCTCTCCCACCCAGGACCTACCTAATGACAGCTGCAATTTATACATGCAGTGGACACTTTGCCACTGGATTCAAGCTAGTCTTGCTGATGAAGGGTGTTACCCAGAAACCGGTCCCAGGATGCTAGTTTCCGGTCCAGGGTAGACCTGGCTTGGCAGTTTGGGCAGGACTGTTCCCATGAGGCGGATCACTGACAGAATATCAACAGTCAAAATATCGAGTTGCCAAAATATCGAGGTAAAGATATTGAATGCCAGAATATCGACTTCCTATCTACAAACAGGTAAGTACAAAAATATCGACTCCAAAATATCGATAGGAAAAAATATAGACAGTCAAAATATCAAATTTTTTAAATATCTTAAAATTAATTTAAAACTAATATAATAATAAATATAATTAATTTAAACATACTTAAAATACTTAAATAAACTTAAAAATAATAAATAATTACTGTAACTTTAAAAAAACATAATAATTGTAAAACATATATATATATATATATATATATATATATATATATATATCAAAAGCAATGCGCCAAGCGCTCTGGGAGGGCTACCCATGACCCATCTGACCATCCAGCCGTGTTCTGTGTCCCGATGTCCTCACAGCTTTCCTCACTGCTTAAAAAGAAGTCCGACGCGTTTCGGGGCAGACACGGTTACAGCGTGACACATCAATTTGAATTTTAATGACCTCACAACTCACCCCACAACCTGCAACCCAAGGTATATAAACTTGTGACTTAAAACAACGGATTGCACACCTACTCAAGGTAAACTACAGGCTCACCAACAAATGAACTACAGCAACCAGCATGCCTGGCTGCACAACGTCATCAGCCACACCCACTCAGGGCGGCCTTGATTGAAACAAAATCCGTTTCAATTAGTTGGTGAACCACAGTGCAACGAATTGAAACAACGTCCATGAAGAAGGGGCGTGTCTGCCCCGAAACGCGTCGGACTTCTTTTTAAGCAGTGAGGAAAGCTGTGAGGACATCGGGACACAGAACACGGCTGGATGGTCAGATGGGTCATGGGTAGCCCTCCCAGAGCGCTTGGCGCATTGCTTTTGACATTTTCCACGGTTAGCCATAACCGGGGGAGGGGCTCCACTTCGCCGAACATCTAAAGCGCAGAAGCCGGTGAAGACTGCAGCAGGGATACGAATCCCCGCGGTTACAGCGTGACACATCAATTTGAATTTTAATGACCTCACAACTCACCCCACAACCTGCAACCCAAGGTATATAAACTTGTGACTTAAAACAACGGATTGCACACCTACTCAAGGTAAACTACAGGCTCACCAACAAATGAACTACAGCAACCAGCATGCCTGGCTGCACAACGTCATCAGCCACACCCACTCAGGGCGGCCTTGATTGAAACAAAATGCGTTTCAATTAGTTGGTGAACCACAGTGCAACGAATTGAAACAACGTCCATGAAGAAGGGGCGTGTCTGCCCCGAAACGCGTCGGACTTCTTTTTAAGCAGTGAGGAAAGCTGTGAGGACATCGGGACACAGAACACGGCTGGATGGTAAGATGGGTCATGGGTAGCCCTCCCAGAGCGCTTGGCGCATTGCTTTTGACATTTTCCACGGTTAGCCATAACCGGGGGAGGGGCTCCACTTCGCCGAACATCTAAAGCGCAGAAGCCGGTGAAGACTGCAGCAGGGATACGAATCCCCGCGGTTACAGCGTGACACATCAATTTGAATTTTAATGACCTCACAACTCACCCCACAACCTGCAACCCAAGGTATATAAACTTGTGACTTAAAACAACGGATTGCACACCTACTCAAGGTAAACTACAGGCTCACCAACAAATGAACTACAGCAACCAGCATGCCTGGCTGCACAACGTCATCAGCCACACCCACTCAGGGCGGCCTTGATTGAAACAAAATGCGTTTCAATTAGTTGGTGAACCACAGTGCAACGAATTGAAACAACGTCCATGAAGAAGGGGCGTGTCTGCCCCGAAACGCGTCGGACTTCTTTTTAAGCAGTGAGGAAAGCTGTGAGGACATCGGGACACAGAACACGGCTGGATGGTCAGATGGGTCATGGGTAGCCCTCCCAGAGCGCTTGGCGCATTGCTTTTGACATTTTCCACGGTTAGCCATAACCGGGGGAGGGGCTCCACTTCGCCGAACATCTAAAGCGCAGAAGCCGGTGAAGACTGCAGCAGGGATACGAATCCCCGCGGTTACAGCGTGACACATCAATTTGAATTTTAATGACCTCACAACTCACCCCACAACCTGCAACCCAAGGTATATAAACTTGTGACTTAAAACAACGGATTGCACACCTACTCAAGGTAAACTACAGGCTCACCAACAAATGAACTACAGCAACCAGCATGCCTGGCTGCACAACGTCATCAGCCACACCCACTCAGGGCGGCCTTGATTGAAACAAAATGCGTTTCAATTAGTTGGTGAACCACAGTGCAACGAATTGAAACAACGTCCATGAAGAAGGGGCGTGTCTGCCCCGAAACGCGTCGGACTTCTTTTTAAGCAGTGAGGAAAGCTGTGAGGACATCGGGACACAGAACACGGCTGGATGGTCAGATGGGTCATGGGTAGCCCTCCCAGAGCGCTTGGCGCATTGCTTTTGACATTTTCCACGGTTAGCCATAACCGGGGGAGGGGCTCCACTTCGCCGAACATCTAAAGCGCAGAAGCCGGTGAAGACTGCAGCAGGGATACGAATCCCCGCGGTTACAGCGTGACACATCAATTTGAATTTTAATGACCTCACAACTCACCCCACAACCTGCAACCCAAGGTATATAAACTTGTGACTTAAAACAACGGATTGCACACCTACTCAAGGTAAACTACAGGCTCACCAACAAATGAACTACAGCAACCAGCATGCCTGGCTGCACAACGTCATCAGCCACACCCACTCAGGGCGGCCTTGATTGAAACAAAATGCGTTTCAATTAGTTGGTGAACCACAGTGCAACGAATTGAAACAACGTCCATGAAGAAGGGGCGTGTCTGCCCCGAAACGCGTCGGACTTCTTTTTAAGCAGTGAGGAAAGCTGTGAGGACATCGGGACACAGAACACGGCTGGATGGTCAGATGGGTCATGGGTAGCCCTCCCAGAGCGCTTGGCGCATTGCTTTTGACATTTTCCACGGTTAGCCAAAACTGGGGGAGGGGCTCCACTTCGCCGAACATCTAAAGCGCAGAAGCCGGTGAAGACTGCAGCAGGGATACGAATCCCCGCGGTTACAGCGTGACACATCAATTTGAATTTTAATGACCTCACAACTCACCCCACAACCTGCAACCCAAGGTATATAAACTTGTGACTTAAAACAACGGATTGCACACCTACTCAAGGTAAACTACAGGCTCACCAACAAATGAACTACAGCAACCAGCATGCCTGGCTGCACAACGTCATCAGCCACACCCACTCAGGGCGGCCTTGATTGAAACAAAATGCGTTTCAATTAGTTGGTGAACCACAGTGCAACGAATTGAAACAACGTCCATGAAGAAGGGGCGTGTCTGCCCCGAAACGCGTCGGACTTCTTTTTAAGCAGTGAGGAAAGCTGTGAGGACATCGGGACACAGAACACGGCTGGATGGTCAGATGGGTCATGGGTAGCCCTCCCAGAGCGCTTGGCGCATTGCTTTTGACATTTTCCACGGTTAGCCATAACCGGGGGAGGGGCTCCACTTCGCCGAACATCTAAAGCGCAGAAGCCGGTGAAGACTGCAGCAGGGATACGAATCCCCGCGGTTACAGCGTGACACATCAATTTGAATTTTAATGACCTCACAACTCACCCCACAACCTGCAACCCAAGGTATATAAACTTGTGACTTAAAACAACGGATTGCACACCTACTCAAGGTAAACTACAGGCTCACCAACAAATGAACTACAGCAACCAGCATGCCTGGCTGCACAACGTCATCAGCCACACCCACTCAGGGCGGCCTTGATTGAAACAAAATGCGTTTCAATTAGTTGGTGAACCACAGTGCAACGAATTGAAACAACGTCCATGAAGAAGGGGCGTGTCTGCCCCGAAACGCGTCGGACTTCTTTTTAAGCAGTGAGGAAAGCTGTGAGGACATCGGGACACAGAACACGGCTGGATGGTCAGATGGGTCATGGGTAGCCCTCCCAGAGCGCTTGGCGCATTGCTTTTGACATTTTCCACGGTTAGCCATAACCGGGGGAGGGGCTCCACTTCGCCGAACATCTAAAGCGCAGAAGCCGGTGAAGACTGCAGCAGGGATACGAATCCCCGCGGTTACAGCGTGACACATCAATTTGAATTTTAATGACCTCACAACTCACCCCACAACCTGCAACCCAAGGTATATAAACTTGTGACTTAAAACAACGGATTGCACACCTACTCAAGGTAAACTACAGGCTCACCAACAAATGAACTACAGCAACCAGCATGCCTGGCTGCACAACGTCATCAGCCACACCCACTCAGGGCGGCCTTGATTGAAACAAAATGCGTTTCAATTAGTTGGTGAACCACAGTGCAACGAATTGAAACAACGTCCATGAAGAAGGGGCGTGTCTGCCCCGAAA
This sequence comes from Lissotriton helveticus, assembly GCF_964261635.1. Classification (NCBI taxonomy): domain Eukaryota; kingdom Metazoa; phylum Chordata; class Amphibia; order Caudata; family Salamandridae; genus Lissotriton; species Lissotriton helveticus. The sequence continues at coordinate 1,080,920,521 of NC_136071.1, read as the reverse complement.
CGCGTCGGACTTCTTTTTAAGCAGTGAGGAAAGCTGTGAGGACATCGGGACACAGAACACGGCTGGATGGTCAGATGGGTCATGGGTAGCCCTCCCAGAGCGCCTGGCGCATTGCTTTTGACATTTTCCACGGTTAGCCATAACCGGGGGAGGGGCTCCACTTCGCCGAACATCTAAAGCGCAGAAGCCGGTGAAGACTGCAGCAGGGATACGAATCCCCGCGGTTACAGCGTGACACATCAATTTGAATTTTAATGACCTCACAACTCACCCCACAACCTGCAACCCAAGGTATATAAACTTGTGACTTAAAACAACGGATTGCACACCTACTCAAGGTAAACTACAGGCTCACCAACAAATGAACTACAGCAACCAGCATGCCTGGCTGCACAACGTCATCAGCCACACCCACTCAGGGCGGCCTTGATTGAAACAAAATGCGTTTCAATTAGTTGGTGAACCACAGTGCAACGAATTGAAACAACGTCCATGAAGAAGGGGCGTGTCTGCCCCGAAACGCGTCGGACTTCTTTTTAAGCAGTGAGGAAAGCTGTGAGGACATCGGGACACAGAACACGGCTGGATGGTCAGATGGGTCATGGGTAGCCCTCCCAGAGCGCTTGGCGCATTGCTTTTGACATTTTCCACGGTTAGCCATAACCGGGGGAGGGGCTCCACTTCGCCGAACATCTAAAGCGCAGAAGCCGGTGAAGACTGCAGCAGGGATACGAATCCCCGCGGTTACAGCGTGACACATCAATTTGAATTTTAATGACCTCACAACTCACCCCACAACCTGCAACCCAAGGTATATAAACTTGTGACTTAAAACAACGGATTGCACACCTACTCAAGGTAAACTACAGGCTCACCAACAAATGAACTACAGCAACCAGCATGCCTGGCTGCACAACGTCATCAGCCACACCCACTCAGGGCGGCCTTGATTGAAACAAAATGCGTTTCAATTAGTTGGTGAACCACAGTGCAACGAATTGAAACAACGTCCATGAAGAAGGGGCGTGTCTGCCCCGAAACGCGTCGGACTTCTTTTTAAGCAGTGAGGAAAGCTGTGAGGACATCGGGACACAGAACACGGCTGGATGGTCAGATGGGTCATGGGTAGCCCTCCCAGAGCGCTTGGCGCATTGCTTTTGATATATATATATATATATATATATATTAACAACACATATACAATATTTTTTCTGTAGGATAGCGAGAGGGTTAAATTTACTATTCCCACTCCAGAGAGTGCAACAGTAGGGAAAGCGTTGGATAGCGTAGGGGTAAAAATTACTATTCCCACTCCAGTGAGCGCAACAGTAGGGAAAGTGTTGGATAGCGTAGGGGTAAAAATTACTATTCCAACTCCAGAGAGTGCATCAGTAGGGCAAGCGTTGGATAGTGGAAGGAGAAAAATTACTATTACCACTCCAGAGAGAGCAACAGTAGGGAAAGCGTTGGATAGCGTAGGGGTAAAATGTACTATTCCCACTCCAGAGAGCGCAACAGTAGGGAAAGCATTGGATAGCGTAGGGATAAAAATACCTATTCCCACTCCAGAGAGTGTAACAGTAGAGAAAGAGTTGGATAGCGTAGGGGTAAAAATTACTATTCCCACTCCAGTGAGTGCAACAGTAGGGAAAGCATTGGATATCGTAGGGATAAAATTACTATTCCTACTCCAGAGAGTGCAACAGTAGGGAAAGCTTTGGATAGCGTAGGGATAACATTTACTGTTCCCACTCCAGTGAGTGCAATAGTAGGGAAAGTGTTGGATAGCGTAGGGGTAAAAATTACTATTCCAACTCCAGAGAGCGCAACAGTAGGGAAAGCGTTGGATAGCGTAGGGATAAAAATTACTATTCCAACTCCAGAGAGTGCAACAGTAGGGAAAGTGTTGGATAGCATTGGGATAAAAATTACTATTCCCACTCCAGTGAGTGCAATAGTAGGGAAAGTGTTGGATAGCGTAGGGGTACAAATTACTATTCCAACTCCAGGGAGCGCAACAGTAGGGAAAGCGTTGGATAGCGTAGGGATAAAAATTACTATTCCAACTCCAGAGAGTGCAACAGTAGGGAAAGTGTTGGATAGCGTAAGGGTAAAAATAACTATTCCCACTTCAGAGAGTGCAACAGTAGAGAATGAGTTGGATAGCGTAGGGGTAAAAATTACTATTCTCACTCCAGTGAGTGCAACAGTAGGAAAAGCGTTGGATAGCGTAAGGATAACAATTACTATTCCTACTCCAGAGAGTGCAACAGTAGGGAAAGCGTTGGATAGCGTAGGGGTAAAAAATACTATTCCCACTCCAGTGAGAGCAACAGTAGGGAAAGAGTTGGATAGCGTAGGGGTAAAAATTACTATTCCTACTCCAGAGAGTGCAACAGTAGGGAAAGCGTTGGATAGCGTAGGGTTAAAAATTACTATTCCCACTACAGTGAGTGCAATAGTAGGGAAAGTAAATACATCATATATAAATATAAATTACATAAATATTAATACCAATTACAAATTATTTAAAATATTTTACAATTTTATAAAATATATTAATTAATCAATTAAAATTACAAATAAAAATTAATTAATAATAAAAATTACCTACTAATACTAATTATTTGCCAATTACCAATAAATTAATTAACAATATAAAAATAATTAAAAATTATACCCTAATAAAAATATTTAAAAAATGTAATTACTTACGATTAGATTACTTTCCAAACTATTCCCCTATAAACACACAACGCACTACAGAAAATAAATTACTAAAATTAACATATTTATCAATTAATCAAATAAAATTAATTACCAATTATATTTTAATTAATTACCAATTAATAATTAATTGTCAATTCATTTTAAATAAAATACCAATATATAAAATAACATATTTAATTAATTATAATTACATTACTTCCCACCCTATACCCCTATAAACCCACAACCCGCTACAGAATTATATTACACAAATATTAAAATTTATTATTAACTTACCTTAAATTCGATATTTTTGTTGTCTATATTCTGTCTAGTCGATATTATGTCCATTCTATATTTTTGATTCGATATTATGTCCATTTTATTCGATATTAAAATTTTCTGGTCTATTCTATATTTTTTACTCAATATTATGTCTAGTCGATAATAAAAACTCGATATTTTGACTCTACATCCATGAGGCACAGGGTCAAGAATGATTTGCATATAGCTATGTCTGAACTGGGGTGGGGAAGTGAGCTAAAGAACGATGATGGATTCAACCCAGATCTGTGACTGGGGGTGAGTGTCTGAAAAGTTTCAGTGCTCCGTTCATCATCTCCTTGTGTTTGATTGTTTGCCCTAAGTTGGCATGGTAGCCCAGATGTGGGTCCCTTGCTCACTTTGCCACTGGATTCAAGCTAGCCTGGCTGATGAAGGGTGTTACCCAGAAACCGGTCCCAGGATGCTTGTTTCCGGTCCAGGGAAGACATGGCTTGGCAGTTCGGACTGGGCTGGACTGTTCCCATGAGGCACAGGGTCAAGACTGATTTGCATATAGCTGTGTCTGAACTGGGGTGGGGAAGTGAGCTAAAGAACGATGATGGATTCAACTGAGAACTGTGACTGGGGTGAGTGTCTGAAAAGTTTCAGTGCTGCGTCCATCATCTCCTTCTGTTTGCACGTGCATAGAGCATACCATTGGAATGCCAAAGGCGTGCCAAAGAAAAGCCTGTTTGTACCCATACACATCTGGATCACACCCAGTGGCAGGAACCCTGGTCTGATCACTGCCCAGTGATATTCTGCAGCACTCCTAAGGCCATTAGACCCTAGACACCGTCCCCCCAACTGCTGGTGCGCCGCACCTCACACCATATTGGAGCTTTCACCTGCTTCTGGTTCTTAAGCAGGCACCCACCCACATCCCACACGCAAATGCTAACAACACCTTCAACACCCTCTCCCAACACACACACCACAAAAGTACCAACAATGCCTACACTCCCACTCTACACCACACGCCACAGCAAACCCACATGTAGGCACCCACTCGGATGCATGCTTCTCAACACACAATCACCCAGCAAACACACAACCAAAATATGGGACCTTCTGAGTAGCTGCGCATCCGACATCCTCTTCTTCACAATAGCCTGGCTTAACCCCTCCCCACATCCCTATGGCAGTCCCAATGGGCTACATGATTGCTTGGCAGGACCACCTTCACAAGCAAAGAGTAGGACTTATTATCATCTACAAGGAATCCTACAAATATGCAACATTCACAGAGAATGCAACTTCGTTCATGGAACACCTGCACTTCAAGCTGCAAATCTCTGAGAACTTTACCCTGAACGGAACCCTCGCCTACCAACTACTCGAAATATGAGCCACCTTTACCAACCGCATTACCTACTTTGAGGAGCCGCTCACCACTGACTCCAGAGACTGCATTATCCTTGGCGACCTTAACTTTCCCCTGGTAGACCAAATTGACACCTGCTTCACAGCACTCTTCGAAAGCTTGAGCAAAATCGGACTCATCCAGCTCATCACAAAACCAACACACACCACAAGACACACACTGGACCCCATCTTCACCATCAAATATAACTGCCCCACACAGCTCACATGGACCAACAACTCCGTCATCCACTTCAAAATAAACATACCTGAGGTCAACACCCCTTCCAGGTTCAGCAATCCAAGCCAGAGGTGGGGCAAAATCAACAAAGCGGACTGGCTCAGCACCCTCAACACTGATCGCTTAGCCGCACAGACAATCTTGAAAATGACTGCAACAACTTCAACACGTGTATCAAGAACTTCCTGGATTCCCTTGCCCATTCAAATCCAACAAGCATAGTAGATCAAACAAGCAGACCAGCTGTTACACAGAAGAGCTCAGAGACACTCTGTAACCAGCTAGAAAGGAAATGGAGAACCAGCCACAACACTACTGACAAAACTTCCTACAAGTCTGCACTCAGGAAACACCAAGAAAAAGTACTAATGGACCGCATTGAAGGAAGTTCCAACAGCTGCAAGGAGATCTACTTGATCGTCAAGGATTTCACCTCACCCTCAGCCACTGTCAACAACATTGCTGCCTTCCAACACCTCTGTGAGAACCTATCCAACTTCTTCTGCAGCAAAATTGCAAACATCTACAGCAACGTCCACACCAACCCAACCCCAGAGAAGTGACTGCTAACCTACCCTTCAACAACCAAGACAGCCACCTGAATGAATGGACAACCTTCACCAGTAACGACACAGCAGAAATCCATTGGAACATCCACTCAGGGGCCCTAGTGAACCCATGCCCCCAACATATCTACAACCTGGAAGTATCACCAATCAACGCCAACATAACCCACATAATCAACACCTCCATCATGTCCATCACTTTCCCAGATGAATGGAAACTTGTAGAAGACAACGCCTTCCTCATGAAACCCACAGCAGACCTTAATCAACTGAGAAATGCCTGACCCATCTCCCTGGTCCCCTATCCAGCCAAAGTGATTGAGAAGGTCATTAACAATCAACTCAAAACCCACCTCGAACTTCTCCATCCTCTAGACAACACACAATCAGGATTCAGGAAAAACCATAGCACCAAAACGGCACTCATCATGACCAGCTACAACATTAAAAACATCCTGGACTGAGGAGAAACAGTGGCCCTCATCATGCTCAGCCTCTCTGTGGCCTTCAACGCTGTCTCCCACAACACCCTCATCAGAAGACTCCATGAGATTGGCACACAATAATCCACTTTCTTGATCTACTCCTTCATCACAAGAAAAACCCAAACAGTCAGGCTGCCACCTTCCACATCAGAGACTCAGAAACTGATATGCGGTGTACCATAAGGATCATCCCTCAGCCCCACTCTTTTCAACATATACATGACACCACTCGCCAACAACATCTGATCACACGATATCGCTGTCATCTCCTACATAGATGACTACCAACTCAACCGCTCCCTGATGGACAATACAAACACCACCAGAACCAACTTCACCAACTGCATGACTATGGTAGCAGACTGGATGCGAACAAACTGCCTGAAGCTCAACTCCGACAATTCGGAAGTACTGGTGTTCAGCAACAACACCTGTTCATGGTATTCCACCTGTAGGCTGTTGGATCTAGGACCAATACCCACACCCACAGAACATGAAGGAAATTTAGAGATCATCTTAGATGATTAGCTCAACATGAAGGCTCAAGTCAACTCAGTATGCACCGCCTGCTTCCACATCCCACAAATGCTGTCAAATATCATCAAATGTTTGCCTCAAAACACTAGACGGACCATCAATAGCAGGCTGGACTACTAAACCCTCTCTATGTTGGAATCTCAAAACAACTCCTACCCAGATTCCAAACCATCCAGAATGCAGCCGCAAGACTCATACTCGACCTCCCATGCTGCAGCCACATCACACCAAACATAAGTAAGCTTCACTCGCTCTCCATTCACAAGCACAGCCAATTCAAACTTCTCACACACACATACAAAGTCCTACAAAGCACAGGGCCAGAATATCTGAACTGCCACATACACTTTCACCAACACACCAGACATCTATGCTCTGCCTCACTTTTACTCACACTCCCCGCGTCCGCAAAAGCAAAACTGGAGATTGCCAATTTGATTACATTGCAATCAAGACATGGAATGACATTCCTCAACACATTAAAGGCTCCTCCTCACTGCTTGAGTTCCGTAAGAAGCTTAAGGCCTGGCTCTTGCACCTTGGGACTGCACACCTACACACCTTGCCTAAGCACTTGGATACTCTTTCAGGTGAATAATGAGCTGTATAAACCAACATAGCATAACATAACAGGTGTGCCCAATCCATTAATTTATAGCCACCAAACACTCCCTGAGCTTTAATGTAGAAAAAGGAGTATACCTATCAAAATTAAAAAGCTGAATGTCATTCAAGCAGGAAGTGCTCCACAGCACACAGATCTAATTAACTCAGAGAGTGGTTTATTAAACAAAATGGGACACAGATGATACCATACAGATTCCCACAAAGTATGTCTGCTTTAGGAGCTTTAATTGGGGGGAGAGATAAAGAACTAGTGTAATCACCTGATCTTCACACACTTAATGCTAGTTTCATTAACTTGAGTTCCACCATATTAAAAGCAGAGGAGAAATTCAGACAGGACCATCCAGGGATTATATGTGTTGCTTTAACCAGAGAACCTTCCATTTTTAGTGAACCTCCTCCCCTCTAAGCAATTATCCTATGTACTGGAGGCGATATTAAAGATAACCACTTTCTTTTAAACTTAATGAACCCTTTATCACTTAAACACATGCCCCCTGTCATTTGTTTAGTTTTTCTCACCTTTGACATATGATTTGTGTTAGACCTGTCATCCTTGGAGTGGTATTCCCCCAGACATTTTGCCTGCAGTCTCTGCTTATTTACTGAACTTGCTTGTGTTGGCATTATAACTGTGTGCACTTTCCTCCCTGCTAACCAGTGGCAAAGTTCTTGTGCTCTCCTTTAAACCTGGTAAAATTGACAGACATCCGATTGTGACTTTAGATTCACTTGTAAGGCCCTAGTGGATGGTAAATGGCCTGTAAATGTAATGCTACCAGTGGGCAGCAGCACCCATTGCACCACCCACTCAAGTAACACTGTAAAACATGTCTCAGGCCTGCCACTGCAGCCTGTAGTGTGGGTCTAAACTTCCATTTTGACCTGGCAAAATAAACCTTTTTCCAGGCCTACACCTTCCTTTTTCATAAATAAAAGGCACACCTAAAGTAGGCCCAAACCACCCCTAGGGAAAGGTGCATGCTTATAAAAAATCCGTACATGTGTGCTTACATTATACCTGTCCTGGTAGGGAAAAACTCCTACAGTTGTTATGCACTACTGTAAGGCTACCTCTATCATAGACTACCATTAGGTTACCTTATTATATTTAGTAAGAGCTAACTTAAGATTGGAAACAGATGGGGTAATGCTATTTACATTCAAATTAATTTTAATTGTAATTCCTCTTCAATGGTATGGCTCGATATTAAGGTACCATTTTGAAAATGCCACTTTTAGAAAGTTAGGGCATCAAAAAACAAAGTAATGGATGCAATGGTTGAATTAATGACATTAATGAGTGATGTTGCATAATGTTAAGTGGAGATGTTCTTTCCATTTCTGCAGCCTCCACTAACTCTACTAAATAAAGGAATACATGTTCTAACCCAGAATTCCATGCGTACTGTGCTCACATTAAATCATTGAGAGTGCTGCATGGTATATTAGACTCACAAACAAAAGCAGTCCATAGTAACATGCTTCATGTTTGATGATCATTGTGGTGGAAGACAAAAATATTGGATCATAAATCTTGCGTGTTTTGAATATTGTCAAAAATATTGTTTCTACAAATAATTTCAGAAATGGAATATAGAAGGAAATAATATCTTTTTTATGTGTATAATGTTTTTTTAATATATTGCTGCAGATAATACTGTTTAGGTTGATTATAGCTGCAATAAATGTCGCCTTCGTCAATAATTTAATATATTAGTTTTACGTGTTAGCATTATTGATATAATTGTTTTCAATCAATCAATCAACTCTTTATTTCGACAAGAATGTCATGAAAGCATACATCATAAAAACAGTTAAAAGGTAAACAGTAGAGTACAATAACATTTAGGAATAGAATTAAAAGACATATCCTAGTCGAATAATAAAGGAGATACACCTAAGTTATATGTGGTTTTCCCCCCTGGAATTTAAAAACCGGCCACAGTCCAGCTCTACAGAGTAGCTTGATTGAATAAATTCATACATTTTTCACCAAGGACCTTCTTATATTCCACATTGCTGATAAAAATTTAGAAACAGCTAAGACCATTACAGGGGAGAGGTCCATTTTTAATATTCTATATGCTTGGGAGCAGTGCCTAATACCCACATTTTTACATAGCGGGATAATCCACCTCCTTCTCGGTTTTGAGTATGCAGGACAGAAAAACAAAACATGCACTTCATTTTCCAAGTCTGAGGTACAACCTGGACAGTTCTTAGGAGAAGAAGGGTACCAATTACACATAAAGGTTCTGATGGGTAATGAACCATGCCGCCATTGTAGGTACAGCTTCCTTGCAACAATAGGGCTGACATCATCCAAGACATGTTCAAATTGATAAAAATCCTTAGTCATTAAAAACATACCAATAGCTGAGCCGGAATGGGAGTTTGACAGGAGGGTGGACAGTTTACTTTCACGATACATATTGACCAACTGGTTACATGAAATTCCATTGCACGCATGCTCCGGATCGGACCACATAGATGCAAGGCCTAGTTTCTCAAGTCTCTCTCTCATATACTTGAGCCAAGAAAATTTGCTCACATTCGCTAACCTCAATACATCTACTAACTCTTGCCTATAATTCATGAGCTCCGGAGTAACCCAGAGTCTCCGCCAAAAGGGTAATGGCTTAAGGCCCAGCTCCTCATCAATAGGTCTAAGGCCCAAATCAAGCCTTAAGGGCATTAGTGGTGTACTCTGGGGTAGCGCAGCCAGATATCTTAAGAACTTGTTCTCCGCAACAGAGATCGCAGAGCAGCCCTTATGTCCCCAAAGTTCACCACCATAAGTTACTGCCCCCCAAGCCCGAAGTTTATAAATCTCCAGAGGTGGGCCCAACGGTTTGACCGGGGATTTTGTCAGGAGTTTGAGTATTCCCCCCGCTATCTGAGTCAGCTTTAGTTGCGATTTTAGTTGATGCTGGCCCCAGGTCATGGATTCATTCAACGTAAGCCCCAGATTGACAAAGGTATGAACCCTTTCCAAGCGGACTCCAGCTATTAAGGGATTTGGGCGTGTTGTTACCGGGGGGGTAAAAATCATAAATTTCGTTTTTAAAGTGTTTATTTCCAACCCCCGTTCCCCACAAAAAGATACGAACCCATTCAAAACTCGCTGGATGCCCATAGGTGTCTTTGAGAGCAATAAGGTATCGTCGGCGAACATAATTGCTGGGATCCGACGTCCTGCGAGTTTTGGGGGATCACTATCTACTACCGCATCCAGGTGTGAGATTATTCAGTTGACGTAGAGGCAAAACAGGGCTGGTGCCAAAACGCACCCATGTCTTACCCCCTGCCAACGGGGAATCTGCCTGACAAGGCACCATATTTCCCACACCTCACCTGCGCAAAATTCTCGGTATGGAGTCGGATTATCATATTTAATAGCGGGGGCGATATGCCCAGATCCCTGAGCACAGTCCACAGTTTCCCGCGCGGCACAAGGTCAAAGGCCGCGCGGAGATCCACAAAAACTGTATAAAGTGAACCACCCTCTATCTTCACTGTCTTCCAAAAGAGCAGGGTTAATCGAAAGATCTGATCCGTGGTGGCGGCTTTCTCTCTAAACCCTGCCTGCAATGGACTTAAGATGGATTGTTCCTTAATCCATACCAACAAACGATCTAGGATCAGTCTCGAAAAAAGCTTTTGGGGTACGTCTATAAGGCTAATTGGTCTGTAGTTGGCTGGGAGCAAGGGTGAGCCCTTCTTGAAGATTTGGACTATCTCTGCTCCCAGCCAAGTACTAGGGACCGCCATGCCACCCCAAATTGCATTATAGACAACCGTTTAAATATGGGGCCCAAACCCTAGGTTCGTGCTTCAAGAGATCACCCGGCAGTTTGTCTAATCCTGGTGCTTTGCCAGAAGGGAGGTTAAGAATAGCAGCACAATCCTCACCCGCGGTGATCTCGGGGTCGATAATTTCCATAATGAACTGGAGTCCACTCCCTCCATATCCGGGACACAGAGATGGGGCTCCCCCTGATACAAGGTAAGGAAATGTTCTTCCCACACCTCTGCAGCGATATTAGGCACTATAGCCGAAGCAAATTCAGCCGACCCGGTATTCACAATTTGCCAGAACTTCCGGTGATCTCTTGTTTTGAGAGCCATTGTTAGATTGGCCCAATTCTCATTGCCCCACTCTATCTTAGCGTGATGGATTTAGTACCTATATGCTGCCCTCCTTTCTTTTATTAGTGCCCTATTGTCTTTTTGTTTCAAAGCCTTGAGGAGGTCTGCTTTAGCCTTCCTGCAAGCCGAATTAAACCAGGTAGGTTTAGAACCCACTCTTCTCCTCATTAGCCCAGGTGGATTTAAGATTTCAGCTAGGCTATAAGTTAGAGCCTTATAGTGATGTGCAAGTTGAGTATACACTACAGGGGAGGGGTATTTTATACTCATGGCGCCAGAAACTTCCAGCACTGGTATTACCCGGGCATATAACTCGGCTACTAACTCAGGTCGAGATACCACTTTATCCCATCTGATCCTACGCCTATTAGTAGAAAGGAGGGCCCTGTCATCTGGGGGGACCCTGGTTTATGACCATCCCCGGGATTGCCCGGGGCAAGAAAATCTAGGATCAACGCATTGTGGTCGCTTACCCCCCTGGTAACCACACTAAAATCAACAACCCTATGCCAAGCACTGCACTCGACAAATATATAATCCAAACGTGCCTCTTGGCCTGGTTTATTAAAGGTACATTTTGACGGAATGTCCGATTTTACACGGCCATTATACGCCCTGATTGAGTGGTTTAGAGAGGGCCATAATTTGGACCGCCAACGGAGCCCAAGACCTAGGTGGGGGACCCACCACCTGAGGTATTTTCCAGTGGTCGTCCTCCGCCTGATTTGCTCCATCCATCAAATCTGCTAGAGGCTCAAAGTGAGAGTTAAAATCACCCCCTACCACATAAATACCCCTTTGGGGATCCCACTTAGAAAAGTGGAGAGCTCATTGATGGTTCTACACTCCGATGTAATACTCACTAGTCTAGAGTAGATATTAACCAGGGCGAGTCTAGAAGCATTTGGCCACTCCAACAATACACATTGGACATCCTCTACTGTGGTCTCCAGGACCTTTGCACTGGACCCCAAATGTGTACCCACCCAGATTGTTAACCCCCCCGATGGTCTTCCCTTCCGCCCCCCACCTTGCGGGAACTGAGAAGGAACTAAAACCGAGCCGAAATTGTTCCTCCCTAGCCCAAGTTTCCTGGAAGAGGCATACGTCATTCCCGTCTCTGAAGGTGCCCCAGTCAGGTCAGGCCAGTTTGTTAGGAAGGCCTGCCACGTTCCAGGACAGAATTTTCAAGGGTTTGTTATCATTAATTAGATTTAAAATTGGCGAGAATGGTTCAGGATCACAGGAAGAAGTATTCGCCATGTGTGTACTAATTACCCCCATACCTATCGTGTCAATTAGAAGCTCACACAAGGCACCCGTCCCTGTCCCTGTAGCTTCAACCATCACATATCCCTCTTCCCGAGCTCTTTGTTGTACCTGGTCACTCGTCCCCCCATCTCTAGCGGTAGTTCTGCCTCCTTCATGAAGTCAATCTACTTGATCCAAACAGCTGAATCTATTGTAATGGAAATGGTCAGTGGGCAAAAAGTTGTCAGTAAAATTTATCCTAGCCCCTCTATGTGATCTCCTTGAGCCTACCCTTGTCCAGCCTTCATCGAACCCAGAGTCAGAGTAGGCACTAACTGGTGGGTAAAAGAAAGACAATGGGCGGGACTGTATGACAGTGCCATCCATACTGCCCGTCCATTTACATATGTGGGAGACTATCCCAGCATTCCTGAAGTTCACAAGAACACAATCACCCTTGATTTTTTTAATAGTTTGGCCCACCCACGCCACCCTTCTAACCATTACAATTTCGGTTGACATGTGTGGGGGAATGGGTATGTAAATGTTCAGCCAACTTGCCACCTTGTTTTTTAATGAAGAGATGGATTCTGCTGTGCGGTCACTAAGCTCCGGGACACCCGTTAAAACTACTACCAAGGGCGCCGCGTCGGGGGGTAGGTTGACTACATTTTTCCACCTTACTCTGGTGCCCTCTGCCATATTTCGATCATTACTGACATTGTTCTTTTCTGTATTACTCAAAGGCTTATCCATGGGAATGGTTGCAAGTGCCTGTACCGGACTAGGAGGGTTTACTGGAGCCGGAATTCTTGGTTGAGGGGAGATAGTAGATGAAGGTGCCCCCCCTGTTGATAACAGGACCCCTTTGCGCGGTCTCCAGCGGTTTCAGATGATTCATCAATACCCCCGTGGCTGTTTATATTGCTAGGAGCCTATGGTCAATACAGCTGAGCCTGTCAAATAGAGGTTCCAAAAATGATTTCAGGATAGCACCTAAAGCAAGAATAGACTGGTTGTCACCAGCCTGGGCCGCATCACCAAATCTAAATGCAGTTAAGTGCGGTGTAAAGAGAGATCGAGGTGGTAAGATGGTAACCCCACTAGTATCTATTGGGGCAGCACTGTTCTTCGGATGGCTAGTGTCACCAGTAGAGGGGTCATTGAGGCGAGTGCCAATGTCTAGCTTCGCTTTTTCCCCACCTCTCACCTGGGCCCCGTGTTCTCTTTTTGGGACAGCCCCTTCCCGCATCCCCTGCGTCTATCTGGTATCGGTCTGTCTCCTGTCGGCAGAGTTCACAAAATGCTCCGGTAATCAGCTGTGACACCAATGTCCCCGGTAAGTTTGCAGCACGAGCGGCATCATTGTATTGTTTTCTAGTATAGTTTATAATTTTTAAAATGTTATTACATTTTTTCACTTGTAATTAGTGTTTTATAATACAGTAGCAAGTTGTTGCATCTGTAGGAGAATAGGGTGGGACTTCATCTTTTATGTTGTTTTACTATTTAGTAATTCATTGTATTTATTTGTACTGTAAACATTTAAGTGTATTTTGTCATATTACTGTATAATTTATTTGTGTATTTAGTTTTATTTTAATAGTGAGTTAATAGTAGGGTATGAAATTATATTGTTTCACATTTCTTTTTTTAGGTACATTAAATATTCAATTGTGTATAAATGTTAAATATATATAAAAAAAATTATGATTAGGTGTTCAAATGGCATATATATAAATACATATATAACCCTTCCTAAGTGCAATTCTTTTTTTTTGTTTATGTTGTTGTGGTGATATTAAATGTTACCCCTCCAAAGTCCAGCACTTTCCCTACTATTGCTTAGATTAAAGGGTTAGTAAATCTAATCCCTCCAAAGTCCAGCACTGTCCCTAATGTTTGTTAGATTGGAGTTGAAATAGTAAATCAAACCCTTCCAAAGTCCAACACTTTCCTTGGTTTTCTTAACATTTCCCATACTGTTGCTTACATTGCAATGGGAGTAGTAAATGTAACCCCCCCAAAGTCCAAAATTTCGCTACTGATGCTTCGATTGGAGCGGTAATAGTAAATGTAACTCCTCTAAAGTCCAGTACTTACCCTACTGTTGCTGATATGAAGTAAGAATAGTAAATGTAATCCCTCCAAAGGTCAGCAATTTCCCTAATTTTGCTTGTGTTGCAGTGGGAATAGTAAATCTATCACGTCATAGTGTCCAACCCTTTCTTAGCTTTTCTTAAATTGGAGTGGGAATAGTAAATCTAACCCATGCAAAGTACAACACTTTTTTAACTTTTGCTTAAATTTGGTGTTAAATAAGTTAATGTGACTCATTTGAAGTTTAACACTTTTGCTAGTTTTGTTTATTTTTGACTGTTATTTCATTATTATTTTTCTTCTGTTCATATTATTTTTAAAAACAAATATATAAATCGTTTTATTTCCATTTTACTTTTTACATTAATTATTTGTTTATTTAAGTTAGAATATGTTTCTAATCTTAATCACATTTTTCTAAATTGTATACAAGTTTTTTAAATATGTATATATTTTATTTAACTATTTAGATTACAATATTGATAAAAGAATGTATTTAATATTAATTTGAATATTTAAATTAGGTTACATGTATATTTTGGTTATACATCTGTTTCTTAATTTTCACTTTAATCTGTTGTTATTGCACACCGTATGTGTCAATCTACTGTTCAAGCTGTCAGACCCACTACAACTTATTTCTGTGCCTGCTTGAACAATATAAATCAGTTATTAATAAACAAAACTGCCAAATTTTCGCTACCTGATTCTTGTCATCTAGGAGACAAATGATCCTATTATTACATTCTGCGGCATGAGGGAAGAAAGAGTCAGGGAGATGTGGCCCATTATAGATAGCGGCAATGGTTTCCAGAATTCTACAGAGCGGTCTAGTCCTTCTGGCATTCTTCCAACATAAAGGCCATATTGTACCGCAGGACAGTGTGTCACCCAGAATCCCAAGTATCAGAATTTCTTCCTTTCCTAGCCTAATTCTAATGTCAGGGGGAGGTCAAGACCAGCGTGCCCAAGTCTTCACAAGGGGATTAGTGTGCACTTGCCTCAAATAGATCAATGCATCATCTGCATATAACAACCCAACATATATCGTATTGCCAATTTGAATTCCCCATGGAAGAAGTATAGTCCTCAGCCTACAGGCTAACAGCTCGGCCACCAGCGCACCAGCATGGGGGATTGTGGGCATCCTTACCTACTTTCCCTTTCCAGCAACCAAGAGTCAAATAATATCCTGTTAATGATAATAACAATGATGCCAATGTTTATAATTATACACTCGCATAGACGAGCAAAATCACATCACTATTAACAACTCGCCCGTCATGAGCTCTCCATCCACCATGGCTCCGAAAAACATGATCAGGCAGGCTCTGTGACATAGGCCTGAGGTTACTGATTGACTGATCACACATGGGGTGCCAAGTAGCCGGCAGCTGAATTTGCGAACAGGAAACTCTGGTTCATCCCCCATATAATAGCAGCAACACCACAATGGACCAGGAGATTGGCCTCAATAAAGCACACATAGCCTGAGGAGTGGGAGCATTGCAAAAACCTCATGAAGTCAAAAGCCACATGAAGTTAGGAACACATAGCCAATCAGCGCACAGCACACACACTACATACAGTGATCACGTGCCCCTCAGGTAGGATATCTGGAACCGTTACCCACAGGTCCCCATTGTGTCCATGAAAGGTCAAGATCCACCTGCTTTTCTTTTCAGGGGCCTTATTTATGACTCCACAAACAAGGCCCACATTCTTTTACCAAAAAATGATAGTTGGAAGTACTTTATACACCCAAAAGCTGTATACAAACTTGTTCAGATGAATTCAATTTTGAGACAGTCTTCAGACGCATTTCTGTAACTGTGCGCCCAGCTGAAGTGTTTAATTAAACCGACTCTTCCTGTTTTATGATTTCAATCCTTTTTTCATAGAGTTTTATATCTGAGTATCAACAGCTGCCCCCAAATCCAAAAGCCGTTGGGGAATGGCAACTATATAAAAATAAAAACCTAATAGACAAGGGGGAGAATTGGAAAAGGTTGGGAAGAAAGCCTTCAACAGCAGAGAGAGAGAGTCCCAGTGTGGGTCTGTTAGACCAGCAATAATGCAGCCTACCCATATGAGTTATTCTACCATTTGTAATGCCTTACTGAGGTGGAGTACCCATAAGTAATTTGGTTATGATAGTTCAACAAATTCAGTCGCTAATAATTTTAATATGGAGCCCCAGGTTTTATCAAAGCGTGGGAGATTGTGTGTGGTACTGGTGGTAATTTTCTCTATATCTACAAGATCCCATACGTTATATAGCCTGTCCAGTGGAGTCTGGATTATGTCAGTGCCCCAATGGGATAGAAGGAGCTGTTTAGTTGCACCCAACGCCAACGTGATGGCTCTCCCATGGCAGGATCTAAGAAGGTAGGTCAGGGTATTGGGTAGTCCCCATAGCATGTAGCTGGGGAATCTAGGTAAGTCTGTCTAATAAATGGTGTTAATCTCAGACAGGACCGCTGTCCAGAATGACTGAATTTTCACACAGTCCCACAGTAAGTGTGTCAAAGTGCCTTCCCGTCCACAGCCTCACCAGCGATGTGTGTCACTATCCGCTCTCCAGCTAGCCACACACACAGGGGTGTAGTACCAATAATGAGAAATGTATAGGATCATCTCTTTTCCTGCCATGCCACATGAGGAGGCCCTTGCTCTGTGGACAATTTCTTGCCATTCCTTTGGGGAGAATTCACGTTCACACTAGGATTCCCATCTATGTTGGGCTGGGGTTTTTGTGTGGTGAAGTGGTGCAGTAAGATGTGAGTATATGTCTGAGAGGAGGTGTTTATCTGAAAAGTGGGTGATAAACCATTTCTCAGAATCTGCCTGGGGTCAGCTAGCATATAGATGTATCTGGGGTTGTGTGACCTGGTGTCTAAGAGCGGGGTATTGCCAGTTAGCTTCCTGAGGTATGCCATATCCAGTCTAGAGATGGGCGAAGTCCATTACTTCCGACTCATTGAAGAGGTCTCCCACCCACTTACAGTTGGCTTCTTGCCATTTAATGACTCCCTCTCCCTTCAGCGCCTGGGTGACCAATGAATGGTGTCAATGGCGAAGTCGAAGTAGATAGGCGACATGCAACTTGTGCCCTGTACCACACTCCCACTATGGCCCTTGTTACTGGGGATATATATACTCGCGCTGGGAGATGTTTCTTCGGCAGCCAGGGGATTTTCCAAACGTGGATCCCTGCAACTGCATGGTCTATAAAGCACTAGTGCTTTTCAGACTCCGTGCTATCTGTTCCTCTTTTGCCAAAAGCCTCTTGTGTTTTGTTTTTTTCAAGGTAAATTCATATTCGAGCAACAATACCTCCCAACCATAGGGTCTGTTTATAATAGTTGCACCTAGCTAATATAATTGATGTCAAAGTCCATGTGCAGAAGAACCAAACACATATATTGCAGGAAAGTCCTGAAAACTAACCTTTTTAGAACAGCACACAACCTAGTGTAATCCTGTCCCTTCCTCTGCCCCTCTCAGTACTTTGGTTAAAATGTCATGAGGTAAAAGCGCCCTGAGACCTGTAGGTGATTTGGCGCGATATAAACCCGCAATAACAAATTTTACCACATCAAACACTTGGTTGAGCCCGTGTGAGTGTAATCATCTTCTAAGGTTGCTAGTCAATGAAATGCATGTGTAATTTTGAAAATTGTGTTTGTACCTGAGAAAAAAGCTGTTTCATCCTGGTCTATAAGCATTCCCACCAATCTCAAGCATCTATTAGCCTGCACCTTACACAGCAGTTTAATGTCTGTATTTAACATCGATACTGGTCTGTATGAGGAAATAATTGTCTGGTTTTTATCCTCCTTGGAGGTCAACACAATCACTGTCGCCTTCTATTTCAGTGGGAGAGACCACATTTCCCTTGCTTCCAGGAAAATGGCCAATAACCTATCTAAGTGGAGGGGGGCAGTGTGTGATACTGTTCTACTGGGATACCATCTGCCCCTGGATTCTTACCCTGCTGCATCCCTTCCAATGTTTCTTTTAATTCAAGTGGAGCCTCTAGTCTCCATCGGTGCTCATCAGTTATTTTCAGTTGGTTGTCTTTTTAAGTACTCACCAGAGCTTCCCCAGATACTGTACTTGGTTGGACAAAGCCTTTCTGCGGTTACTCTTTACAGGCTACATTAGTATGATTTTCCCCCGAAATAATTGGGCTAGACTCTTCCTACATGGTAAGTGTAGGGGAGCATGTCTTATTCCTCCTCAGCAGCCGAGACAACATTCTCCCTATCTTGTCACTATCTCAGAACAATTGCTGCCTATACTGTGTGCAGGTGTATTTTTCAAGTCTCAAAAAAGTATCCTCCACTTGGCGCTTTATCTTTATGTATCTCAGGGCTTATTACCTTCTTGTTAACTAGATGTGTCTGCATCGGATTCAAATCAGTTGGAGTTGTTTTCAACTGTGTGTGCTATGCATTCACCTCTGAGAACAATTTATTATGCCTCCAATTATACAGCTCTGCTGTTCACTGGGTTATGATTTCTCTGAAAGAATTGCTTACTGTACTCCTTACTATGGGCCACAAATGCCCTGTCGGTCAACACATTCAAATGTGTTGTCCACCGCAATAATTTCAGTCTGACCCATCTGGGTGACCATGTAAGAATCAAAGGGGAGTTATCAGAGAGAAAGTCATGTAGGTACTCTGAGTTTCGGAAAATCTCAATATTCTCTGGATGGCCTAGAAGATACTATAACCTACCATGCACACCATTAGAGTAATAGGAGGATGTATTCTATGATTGGATGCTGGTAATGCCAAACCTCCAACAAATCTTAGAAAGTCATCATATTCCTCAGTGTTGTCTCCATATCCCAGTTGGGTGGATGTTTTTACAGCTGCCAGTCTAGTGTACCCTTAAAGACCCCAATCCGTATGACTCTCATGTTCCTTTATGGAGCCACATTTCTCATACTCTCTGGTAAGAGGAGTTTATTATCTACATTGGGTTTATAGGTAGTCACCAAGCAGGTATCACACCAATCTAAATACCTAGCATTATCATGCTACTAGTTCTAGGTCCTTAAGAGAAAGACCCCTCTTCTCACTCCATTGTGCCATCTTCTCAAATTGTTACTCAGAAATTATTACGTGCCTCATATTGATGGCCAAGCGGCCTGCATCTTTTTTCTCTGCGTCTTCTGCCTAAGGCATTTTTTTCTTTGGAGTTAAGAGTCTCTCAGGAGCCTCAGGTCTGCCTTCTCCCAAGTTAAACCCTCTAGTATAATGGGGTAACCCAATGCCCCTGAGAACCTGGGTGTATATAATATAAAGTCATGTTGGTTCTGTCGGGTACAGAATTGCTTTACCACTGACTAAATAATGGACAGTGAAGAGAAAATCAATTACTCCAACACTTAATCAAGGGAAAAGAGAGAAAAAAAGGAAAAAACAGGAAAAACACACCGATCATAAATAAATCAAAGGAATGTATGGTGATGGACGGAGCATCTGAACAAATCAAACACTCACACCCAGTAAACAGATCTGGGTTTAATCCATCACCGTTGTTTAGCCCACTCTGCCACCCCAGTTCAGACAGTAAAGAACGGTGATGGATTATACCTAGATCTCTTGACTGGGTGTGAGTGTTTGATTGGTTCAGATTCTCCGTCCATCACCACTCCCTTTTGTACCGCTTTGTTCACCATAAGTTGGCAGGGTATGCTCAGATGTGAGTCCCTTGCTCACTTTGCCACTGGATTCAAGCAGCATCGCTGAAGACGGCTGTAATGCCAAAAACCGGTCCTAGGAAGCTTGTTTCCGGTCCAGGGAAGGCATGGCTTGGCAGTTCGGGCTGGACTGTTCCCATGAGGCACAGGGTCAGACTGATTTGCATATGGCCATGTCTGAACTGGGGTGGCAGAGTGGGCTAAAGAACAGTGATGGATTAAACCCAGATCTCTTGACTGGGTGTGAGTGTTTGATTGGTTCAGATGCTCCGTCCATCACCACCCCCTTTTATACCGCTTTGTTCGCCATAAGTTGGCAGGGTATGCTCAGATGTGAGTCCCTTGCTCACTTTGCCACTGGATTCAAGCAAGCCTGGCTGAAGACGGCTGTAATGCTGAAACCGGTCCTAGGAAGCTTGTTTCCGGTACAGGGAAGGCATGGCATGGCAGTGAGGGCTGGACTGTTCCCATGAGGCACAGGCTCAAACTGATTTGCATAT
This sequence comes from Lissotriton helveticus, assembly GCF_964261635.1. Lineage (NCBI taxonomy): Eukaryota > Metazoa > Chordata > Amphibia > Caudata > Salamandridae > Lissotriton > Lissotriton helveticus. The sequence continues at coordinate 1,080,899,951 of NC_136071.1, read as the reverse complement.
GGCCATGTCTGAACTGGGGTAGCAGAGTGGGCTAAAGAACGGTGATAGATTAAACCTAGATCTGTTTACTGGGTGTGAGTGTTTGATTGGTTCAGATGCTCCGTCCATCACCACCCCCTTTTGTACCAACTTGTCAAAATAGCACTTTCTGACAAGCGGAAAACCCTGCTGGTGACTAATTTGCATTACATCTCCAACAGCAGTCCAGCCAAATGGTTGACCTCAATTATGTGTTAAAACTGCTTGCACAGCAGAACATCCCTGGTGACAGAATGGACTAGGTGTGAGGCATTCAGTCCCAACAGCTCAGAATGGGTAGACCCAGAAGTTCATTAACTTGAAAGGGACAGAGGTAAATTCTTCCCATTCATAATTCTGTGTTAGTAGAGACTTGAAAAGGGGACACTGTTTGTCCCCACGGCCCAGATGTAGGGAAGCAGCAACCTCAATTAATTTAAAGTGCAAACACAGTTGGGGATTGCTCATTTCCCTGGGCACCCCTCAGAGTAGGCACAAGAGCTCTCACACAGCAGGAAGCATTTGGCATTCGGCCATCTTGCATTTTCAGAAGATGGAGGTCACTGTGGGATTGTTTGCAGTAGAGAAAACAGGAACTGCTGAAAAAGTGAGTAGGGTTGCCCCTGGGAACCTTTTCCCCATTAGGTAAGGAGTGCCTGGAGTCAGCCCCCACCCACTGGCTAGTGCCAACCATAAATGTGGCACCTCAGGGAGTCCTTCTCAGAACATATGCTGGACCTGCAAAAGATCAGAAGAGGACTGGAAAGTTGCTGTTTGTGACTTGGCAGGAGCTGTGAAGGACTGGTTGTGCTCCCGCTTGTACCCAGGGAAAAAAAGTAGACTCCATGGATCAGTGAGCTGACCTCGGGTGTGGGAACAGAAACACAACAAGACGCAAGAAAACTTTTTCGAGAACTGACCAGTTGACCAGTACCAACTGGACCTGGACTTGGCCTTACTTGTGGCTTCTGCTGGAGTCCTGGTATCTAAATGCTGCCACTTAAGTCCCGGGAGCATCAGAAATTTCCCTGAGGGACTGCTCCAGAGACCCTAAAAAAGTGGGGGACTTAAAACTTTAAGAGCCATCAGAGGGCACTTGCGGCAAAGGTGTTTGATTACAATGCACCATTCTTAGATACTGCTTCAAGCATGACCAACTGGAGGATTTTCACCTCCATTTAAAAAAATGAGTCAGAATTTAAAATCTTTGACCATAACAAACCCTCTTGGTATATCCAACATGCAATGAATTTCAGTTCATCTGAAATTAAAGCTAGGTACTGGTGTACAGCTTACTATCATTGGCGCTAAGTGCTTTTTGCAGCTATTGATACTTAAAATTCATATCTGCAATGGATTTTGGTTGGCTTTGGTGTCATCTTGTGTCGTGTAGTTCCTACAAATCTTTGTAGGATCTGCAAGTTTAGACAACATAAACTGAGGAATTGGTGTCCAGACTGATTCCAGACACCCCCAAAGGTTATGTTTGTTTGTTTGTCCAGCTAGCTCACAGTGCCACTACTCTTACCAAGGAGCGAATAGCTTCTGGCAACTACTTAACATGACAACCCGGACCCCTTAGGGATTGTGGAAACAGTACAGTACTTTTTACTTAGTCACTCGTTCTCACTTTGACTCAGAGAGATACACAGAATAAACTGTGGGGACGTTTTCAATCGGTATTTATTGAACCAGCGTCATTCTTGTATGAAATATGTGTGCTGCAACTACCATGAGACAGAAACAGATCTATACAGTTATAAACACCAGCAGAGTAAGGAAAAGGTAGAATTCTACCATAGTGCTAAAACAATGAATATATGCATACACATGAATACATGCCGGTAATAATACATACTCCTACAATTCAACCCTAACTAGATGTTCCTAGGTGTACCTAGCATGTATGTAGGTGTGGAGCCAAGAATCCCCTTAGGATAGAGCCAACCCCATTACCTGATGTGGGAGAACGAAGGACACCATTGTGGCCTTGAGATTGACACCCCACAAGGGATGTCAGGCCACTGCTTGCTGGAGTGTCTGTGTGCAGGAACCTCAGCGTCTCGCATCAACACGTCAGAATGGAAGTCTTTCTCTTCTGGTTTGCCCAGCACAGATGTTGTTCTTATATACCTGAAAGGTACCCTCAGGGGTTCTACCTAGAAGTGTACTATGAGCATGTCGGGCAAGAATTATTATTATGCAGAAGATGGTAATCCTGCTGTGATACTGAGAATCCTCATGCATAATACATGAGGCTAGTTTTCAGAGAAAACCATGTGACAGTCATGTAGCACCTAACCAGGTAAAAGGTCAGCAGCTGAACCGTTATGTAGAACAATAGTGAAACTGTTTTCTTTTCTTCGTTTCTACAGGTTGGACTCATTGACCTTTCTTTTGGATTTTGAGAGGGGTATAGTATCCTTCTGGACATGTCATGCAGCATCCGTTCCTTGGGGCAGTCCTAACACCAACCCCACACCCATTCATCAGAGGCATCACCAGTCAGGTGACCCAGCTAATAAAAGGGACCGGACACAAGTGCCCTGGGCCACTTTAACCCACCAATTCCTAGTGTCTGTGTTATCACTTTATTTGCAAATGGGCCAAAGCCCACAATGCTACATGGGCCACTGTTTTCATTGACCTCCAGTTTGAAAGTTCCAAGTTCTGTAGGAACAACATTGCGAAAGGAATTCACTACTATTATTATGCAACTTAATGCTCATCCCTTAATAATCTTGAGAAACCCAATTTTCCTTCTCAGAGATTTTCCCAATACCAAGAATCTTAAATGCAAGCTTGATTTAAATCCCTCCACTGTAGGTGAATTCTCGCTGGAGTCAACTTTAAGGCATTTTCCACTAGAGAATCCTGAGATTCTAGAAAATATAACTTGCTTAAATGATTTTTCGACTATTCTATATAATTAATTCCAAGTTGGCCTAGTCAGTTCCTAGCATGCCTGGTAATCCTGGTTACGCTTACAAGCGAAATGGGCACCTTCGGAAATGTGTCTGGCACTTTTCTCCTCCCTTCTCCTAAACTCAGGTCTCATTGTGTGGCTTTATTAAATGTAGCTGATGATGATAACTTCGTTTTTTCTTTCTATGGCTTTAGGTTTAGTCATTTTAATCTTTTAGTGTTAACTGAACCACAAACATCACGTTTGTATTCACACTATTTTTCGGCCCTTGTTGTAGGCATGTATCTCTGTTCAGAGCCTCTCCCTTAGGCTTAGCATTGTGTTCAGAGAGTTCTCTACACTCTATGTTCTCTCTAAGATCTTTCATGGAGTGTTATTCCTTAAATGTGTTATGCATCTTTTGTTATGGTGTGAGCCTTCTCAATGTGTGATATATATTTTGCTTACGTTTGACTGAGGATGTCTAATATTGACTTGCAAGTTTTGCTAACGTTTAATTAAAACTATGGCCACAGGGTCTGCGACAACTTTTGCTTAAATTACCCCATTCCTGCAGAGCTCTGGAAAGCAAACAGCCAAATGGAGTATGTGGCTCAGATCTTTTTAAAATTCTCTGATTGCTGTTAGGGCTGAAGAGTTTTATCCGAAGTGCAAAGCTGCTATTGTTTTTAGTCACTAGGGCCATGAGAGCAATCAGATTTGTGATAATGTTCCTAAAGATGTGGCACTGTTTGGTGAGTCTTGTGTTTGGGATGATTTTTCATGTAGCTCTTACCAGACTCAAGAAGAAATTTGTAGAATCAATCAATCAATCACTGCATTTATAGAGCACGCTACTCACCCGTGGGGGTCTCAGGGCACTGAAGGGGGGGGGGTGCTGCTACTGCTCGAATAGCCAGGTCTTGAGGTGTTTCCTGAAGGTGAGGTGGTCCTGGGTCAGTCGTAGGTGTGCAGGGAGAGAGTTCCATGTTTTGGCTGCCAGGTAGGAGAACGATCTTCCTCCGGTGGTGGTTCCGTGAATCCGTGGGACGGTGGCGAGGGCAAGGCTGACGTAGCGGAGCTGGCGGGTGGGAGGGTAGAACGAGAGGTGGTTGTTGAGGTATTCGGGGCCCATGTCGTGGAGCGCTTTGTGTGCGTGGGTGAGGAGCCTGAACAGGATCCTCTTGCTGACGGGGAGCCAGTGCAGGTTTCTCAGGTGGGCGGATATGTGGCTGTGGCGAGGGATGCCGAGGATGAGTCGTGCGGAGGCGTTCTGTATGCGTTGTAGTCATTTCTGGAGTTTGGCGGTGGTTCCTGCGTATAGGGCCTTTCTGTAGTCCAGTCGGCTGGTGACGAGGGCCTGGGTGACGGTCTTTCTGGTTTCGGTGGGGATCCACTTGAAGATTTTTCAGAGCATGCGCAGGGTGTTAAAGCAAGAGGACGAGACGGCGTTGACTTGCTTGGTCATTGAGAGGGAAGAGTCCAGGATGAATCCCAGGTTGCGAGCGTGGTCCGAAGGTGTCGGCGCGGAGCCCAGCGCCGTGGGCCACCAGGAGTGTTTCCCAGGTGGGTGGGGATTGTCCGAGGATGAGGACTTCTGTCTTGTCTGAGTTCAGCTTCAGGCGGCTGAGCTTCATCCATTCTGCGACGTCTTTCATTCCTTCCTGGAGGTTTTTTTTGGCAGTGGCTGGGTCTTTGGAGAGAGAGTATATGCTGGGTGACGTCGGCGTAGGCGATGAGGTTGATGTTGTGTTTGCGTGCGATGGCGGCGAGGGGGGTCATGTAGATATTGAAGAGGGTTGGGCTGAGCGAGGAGCCTTGGGGGACGCTGCAGATGATCTCGGTGGCCGCTGAGCGGAAGGGAGGGAGGCGGACCCTCTGGGTTCTGCCGGAGAGGAACGAGGTGATCCAGTGCAGGGCCTTTCCTTGGATGCCAATGTTGAAGAGGCAGGTTATTAGGGTGCGGTGGCATACGGTATCAAAGGCTGCCGAGAGGTCCAGGAGGATGAGAGCGGTTGTTTCTCCGTTGTCCATCATTGTCCTGATGTCGTCGGTGGCTGCGATGAGGGCGGTCTCGGTGCTGTGGTTGACTCGAAATCCGGACTGGGACGGGTCGAGCGAGTTATTTGACTCGAGGAATGCAGTCAGCTGTTTATTGACGGTCTTCTCAATGACTTTCGCCGGGAAGGGAAGAAGAGAAATGGGGCGGACGTTTTTGAGGTCTTTGGGGTCTGTCGTGGGTTTCTTCAGAAAGGGGTTGATTTCTGTGTGCTTCCAGCTCTCAGGGAAGGTGGCTGACGTGAAGGAGTTGTTAATGACGTTCCGGAGTGGGTTGCGATGATGATGTCGGCTTTGTTGAAGATATGATGGGGGCATGGGTCAGAGGGGGAGCCGGAGTGGATGATGTTCATGACGTGGGTGGTGTCTTCAGTGCTGATGGGGGTCCAGGTGCTGAGAGTGGTGGTGGGGGTCGTTGGTTCGGTGACTGGAGGCGGAGTCTGGGGTCCAAAGCTGTCATGTATATCTGTGATCTTGCAGTGAAAGAATGTGGCGAGGGAGTTGCAGAGGTCTTGTGATGGTGTGGTGTCGCTGTTGCTGGCGCTGGGGTTGGAGAGTTCTTTGACAATGCTGAAGAGTTCCTTGCTGTTGTGGGTGTTGTTGTCTAGCCGCTCTTTGAACGATGCCCTTTTGGTGGTGCGGATCAGCTGGTGGTGTTCGGGAGTGGCGTTTTTGAGGGCTGTCAGGTTTTCTGTTGTCCGTTCGTGGCGCCAGGTATTTTCGGGGGTTCAGCATTACTTGCATTACTTAAAAGGCTCAAATTATTTAAAAAGAAACCATTGTCTGATGAATCTATAGAAGATTTTGTATCTCAACATTACGGTTGTTAGTGGCAACCTGCAATTTTGGTGCATCGCTTGACATTTATCTATGGGATCAGTTCGTTTACAGCTGTTTTTGTAAGACGATATAGGAGAGACTCCTTCGCTGAAGGAATTCTCTATTGAGTGAAATCATGGTCTATTGTGTCTGCTTGCATCATGACTCTGGAGAGTGCTAATCTTTTTCCACTTTTGCGAACATGTTGATACAATTTGCTTGAAGTACAAGAGTTATAAACCTATGCCTCATAACAGTAGCCATTTTTGTTTCAGTTGCAGATCCAGGTCACATTTAAGTAGTCCTGCTGTTGGAAAGCATTGTACCAAGTGCAAGAGAGAACACTTTCAATGCGTGTGTAAGATGGGTAAGAATTTGATGAAGGTACACAGCATTGATGTGTCTGATAACGACAGTGTGTTGGATACCTCAAACAGTGTAATAAAACTAGATTCTGTGGTGGTTGGTAAATTTAAGGATCCTGTTTGTCAGGTAGCTTTGGGAGGGTCCTCGCCCTTGATATGATGTGTGACTCTGGGTCACACATTATAATAACCTCTGATACCTTATTCACCTTATTGGTGGGTTTCTTCGAAGAATATGCCACATATTTAGGTAGGATAACATTCACTAAAGTTTACATAGCAGTCAAAGGAAGGCACATTGTACAGTGGTAAGACCTGGCCAAACTATGACTGGTTTCAGGTGCGGACCCACCAGCAAGAATTTCCATCATGCCAATTTCCCTTATTCAATTGAGTGATAACAACATGATGGATGAGATTGTCAAAGCTTTTTCTGATATTTTGAATGACAAAATTGGGTGCATTAAAAAGCTATGTACATTCTATTAAGTTAAAATAGAATGTGGTGCCGGTGACTCACAAGGTCTGACCTGTGCCATTGAGTGTGAGACCTGAGTTGCAGAGTATCCTTGAACAAATGGTTAAAGATGCTATTATTAATAATGCTGATTCCTCTGAATGGGTCAGTCCAATAGGTATTGTCCACAAAAAGGATCGTGACACATGACTATGTGCTGAGTTGAGCAGCTTGAACTAAAACATTGTGGTGGATTGCACACCACTTCCCGCAGTACAAGATTTACTGGCAAAGATTCATGATTCAAAGTTTTTTTTTGTAGGACCTCAAGTTGGCTTATCATCAAATTTCTGTGGATGTTAGCTCTCAAGATCTCACCACGTTTGTTACTTCACTTGGGACATATACACTTTCCAGTTTACCCTATGGGTTGGTATCTGTGGGAGGAGCAAGTGTATTTCAATGATTGCTGGGCATTATCTTGGAGGGTGCTGTTGGCATGCAGGCCTTCCAAGATGATGTTCTCATTTTTGAAAAATCGCCAGTTGAGCACAGCCATATTTTGTCCCCAGCGTTTGTAAGGTTTAAGGACCATGGCATCACACTCCGCATTGACAAGTGCATATTTCTTGCACAGCAGTTTGATTCTTTAAGGCATTACATTGGTCCCACTTGAGGAAACCCAGCCACCAAGGAACAAAGACACTCTCTTTTCCTTCTTGGGGTTAGGTGAGTACTACTCACTTTTTGTGAAGGGAAATGCATATATTGCTCAGCCTGAGAAATCAACATAAAAATGATGTCAAATATATATTTGGTCAGATGAGATTCAAGAAGCTTTCCACATGGTTAAAAAAACTTGTGAGCTTTACCCCTGCATTATCTCCATTTGTTGTTAGCAGCAGATGTGTTATTAGAGCTGATGTCAGTCAGGGTGGTCTGGGGATGTATTTTTCCAATTCATCCAGGACAGGGATTACATCATTGCTTTTGCCTCCCGTTTTTGTCAATACTGCTGAGTCACACAGTACAATTGAGCGGGAGGCGTTAGCATGTTCCTGGGCAGCTGAGAGAGGTAAGTCTTTCATTTGGGCTACACATTTTTATATGTGTACTGGTTACAAACCATGGATGCATTTACTTAATGGAAATGGGTCTACAAATTCATCTGCATGCCTTGCCAGGTTGCTGTCCAAATTGCAGGAGTACAATTTCACTTTAAAGTACATTCCTGGTGGAAGGAATGTATGGGCAGACTGCTTGTCTAGGTTGCCTGTGAATGATGGTTGCATGGACTGTGTCCCTGAGCAGAAGTGTGTAGTTGTGCATGTTGATGACATTCTGGATAATACACTCCCAATCACACACCAAGAATGCTTAGGGTCTGCCAGTCAGATACTATTCTGCACACTGCTTGCACCTACATCAAGATTGAGAAGCCTAGCGAGAGGAATGTTGAAGCCTCTCTGAGACTGTATGTGCAAGTATCTGAGGCCCTTTTTCTGGTATATCGTGTATTATTACAAGCTGATGTTTGTGTTCCAACAATATCACTCAGAAATGCTCTCATCAAGGAGTCCCGTAAAGGTAATGTGGGTGTTAGCAGCATGAGTAAATCATTTAAACAATGTTACTAGTGGCCAGCTATGGAGACTCATGTTGCAAAGTTCACTGGTGAAGGTACTTCATGCTTGGTATCAGACAAGCATTGGAAGGTGCATGAACCTCCCCTTCACACAGTACCCTTTGTTAAAGAAGCATGGCTGCCAAAAGGTTGCTTTAGATTTTGCAGGGCCTTTGAGTTATTACCAAAGTCTGAAAGATACATGATGGTCCGTGTAAATTATTTTTCGAAGGGGGTGCATTTTAAGTTCACACCAATTCTCAAAACTGATTCTATCATTACATTTTTGCAAAGGGAGTTTTTGCCATTGAAGTGGCACCCAGGGAGATAGTAACCGATAATGGGACTCATTTTGCGTCCAGTCGAATGAAAAACGTTGTTGCTGATTTTGAACTTTTTCACATTAAAGTGGCCCTTTACTCTCCTTCGTCAAATGGCCTTGTGGAGTTCATGAATAAATGTCTGAAAGAAGGTGTGCAGACAGCTTTGACAATAGGGGATGAGGTGTATTATTTTCTAAACGAAAAGGTTTGGTCCTATTTAGTGACACCTCATAGCACTACAGGTGTGTGCCCATCCGTTTATTATTAAGCAAGAGGTTTCCCAGGTGTTCAATGTTCCTGATTAGATCAGAGAGTTGAGTAAAACAAAACCTGTTAATTTGGGTACTATGGCTGATAGAGTGAAAAATAGTCAAATTCATACAAGGGAACTTTTTGATAAGAAACATAATGTCAAGAACATAGAGTTGAACATTGGTGATTGCGTTTTGGTCAAGGTTCCCAAAAGGGGGAAGTAAGGTGGAAATCTACATTTTCAACACCTGTTAGAGTCGAGAGAGTTTCAAAAAGATCTGTTTTGTTGCATGACAGAGGTTGATGGAGCAGGAGAGATGTAGTCAAATTTACATCTGATCAAGCTCAGAAAATCCCATCTGTTAGGTGTTGTGAGGAGGCATCCTTTAAAGATGTTTTGGGTGTGAATTCTTAAGTGCTCGTGCTACGAGTACTTTTGAGGGAGTGCTGGTTCTTACCTTGGACACTTTGGGACTGCGCCGAACCTCAGGAGAACAACTCACAGGCTGCTGCGGGACTGCGAGGACCAGCGTGCAGTGCGGCTCCAGACCTGCCGCAGCTGGTCCTCTTCCCGCCCCACCCTTTCTCAGGATAAAATTGCCCTGTAATCTTTGGCTACTGGGTGTCATCTGTGCTCACAAAACTCGGGAGTGCTGGGAAATCTCTCTCCTTGGACGCGAATGGAACCTTTGAGCCCACGTCTCGCGGCCCCCGCTCCGCGGGCGCCGCTCGTGCTACGAGTACTTTTGAGGGAGTGCTGGTTCTTACCTTGGACACTTTGGGACTGCACCGAACCTCAGGAGAACAACTCACAGGCTGCTGCAGGACTGCGAGGACCAGCCTGCCGTGCCGCTCCTGACCTGCCGCAGCTGGTCCTCTTCCCGCCTCACCCTTTCCTTTCCTATTTAATTGCTGGCTAACCCGCATACACGGGTGCGCGCCGGGCGAAGCCTGGGCCAGGGGCGGGCCCGTTTAAGCCCGTTATAGACCGAGGGAGACCGGGCCCGCCCTCCAACTCCTGTTATCGTATGTTTTGTTATGCATGTAAAAGTCTCTTCTTACTTTAGTCATATTTTAATTGTGATTGACTTGCCATTGCCCACTGTTTTCATCTTTTCACTATGTCTACTTGTGGGAGCAGGAGTAAAACGGCTGCAGGGGGGGGCTTTGCTAACAGGTACGCTAGACAATTTTATCATAAGGGCAAAATCAGTTATAGACCAAGGCATTACCCTTATGGAGCGCAGAGTATCCCAAGATCTTGCCTTGGCAAAAAGATCGCCATGGGTTCACTTTGCACTAGCTAAACCCCCCGAGCAAGTTGGAGAAGTGGATCGTTTAGTAGCTCACGCCAATGTGCATAGTCTGCCAAACATGGTGGATCTATCCACGACCCATTTATTATCCGACTCTCAACTAAGTCTGGAATTAGAAAAGACCCCTGAACTAGTTATTAATATTACTTCAGATGCCATAAGCACTAGTCAGTTGAGGGGAAGAAGGGAGGGGGCTATTCCAAAAAAATCCAAGACAAGAAAAGTGAAGGCAACTGATCCATACAAAAAGATAGGGGAGGGATCTGACGAAATTTTACATACAGGGAATGATCAATCCCATATTCAATTGATAAAGGAGCTGACGAGTACAGGAAACGTAGAAGCTTCCGCTAGTCCTAGTCTGATTGGGGAAAGCGTAATTGATGAGGTTGATAGCTTACTTTTCCTAAAAATGGGGGAGCTTCTCAAAAATTACCTCTCCCCGATTGAGACAACATTAATACACATAAAAAAAACAGCTAGCCGACCTATGTGCTTTGTCCAAGAATCCAAAAATTCATGGGCCAACAAAAGTAGGGGGAACAAATCTAGCAATCCCAAATCTGTAGATCAAGTAACACCTAACCTACCAGCCCAAATGGCTAGTGCAAAACCAAAGGCCATCACAGCCCCAGCTAAGAAGGTTGCGGATAAACCTAAAGATCTTGCCGCGCCTATCGGACAGAGGGTTATTTCACCTAGGGCTTCTACCTTGCACCCTAAAGGGAATGAGAATAAGGGAGCTCCAGACAGGAGACATGTGATCAATCTTCCACCTGAGGCAAGTTCTTATGTGGTGGTCATGACGGGGGTCCCGGAACCTGCAGACGCCGTGGAGGAATCTAGCTGGTCTTCAAAAAACAAGGTCCAACATTGGCTTAATTTAAATCGGCCATTGCCCCCTCATTGCTCGAGTAAGATCCTAATGGTACGTAGAGTGCCCTGGGTGGGACATGAGAGGAAAATCATACATGGTGAATGTGTCCTGATTAACTTTGAGGATCCACATACGGTTGAATACATATGCTCATGGACCATGCAAGGCAGGCACGATGGCATAGAAACAAAACAACTCTCTTTCTTCTATCCCCCTAGGAGCCGTTTTAACCATGATTTAGACTTTGATGGGAACTGGCGTAGAGTAGGGCACCGAGATTGGGGTGGAGCCGGGGAGGAGTGGGGGGGTAACCCTAGCAGGGACCTAGCTTTCAGGGATAACTGGGGAGGAATCCCGTTGGCCAACAGTTTCAGCTGTCTTGAGATGGTTGACTGACGGTCAACGACTAATGGATTTCAGAAGAAAGGGTGGGTGCGCTCTACCATGTCTACCAGTAGAGCAGAATGGGTGGTTAATGGTAATATTAATATCATACCCGTGGTAAGGGACAAAGATAAAACTGTAGCCCCCATTACATTTTGTCAAATAGCTAAGGAGATAGATAGTCTTGACATCATAATCACTAATCACATCAGAGATGAGGAAGGAAAAGTGCCGATTCCGCGTAATCACTTAGGCGAAGAAATAGGGGGCATAGGCGGTTGCACAGCACCCGTGGCCCAGATAGACGGTAAACCTAAGGTTATTTCATCAGTATTTGCCACAGGAACTGCACGGGTGGATCAAAGGGGAGGGATGGCCTTATTTTTATGGAACAAGCAAAGTAAAGGATCCTATTTTCCTAGCAATCATTGACAACTATGATATAATCTGCTTCCAGTAGTGCTGGGAACAGTCTGAGATACATTTAAACGGCTACCACACTTATTTTACTCCAGCACAGCAGTCTAGTAGGGGTAGGTGCTCAGGTGGTTTATGCACTTTTATATCTAATACAGTCATTTGACAGTAAAGTGTTTAACCAGTAGGGGAAACTTTTACTATCAGGCACTCTCATTTTTGGCGGGAGGCAACCAGCATATCACTCTGATACACTTTCTAATAATATCCCAAAGGGACGAGCAAAAAAGGGCACTGGAAGAATTGAACTATGTTTTATGCAGTGAAACTAGATCTGAGCAAGAAGGAAGGTGTGCCATAGTGACGAAGGACTTTAACTGTCATCTTTGTCCCCATAGAAACACAGATATATGTGGTATGGTTAACCTTAAGGGAGATCCCTGTACTCACTTTGAGCATTCTACGCTGAGGAATCTGTTTTAAACTTACTATTTGAGGGGGACTTAGGTTTCCCAAATGAGCTCTGTGATCCCAGGTTAATTTCCAAACTACATTTAGTGGACGGGGATCACAGTCTGTTATTGATTATATTCTGGTCACCTCAAGTTATCATTGCAATGTTCTGTCATTTAAAACAGAGGACATTGCACTTAGTGATCACTACCCGATTAGTTCAAAGTTCGGTAGTGGGTTGAGCGGCAGACATGTATCAAATGCAGTTGAAAACTTATATAGCCACGAGATTTCTCTGAATAGAACTAATGGTTACTCGGTAAAATGGAGTAAGGTTGATCCTAAAAGTTTTCTGCACTTCTTAGTAACGGACCACCTCTCTGATTTTATGATTTGCCTTGCGGAAAATCCTAATCAAATTGAGGTTGTTGCAGCTTTCCAGAAAATCACTGCGCAAATTTGCAGCAAATTAACAGGAACTGCACGGGAAGGGGTGAGACACAAGGCTGAGGGCTGGTTCAACTCTGAGTGTAGTAAGGCACACTCTAAATTAAAACAAACTCTAAAAAAACGCCTAAAAATATGCCTGAGATAAGGGTTGCCAGAGCATATTATAAATCTACTGTGCAGAAACGGAAAAATGAATTAAAAGAGGCTACTTGGGAAGCTCTGCTTAAGGCATGTTCCTTGAGAGATAACACCGCCTTCTGGAGAGCGGTAAATGCGCCCTTCTTTTTTGAGAAGAGCTGCGACCTGATAGAGATTGCCATAGAGGAGACTGTATGGGTCAATCATTTTACCGAGCTTTATAAGAAAGATGACCTGGTTAGTAAAGAAAGTCCAAATTTAGATCAGATGGTAGCCACAGAAACTGTTCCTCCTAATTTGTTTCCGCTGGAGCTAGTTTTTTCCATATCGGAAGTGGAATCGGCCATCACATATAGTTCAAATAGCAAAGCCCCGGGCCCAGATGGCATTCCAATTGACATTTATAAGGATAATATTACCGTATGGGCACCGCTTCTGACAAATGTGCTCAACAGTTGTAATCATAGAGGTTTTCTTCCAACTTGGCAGGATGCGATTGTAGTGCCCATTTTTAAGAAGGGCGATCGCAACGACCCGAAATGTTATCGGCCCATTTCGCTGCTTGACTACTTAATGAAAGTAGCAAGCAGAGTTCTATTGAACAGATTACAGGCATGGGCCAAGGACGAAGGCATACTATCGAAATTCCAGTATGGGTTTAAGCCAGGCCTGGGTACCGTCGAACAAGGACTTAACCTAGCAATGTTAATAAACAAATACATGGTGGCAAAAAAGGCAGATTATTTATGACGTTTGTTGACCTCGGTTCAGCATTTGACTGTCTGAGTCACGACGTCTTGTGGGACACTCTATCACGCCTTGGGGTTGACGTAAATATTCTTAATTTCCTTAAAGAATTATATAGAGGTGCAGGGGCAAAGGTGCGCTATGGTAAGAAAGGCGAATGCACAGCAACATTTCCAATTATGAAAGGCGTACGACAAGGCTGCATTTTGGCACCTTTTCTTTTAATCTTTATATTAATATTGTTGCAGAACACTTACTTAAATTAGATGTGGACTACCCTCAAATTGATGGTGCTGCAGTCCCTATTTTATTGTACGCTGAAGATGTGGTTATCATGGCAAGAACCCAAATAGGCCTCCAAAGGGCGCTAGCTAGTTTCTCTGTATATATGGGATCTAGGGGCCTTAAGATTAACATTGGGAAAACTTTTACCATGTGCTGCTCATCAAAAATAATGTTTCCTGTAACACTTTTTTAGATCAGTCAAGGATAGAACCCACCAATACTTTTTCTTATTTGGAGGTTGTTTTTAATAAAAAAGGAACTTGGACTACAGCTATTACCACCAGGAATCAAGCTTTTTCACGCGCTATTGGCGCATTAAAACAGTTCGCCAATAAGTTAGAAAGTAGGCCTACACGCATTTTGCTTGATATTTACAAAGCCAAATGCGTGTCAACTGCCATATATGGGCCCGGCATTTGGGGCATTGGTAACTGTCAGGATATCCAAGTAAAAGAAAATGTTTTTCTCCAATATTTGTTAGCCGTCCCTAATTCTACCTCAACCCATGACTCGCCCTGGCACATATATCGGATTTAATTAAGATCAGTCCAGTGCTGCTTTGGCACAAGATATGGACTTCTACTGAAACGGTTTTTAACAGGGCAATCATTGCGGACTGTATGAAACTTTAGGGGTCCAAAAACATTCAGTGGCTTTCCTACATTAAGGATTTTTTAACAAATTTAGGGCACCTAGTGTTTTTTAACTCGCCCGTACTATTATCTTCTATCTCTAAAAAACTTTAAAGGAATTATGTTCTGCTTTTTTGGACGATCAACGCTGGTTAGTGGAGGGGAAGAAGGCCTCTGTTATTCAACACCATTTATTATTGCAGGGTCCTGGTGTGCAGTTCTACTGATCCCCTGAGCAGTCCAGCTATGACAGGATGTTATTAGCTCGGTTGAGAATGGGCAGTTATTTTAGGCTGGTCACCTTTCCAGTCATAAATGACTGGTCTAAAAAACCTAAATAATTGCCCATGTGACGACTCTTCCGTACAATCAACAATTCATTGTATCCTTTTCTGTAAATTCAATGCATGGGGAAGGACAAGACATGTAATACCTTTGTTAAAGACTTGGGGCCTAAGACAATGTAGACCGGCCCTATTCAAGATCCTTCTGTTGCAGGACGCAATGACTATAAATGCTGTATCAAAGTTTTTAAAATGTATAATTAGAGGCAGATCAACCATGGGTTAAATGAAATTCTGTACTGTAAATAAGATTTTAGTATGAGGCTGTAGTGTTTTCCTGCTCATGAAAAGTATAGTTGTACTAAATGTATTATAGATGAAGTCCGAGTATGCATTTTTTACCCTTTTATATATTTTGTTCTGTATTTAACGTGTATTTGAATTTTAAACTGTTTAAACTGTTTTTGTATGTGCTTTTATGATTTTATATGAAATCGAATAAAGCTATCCTTGACTTGACTTGAAGTGCATTCTTGCAGTGGATCTGGTACCATAGCCTCTGTCTTATGTGATCCTGACTTTGTGATTCTGACTCTACAAACTGTGACCCTGTCAACACTTGAATGCAGATGTCACGGCTCGTGCAGCCCTTGGTGTTTGTTGGTTCAGTTACTGCTGCTGAGCAGCCGATGTGGAGGGTGCACTTACTGTGGGCTCTGTTTATATTAATACTTGTTGCTGTACAAAACTTACAGTGGAAAGCCTACATTAATTTCGTGTGGAATTCCTCTTGCAACAGGCCTTTAGTTCGTCTTTCTCTTTTTTCCTCAATTTTTACGGTTTTCATGTCTACATACTTCAGCTTCTCCCCCAGACTTAGGGGATCATTAGGATCGCGGACGGACTTGAGTCCGTCCGCGACCCCAGAGTAGGAGGGAACGTCCGCATGGGCTGCGGCGCTCCCTCCGTGCAGATTAGGATGTGACCGCCAGGGTGGCGGTCACATCCTCTATCTTTAACATTGCAGCGGGTGCAGCTTCAAGCTGCACCCGCCGCAATGTTAAAAATGCATGCACCGCATTTGCGTGCACAAAGCGGCAGGCACCGCGCGGTGCCTGCTGCTTTGTTCACACAAATGCAGGGGGGTACCATAGGTACCCCCCATGTGCACCCCCCACACCCCCTTCACCCATGGGGCCCGCAACGGGCCCCCAAAGTGAAGGTCCGTATGCTCTTCCACGGCGGAAAAGCCGCCGCGGAAAAGCATACATTTTACACCATCCTAATATGGCTGGCGGTGTCTGATAGACACCGCCAGCCATGTTAGAGCTTTTCCGCCGCGGTTGTAAGCCAACCACGGCGAAAAAGCGGCGGACTGAAACCAGGACCCACCAGCCATCCTAATGTGGCGGTGGGTCTTTGGTGGGTCCGCAGAGGATTTTCCGCATCTGCCAGGCCGGCGGTGGCTTCCGCCGGTCCGGAGGATGCGGAAAATCCGCCATCATAATGTGCCCCTAAGTACTGAGTTCAAACAAAATGGGAGCAAAGTACACAGTGAGGATACCTTTCTTCTGTTTCTGTTTGAATTTGCTTGGAGCTCAGCTGCAACACGCTCTAAAGGACGTAGCCACTTCCACAGCACCTGATTGGCATGAAAGGACACTGCCTCTGCATATTACCAAAGGGGAACCTTATACAAGAGTGAACAGGAAGAAAGGATACCTTTTCTGTTATAAATATGTTGTTAATATGAAGATGAATTGCATATTTGAGGCAAATCAATTCAAAGTAACCTGCAGCAACTAGACAAATATGATATATTTGATGTGTAATCGTGTGTCTGTGACAGATAGCAGTTCCATGACCGTGCTAACTTGATTCTCGTTTCCTGAAATATAACATATGCTAATAACATTGGTATATAACACCGTTATCTTGGGGAAGTAATAATTCAGAAACATAGCTTCTGCATTGCATCCTAAGGCAAAATACATGAACATGACTATCTGTGGAGGAGAACTATAAAACACCCCTGCTCTGTCTAGCAGCATTTCGTCGAAGAGGCAAAGCGAGAAGACTTGCAGGTTCTTATCAGATAATTGCTGAAGTGTAAACTGCTCCCAGTGTCTTATTTTAGCAGGTTGCCAAGGATATCCAGTTCACTTTAAAACTGATTGTCAGGTGTTCTGCCGAGAGGTTTTATTGAAGACCTTTGCCGGCTTGTATTTTTCGACCTGAGGCTGTCGTGAATGCTAAGGCAGAATTCGCCAGGGATTACATGTAACATCTGTCCACTGGGGCTGAAAGTGTCTGCCTGTTTTGTTTAAAACTATATTATTACAGTACTAGGGGACTAAGAGTAAATAATCTAAAGACATTAAAAGGGCCATCCCGTGAAGAGTAAAGAGCAGCTCCACGCACCCAGTCCTGCATAACTACCAATCTCCAATAATTAACATTCCACACTTTCCATTTGTTTGAGACATATGTGGCATCAGTGACAGGATGACCCATTTAAAATGATTTGTGAATTTGCTTAAAGGCCATTCTTGCTTCTTTTACAACTTCGAAAGACTCCAATTTTAGACTTATGAAAAAATAATAGACAAAATATACACACCCCTATCACCTCCCGTTTTCAAAAGCTAGGACCAATGTCCATGCAATATTTCAGTCTAGCCAGGACGCAGTTGAATGTTTTTGACCAATGGGTGGTCTCTAAATACAACCATCGTGTTGGTCGCGATTCACAGGTTTGCTTAAAAGAACCTGTGAGTGATAGAGGCTCTGGAAGACACGGCGAATTTATTTATTAAACATGAAGTAAAGATCCAATGGGGAGCACGGTCAGCTAGCAACTACGTTCTAGAACGTACTAGAACTCCTTTGGTCTTGATGCCACCGTCGTACCATGGTACATATGTCATGCAGAACATTGCTCGTTTCGGCATCCTGCAGACACCAGGAGATATAAATTGACGTGAAAAAGTTATAAAGTAGAAAATTAAAACAGCAAGAGCTGTATACAAACACAAATTATTATTATGAGCTTAGCACACCCCTCATCTCCTTTTAGTATATTTAGAGGGGGGCATCTGTCTATCTCAGGTTTATTTTTATACGGTGTGTCCTCTGTACATTAAGCTCTCCCACTGAGTCCTTAGGATTTTGAAGAATTGTTGATCTGCGCTACACAATTAATATGTAACAATGTCCTGAAACTAACAAAACATTCACAAGGTCTGCTGCGTAGTAGCAGGTGTGTGATAGTGTTGGAGTCTCCATGTTTGTGCCTTCTGTTACTGAACTCATTTTTGTTGGCATTAGGATTCTGCACTCTTGCCCCTGCTAAATATTGCTAAAATGCTTTCTCACTAAAACATGATAAAATTGGTCGATCCCTAATCAGCACATTTCATTTACTCATAACTCTCTAGTAAATGGTACTATCGGTACCTACAATATGTAAATTAAATTCTACTAGTGGACTGCAGCATTCATTTTGACCACGACTGCCACTGAAGACTATAGGGCAATCTTAAACACGCATTTCGGCCTGGAAAAATAAACCTTTTGTGAAATTCCTGGAAACCAATGGGTTATCCAGTCCCAAGATGCATTACTAAGCATGCAGCCCTTGGCTAAAAAGATTTACCTATTTACAAACATATATAAACTCCAAGATTAAAAGATTCTTTAATTTAATATTCAGATGTGTCATTGGTAATTCATCAATGAACATTCATCTATCTCAGATGAGACCAATATGCAATTAAATTCATATACTTTTATGATGCCCAAGTCATGGAACACCCAATGTATTTGGGGTAAATCAAACCTGTCAAAAGAAGTAACTACAATAAAAAAATGAACTGGGTATTAAAATAGTTTGTGGCACTCATTTGCACGTACCCCCTATGTACTCTTGTTCCAATATAGAGCTCTCCCTTGTGGGGTGATAGCAATATGTACTATCACTGCATGTGCAATCATGCGCATGTATGGGTCTGATGAAACATCCTATGATGCAGAATAATACAAGTCGTGAAGTGACCTCAACAGGTTGGCATGAGCACCATGCTTCAGAACTCTTTGTATAACAACATTCATGTTAAAATAAGCATCACCCAAAAGTTCAGTAAAGGGCACCATGCTTACATGCATACTGCTTTTATATGAATACATCACTATTCCCAAACACCACTGTGAGATACAGCCAGTGACCTGAAAAATTTCCTATTTTTTAAAATTCATGTGGGATTTTTATTGTGTGTTGTCTTATTTTTTATTTATTTTTTATTAAAGATTTTTTGTCAGCACACAGAATACATTATACATCCATCATCTAAGATAAAATAAAAAATACAGAAACAACAATAAAAGTAACAAAGGCAGAGCATCCAATGCGCATACACATACTAAATTATGAATTATACACAGGAAAGAGGTCCAAAAGCTCAAACAATAATACATATTCACATATACTTATGTTTATGTTAAGAGCCTAACCAATTGGCAATTGGCTGCCATAACAGGCTCCCTTGCTTTTTCTTTCTAATACCCTTAGTTCTGTAAAGCGCCATCTCCAAGCGATAGGTTGCTAGCAGCCTAGTTTGCCAATTGACAAAGGTTGGAAGATCACTATCTAGCCATTGCGATGTAATACATAAACGGTACATGGCCATACAAATAAATACAAAACCTTCCTCAGCCACAGTCAGCTTGCTTCCTTGCCATCCAAAAATCACCAATGTCACTGTAAGCTGCAGGGGAATGCCCAGGCTTCTGTGGAAAAGTAAATTTTGCCATGTTCTGTGTCCCTACGTGTCATCCATCATATGTTATGTGTGCATGATTAAATATGCATATGCATTCCCCATGTCCGATTAATGACGCAATTACAGTTGTGTCCACCTCTAGTATGCCAGTTTCCAGTCCTCGTGAATACTACGAATATCAGGCCTATGTAAAGCTACGTTGCCACGTTTCTCAGTGTGCACGTTATTCTATTATAAAGTCCCCGTTTCTAGGCCTCAAAAGGGCCTGGACACCAGATTCAGCTCCTGTCTCCTAAAACCTCGCTGAGGAGCGATACAGCCCCCACCTGTATCCTCGACCCTTCACTTACTTCCTGCCTCGCAGTGCCCGGCCCAGCCTGGCTCAGTCTCTGAGTCTGCCAAGAATATGTTATGATTCCAGTTATCAGTTCAGTCCTCCTTCTCTGCATTCCTAAACTACTGAATCGCATCAATAGTTTCCGTCATTGTCTAGCCTTCACGTCTCCACGTTAGAGAAATACTGCATTTAATGGTCATTTAATATTCTTCATCACGCACTACATGTAGAATAATGCATGGTCCAGTCTTAGAATCAAGTTAGCCTTTCCTCTCCTGACTTCTAGTTTATATCAACATGTTCTCTAAACATCAGATACTAGATACTGTTTAGGTACATGTCGCCCTGACTCTCCAGACTTCAGTCTCTGTTCCTAGCACAGAGTTCATAGCCCCCAGCTTCTCCTAGTGATACGTCATTGCTAGTTTGCGCGCACCATCAGGTTAGAGGTCCCGGCTCCTTAGGTAGCCCCCTCCAATGTTTCCGCCCATTCATGACATATTCTGTTACGTTTGCATCACATGTCTATGTATACGCCCAGTTACACCTACTTTCGCCCTTATCTTTCGCGACTGCTACGCGTCACGCCTTCTGCTCCACCCACTGCTACGCCTACTGCAATGTAATGCTATGTGTTTGCATTATGTATATATGCTCATGTATTGTTATTAAAAAGCCAGCGCGCTCATCCCAGATCCAGCCCCAGCAGCTGCTGGGCCCTGTCATCCTATTCCTATGCAGGTTGTCCTGTTCCTGTCCTTATGCTGTATTAAACCTGCAAAACTCCTACTACCTCGAATCTTGACTCTTATTTATTGAGCTATCTGTTATGATATATGTCTAGTCAAAAAGAGAGGTATTATTTATTTATTTACCACATAATGGCGCCCGAACAGGAACTTGCCCTTTCCCCACGCGTCGGTGAAGCCACGCCGACCCCCTGACCCTCTGCAGTCGTGACGGAACTCTTCTGTGCACCGGCAGATATTTCTGCTTCAAGTATCCCTCAGGCCCACGGAGGAGACGGAGGAGGCGGTCCAGCATCCAAACGAGACGGTGGAGGAACGCGGCGAGTCCCGACCAGAGCCCAAGCCAAGAGTCCAAGGTCCGAGGTATCCGGAGGTCCACCCGTAACTGAAGTCCGAAGTCCGTCGTCGTAGCAGTCCAGTCCAGTCCGAGGCTTTCCGTTCTTGCTGCCCGGTGAGTACCATTACTGGGGTAGTATCTAGACAGGGTCACTCTAAATTGACTCTGGTCCGTGGGTTGGTGGTACACAGACTCACAAACGAAGTGTTCACCTAGGTGGATACGGGTCTTGATGCGTCCCTTTATGGGACCGGTATGTTCCGTACTGTTTCAGCAGTGCATCCAGTAACTCTAGTCTGTTCCGTTCTCGAGAAATTCTTGTGTTTCTGTTCTCAGTATTCCAGGTAATATTCTGTCCGAACTGTTATGTTATGATGTTGTTCAATGTATTTCCAATGTCGTGGTATGCCTGAATTGTTTTCCCAGTTGTTATTGTTTCTCGTGTATTGTATTGTGTTCCGATTCAAGTTTACAATGTCTCTCTTTTCGAGATTACGTCAGCTAAGAACTAGAAAGGGTTTGTTAGAAGAAGCAGTTCCAGTTCCGCCTAGGGACAGTCCAGGTCATTTTATGTATCAGAAGCATGGCATAAGCGCCATATTGTATCTAGATTTATGGGTAGAGTATACCAAACAGTTAGAAGAAAAGTATAGATGGCCCGTATCGGGTACATGGGATGCCGAATGCATCATGCGAGTAGAAGAAGCATTATGGAAAAAGAAAGCCAGACAGTCACAGAAAGATGCCATCGAGTTATGGCGCAAAGAAGCTCATAAAAGAACTGAAAAGGAAATCAGAAAGTCAGAATTAAGTAGAGAATCCATAGAACGAGCACAAGAAAAAGAACTAATCGAGATAGGTGAACAAGTCAAAGCCGAACAGTCAGACAGACAGAGGCATGCCCTTATTAGGGGTATGTATCCTCTCCTTGCCGAGGGCTTGCCAAAAGCGACCCCAGAGGCATCCAGTAATTTCCCGCCACCATTAGTTCCGACCAAGCTACGTCACAAACAGACCGCAGCTGATATTTTTATTTCGTCCTATTTGGACGACACAGTCCCAGAATATGCAAATCCTGTTCGCGCTCCGCCAGTCCCTGTAAATCAGGCACTTCCCGCTTCTCCAGACACCGGAGTACCTGTTACGGTACCCCCGGTCCAGCCCGCCATACAAGTCCAGCCTACATTTCCATTTCCCACTCTGCCAGGACGAAGAGCCTCAGTAGACCTAGACTCCAGTTTAGGGGCCGCAGGAGGAGGTACTCCTCAAACCCCGCCGCCACACAAGCGTTTAACGACAGCCGAATTACATGCACAAGCGTCACAGCGTACGCCCAGACATCAGACTGTAGCAGAAATAAGAAAATCCCTTGCCGAATGCGGCTATGATCCAGTCCCAGGCGAGGATAATATGGTTTTATATTCATTCCGCGTAAGAAAGGTGGCCGAGTACCTAGTCACCTTACCGAATATGAAAGAAGATCTAGACAGAATATATCGTTTCATCCGTACAGGGGATGATCCAGAAGGTATTAGCGAGGCCATGTCTCAAAGGAAAGCCGGGATCCAGCTCATGATATTAAAGTTTCTGATCAATTGTCTAATAAGAGAACAAGATTACCCGTCTAAAGATCCGGCCGAAATGAGAACCCTGACAAGGTGGAGTGATAATATAGCCGAGGGTAAGCACAAGACCGTCGGTGCTATGGAGAGTATGTACAAGAAAATCCGTAGAGAAATAATAAAGATACACGAACAACGTAAAGCAGCACAAGTAAGCGAGAAAGAAAGTAACTCTGATACTGAAGAGGTAGAGGACGAGAATCCCGCCAGAATAGCGTATGTAGAAAAATCTAGATTTCCAGATCGCCATTTACGCCTAGAACCCAAGTCTACTTTCCATCATTCAGCACCAGAACAAGGTTCTCTAGAACAAGTATTCCAAGCTACCGATCACATTCTGAAATCACGAATCGGTTACAGTGAGTTAAGTACCATGCATGAACAAGAACTAGCCCGATCAGCAGTCCGATGGATTACTGATTCAACCACTTTTCCAGACGAAATAGTGGCACAAATGTTTCTGAAAATGCCCCCAGCCGAACAACGACTGGCGGGTATGTATATGATTCAGCACCTCATTACTTTGTATGAGGGTCAGCACTCTGATCCAGGTCCGTTACATGATATCCTGAACGAGTTACTCCAGTATAGATGGAAAGGTCTAGGTACCGACTTAATTAGTGTCATTCTAGAACAGCGTCACAAATATAGAACGTTTCTGAACCCGCATTTTGTTCATGTCTCACCCCCAGAAAGTAAACCATTTTACATGGAGAGACAGAATCCGTTACGAGAAGTCCACCCAGTTAGAGGAACGGGTGGCGAACTAGAACAAGTGTTTGTTTACACTCCAATTACAAAGATGGAACTCCTCGAGATGAAGAAATTAATTCCCTGTCATGACAAAGATCCAGCAGGGTTCCATAGAGAACTAAAAGACATGCTCCGTATGGGAGAATACACATACCCAGATATAATTAAAATGTTAAAGGTTCTGCTGCCCGCAGGGGTGTATGAAAAGCTCAAGGAAAAAGAATGGGAGGTGGGAGAGAAAAAGATCGATTGGGCAGTTCTAGAAGCCGAAGATAAGGCACGAGTACCAGGTACCGGTCTTGGAGATAAATGTAAAGAATTACCAGAATTATTGATTCAAGTTTTACCTAGATTATTAACAACTAGAAAAGAAGACTGGGATGCAATCTCAGCCTGTAAACAGAAGCAAGATGAGGATATTAGTGATTTTTATTCTAGATTTGAAAAATGTTTCAGCATCAACAGTGGCCTCAAGACAAGTAGTGAGTCATACCCTCACCTTTTTGTTACTAAATTAGTCGAGAATTCAAGCCCACAGATTAAAAATCGAGTTCTGAAAGTCGAAAGTACCTGGCAAGCTAATACCCCGTCCCAGATGTTGCAGATGCTCCAATACCACCAGAACAGAATCAGGTAAGAGCAAGAACACGAAAGAAAACGTATGAAAGATACGAAAATGAAAGTACTAGTTGCACAATCTGTTCCTCAAGACAGTCAGAAGAGGGGTCCGAATCAAGCCAGTCATCCTGCAGCTCCCGTGAAAGGGAATTGCAATTATTGTAAACAGCCAGGTCATTTTATAAATGAGTGTGCAGTTCTGAAACACAACATAGCTACTGGTAAGACTAAAGAAAGACCACGTCCGCCTAGACAAGAACAAGTTTCACAGATTCCTCAGCCACAGAATGCACCACAGACAGTTACAGCACCGCAGCCTATTGCTGCAACACAGCACGTTACACAGCAGATGTACCAGTATGCACAGTCTGAGTATCCAGAGTACCAGCAGTATTCATGAAACAGCCTAGAGAGGGAGGTAGGCTTGCCTCTCATCGAGATACCTGTAGATCAAGAAGGTCCCTATGTTCACAGTCAAGTATTAGGGAAAGACAGAAAGTTTTTGATTGATACAGGGGCAAGTAGGACCACAATTAGTCACGCCGAAGTTCCAGGGGCTCCGCTCTCAGGCTCAAGAAATGTTTCCCTTGGATTTTCAGGAAAACCTATCGTAAATGAGATTTCAAAGCCAGTTTCTCTAGAAGTAGGTCCATTGTCCCGCACTACTGATCTGTTACTTACTAAGTCATGTCCAGAAAATCTATTAGGCATTAAGACACTGAAAGAGTTAGGTGCAGTTATATGCTGTTCCCCAGAGGGAATACGATTGTTCCTACGTGACTTTAAGGGTCACTATGTATTACGAGATTTTGATTCAAGACTGTCTAATGTTCCGCAGCATCTATGGGCGCAAGGTCCAACTGATGTAGGTTACATGCAAATCACACCCTATCGTGTGACTCTCAAGCCAGGTGTAGTGTTACCACGAATCAGACAGTACAGATTGCCACCTGAGGCTGTAACAGCCTTATCCAAAATTATTGACGAGCTCATGGCTCAAGGAGTGGTTGTAGAAACTGACTCCAATGTATGTAATTCTCCGATCATTCCAGTCATGAAACGCACTGATCCAAATGCACCCCCAGTATATCGATTAGTGATTGACCTACGAGAGCTTAATAAATGTATTATTCCGCAGTACCCAGTTGTCCCAGACATCTCTTCCCTATTAACGGCCATTGATTCCGAAGCCACGTTCTTCACTGTCATAGACCTCAAGAACGCATTTTTCAGTGTCCCTATTCATCCAGACAGCCAGTTTCTTTTCGGATTTTGTTTAAATGGAAGGAGCTATATGTTTACACGAGCTCCTCAAGGTTTCACAGAAAGTCCTAGTATTTACAGTCAAGCACTCAAGAGACAACTAGACAACATTCACATGCCAACTGACACTGCCCTGCTCCAGTATGTCGATGATCTACTGATCACAGCCCGTTCTGAACGTGCTTGCGAGCGGGCATCCCTTACAGTCTTGTATTTCCTAGCCGAGATGGGGCACAAGGTGTCCCCTTCTAAGCTTCAATTCTGTGTCCAGCAAGTGGTCTACTTAGGACACTTACTGTCCAAGAGGGGTAGGCAGTTGACACCAGACCGTATCCAGTTAATAGCGAGTCTTCCTCAGCCCAAGACCCAGAAGGAGGTACGTGCTTTTATCGGCCTTACTTCTTACTGCAGACAATGGATTCCCCAGTATGCATTTCTAGCCAAACCACTGATACAGTTAACGACACAGGAGGCAGCCGTATCGACTGTCCTCCCTTGGACATCTGAACATACACTTAGTTTCAATGAGTTAAAGAAAGCTTTATGCCAAGCTCCAGTTCTAGCGACACCGAACTACAGTAAGCCTTTTACACTTTTCGTTACTGAACGTGAAGGTACAGCATTATCTGTTCTCACACAAGATCAAGCAGGACAATACAAGCCCTGTGCTTATTTTTCGAGCACATTAGATCCTGTAGCCCAGGCTCTGCCTGCGTGCCTCAAGTCAGTTGCAGCCACAGCACTAGCTATCAGACAAAGTGATTCCATAGTCTTAGGACATACCTTGACAGTACAAGTTCCACATTCCGTGGAAGTTCTTTTAAACCGAACACAGACCCAGCAC
Source organism: Lissotriton helveticus (assembly GCF_964261635.1). NCBI lineage: Eukaryota > Metazoa > Chordata > Amphibia > Caudata > Salamandridae > Lissotriton > Lissotriton helveticus. The sequence continues at coordinate 1,080,873,846 of NC_136071.1, read as the reverse complement.
TTGACAATTGCACGTTTAACAGGTTATGAATTGACACTGTTCCAGCCACACATAGAAATCAGACGCTGCAACATTTTAAATCCTGCTACATTGTTACCATCAGTTACTTCGAATCCAGCCACACATGATTGCGTGGAAATAGTTAACATTACGACAAAGCCAAGACAAGATCTGACAGATACTCCGTTACCAGATCCCGACCTGACACTTTATGTGGATGGTTCATGTATGAGAACTAGTACAGGAGAACTAGTCGCCGCGTATGCAGTGACTACTGACACTGAAGTTATTGAAACACACCGTATTGATACCCTGTCCGCTCAAGCAGCAGAGCTAGTTGCTCTGACACAAGCCTGCATACACGCCAAGAACTTGAAAGTTAATGTTTACACAGATTCACGCTACGCATTTGGAGTTGTACACGACTTCGGAGTGCTCTGGCAGGAGAGAGGTTTCATGACTTCTCATGGAACCAAGATTCAGCATGGTCTCCTTATTCAAGCTCTGTTAGATGCAATACATTTACCGACATCTATTGCTATCATGAAATGCAAAGCACATACGAAAGTTACTGACATTATTTCCCAAGGTAACGATCTAGCAGATCCCACAGCCAAGCTTACAGCACAGACTCTAGACATTCCAGTTAACATGACACACACTCCAGATCCGACCACATGTATGACAGTTAAGGACCCTACACAAGATGCCATAGATATCCAGTTACATGCTACTCCTGAAGAAATCAAGAAATGGTCCGAACAAGGAGGGGTCCAGACAGATCAAGGATGGTTAACGAAGGGTAGAGCCACATGGTTTCTCCCCGACTCTATGGTTCAAGTCATTATTAATACCGCACATAGTCCAGCACATTTAGGAGAAAAAGCTATGTTAGACAGTATCCAGAACATTTGGTTCAACAAGCATTTACGAGCTGCAGCCAAGCAGAAAGTCCGTACCTGTATGATATGTTGTCAGTTTAATCCAGGTAAAAGTGTCCCGGTGGAAAAAGGTGGATTCCAGCCCCCTGACCACCCTTTTGAAGTCCTCCAGATGGATTATATTCAGATGGAGCGATGTCGAGGTTTCAAGTATGTCCTTGTAGTTGTATGCGCTTTGTCCAGGTGGACAGAAGCATATCCAGTTCCAGATTACACAGCCGCGACCACTGCCAAGCAGTTGGTTCGTGAGTTCTTCCCCCGTTATGGACTCCCTAGAGTCGTATATTCTGATAACGGCCAGCCATTCTCATCTGAACTCATGAAGCATGTTTCCCTGTTGTTAGGGTACCAGTGGAAGTTTCATTGTGTACGCCACCCTGAAGCAGCCGGTCTCGTAGAGAGACATAACCAGACCCTGAAAATCCGTATTGCAAAAGTGTGTAAAGAGAAAGGTGTGGACTGGCTAGTAGCTCTGCCAGTCGCTTTATTTTATATGCGCATGGTCGCACATTCCAGATCAGGTCTGTCCCCGTATGAGGTCGTTTTCGGCCGCCCCCCAAACATGTGGGGTACTCCTAGACCCCGAAGTATTACCGATGTTTCAAGTAATATGCTGACAGATTACCTAGCTTCCTTGATGTCTGCCCTCAACTCATGTCGTTCACAGGTTGCCGCCGCATTTCCAGACAATACCGAGGTGGCACCGCATGAAATCGTTCCAGGATCCATGGTGATGGTCCGCAACTTTGACAGATCAAGTCCGCTGGAGCCTCGCTGGAAAGAGCCCCGACAGGTCCTCCTCACCACCCGTACGGCCGTGAAGTTGGAAGGACGCAAAGGCTGGGTGCACCTTTCTCATATTAAACTTTTTAATGGACTGAAACCCGTCTTAAAGAACATTTCCCAGGATTTGAAGGATTGCCAAAATATTGTTCTCAAGGACTGTCCCGCAAAAGACATTGCTACAACCCCTCCCCTGTTAGAGAAAACTCCGCAGCAGGAGTACAAGCTAAAACTCCGGTCTAGTAAAATAAGTCAGTCAGTTTGATTGTCTAAGTCCTCCCCTAGGTGAAACGGTTAGACTGTTTCTGACATGTATAAAATAGACCCCCATAGTGAGAGAGTTAGTCAAAACTCAATCCGATGTATCGTTTTTCTATGTTTCATATTGTTTTTCAGCATTATGATTTCCTGCACCAGTTATGCATTTTTCTTGTATTTCCCAGTTCTTCATGTAAATAAGTCTGCTAATGCTACAGTAGAGCACACGTTTAGTGATCTGCCTCCTCATGAACTCTCTTACCGCCTCGCTATGCGAAATAACTCATTCATCCGTATGTTACATTACTCACACCAGACCAGCAATGCCACTAATTGTTGGGTGTGTGGTCGACTCCCCCCTTTCCAGACACAGAAGGGAGTTCTGCCACTTTTTCCTTATCCATTCTCACATAATGGTTCGTGTGGAGCATGGTCCACGTTAACGTCATCCTCAACAGATATGTCTTTTCTTAACAGTACATGTTTTCCAGACAAGCAAGGTCTCCCCCACAGAACAGGTTTAGATCTAGAAAATGAAGTGTATAATTTAGGTAATTATTCTTCGAATTTTATGGTCCTGAATGTTCAGTCTGATACTACTCCAGACTTACCTGCTATTTCAGTACTACCAGTCAGAGGTGAATTATGTGTCCGAAATAATGGTTCCGTACATGTAGGACATAGTGATTGTACTACTATTGTCAAGTATAGTGACAGTGGGAAATCTATCTTTAAAGCTTCACGTCATTCTTATTTTATTTGTGGTCAAACCGCATATGTCCGTCTGCCCCTCGATTGGGAGGGAACCTGTTACATTGCCTTCCTACTGCCACCAGTTTTCCTAGCCCCACCTGATTATCATAGAAATACACATCTAGTACACGTTAGACATAGAAGGGAGTCCCCAATTGTCGATTATACTGAAACTGCTCTAGAACAGTATACAGATTTCAACAGAGGTTTCTTTTTCTTTATAGGACCTATCCAGAATAGTAAGCTAATCCGTAGGTTAACCAGAACCCTCGAAGCTGTAGTAAATGAGACTGCCTCTGCTCTAGGTAACTTAACCGAAGAGCAATCTGCTATGAGATTTGTCGTTTTACAGAATCGTCTCGTCCTTGACGTCATACTGGCCGATAGGGGCGGGGCCTGTAGAGTCATCGGATCTAGTTGCTGCATTTTCATTCCAAATAACGCGCCGTCTGTTTATTCAGCTATAACCAGACTCCATAAAATTGCCCATCTGTTACACCAAGATCCAGGCACCTGGACATGGTCCGGTTGGTTCTGGAATATAATTTCCGCATGGGGATGGAAAATATTGTCCTTCCTAGGTATTGCAGTAGCGATCATATTCAGCTGCTGTCTCTGTATACAATGTGGCCCTGCGATTTGCGGCATTTGTGCTACCTCTTGTATTCCTAGTCCCAAGCCCCGTTCTAAATCCCGTTCTAGGATAATTCGAGACGAGCAAATGATACTGTATGAAATGATAGACGGTATCATGAAAATTGATGTTTCCTGATGGAAACGTAGTGACAAGGAGGGAATGTGGAAAAGTAAATTTTGCCATGTTCTGTGTCCCTACGTGTCATCCATCATATGTTATGTGTGCATGATTAAATATGCATATGCATTCCCCATGTCCGATTAATGACGCAATTACAGTTGTGTCCACCTCTAGTATGCCAGTTTCCAGTCCTCGTGAATACTACGAATATCAGGCCTATGTAAAGCTACGTTGCCACGTTTCTCAGTGTGCACGTTATTCTATTATAAAGTCCCCGTTTCTAGGCCTCAAAAGGGCCTGGACACCAGATTCAGCTCCTGTCTCCTAAAACCTCGCTGAGGAGCGATACAGCCCCCACCTGTATCCTCGACCCTTCACTTACTTCCTGCCTCGCAGTGCCCGGCCCAGCCTGGCTCAGTCTCTGAGTCTGCCAAGAATATGTTATGATTCCAGTTATCAGTTCAGTCCTCCTTCTCTGCATTCCTAAACTACTGAATCGCATCAATAGTTTCCGTCATTGTCTAGCCTTCACGTCTCCACGTTAGAGAAATACTGCATTTAATGGTCATTTAATATTCTTCATCACGCACTACATGTAGAATAATGCATGGTCCAGTCTTAGAATCAAGTTAGCCTTTCCTCTCCTGACTTCTAGTTTATATCAACATGTTCTCTAAACATCAGATACTAGATACTGTTTAGGTACATGTCGCCCTGACTCTCCAGACTTCAGTCTCTGTTCCTAGCACAGAGTTCATAGCCCCCAGCTTCTCCTAGTGATACGTCATTGCTAGTTTGCGCGCACCATCAGGTTAGAGGTCCCGGCTCCTTAGGTAGCCCCCTCCAATGTTTCCGCCCATTCATGACATATTCTGTTACGTTTGCATCACATGTCTATGTATACGCCCAGTTACACCTACTTTCGCCCTTATCTTTCGCGACTGCTACGCGTCACGCCTTCTGCTCCACCCACTGCTACGCCTACTGCAATGTAATGCTATGTGTTTGCATTATGTATATATGCTCATGTATTGTTATTAAAAAGCCAGCGCGCTCATCCCAGATCCAGCCCCAGCAGCTGCTGGGCCCTGTCATCCTATTCCTATGCAGGTTGTCCTGTTCCTGTCCTTATGCTGTATTAAACCTGCAAAACTCCTACTACCTCGAATCTTGACTCTTATTTATTGAGCTATCTGTTATGATATATGTCTAGTCAAAAAGAGAGGTATTATTTATTTATGTACCACATAATGGCGCCCGAATTCGGGCGCCATTATGTGGTACATAAATAAATAATACCTCTCTTTTTGACTAGACATATATCATAACAGATAGCTCAATAAATAAGAGTCAAGATTCGAGGTAGTAGGAGTTTTGCAGGTTTAATACAGCATAAGGACAGGAACAGGACAACCTGCATAGGAATAGGATGACAGGGCCCAGCAGCTGCTGGGGCTGGATCTGGGATGAGCGCGCTGGCTTTTTAATAACAATACATGAGCATATATACATAATGCAAACACATAGCATTACATTGCAGTAGGCGTAGCAGTGGGTGGAGCAGAAGGCGTGACGCGTAGCAGTCGCGAAAGATAAGGGCGAAAGTAGGTGTAACTGGGCGTATACATAGACATGTGATGCAAACGTAACAGAATATGTCATGAATGGGCGGAAACATTGGAGGGGGCTACCTAAGGAGCCGGGACCTCTAACCTGATGGTGCGCGCAAAGTAGCAATGACGTATCACTAGGAGAAGCTGGGGGCTATGAACTCTGTGCTAGGAACAGAGACTGAAGTCTGGAGAGTCAGGGCGACATGTACCTAAACAGTATCTAGTATCTGATGTTTAGAGAACATGTTGATATAAACTAGAAGTCAGGAGAGGAAAGGCTAACTTGATTCTAAGACTGGACCATGCATTATTCTACATGTAGTGCGTGATGAAGAATATTAAATGACCATTAAATGCAGTATTTCTCTAACGTGGAGACGTGAAGGCTAGACAATGACGGAAACTATTGATGCGATTCAGTAGTTTAGGAATGCAGAGAAGGAGGACTGAACTGATAACTGGAATCATAACATATTCTTGGCAGACTCAGAGACTGAGCCAGGCTGGGCCGGGCACTGCGAGGCAGGAAGTAAGTGAAGGGTCGAGGATACAGCTGGGGGCTGTATCGCTCCTCAGCGAGGTTTTAGGAGACAGGAGCTGAATCTGGTGTCCAGGCCCTTTTGAGGCCTAGAAACGGGGACTTTATAATAGAATAACGTGCACACTGAGAAACGTGGCAACGTAGCTTTACATAGGCCTGATATTCGTAGTATTCACGAGGACTGGAAACTGGCATACTAGAGGTGGACACAACTGTAATTGCGTCATTAATCGGACATGGGGAATGCATATGCATATTTAATCATGCACACATAACATATGATGGATGACACGTAGGGACACAGAACATGGCAAAATTTACTTTTCCACACTTCCCGTAATGAAGGTCTGAATTTCCTTTATAAGATTGCAGAGTTTGGGACAATTAAAGAACATGTGGGATGCGTCAGCAGCGTACTGGCCGCAGCTATTACAGTTAGTACCTCTACCAGTGTTCCACTTTGCCAATTTCCCCGGGGTGTAATAAAGCCCAAAGATTGACATATAGTGCTGACTCTTTAAAGGGCCATTAAATAATACATTGATCGCGATCTCAATACTTCTACTCATGTTGACCCCTTCAGTACTTAATTTGTTAGCCCACTTTACCTCATAGGACTCTAAATCATCCTTCACATTATCCAAAAATAAATAGTAGAGGGGGCGCATTTTACTTCTAACCATAAGTGCCTCCATAATCTCAGTTTTCCGTAATATAATCGCGTTTTGGCTTTTTTTCCGTTCACAATAACTACGCAGCTGTAGAAATTTAAACAAATCCCCTCGGGGTAAATTATATTTCCTTTGTAAAAATTCAAAAGAAACAAATTGTGTCCCCTGAAATAAATCCCCTAAAAAACAGATTCCCAAATTGTGCCATCTTCCCATGACAGAGTCGCCAAAAATCTCGGGTAGTGTGTTGTCTTAATTATGTACTTAAGTGGAGAACTTAAATGCTTTACATACCTGTCTCTTAAGTTAAGCCTTACTGCTCCCAGCCAAGCTACTAAGGGTTGCGCATGGGAAAAACGTATTGAGACCTATTTAAGCCCTAGACTGTGTTAGTGGCCATACTGTCAGTGGCAGATGCACATTTAACACTACTAATAATCCACTATCCAGCAAGTGCCAACTGTGGTTATCACATCTGGTTGTGCTGGACCGGGACAAAGTCACTAGTTCAAGCCGACCGCAATGGAGCACAGGCCAGCACACTGGGAACTGTACGGTAAGTCCTTGGTGCAAGTTCTATGCATCAATGGTGTGCGGGCTTTGCATCACTATACTTTGATCAGATGAAGCTTTCAGCTATGTGGTGAGGCTTTGGGCTTTGTAGGCAGAGGGCTTTGCAGGGCTTTGAGTCACTCAGCGTCTTTTCTGATGAAGCTTTCAGCTGGGTGGCATGGCTTTGCTGAGCTTCTCATACTTCGGCATCGGTTTTGATGAATCTGTAAGCCATGAGGCAAGGCTTCATGGGCACTGCGTCACTCAGAATCAATTCAGATGAAGCTCTCAGCTGGGTGGGGAGGCTTTGTGGGGCTTCGTATTGCTTCACACTAGTTTTAATGGAACTTTCAATTAGGTAAGGAGGAGTGATCTCTGGTGCCTGCCAAGTGTCCAGGACACGGGGGTACCTCTTGGGAATCAGGACTCATTTCAGTAGAAGCCAGCAGCAGGGCTAAGGCAGGTCCAGGCAGGCCCAGATGCAGCTGGTCAGCTGGGCAGTAGCAGTGAAGCCTATGCTGCTTGTTGTGTCCATGTAGGTCACGTAGGAAGTTAGCCAGCTGAGCCTTAGAGTCACTTTGAGCAGACTGGGAGCAAGACAGGCAGGTCTAGTCTTTATTTTTCAGACAACAGGCAATCATTCAAGCAGTAGTGCAGTCATCTGACAGCAAGGCAGTCTTTCTTTTGAATTTTTCCCAGGTCCAGAAGTGTTCTGATAAATAGCTCTGAAGGTCCAATATTTATACTTGGGTCCAGCCTGTTTGTGGGGGTACTACCTGTCCTGGCGCCAACACTGAATCCGAAACGTTCCTTTCCCTCATCAAATCTCTAAATTGTCTGGGGTGACAAAATCCAGGGCAGGCCTGCTGCCAGGTTCCTTTGTGTGGGCTTTTGAAAATGCCCTTTGAAGTGTAAGTGGAACAGAGTACAGCTCATCCCCTGCTGGGTTTACCCTTCCTGTCCACACCTAAGCACCTTCGGTCTCACTGACTGGAAGCAATACAAAATTCTCAACAGCTGAGTGATTCACAGGGATGTTACAAATGACGCTGACAGAATGCCAGTTGGTAAGAACAAGAAAATGCCAATTTTGTAAAATCGACATTTTCAGAATTGTAACTCAAAATCTGACTTTACCAATTTTAAATTACAATTTATTTGTGTGTAAACAGCATATCTCTATTTGCTCCCTATCTAAAGTTATCACTTATTAAATGTTGTAGAGAAACCCTGTGCAAGTCCATGAGAGAGATAGGCTTGAAACAGTGATAAATTACTTTACATGTTTTTCACTGCTAGGAGATGTCAATTTAAGTACACATTTTCTACTTTTTAAATACAATGCACCCTGCCGTATGAGCCTTTAGAGCCTAGTGTGCAAGTCATTCAAAGGGAGACTCTTTTGAGAAAAAGACCAGTAAAGCAACCCAACAGGATGGTGTTTATTTCTCCATTTTTCCACAAATCGCATGCAATTAAGAACATTATCAACAGGTGATGGTCTCTTGCAGTTCGAAAAGGATTTCAAAGGGCTGTTTATTGTGAAACCTTTATTCAACTATAACCATTCTAAAAATCGCAAATAACTAGTTTATTGATACAGAGAAATATACTTGGATCAACAAATGGCACAATTGCATTCACTGTGACAATGTGATTTCACGAAACACTGAGGACCCCCCACAAAGAGGATACCCAATGTTGCTAAAGCATTCAGCAGATTGCAACACTAAGAACATTGTATACGGCATAAAATGCCCTTGCAATTTGCTATATGTTGTTAAGACAGAAAAAGATGAAAATTCGAACCACAGAACACAAAAGTACCTTCAGGAATTCAAATACAGGTTCAGGTTTAGCAGCACACTGAATTGAACAAAAGCCTACTATTTCCTAATACGTTTCCAAATTTTGGAGGTGATGCAACGGTTACCTGACAACCACAAAAGATCGCTGCTGAGAGAAACCTTTTAAATAAAAAAACTTGATACTCTTTAACCAAAACGCATGAACGATAAATATGAAATGGTGTGTTTTTTATCATGTTGATATTTCACTTTCCATTTTTCCTATGACCATCATGTTTGTTATTGAGTTATGCTGTAGTATTTTTTTTATAATCATAGAGTGTTATCATTTCCCCACCATGATAATTTGCTCTGCCCTCTCTATATGTAATTATGTCATTTGATATCACAGTTTTTTCAGTATGCACTGATGATATATGTCATGGATTGTTATGTTAGGCATAACCCACTCAATTGAGCACTATGGTAGGCTCTTGCTAACAACACTTGGTACTTTTTTGTGCATATGCTTTGGCACCTATAGTTCTAGTTTGTTTTATAATTCAAGCAATATGTTGTGAAGGGGAGGGATATATTCCTTCAGGTTTACATAATTTTTGATTTACATGTTCTAATGTCATTGTTCAAAATCATTTTGTTAATATTTCTTTTGTTACAACAAACTCCAATTGGTTTGAGACTTAGTACTTCTTTAGTTTTGTACACGATGTTTACTTCCGCGGTCACATTCATGTGGTGGGATAGCGACTACACTTTTGGGTGATTTTTATTTTAATATGCACAGACTTTGGAAGTGTGGTGCACACGCCAGCTTGTTAATGTTGCTTGGTGCAAATCAAGTTTCCAGCTTGGAAAAACAACTTCTTCTCTTCAATTAGCAGATTGTAGATGCTCTGCACCTCTCACATATTTAATCAGCGGTCTCTCGAGTGAAGTGAGAGAGCACTCCTCTACAATAAGGTTCAGGGCAACACCCCAGAACATGACCACTTCCTCCAAAGTGTGGCATAATCTTCTCCCAGAAATCACTATTTTTCCAAAATTCAAAAAGAATAACCCAGTATTTGTAACTGCTATTGCCCAGAGTCACATGGTGCTGGACTAACCTGCCGCCGGCGCTCAAACCGTGAGCCCTGTTTTCCGAAGTCAGCTGCCCTGGCGGCTGCGCCACACTTCTTCCTCCCTCTACCATCTGCAAATTCCTACCTTAAGCCGGCTATCTGGATGGTCTGGGGTCTGGGGTTATTCATCCATAAACTATTGTCATGTTAACCTATGAGGCTAGGGATCTACAACTGGGAAAATGGTGTGTTCAAATTTCCAACACATGGGCAAGTAAACATCTTCTATAAGGACCCTGACTTTAGCTACTGGATCCCCCAACCCGTGACAACTAGGGAAAACATTAGGGGTCCTGAATATGCAAAAATAGATTGGAACCTCATTCCACAGTGCTCCTAGCACAAACGCCGATTTTGAGAAGCACTTTACTACAATGGGGAAGTGAAATGTCCTAGGGGAGACCGTGGGGGTACCTAATATGGCAAAATATTACGGTTTGTTACTTTTTAAGTGCCCCTACCACCAGAATTGAGTTTGGGCACAACTTATATTTATAAGCAGTGCTGCAACACAGGGCTGCTACTAAAATGATAATATGTACACATATTCAAGAGCAGAAAGGGCTGCTGGCCTCGAAACTGCCATGCCCTATTATATACGAGGGACTTAAAGGCAGTTCTATTCACCCTGCCCTATTATGTACTAGGCACCAAAAGAGGAGGTCATGCCAATCATAGGAGTACCCTAACACATAGTGTAGCCTAATGTGTATGTATGTTTTCACTGTGTTTTCGCCATAGCATTGGCCCTGGGCTTGCTTAGGCAAAACCCAGGGACAGTCACAGTCAGCTACACCCATGTACCAGTCAGCAAAACAATGGGTGTGCCCAGGGCACAGGATTACATTGCAACAGAGCTTTGCTTGTTTAGGCTCTATTTTCACAAAAAACCTTGAAATTGAATATCTCTACTTCTACTGATTGAGTTGTTGTTATGCTGGTATCATTTTACTTATTGAAACGTAATATTGCATATTGGTGTGTGTTCTGTTTTCACATTATTACTGTTTGTGTGTGACACAAATATGTTACACATTGCCCCTAAATTAAGTCTGACTGTTTTGCGCCAAGCTACCAGAGGTTTATGTGCCGGCTCATTTGGTGTCTTTGCTGTTGCCTGAGTGCCACCCCTCCCAGCCAGCCAGTAACCTCATTTTGTACAGATTCTCTTACACCTGTCTGAACCTTTGACCCACACAGAATATCACTTTTGGTTCACTGTATCTTTGAGTAACAATGCTACATCAGTGTGAGGTTTACAGTCTAATGACCCTTTTATGAATATACACACTTCATTTTACATTCTTCTGTCCTTATTTCACACACAATTCAATGAAGAATTTGAGGAATTAACAAGGAAAAGCTTCTTCCCTGTTAGAAATAATATATCAACATGCAAACTCAAGGGGCTGTTCAGTAAGATTTTTCGGGCAATAAGAATCTCAATCATGCTACAGCTGTTGTGAAAAATTGGGTTATTGGTTGAGTGGGGTATAGTCCTGCTCAAGCAACAGCCAGAGTCGCTGCCAGGGTGAATAACAAAAGTGGCTAAGTTAACTTGCCCTCAAACCTCTGGTAGCTTTACACAAAAGAAGTCAGGCTTAACTTAGAAGCAATGTGTAAACTATTTATGCAGCGCACAAATAGTAATAAGGTGAAGACAAAACACAAGAACAATCCCACACCAACTCCAAGGGGAGTTTAAGGCTTGGCAAGGGGTTATAGTTTGCAAGTCGAATTGGCAGTGTAAAAGTGCATTAAAGTTGCATTGGCAGACCTGATATTTGATTTTAGGGTGAAGAACCGGGTTTTAGAACCCAGCGGCGCCAGGGACACGCCCAAAGTCTTCGGGTTCTCCTGTCTTGGCAAACAGAGACACGGAATACTTCTAGGTGGCGTCAGAGATCAAATTTATTAGCTGCAGCTAGTAACAGTAATCTCAGCAATACAACACAGTGTACAACTCAAGAAACTGTTCAATTTTCATAGAGCAAGACATCAGTATTTATACACAATATTCTCATTATAAATGTACACCCACTGCGCAAAATTCTGACCAATAGGACACATTTTCTAACTGAGTATCACATTAACAGAAACCCAATTTACAGTAACCCAACCCAAAAGTTAATTATTAGGAATGTCCAAATTCAATTTCCAGAAGCCGGACAAACCCATAATTGAAAGAACTACCCATGTAATGAAAAGTCGTAAGGAAAGAAACAATTCAGATGCTGATTAGGATAAGATATGTGCAAGGAAACTAAAAGTTAACGAGGTCCTGAACATTGATTGGCAATCTCAGACAAGAATCAAACCAAGGGAAATTAGCTTCGTGAAGGGTCAGTTTCAGGTGAAGAGGTCAGTGTGCTGCAGTTCACTCAAAAGTCAGAAAAGGGCCTGTTTAATGCATACATGAAAAATGAGGCCCAAGCAACTTTGTTCGTTCGGTTACCTCCACGGCCTACGTGAGGGCAACACGAAATGGCATTATGAACAACGCAAACAAAATGGAGTCCGGTCCCGAAAACCACGGAACCTCAGCCCCTCCTTTTGCCATTACGTAGGCAATGATCTAAACTCACGTCAATCTGAATCCAGGTCTATATCTATTCTCATCAGGTCATCAAGGTGTTGCTGTAACATCATCTTATTATCCTTCGCTTCTCTCGGGACTGGTCTTCTCACACAGATTGCAGCACAAAGACTACAGATGGCGGGACCACACTGGATGCATAAGCAACACAAGAAAAGGATCGCTAAAGCCATACCAAGGAACATCAGAATCTTCCATCCCCATTTGGACAGCAGTTCCCAAAACCATCCCATCAATGACCAGTTCCCTTCATCTACATGTATAGACTCAGCGGACTTATGTAACCTCAAGATGGCTAGGTACACTGTCGGGGCGTTATCTGGTATGAAAACACAGCAACTAGACCCGATCAATTTACATACTCCACCTCTATCTGCAAGTATAATATCTAAAGCAAAGCGGTTCTGTAATGTCATAAGGCGATCCGCTTGAAGCTCAGCTGTAATATTGCTAAGGGCACCTGCAGTCTCATTTATAGTGGCCTCGACCACTCTCCTAAGCTGACGAATAGTCCTACCATTAGCCATAGGACCCCAAAAGGGCAGGAAACCCTTAAAGAAGTCTCCAACTTCTTGTGCGGCAGTGTCTTTCGCATCGATAACACCTCTACCATATCTTGTCTTATGGTAGTTGAAAGCAGCTGTGTATGTAGGGGGAAGCAAAAACGCCACATGACATGTGCCTGAAAAGTCAGAAGGCAACCATGTATATGCTCTATCATAACAAACAAAATACGTGCCTTTAGCTGGCACGAACGGTGGAGATTTCTGGGATGTATAGACATAGGTGTGAACGCACACACTCCTACCAAACTGAGCTCTCGGATTCTGACCATTACCTTGCAGACAAAAATGACCTTGGTGGGGTACAATCCAAATAGGAGGAGACCTTTTCAGTCTCTCTTTCTCTGTCAGACTAATGCTATATCTCGTCTTGTTCCAACCAACATACGCTCGTACCTCATCTTTAGGGATAGCATTATATGCATCAATATCTCTGACCATATCTACTATTCCCTGAATCAAAGCATTGTTATTCGCACTATCTTTGACGGAACGTACAGGAGATGCTTCATTTGCATAGATAAACATTGACTGGAGTGCCCAAACTGACCCATTAGGCGAAAAAGGCAAAACCAAATATCGCATTCCCTTATCAGTCGTATGTGGCATAAGACCACACACCCAACAATTCGTGGTATTTACAACTAGCTGATGCTGATGTAACATCTGTATAAACGAATTGTTCACAAATTCTAATCTTCGTGTCTGTTCATGTTCAGGCAACGTATGAAACTCATGTGGGAAAACAGTAGGAAAAGAAAGAGTAGATTGGGAGGTAGATGCAAGCGTCTGTTGTGTGACATAGAAAACCCAACCCACACAAGCTATCGTAATATTCAAAAGCATTAGAAAACACATTATCAAAAAACATTTGTTACGAACCAATATATACATTTTTGCTCTGAAATCAAATCTTTTAACATCCTTGTTGAACTCAAAAGACTCCATCCTCTAACGTGCTGCTCACGCCAATTTTCCCTCTTCACTTAAGTGTGCGCCAAGATCGCACTAACGACCCTGAACCGCAGACCTTGCGTCAATACGCGGCTCACCCCTTAAGAACTTATACCGTGACCCTGCAGCTGAGTCCAGATGGTGACTCGAAAAAGAAAAAGTAAAAAAGTCTCTTGATCTGACAAGGTGTAATTCACTACATAAATTTTTTTAGATGTATTTGTCCATTTAAAATGTCCATTTTCGATCTCAGATTGTAGCGCTCTCTGCCAGGCACAGTCTGATCTTTAAAGAGTAGTTCCGGATTCGTCGTGTCGAGTCTCAGAGACGGAGGCACAGCAGCTTGCAGAACATCATCATCCTCGCGTTCCGACTGAGTCCATGTCAAATGAGCATCACTAAAAGGCACAAATCTAGGGACTTTCTCACAATCTGTGTCAGCTATACCAACCCTCACCCACTGATCATACGGTAAAGGCAAAGGAACTTTCTTAGTATGGGTGGCATGCACCCAGTTCTTTTTACCAGCTACTCTAACAGCAGTTCTAGTGACCAAAAGGACTAAATAAGGACCAGTCCATCTCGGTTCCAAGTTCTTGGATCACTGAAAATTCTTGATGAGAACTGAATCGCCAGGTCGGATCGCGTGGCCTGGATCCGCAGACGCTGCTGGTAAACTGTCATAGACCTGTTGGTGGAGAACACGTAATTTAGCAGTCAAGTCATGTAAGTAATCCACCAACATAGGGTACTCAAGGTCACTGTATTTTTTTAGGACGAGGCACACCCCAAACATTCGCTGGACGACCAAAAACTATTTTGTATGGGCTAAGTCCCACACGAGAATGCACTGTCGTTCTTGTTGACAAAAGAGCCAACGTCAAGGCATCTGACCATGTAAGACCAGTGCTCGCTTGTACCCTAGCTAATTTCAGCTTCAAGGTACCATTGTAACATTCAACAAGTCCAGCAGACTGGGGGTGATTCGCTGCGTGGAACTTCTGATTGATACCCAATCCCGCACACACTTTCTTCATGACTCGGCCCACAAATTCACTCCCATTGTCCAACCATACAATTCTCGGCAAACCAAATCTAGGGAAATACTCTTTGAGCAAAACCTTGGCTGTAGACAAGGCAGTATTATCCTTTAGGGGGTAGGCCTCTATCCATCTGGAAAAGGCGCAAACAACCACAAGGACATACTTCAGATTATTGCATCTCTCCATGTGAATGTAATCTAGCTGTATCACTTCAAACGGATAAGTTGGAGGATCAAAATGACCAGCTGGAGTTGGAGTTCCCTTGCCAGGATTATACTTCAGACAAATCATACAATGCTTCACAACATTCTCAGCACATTTCGGAATTCCAGCATTCTGCCATACTGGAGCCAACAACTTGCATATTCCCTTCGAACTATTGTGAGCCATTCCATGAGCCATAGTAACCACTGGGAGCACATACGCATCTGGCAACAACCAACGCTGGTGTTCTGACAACTCAACCCAACAACCCGTCGAATCCAACATACCTGTACTCTCTCTCCACGTACTCACTTCTTTCTCAGTAGCTTCAGCCTGAATTGACTTCACACTTTCTATTGTGTCTTCACACACTCCACTTTCCACAACCCATCTTGCAGGACCTGCCACATACATACGGCTCATCATGTCTCTCGCCGTTTCCTTCGCAACTTCATCCGCAAACGCATTCCCTCGACCTACATCGTCCACAACTTTCTTATGCGCACTACACTTCACAATTGCAATCTGCTTTGGGAGAGCAAGTGATTCCAAAAGTTCATTCACTAACTGCCCATGCTGAATTTTTGTGCCATGGGAAGTAAGGAATCCTCTTTCTCTCCACAAACGTCCAAAACTATGGGCAACACCAAACGCATACTGGCTATCAGTATAAACATTCACTCGCTTTCCTTCTGACAATACACACGCTCGTGTCAATGCAATCAACTCTGCTCCTTGCGCAGAATTCTGTGCTATGCGTGCGGTCTCAACAACGGTATGTAAAGTTGTGACGGCATATGCTGCAGTCGTTTCACCATTCGGAAGCTTAAAACACGAATCATCTACCCATAGGGTCCCATCGACATTCTCAAGAGGAGTATCCTTCATATCAACTCTAGCTTTCGTTTCTTCCTCTGTACGAAGAAAACAATCATGCTGTTCTTGAGCATCTGACTCTGTAGAGATCTGCAACAACGTAGCTGGATTCAATACATTACATCTTTTAATGTGAACATGGCTAGCCAACAGTGTCAACTCATAACCTGACAGACGTGCACTAGTAAGGTGCTGAGTCTTGGTTCTGTTTAATAAGGTATCCACTGCATGTGGGACCATCACAATCAACGTATTATCCAATACCAAACCAGCAGACTGTCGGATAGAAACAGCCGCTGCCGCTGTACCTCTCAAACAGCTTGGCAACGCTTTTGCTACCGGATCTAACGTCGCTGAAAAATACGCACATGGACGCTGCTTATCTCCGAACTGTTGAGTCAACACTGACAATGCACAACCTTCTCTCTCGTGAACATACAACGTGAAAGGTTTACTGTAGGGCGGAGTACCCAATACCGGAGCCGAACACAATGCATCACGTAATTCAGAAAAACTTTTCTGACACTCATCAGACCAAGGGAGAGGATGCGGAGTATCTTTAAGAGTCTGCGCCAACAGAGGTTTCGCTAGTAGGGAAAAATTAGGGATCCATTGTCTACAATACGAGGTGATACCTAAGAAAGCACGCACTTCTCTCTGTGTGGATGGCACACTCATTTGCGCAATCGTTTGAATTCGTTCTGGGGTCAACCTTCTTCCCTCCTTCGACAAGAGATGACCTAAATAGGTTACTTCTTGGCGACAATATTGCAACTTTGAAGGTGACACTTTATGATGAAGGTCAGACAAATATCGTAACAAAGAAAGAGTAGCCTCTTTACAAATCTCTTCGTCATCAGCGGCAACCAACAGATCATCAACGTACTGGATAAGAGTAGCACCAGTAGGCAACACAAAGCTATCAAGCGGAGTTTTCAATGCCTGACTATAGATGGAGGGACTTTCAAAATAACCTTGGGGAGCTCTCTTAAACCGGAAGCTTCGTCCTCCTAAAGAGAAGCCAAAAATATCTCTACGCTCCCCAGCAATTGGAATGCTAAAGAAAGCATTCTTCAAGTCAATAACAGAAAACCAGGCTGCTGAAGCAGGAATCAGAGTCAACAAAGCAGTGATATCTGGAACAACAGGAAACTGTGGCACCACAATCTTGTTGACCTCTCGAAGGTCGATCACAAACCGGTACACAGGTGGCTGAGAAGCATCAGTACGCTTAAGGACAGGCAAAACAGGACTGTTACACACATTACCTCTCGTTTCCTCAACTACACCCTTCTCAACCAGATCATAGACAATCGCTAATAGAGCTCTCTCGCCATCACTCGATATCTTATACTGTGGGATACGGGGTAGCCTAGCATTCGATTTGAGGGTGACAACATAAGGTGGAATCTGCAAAAGACCAACATCATTAGGACCTGTAGCCCAAAGTGTATCAGGAAGAGAACGCAATTCCAGTGGAAGACAATCTTTAGACACATACATCGGAGAAATCACTTTCTTACCTAGGGTAAGATGTACTCCCAAAGGAGAACAATGTAATATCGCATACAATCTTTTCAGCAAGTCCAAACCCAACAGATTCTCATTACAACCAGTCGTCAAAATAAGAGGAGCTTCCAATTCACAAGGGCCAATAGAAAGGAGCAAAGGATTAGAAATCGGGTTACAAACTGGGGCGCCTGAAAATCCTATGGAAACATTGGTCAAGCCAGACAAAGGTGCGCCAGGAAGTTTAGAGTGCATAATAGAACTCTTTGTCGCACCAGTATCCAAAAGAAAAGGTTGTACCACACCTGATGTAGTCACTTCAACATAAGGTCCACTCTGGTCTACTGGAACTGACACTACTCCCTCTCGTTGCCCATGGCTGTCCTAACTATCATTATAACCGGCACTCTCACTATCGACATAATAATCATCAACGTAGTACTGTGCAGACTGACCACTCGGAACATTCAGTCTGTCAAAATAATTCGCAGAATTCTGAAGGGAAGAGGAACGCTCATTCTGGGGGATCACACCACGTCCCCTACCCCTAGGAGCTTGCTGGAAACCACCACGACCTCTCTGACCAGATACGCCATTCGCATGCTGTAACAGAGCCGGGCAACTATTCTTAAAATGACCTTCCTCTCTGCAATAAGCACACTGATTAGGACCAGGAAAGAATCGCGGAGCATAAGGCTCAGGCTTCTGTAACAATCTCTGAAACTGTGGAGGTTGCTGAAACTGAGGCTGATTCTGACGAGGCGGATAAGCTTGCTGCTAAATAACCTTCGTCTTTAAATCTTTAGTTTTCTTCTCTGCTTTATCCTTCTCATCTTTATCCCTATTCTCATAATATTGTGCAGTAGCCGATATCTGGGCCGACGAAGAAACAGCACATGAACTCTCAGAGTCCTTTAACCTATTAGAAAGTTCGGGAAGCAAATTAAAGACAAATTTGTCCACGAACAACCTTTGACCACCTTCCGTACTCATGTCCTGACCACTATGATCGATAAACGTCTCTTCAAACCTAGTGAAGAAATCAGACACACTCTCGTCTTTCTTCTGTTTGCATGCTGCTAACTTGTCCCTATTCACTCGTAAAGCAGGCATCATAGTTTTCATTAAATTAATAATTCTACCAGGTAATTCTGCAACTAAGGGCTCAGATTTGGCAACTCCAACCTGCCGACCATCTGCAGCAACAATATTAGCCCACGTATCACCTAATTCTTGCGCATGATTCTCATGACGAATCTTCGCCCACAAAGGTTGAGGAACTACATTACCCATTAACATGTCTATGTCAGCTAAATTCATAATACACGCTTCAACTGTCTGAGACAACTCCTTGTAATAACCGGCAGGATTCTTACGGGGGTCAGGTAAGGTCTGCTTAAGAGCCAAGACCTCTGCTCGCTTCCAAGGAACATGTACCTACACTCGCTGAAAATGGGCTTCTGAAGCCTGAATACCCCGATTAACATCAGCCTGAACTGCCTCTCTACAGACAGAGGGAACCTCTCTCATAGGATACTGCTTCACTTTCCTCCTAACAGATGGATCAGGTTCATACAATGGCTGAGGCGTTAACCTAGACCTGAAGGCAAGTATCGTCTCTACAGCATCTGTAACATCAGATTCCACTATCGCCCCTGTAGAAAACTCTGACTGAACATCAAGCACTTCCTGCGGAATCGGATCCAACTCATTATCTTCCCATTCCTGCCTCAGAAAAGCACACATCACATCAAAAACATACCTTTGCTTAGGCGGCTCCCACTGAAAGAAAACATCCATAACTGCTGGCCAATTATACCTAGAAGCATTCAAAATCCATCTACGAGCCAATAAATCCAACACTGCTCGCTCTTCGGAACTAGGAAGCTGACTACGTCTCTGCTTACGTTCCGAAACAGGGGTCATACTCAGTGGCCCAAACAATGGAGACAACTGATTAGCAACGGTCTCTGTCATCCGTTTACGAGCAGAAGGAGAAGAAGTAGGCATAAAAACAGGAAAGTTAAAATCTTGAGACAAAGTAGGAACAAGAGCAGTAGGAGTCTGAGATGCAGAAGCAGAAGGCAAAGAAGTTTGAGGCAAAGCTGGAAGCAAAGCTTACGACCCTAGAGTGGGTTGCACAGTAGGGGGTAAAACCATCTGTGGAGTACCGGGTGGCTGAACAACAGCAGGAGGTTGAACAACAAAGGGTAGAACAACCAGGGGTAATGGAGGCGCAGTAGCACCCTGCACATAAGGAGGTGGCAATCTCAGTAAATGAGACATCAAAGGATCTTTTTCAGGGTCTTCCGTCACTTTCGGTGGAGAAGACGGCAAGGCCGGATAACATTTATCTATGGA
The DNA here is from genome assembly GCF_964261635.1 of Lissotriton helveticus. Classification (NCBI taxonomy): domain Eukaryota; kingdom Metazoa; phylum Chordata; class Amphibia; order Caudata; family Salamandridae; genus Lissotriton; species Lissotriton helveticus. The sequence goes on along the minus strand of NC_136071.1, from coordinate 1,080,853,942 downwards.
AATGCAACGCTGTCTATCTAAAACTTCACACACTCGATCTTCCTCATCTGACTTAAACTGCCTAGCAGCTTGTAGTACTGACATATTCTTATCTTTCCTATCTCTCTTTGCTTGCTTAATTTCTCGCTGTTTGGCTTCCTTTCGCCAAAGGCGGAAAGAGTCAAACATTGCCGGCCGGGCTTTCTTCTTAAATAGCGCAACTTCCAGATTATCTCAAATATTTACTTCAAAACTACCATGTTGGGGCCATCGTAAAACACCATCCTTCCTAGTGTAGCGGACCCACACTTCATTATAAGTAATAGGACCCACTCTGTGTTTTGAATAGAGCTCATAAGTCGGAGTTCCAACCGGAGGTATCGGGCACGAATCCTCCAATCGGGAATCCCTGTTGCAACCACAACTAAACCATTTCTTAATTTTGCTAAGACCAGGCATCTTATAGCTCACTAATCTAGCTTCAAACTTCAAGGGGTTATCAACTATCGATACACTCGTAAATATACGAGCCCCTCGGCTTCGATTTTTGCAAAAATCAAATCAAAACCAAGAACCAAAACAAAGTTGTGGGAGCGACCCACTTATACTTAACCAAAATATCTGTCATGCCACCAGGAGACCGTCTATCTTCTCGCTCTACAAAGGATCAATCAAGGGTCCAAGACAGGGCGACAGTCAGGGCAGCAGTCCTTCGTAGCCGTTGGAAAGCGGGAAGCCTCGCAGAAAAGCCCTTCGGTCCACGTCGACATGCAGGGGTCAAGGAAGTGGCGGCCTTCCTCCATAATTTCCTCACGTGGCTCCTCACGATCCTCGGGCTTGGACCGGTACCGCTGAAGTCGCCCCACGCTGGGCGCCAACTGAAGAACCGTGTTTTAGAACCCAGCGGCGCCAGGGACACGCCCAAAGTCTTCGGGTTAGAGACACGGAATACTTCTAGGTGGTGTCAGAGATCAAATTTATTAGCTGCAGCTAGTAACAGTAATCTCAGCAATACAACACGGTGTACAACTCAAGAAACTGTTCCATTTTCATAGAGCAAGACATCAGTATTTATACACAATATTCTCATTATAAATGTACACCCACTGCGCAAAATTCTGACCAATAGGACACATTTTCTAACTGAGTATCACATTAACAGAAACCCAATTTACAGTAACCCAACCCAAAAGTTAATTATTAGGAATGTCCCAAATTCAATTTCCACAAGCCGGACAAACCCATAATTGAAAGCACTACCCATGTAATGAAAAGTCGTAAGGAAAGAAACAATTCAGATGCTGGTTAGGATAAGATATGTGCAAGGAAACTAAAAGTTAACGAGGTCCTGAACATTGATTGGCAATCTCAGACAAGAATCAAACCAAGGGAAATTGGCTTCGTGAAGGGTCAGTTTCAGGTGAAGAGGTCAGCGTCCTGCAGTTCACTCACAAGTCAGAAAAGGGCCTGTTTAATGCATACATGAAAAATGAGGTCCAAGCAACTTTGTTTGTTCGGTTACCTCCACGGCCTATGTGAGGGCAACACAAAATGGCGTTACGAACAACGCAAACAAAATGGAGTCCGGTCCCGAAAACCACGGAACCTCAAGGGTCTACTTAAGGGGTGACACAATATGTCCTGCAGGCCCAATAGTAGCATTTAATTTACAGGCCCTTGGTATATGGATACCAGTTTACTAGGAACTTATAAGTAAATTAAATATACCAGCCAGGTACAAGCCAATGTTCCTTTTGTTTATGGAGTAAGCACACGCACTTTAGCAATGTTTTCCAGTGGTAAAGCGTACAAAGTTCTAAGGGCAATACAAATAAATTCAGCAAAAATAGGAGGGGTGAAGGCAAAATGTTTCTGGTGACCCTGCAGAGAAGGTGAAGTCCAACAGCTATCTTTATTTATATAGTTTTTTTCCTAATCTTACCACAGACTCCAGCAGATCTTAACAAGTCAATTAGTACTTAACTGGGCACCTCTCGACTCACTGCCTTTGTCTAGCCAACCACGGCCTTCCTCTTTATCCCGAGGACTGGTGTAATCATTAGACAAAAGGTACAGATTGCAGGGTCTTAATTATTTATCATGTGCAGGGGCCGCCCCCTACAGAGCAAAGGAGACCAGATGTTTACGGGCAATTCCTCTTGATCTAAATTTGCCATACATAGGCTGGCTTTAATCCAACTTTCTCTAGTGGGGGGGCCAGATCCTTCCATCTGATGCAGATCTCTCTTCTAGCCAGAATCACAAGATAGAGAAGCAGGCTCATCTGGGGCTGTGAGAGTGACCTGGTATCATAGTTATTCATGCCACATATCACCGGGGAGAGATCCACCTCTATACATACTTGAAAAATATCTGCCAGAGTATCCCCTACCTCTCTCCAAAATCCAACTAATTCTGCACATTCAAAAAACATATGAATATCATCCACCGTATTAATAGAACACCTCGGGCAAACTGGAACTGAAGCGGTGGTTGAAACAAATTTGGCGATTTTAGCCGGTGTATAATAAAGCCTGTTTAGTACAAAAAAAATATTTTTCTTTAAGTTTGCGGGCTAAATGTATTTATACATTAACTTGATGGAAAATTCAAAAAGGTTTTCAATATCTTGGAGAAGTGGGGTGGAATTCCATACTGCTGACTGTGGGGGGACCTCATGATCTACTGCTTCTAAAAGGCTTGTGTACCACTGTGATACTTCTTTTTTCCTCGGGCGGGCATTTTGAAATAACAGCTCAAGCTCCCAGTTCCCTACTGTATCTCGAGCCACCCCCTCAAACCATGACCTTATCTGAAGGTACTTAAACCTTGAAAATGCAGGGCCAATTTTGTCTAGCAGTATCTCCCAAGGGAGAACCCCATCTAAATCCAGCAAATCTAACCACCTCTCCAAACCCGCTCTTCTAATCGCAATCGCTAAACTATTGCCCAGACAAATAGGGCTCCCCGGTGAATCCCAGATTGGTACAAAAGGGGAAAAATAGCCAATACCCCAGATACGCCTTAATTTGTACCATATCTGCGAGGCAGCTTTTAGAACCTTGAGGCGTACCCGCTTGAAAAATCTAGGGGCCCCAAACGTATATAAAATCCCTACCTGCCCATTACCACCCTCTGCTAATCAATTTTCCCCAAAAGTCTGCCCCAAGAAGTTTCCACCGGAGTAGAGAGGAGCATCCTTATGCCCTTGAATTGGAAAGCCATTAGATATAAACTTATATCTGGAAGTGCCAGGCCGCTTTTCAGCAGCTTCCTTCTTAGTTTCTTCCAGGATAGCCTGGCACTTTTCTGCCCCCAGATAAAGCTGCCTATCTTCCCCTGAATCTTATTAATGCTATCCTGCGGAAAGGTGAGAGGAACTACACTAAGAAGGACGGTCAGTTTAGGTAAAAGTGACATCTTCACCAGGTTGACCCTCCCATAGATTGATAAAGGGAGAAAGTCTAAATCTTTTTCAATCTTTTTCCAATTGATCAAAGGTATTTTATTTAAATCCTTTACTATTTTTATTCCTAAATACCTAAACTCTTTACTTACGGGGCCGTGACTATACACCGAGTTCCAACACGTAATCTCGGTTTTATCCGAGTTGGTCAAATACCCTGAAATCGCACCAAACTTTAACAACAGGTTTTCTAGATGCAGAATAGAGCTTCAGGATTTGCAGTACAGATTATTACATCATCCGTGTATAAAGCGATTTGACATTGATAGTCTCCTGACTTAAAAGGGCTTATGATATTATCCTGCCTAATCGCCTGCATGAGGGGCTCAATATAAATATTGAACTAGAGGGGAGACAGGGGACACCCCTGTCTCGTCCCTCTCTGGATTTCAAAGCTAGGGGTCAGCGAGCCGTTTATTAAGATCTTTGTTGATGCTCCATAATATCTGTTCTTTAAGGTCTGGACAAAAGTCGGACCCATACCCATGCCCTCCAACACCGCCCATAGATATTTCCAACAAAGCCGATCGAAGGCTTTAGCGGCATCTAATGCCACTACTGCCAAGGGGTCCCCCTATTTTCAGCTAGATCGATGTTGCCAATTAACAGTTGAATTTGTTCCTGAATGACTCTCCCGGACATAAAGCCCTTCTGATCGGTGTTAATTAGGCTTGGTGCTAATTTACCCAAGTTCCCTGCCAAAACACTCATAAAGATCTTGTAATCAGCGTCCAGCACGGAGATTGGGCGGAAAGATTCAGGCAACAGGGGATCCTTCCCAGGCTTCAATAACAAGACTATCATAGCCTCCTTCCATGAGCTAGGGATCTTCCCTGCAGGGCTATATACCATCTTAAATAAAGTGTGGAGTACAGGTAAAAGTTCATCCAACAGGGCTTTATCAATTTCACTTGGAAGGGCATCGAGGCCAGCAGCCTTCTTAGTTTTTGCCCTCTTTCTTTGCTCCTTAATCTCCTTCATTGAAATAGGTGAATCTAAGAGATCTCTAGTTGCATCTGTAAGGACAGGAATAGTTTCATCCTTCAGCCACGATGGCATCTTGTGAGGGATCAATGTCCTCTTTATAAAGATTCGCAAACTGGGACAGAAGGCATTTCTGCATAACTGCGGGCTCACTGGTTTTAGTTCCCGCATTATCAATTATTAGTTAATTAATGATGTTTTTTGCCCTATCTATACTTGCCGTCCATGCCAATAGGGCACCTGCTCTCTCCCCATATTCAAAGATTTCCATATTGCTAACCTTCCACTGAGCCTTACATTTCTGATCCAAATAGGACCGTAGATCTCGTCTTGCGTCCTCAAGTTTTTCCTCTATCTGTACCAATTCTCTGGAACAGTCCTGGACAATGTGACTTCTTTCTTCTTCATAAGAAGAGATTCTTCCCTCCAGCGTCGGCAGTTCTAAAACATTGTTCTTATTCCTTGAACTTATTAGACTACATAGGAGCCCCCTTAAATTTGCCTTGTAGGCGTCCCAAATAACCTCTACTGAAGTCAAACCAAGACTAAAAAAGAAAAACTCCAGAGAGGATTTTTTTAATTGCCTGGATGATTTCAGGAACCAATAGCATTGTCCTACTTAGAGTCCATCTAACTTCTTGATGTGTTATCCTTGTGGAATATAAAAATAATAAGGGTGCATGGTCAGATAGATGACTTGGGGATACAGATATACTGATGACATTCTCTATATTCTCTCTATTTACCAGAGCATAGTCAATTCTAGAAGAGTGATGCTTCTTTTTACAATAAAATGTAAATCCATCCACATCCACCATCTTTGCTCTCCATGGATCAACTAAGTTGATGTTCGATAATACATTTTTCATAACCCTGCGAGATCTCGGGGTCCCATTAACACAACTTACATTGGATCTATCCTTCACTGCATCGAGCCGAAAGTTAAAATCTCCACCTATAATAATCGGGGGATTGACCATAATTAACCTGTCCTGCAATTTGACTAAAAAGGATGAGTCGTCCGTATTGGGGCCATAGTAAGAAGAACAGATCAACTTCTCTCCCTCAACGTCTAACAACTCAATAACCCATCTACCTGTTTGATCTGTCTGGACCGAACTTATTGTAGACGTGTTTCCTTGTTTTACCAAGATGGCGAATATTCAATGCTTGCTGGGAGTAACAGAAACATAGAAGCCAAAGAATTTTTGAAAAAACAGATTCAGACTCTGTCCTATTCAGATGGGTTTCTTGCAACAAACACACTTGCGCAGGAGACAGCTCTAGATACTTAAAAATTAATCTTTGTCTCCTTGGACATCTTAGGCAATTCAGGTTCCAAGAGATGAATTGAATACTCCGACCCCCATCATTTTATCTTTAGACAACTTAAGTGAGTCTTATCTAGATGCTGGGGTTGTTCTTTAAATAATCTAATCATAAGGGAATCAATTAATTTATGAGATGAGGAAAATATTTTACCTATTTTGCATCCACCCTGTGCCACCCTTTCTGCTCCCCTACCCCTCCCCCCAAGCCCCTCCATTCCACCCGGATCCCCGTGCCCCTCCATCCCCCTGCCACCCTGAGGAACCCTACCTTCGAATAGGTCAATACCTATTCGGACCCAACCTCCCTCCAGGCTCTACAAATATACATAAAAAACTAGTAAACCATTGTGATGGGGGAACAAACTCTCCTAATAGCTAGTATCCCCTACATCCCTCCCTGTTTCTCAAGCTGAATCTTGGCTATGAGTGTACCTGCTTCATTAGTGGTCCGGATCATGTGCATATGGTTATTCCACATGACTCGCAGTGTAGCTGGGAACCTTAGTTGAGCCTTGGCCCCAAGACTATTCAACTCTGCCAGTCTCTTTCCCAACTCCCACTGCCTTTCAGCTGTTATATGTGAAATATCGGACCTGATGGAAAAGGTGAATGGGGACCTATCTGAAAAAGGGGAGGATATAGCCCCCACTTTTAAGGCTGCAGATAAAATCTGTTCCTTCACTGAATATGAAAGAAAATTACCCAGTATCTTCCGTGGTTTCTGCCTTCATGGGTTTCTTATGAAGGGGTCTCTATGTACCCTCTGAATTTCGGTTTTTAAGTCCACATTAGGGAATCCCTCAGAGACCGTGCCTTTCAGTAACGAGATCACAAACCCCTTCATATCTTCTCACTCAATTGCTTCTGGAACATTCAGAAATTTCAGATTATTTTTCCGTGAATGATTCTCGAGTCTTTCCAAGTCATCTTAAAGCTCTTTGTTTTGCATAGCTAACTTCTCGAGCTGGAAAAAGGAAGACTCTATTGTACTCTTCAACTTCGGAATCTCAGCCTCTATTGCTTCTGTTCTTACGGTAACCTCTTCAAGCTTCTCAGCTAGAATCTCATATGAAGACTTGATGGCAGCCTGATTCGCCTCAGAGACTAAAAACCTATTGCCAACTTTGCTTGATTTGCCTCTGATACGGGAAATATATTTGCCATTTCATCTTTCAAAGCAAGAAGAATGTGTAACAGAGAATGAGAACGAGAATCAAAGCGAGAATCTAAGCTTGAAGTCAGAGTCTCTTGAGCCTTCAGAGGCCAGCAGGGACTGGTTTCACTTACCGGGTTGCACAGACTGTCTTCCATTGGTTCCTTTTGGCACTCCTTGCTCATCTCATGGGTCTCCTGGACAACCCTGTTTTTGCCACCTTTAGACCTCTGAGCAGTACCCAACTCTTCCCTATTATCGGGGCGGAAACAAGAGCGTGAACAGGGGCTGGAACAGAGATGGGAACTTCCACAATTTTTTTTATATCTGAGCCCTTTGCTTGGTCTACTACAGAGTATCTATTTGAGAGGGCTATAGCTGGATGTACTTCTAAATTAGTGTCTGATATGGTGAGGTCTGTGGAATCCACTAGCTCGTCTGAGTTCAAAATGGTGGCACATTCCAGCGGACACTTTTGCTTAACCTGTTTAGCCCCTGGGATCTTCACTCTTGGAGTCGTAAGAGTAGGCATGGATTTTAAAGAGACAACTGGAGCCACAATAGGTTGAAGATTTGACTCAGACATGCTTTCCAGGTTCCCCTCCCCTTCAAGAGGCGGGGAGAGTGAAGGCAATACTTTAGTAGTGGACATAGACATAACCTGATAGAAAGTTTTCAGCGACGGGGTTCTTTCAGATTTGGAAAAGGTGATTTTTTGTCACATACTTTCCCCTTACCTCTCTGGGTTTTAGGCTTAGCTGGAGTAGTTGCTAGGCCTGTACCCCCCACCTGCTTTGACTGTTTTGCAGAGAGTTTTACTTCAGCCACTGGTGGGGATATTCGCTGTGGTAGGCTCGATTGAATAATCACGTTATTAGAAGCAAAATGAGCCGCCCTAGCCCGCAGCGAGTACCTTGTTAGTTTAGGGGGAGATGTTCCCTCTTGCAAATCAGCCCCCTTCTCCATACTGTCCAGCAAGACTTTGCAATAATTATCCTCTACCTCTGTTATCGGTGCAGCTTTAAAGTGTGGCTCTGAATATGATTACGGGAGCTCATTGGCCCCCCAGAGGAAGTCCAAACTTAACCCCCCTTCTACAAGTTCATAATTTCGGCGATTTTTCCCAGAGGTTCTATGCCACACCTTAACCTCACCTCCTACCTGTTCCGAATACAGTGCACTCTGAAATCCGTATGTTCTCCCTCCTGCACTGCACAATGACCAAAAAAGGGGCCCGCTTCGCCTCCCTCTCCGGCGGCAACTTTCCACCTCCAGCCCGATCCTAATACGCCGGAGCAGGAACCCAAACACATGCCAGGTTCAGTGTAACTCACTGGCGCTAAGAAAACTAGAAGTGCCAACCGCGCCTGCCGGGTTCACTGCAGGAACCTCTGGCATACCAGCCGCCGGGCGCGAGGACATTGAAACGTCGTCGGACGGTGAAACGCCGAGACGCTGAGTAGAAGCTAAACCGGGCTGGCTACTGAAAAGACAAATAGTAAATATAAATCAGGTCACGTCACATTGTAAATGAGATACTCATATTCTGCAAAGCTTCCGGATCCAGGATTCAGGGTCCTTGAAGGGTCCATTGAGCTTCATATCCCCACTGTCATCCGGAGCCTTGGAGAGGTGCGTCCGCGGCCGTTCACACGGCGACTGCCATGTTCCTCCCCAACAGCTATCTTTAGATGGAACAGATGGAACACCCTCAATAAAGGTAACATCCTGGACATCATCATTTATGTGGACTTCACATTCCCACCTTATCCAACAACCGATTTAATCTAGATTAGTCCAACAATCTTGACATTGCATTCCATACAATAATATTAATATTCCAAACTCCTCAAAGTCTGCAGAACTTTAAAAGATATGGCCTTTCATCAACTCTCGGAAGTACTACACTAAGTCAAGAAGAGATATCATAAACTACCTTTCTATCATTAAAACAAAATCCTTGCACTATATTTTGTGTGCCATAGAACACCAGCAATTGAGATATCCGTAAACAAATCACAGGAAAACTAGAAAAGGAAAAACAGTTGCTTTGAAAGCCCTCAAAGAGCAATGAAAAAGGTATAGGAATCACATATTATCTGTGTAAGAAAACAGGGTTCTTTGCAGATGTCCCCCCACGTGTTGCCCCCATTTTACCTACTAGATGCTGCTTTTTTAATCTGACACTGCACTGAAGCCTACTATCCAGGCTCCAGTACCAGTGCTCTCTCCCTAAACAGTTTTTTTTTTAAATAGCTTTATTGGCACTTTGCATTTAATACAGCAGTAAACATAATATGATTCATACTATGTGGACCTTTCCCTCTCCTCTCTTTCTATTATCTTGGTCATCAATTAGTACATTTAATAAAATTGTTCTCTGCATTTTCATATTCATGCTGTGAGTTCCATCCTAATCATAATAGTAATAACTCCCCTCTCCCTCCCACCCTGTCCGTGCTGTGGTCTCGTTAGTCAGTGGTCATGTCACGGGGCCAGAAAACATCAGCATGAGTCGATTGCCCTCTAACATCGTTCCCACTCTGCTTTCCCATCAGAAATCAACCCTGATTCCCCTCTATCCCTTCATCCTCCCCTGAATCTGAGGCTTGTGGATCTCGTAAATCCGCAATCATAGCAACCCATGCTTGTAGATTGTCTTCAAGTTTTTCATCATTCCTGACCTGTTTCAATTGGATTAGTACTGCTGTCGCCCATTCGCCCATATCTCTCAACCATCTATCCATGAGCGGCAGAACTGGACTCAACCACGAGATTGCCACTTGTCTTTTTGCTAATACCAACCCTAGGACCACAAACCTCCTGCTTAGTTCTTTTTCCGTAGGAGTGGTTGGTAAGCCCAACAGCACAACTCGAATTTTCTTAGGGATTGTCCATCCCGTGGCTATGTGCAGTCTTTCTAGTATACTCTCCCAGTATTGTGTTAATGTTCAGCATATCCACATCATATGTATAAAGTGAGCTTCTGATTCACCGCATCTAGGACATGTGTCTGAGTGTCCCGGGTATATTTTAAGGGTCTGCTGTGTTAGATATACTTGGTGCATTACATTGTATTGTGTTAATCTAAATCGCATGTTAGAGCTCACCCTTCATACCCCTTCATGCATCTTCATCCACTCCTGGCTTGTTATGGGTTTGTTTAGGACAACGTCCCATCTTGTCTGCACCAGGAGGACTCCGGTGGGGAGATCATCGTTAAGTGCTTTATAAATGTGGTAGACAACAGTGTTGTTAGTACCAATGTACTGGGGTGTTCCTCATGAAATGAGCATCATAACTCTCAGGCAACGGCCGATATCTTCTCATATTGGAGAAACTGCCCAGTTCCCAGGTCAAAGGGGGTCACAACTTCCTCTCTTGATAGAAACTGCCCATTACTTTAAAGGACTCCCATTGTATGGTGGTTTGACATCGAGTCTGCTATACTTTTGAACAGTTTTATGACCCATAACGGCATGTCCTGGGCATAATGTGCGTGCCGGACCACCCTCCTGGCCGTGGCCTCCCATACCTCTGTCAAGTGTGTACATTTTGGGGATCCCAGCATAAGTAGCTCCGGAAGGGGAGCCTCACAATATGTGCCAGCCAGTAGTCACTTTTCCCAGTTTTCATTTTCCTCCAATCAATGGACTACATGTTGCAGCTGTGAGGTCATATAGTACAACTCCAAGTGATGCACCTCTAACCCACCATGCTCCCATTTTCTTTGAAGGGTTCCTTATCATATGTACTTAAACTTGTTCCCCCACAAAAGCTCTAACAGCAGACTGTCTAAAGTTACAAAGTATCTCCCAGGTACTATATAAAAGGAGTGTTGAAGGGCATAAAGGCAGCAGGGCAGAATAATCATTTTTATAATTGCCACCCTCCCCATCAGGGACAGAGGTACATTTTCCCAGAACCTTATTGAGGTATGGCTACCTTCCACTACCCTCCCTAAATTGTTTCTTGATAGGAAGGGGCTGTATACATCAGGAGGATCCCTATGTACTTTTGTTCCCTCAGTTACCCATGGCAGGCCCACATCAGGATGATCATCCGGCGACTCCTCCTCCAATTTTCCTACAGGGACACATTTTTATTTCACCATGGTTAAGGAGTCCAGAAAGTGCCCCAAATTTCTCCAGGTCCATGAGAAGTACCGGCACCTCCCGGATCAGGTGCCGTAGATACACTAATGTATCACCTGCCTATAGGGATACTACATGGTTACTGTCCCTCCCCCAGGGGAATTCCCCAGCCACTCATTCTCTCCCTCAATGTTGCAGCCAGTGGTTTCACGCCGCCACAAAAAGGAGTGGCGACAAGGTGCAGCCCTGTCTGGTACCTCGTGTCAGTGTGAACTGTTCCGATACCGTCCACCGGAGCCAGGCCCGGGGTGTTGTTTTTTTTATAGCAATTGGAACCATTGAATAAACCTCAGCCTCATACCCATTCTTTGGGGAACTACTCAGATATACTGCCATTCCACAGATTCGAATGTGTGTTCAATATCAAGCATTGCCAACCCACATTCCTCGTTCCTAAGGCATGAGGTGTGCCAAACCTATGCTGGTCGTCACAAGATATGTGTGGTGTTCCTCCGTAGTATAAACCGGCTTGGTCTGGGTGTACAAGGTGGGCACAAAGGGCAGTTGCCTGGTTGCTAGGATTCCACGCAGGAGCTTAACATCTTGATTTACGAGTGATATTGGCCTGTAGGAGCCAGGCAGTAGGGGGGTTTTGTTAGGTTTCAATATAGTCACCAGCACCTCTTGCATGGGTGTGGGAAAGAACTGTCTTTCTAGGGCCTCATTATATACTTCTAGTAGTCTATCTGCTAGCAATGGCGCAAATCGTTGGTAGAACTCAGCCGGGAGTCCGTCGCTTGCGAGGCATTTGGCTGTTTTAAGACATCTGATGGCTGCTAGTGTTTCTTCTTTTGGCGATGGGGGCCGCTAGCATTTCTACAATATCAGGATGTAATTGGGGCAGCTCTATCTGCTCTAGGAAGGTTTGTATGATTTCATGCGGTGGGCGAGTTTATTTTGGTAGTCTGCAGCTAAGTGTTGGGTCAGTGCGTTAATTATCACAACATGGGTGCATATTGTGTCCCCATTGCTATTTTGTAGTTGCAGTATTGGAGTTGCAGAGGGCTCTGATTCAATAAGTCTTGCTAGTAGGGCTCCAGTTCTATCCCCCTCTAAATGTAGGCGTTGTCGGTATGCTGTGTATATGAATTTTTCCAGTCTTTGCCAAGAGTCCATCAGAGCTTCTGGTGCTGCATGCCACTCCTCCATGTTCTGAGGAGCCTCGTGCAGTTCCGCCTCTAATGTACCCAGCCGCTGCTCTTGTGCACAGATATCCTGTTCTCATTGATGTCTCACCCCATGGCATGCTTTAATCCAAACCCCCCTTATAACCCCCTTCATGGCCTTTCATTCCTTAGATCTATTGGACGCCGCCCCTCAGTTGTCCTCGAAGCAGAGGGAAAGGGCATCTGAGATTGTAGCTGCTTATGGAGTATCTGTCAGTGCCTCTGCCCGTAGTCACCACAGAGTTATCGCCAGGTGGCGGTTGCCACCCTTCAGGCTTAGCAGGATTGGAAAATGGTCAAATAAGTAGCAGGGCATATAGGATACTCCGGTTACATCAGGGGACAACTCCAGTGAGAGACAACAGTAGTCCAGTTGATTTTAGTTGTTAGTTATGGGGGTGTGACATGAGAATACTCATTTCAAAGGGCTACGTGATCTCAATTTGTCTCGGAGCTGCATGCCCTGTATTATATCTAGTAGTGTTGCAGTCATTCTGGATTTGGTATTTTCTCTCGGGGGTCTCGGTTCAATGTTGCGTCAATGATGCAATTTAGGTCACCCGCTAAGATTATCCCTGCCCCAAGGAACAGGGTTGCTGCTTTCATGGCTGTTGGGAAAAAGACTGATTGACTGGACAATCCAAGTTAGGGGCATAGACATTGATAAGGCATAGCTCCCTTCCCTCCTATTTTCCATGTAAAATTACATAGCGCCTTTCTGGAGGGTTCTGTCACCTGTTGAAGGTGCTGAAAGGGCACACCGGGTAAACCCAAATAAGTGTTCCCCATGCAAATCCAGTTTAAGAGGTGGCATATAGTTGCTCTCTATACCATTTTCGGATACAGGGAACAACATCTCTCAATATGTATGTTTCTTGTAGACATGCTATCGCCATTCGGTATCATTTCAATTAAGCTAGCACCCTCCGTCTTATCTAACAGTTTATCAAACCCTGGACATTCCAGGTAATGAGTTTCAGTATTTGGGCGGCCATTCTTCAATACATTTCCACTCATCCTTCCCCCACATTACCTTCCTTTCATTGCCCTCCCCTATTTACGCCCCCTTTGTTGATCTTTTGCACTCAGGTACCAGACATGTCATGAATAACATCTTAAAACGTCCCCAGATACAATTAACTATAATACTTTCCACTGTCTCCCCCCCTCTTGCCCCCATCCATTGAAGAATGCAAACTTGCACAAACTGCCCCATTTACCATCCTCCCAGCAAACAGAAAACAACAACAATCCACAACATCTCAAATTTGTCCGAGTCTACATCTGCATTACCAGTCTTAAGTGTGTGGCTGGTTGTCCCCTGCGATGCTGATGCGCCAGTGGTCTTGCAACTGGTGGGGTGCAAGGTGAAGTCTTCCAGCTCCCCACTCGGGTTTTGACCTCTCAGGGGAGGCCCCCATTAATAGCATGAACCTTAAATACAGGATACCCTTTCGTATTCCAACAAGTACCTTTGGCTACCCTTTACAGTTTATTTTTACTTCTTTCCTTCATCTATTTAAGTCTCTGAACCCTTATGGGTGCATCCCACATAGCGACCTTTTTCTCTGTGATCGTTTGACCTCATGGTCTGGTCCGTTAGTGTCTATGCCATGATCCTGGGCCACCCCCTCCGATACCAGCTTGTTCTCAGTGTCTAAGGCGTGTAATCATCATAGAGCCATCGCATCAAGGGGCCGCGAGAGAAAAACGATGCTGTGCCGTGCATCGCCACCGCACCTGAGATTGTCGCCGTCCCGAAGAATGTCGCATCTTGCCTGTGCGAGACGCTTCCTACCGAACCTGTGCACTGGAATCCATACAAGGTATCGCATCCCTCCCCATACAGACTGGATTTGTCGCAACATGCCCCCTGCGTGCAGTGGGGCTGTCGCATCGCATCCCCAGGGTCTCAGGAGTGACGCATCGCTTGTTTTCCAACACTGCAGCTTCCACTTGGAACTTTTGTCGCATCTACAGGTACTTTGGGCTAAACGTGACGCAACTGTGGATTATTTTGACGCAAACCCTAGAACTCTTTGAAAATCATATTCTTGAACTGTGTATGTTGGATTTTTTTCGTTTTGGTCTTGTATAGTTTAAATAAAGTTACTTTATTTTTCTAAACTGGTGTGGAGTCCATTTGTCGTGTTTTCACTGTGTTACTGTGAGTGTTGGTACAAATACTTTACACATTGCCTTTGATAAGCCTGTCTGCTCGTGCCAAGCTACCAAGGGGATGAGCAGGGGTTATACAAAGATCCTATCCCCCTTACCCTGACTAGCAGCAAGGGTCCCTATTTGGACATTGGTACCTACCTCTGCCAACTAGAGACCTCCAGATCTAACAGTAACTGTACTATATGTCAAGCAACCCTAAGAGGCAGGGTCCAGAATATTACTGGTTGGGACATATAAATGCAAGCCTAGATGTCCCTATAGTGTGGTGGCCCATTGCAAACTATGTGTTAGCTGCCTATAGGGTTACATTGGGCTGCCAAATGGGCAATCTCGAGATTTGCAGCTCCATTATGGTACCATTAAAATATATCATGTTTAGAATTAAACAATGGGCCATCTCACCCCTTTCAAAAATCTTGTGTCAAGGGCAATGTGACAAGCACCCAGGCGGCTACCTTAGAGGTTGTCCTCCTCTTTGCCCCAGCTTCTCTATGCTCTGGCTGGCAAGCCCAAATGTCCCGTATTGACTGCCACCAAGACAGGATTCTGACCTTCTGCCGCACAGTGTGATCAATCCCAGGAATCAGGAAGGAAGGCTTGGGAAGGAAGGAGGTCACATCTCCCTCCTCCCAAGCAGGCTAGTGAAGGGCCACGTCAAGGCAGTGTGCTTCAAAGGATGCAGAGCCTCTGATATGCATCAGGTCTGACTCCCAGAGGAAGAAACAGCTGTGCCCATCCCCCAGGCACATTTGCATCTGGACAGGTGGGAAGTTAGTTAGACAAGAAGGTGTACACCCACAGAAGGCTAGCCACACCTCCAGAGTGAGCAGGCTGGGTTGCATATTACAATTCAATGTCTGACATACTTAAGAGTGGCAGAATAGAGGGTTCTGGGTAGGAAAGGTGGGCTAGACCCCCATAAATGGTCACCTCAGGGGCAGACTAGATGCAGGGACTAGCTGCATGTTAGCTACTAGCTCCCGCACCATTAACTTCCCTAAATCTAGGATTTAAGGGACCCCCCTTACACCAGAATCTTAGATCTTAACAGCTTGTGTCAGAGAAGGACTAAGAGGAGTGTCATGTCGCTGACAACAGGACTTTGCCCTCAGCACAAAAGCAAAAGAAGGATACTCTGTCACTGTGGCAACAAACTTGAAACTGCATGAACGACTGTCGTCCTTGTCTGAAACTTAGCTCTCCTGAAGAGATGGACCTCTGTGGTAGCCAGAAGCACCCTCAGTCTCCCCTTGACTAGTGGCACTAGATCAATGGAAACAGCAGGTAAAAGACTAGCTGAATCCAAAGTAGCGATGGCCATCGGGCCCTCAGAGGGATTGTCCAAATCTAGGTGGCCCAGTGCATTTTGGGAGTTTTTGTCTCATCTGCCCCATACTTTCAGGCCGCTATGCCACTCCCCCAGATCCAGTGAAATTCAAGTACCATTTCACTGTGCTTACCGCTGCAAAGGCTTGTTGGTCACCAATCTGGTACCCCTCCCCCACACACACACTTGCTCCTGCATCTACAGGGAACACCATGCAACCATCATCTAATAATAATAATAATAATAATAATAATAATAATAATAGGGAGATTTGTAGAGCGCCTGGTTACGCGCACCGGCGTGTCCCCACGCTATAACAAGTGGAAGTGACAGAGTCAGGTGATCGGATGCAGCGAAAGTCTAGCGGAGAAAGAGATTGGTTTTAAGTTTCCCCCTAAATCTGGATTCGGAAGGTTCCTGGCGCAGCTCCAGCGGCAGGTCGTTCCAGCCTCTGGCTGCCAAATAACGGAAGGACCTGCCCCCCATCCGAGCCTTTCTTACTTTGGGGACTTTCACTAGCCCTGCACCAGTAGAGCGCAGGGCGCGGGATGGCTCATAGCGAGAAATCAGGTCCCGCAGTGGCATACGTGCTTTGCCATGCAAAATGCGGTGGCAGGTACATAATGCCTTTTACTCAATCCTGCTTCTCACAGGGAGCCAATGGAGTGCCCGATGCGCTCTCCCCGATGCCGACCTTCGAGGTAGTCTCAAGACCAGACGGGCCGCGGCATTCTGCAGCACCTGGAGGTGACTGATGTTCTTTCCCGTCGCCCCCAGATATAGCAGATTGCCGTAGTCCAGTCGCGCCGTTACCAGGGCATGCACCAGCGTCCTGCGGGCCTCCACCGGCAGCAAGTCCAAGATCTTCCGCAGGCTCTTTAGGACACCGAAGCATACACCCACAACTCGGCTGATCTGGGGTCCGAATGTGAGGTCAGAATCAAGCCAAACCCCGAGATTTCTGGCTTCTTGACACGGGGTAGGTGTCATCCCCAGGCAAGGTGGCCACCATGCCGACGACCACACTGAAGAGCCTCCTCCGTCTTGCTGCCGTTTAATTTGAGGCAGTTGGCAGACATCCAGGCAGCCAACTCCTGCATGCAAATTCTAAAGTTCTCTGCCGCAAGACCGGGCGCGCGTGATAGGGAGATGGCCAGCTGCGTGTCGTCGGCATACGACACTATGCGGAGCCCATGGCTCTCCACTAAGGTACCCACTGGAGAAACATACAGGTTAAAAAGAGTCGGGCTCAGGGACGATCCCTGGGCACGCCCTGACCCAGATTAACCACTCTCGAATAGTGGTCTCCCTGCCTGACCTGAAAGCCTCTGTCAGTCAAAACAGACTGGATCCACTTCAGCGCAGCGCCAGAGATCCCACCCTTGTTCAGACACTGTAGCAAGGTGGCATGGGTTACAGTGTCGAATGCTGCGCTGAGATCTAACAGGATCAAGGCCATAGTTTTGCCTTCGTCCACCTCCTGCCTCAAGGTCTCCACTGCCCTAAGTAGGGCTGACTCCGTAGAATGTCGTGGCCGGAATCCAAACTGAGTGTCGTGAAGGAGACTTGCCTCCTCCACAAACTCCATTAACTGCATATTCACGGCCTTCTCCGCCACTTTGGCCATGTAGGGTAACAGGGAAATTGGGCGAAGATTTTCAAGTTTTTCAAAGCTGATGTTTGGCTTCTTTTGCAGGGGGAGCACTACCGCCTGTTTCCAGTCTTTGGGCACAGTATGGGTTCTAAAAGAGACATCTAAAAGATGCCTAATATAGGGCTCCAGAAGCGGTAGGCTATCGGCCAAACGTTTAGGGGATATCGGATCCCTGGGAGAGCCCGATTTTACCTGCCTACAAATTTGTATCAGTATTTCTGGAGGAGGAGTAATGAAATTGGCCAGCATAGGTGGACCCTCAGTTTCCCTGGAAGATTCTACGAACTCAGATCCTGTCATGAGCTGATTAGGGAAGGAGGAATATATTTTAGAAACTTATTCCGCGAACAAATCCGCAATACGATTGCACGAGTCCACCGAGCAATCCCCTGGTGCAATGGTGGACTTACCCGCCGAAAGAGTCTTATAAATCAGAAATAAATCTTTTGCGGAGTTTTCTGCCTCTCTGATTTTATCGGCATAGTAGGTTGCTTTAGCCTTCCTGATCTTCCCATGGTAAATACGCCTCTTTACTAAGTAATCTTGTTTAACCTGGGCCCTAAAGGCTACCCGCTACTGCCTCTCTGCGCGCTTGCATTCCACCTTAGCTGCCCGCAGCTCGTCACTGTACCACGGGCCGTTCTCTGAATACGGCAGCCCGCCTTCTTCTAGCAGAGAGGGGCAGTGCAATCCAGAGCCTCCGTGATACATTTGGTCAAATTGTTACTGGCTGTTTCCACGTCCTCACCCCCGGCCCACCTCCCACTGTCAGTGCCGCATTAAATTTTGCTGGCGAAAATTTAGTCCACTTGCGGCTAAGATAGTTGAGGAATATCTTTTCCGATACTCTACTGGCTGGGATTCGCACCACAAAGGGCACCAGGGAGTGGTCCGTCCAAGGGACAGGGCTAACATCTTTGACCTCTACCTCCCCCCAGTTGGCAAATATCGGGTCCAATAGATGACCCATCTGATGGGTGGGGGATTTTACTCTTTGCTCTAGCTGCAGGGCCTGCAGTTCCTGCCTGAGTTCCACTGCCCCCCTGTTCAAGGTATCTTCCAGATGGATGTTGAGATCCCCCAACACGAGGAATTTATCTCTACGTAGTGCGGCCTCAGTGCAGCCCTCTACCAGACTATCCGTGAACCTAGTGTAAGGGCCAGGTGGTCGGTAGATCAGGAAGCCCTTCACTGTGTTACCACCGTTCACTTTAATAGTAAAAGCACCTGCCTCACTATCAGAGATGGGCGCTCGCTCCATTTGGCAGCATAGCGGTTGTTTAAATATAATGGCTATGCCCCCCCTCTGCCCAATGGTCTATCCTGCCTAATCATTTGGTATCCCTCAGGGAGTGCCTCCACTATGTCAGCGGCGGAGTCCCCATCCAACCATGTCTCTGTGAGGAACAAGAGATCGAAATGGTTCTCTGTAAGTAGGTCATAGACATCTAATTTATGTTTGGGCAAAGACCTTACATTCAACAACCCACACATTAAGTTAGCATACTCCTGTTTCTCCTCACTTCTCGTCTTGCAGCAGAACCAGCAGTGCTTGCATTCCTCATCCCTCTCCACTCTGAGGCTTTGCTGACACACCCTGGGAATATTCCTGCGGAGATTCAGGAGTTGCTCTCTATTCCACCGTATCCTTCTCCCCAATTGGCCAGGGGTTTGGGCTCTGGCCCGCGCCCGGCCGAGGACGGGTGCAGACGGGCTCGCCTTTGGCGCGCCGATGGCGCGCCCACTGCGCTTGTCTGCTGCGCTGCCGCGCTGGCATCGGCCTTTTAACCTCCCCCAGTGTCAGAAACACTAGAGCGCTGCCCGCGCACCGGAAGTATCTGGCTTGGACCTTCCACGCCCTCTGCACGAATGGTGCTGGTCACCGCCGTCAGAACGGGGCGGGAAGGAAGAAAACAAGTCCAGCCCTCCTGCGTGTTGTTGCTGCCGTCAGGTAGGAAACACTGCCCCCAGTTAACTTTCCCCAACAGTCTAGCTGTAAAAATGACCTTGGCGGTCCTGCCGTGCCCCAGTAAGTTCTACAGCACACAGCACACGAGGGAGCCTAATCGCTCTCCTCCCAACTGTCCTTCACAAATGCATGAGCACGCTCGCCGTTTAAAAACAATTAAAACTCTTCACTCAGCTTTAAAAGCACATCAGCGATCGCGCTAGTGTTTGCGCCGTCCAAGCAGCAGGGACACTGCCACTGTCCACTTGCCATCAGCAGCAGTGCATCGGTTGTGTTTTTGCAATCTATTTCTTGCAGCACCCTTTAGGAAGGGAAAATTAGCCCCGGGGTGTTTGAGTTGTACAGCATTGCATCCGTCATTTATTTGTGCAGTATTTTTTCTCCCTAGGTGGGATGGGTATGCCCAGACGTGGGTCCCCTGCTTGCTGTGGCCACTAGATTAAAGATAGGCTAGCTGATGAGGGGTGTAGCTTCAAGACTGATTTGCATATGGCTGGGGCCAAACTGGGGTGGCATGGTGAGCAAAAGAACATACTATTCCACCTACTTACAAATAACATAAACCAACTAATTAGGATTGAGTAAATGGTCCTACAAAACACTCTAAGCACTTTGCAGCACACCAAAGCACTGTGCTAATCCTTTGATTGCTACCCACCATCAATAGCTTTAAAGGTGAAAGTTCACTTTAAGAAAAACTCAAAAGCTGCTTATTTCTGTTATTCCTGAGAGACTCGCTACCACTTGGTACTCTTTTTAAAAACTTGGAATGCAAGATATCTTGCAGATTATCTATTCTATCAAGATATCTTCTAATGCATGTGATTCAGTCCCTCAAACATTTTTTTTAAAGTTGTTTCCAATTCATCTCTTCTCTCCTACTCAAAATAATCAGTGCCTCTCTCTAAAAAGGTAGAAAGCCTTCAGCTCTGAAACAATTATCACTTTACTCCACTCCTCAATAAACCCAACTTGGAGGCAATAACTTGAAAAACTGGTGCCCAGTATTTTAATCCTGCACCTCTGAAATTTCATTGGCAAAGCTTTTGCCGCACAATTCTTAACTCACATTTCTGGCAACATGGTTAACTCACATTTGTGGCAACATGCTCTAAAATTCTGGTCAATCCAGTTTCTATTGCAATGTTATTATGGCCAAAATCCAAATACTAGATCATGCCCTAAAAAGACGTATTTATAAAGATACCTTTCTACTGTTACTGGTGAAACCTTTCATCTGCATTTGACGTGTTTGATCATAATTCACTCCTTAATTTCTTTAACAGTAGAATGGGAATAATTAAGCCCAGCTGAATTTTAAATTATTCTCAGATAATTCGTGCATGTTTGGTAACGTTAGAAAATGCTGCCTTTCAAAGTAAACCTATAGCACATTAGGGCGGGAACACTGCAAACAACAAGAAGCCAAGTGTCTGCTGTTTGCAGCAATCATATTTTGTGCGCTATTCTTTACAGCACAATGCCACCAGAAATTGACGCAAGGATGCATTTCACTCTAAAATAAAGGTCTAAATCGTAGACTCCTGATCTCATCCCTCTAGGTGGAGGAACTGCAGTGCTTGCTGTCTTCCGAAAACATGTAACACTCAGAGACATACTCTATGGTTTTGCTTGGCATGGAACAGGAGCAAAAAGATTGAACCACTTTCTGCCCATGCTAGAGCAACTTCACTGCTCCCCCTCTTGAGGCAAGGATTGACTTCAAGACTGCATTCAACACCCACTAAAGAATTTACAATCGATGACCATCATTCAATAAATCAATCAATCAGTATTTGGACAGCGCTGCACTTACCCTCCTAGGGGTATCTGGGCACTGAAGGTGCTGTGTCTCCGTCAAAAAGCCTGGTCTTGACTTTCTTTCTGAAGTCCATTAGAGAGGGTGCTGTTGAGGTGGAAGGGCAGGTTGTTTCAGGTCCTGGCAGCGACGTAGAAGAAGATGCGACCCCGCTGCAGCAACAATGAATGAAGGGGGTGTGTGCGAAGTCGAGCGAGGCGGAGCGCAGGTGTCTTGCTGGCTGCTGGAAGCTCATTCTATGGTTGGTGTTGGATAGTCCTTTTTTGTGTAGATCTTTGTATGTGTGCGTGAGAATCTTGAACTTGCATCTCTTCTGGATAGGTAGCCAGAGGAGGTTTCTGTGGTGAGCGGTGATGCCGGTCCATTTGGGGAGGTTCAGATAGAATTGAAAACACGCCTCTTCAGACTGCATCACATTGACTTATTGCTCTAGCTGTTATGTCCCTTCTGTTATCAGTATGTTCTATGGAATAGTCCAATCTTTTTTTGCAAATACCTCTGTTGCCATTATTGAGGAATGTAATAAAGAAATACAACAAATAAGTAAGAATAATTAAATGAAGCCATACAAAAATGCTCGCCTACTACGTTTCACTTTATAATTGCGGCACAGCACAGATACATTTGACAATAAAGACCTGGGCCCAAACACAGTAAGTGCCAAAAGAGCCAGTTTGCACAGAGACATGGCACTAATAATAAGCATGCATTTATTCATGCCTATTTTTGTATGTGCTAACACATTAAACCCAGACCTATTGGCTTTGCCACTCCTTCTTTTACCTTGCATCAGCAAAATCTCCCAAAGTAAGTAACCTAAATGAAAGTTACAGCATAAGTGTTCTATGCATTTGAATGCTTATTTTGTATATTGAATTTGAGCAATATATTTATCTACAATAATCAAAACTATTACATTAAAAGTCCAATGGATGATATGGAATTTTGAAATTCCTTTCTATCTTGGTACAGATTTAAATTGCAGAGCCCCTCATACTAAAATAAAGTTCTAGTTGACGTGAACAGGCGATTTCGAAATTACTGCAATTTGTAGTGTCCTACTGTCCTTAAGAAAGCCCAACCACGGTCTTTGAAATTGGTGAAATTGTTGTTTTAGCAGTCAAAAGTCTGGTACAATCAGTAATCTTTTTTCATTATTGTTATTGGTCAAAAACAAGCATACATTCGGCTTGCCCTTTTAAGATGCAGGGCACTTTTTGTTCTTTCGTCGCTGGTTTTAGCAATTGAAAACAAAACATGCCGCTGGCTACTGTTCAATGCCAAATGCCTCAAATTGTGCATGAACAGTGGTAGGCCTCATTTTAGAGAATTAGTTAAACTTGGAGACCAGTTATATCCACGTGCCAGCCTGTTTTTTTTATGTTTGCTTGTTTCTAAAGTAGAATTCTTTCCAATTGAAGTTAAGTCAGTCAAATTGTTTCTTTCACGCATGCTATGCTATAAAATATCCTGGTTTAGAGATATTCAATACAGTCAGTCATGTAAGTATGCTACATAAAATACACATTTTTATCAAATGTCAAAAAAACACAAGTATGAGATTTTTTATGCATTTGCATATAGCCGAGCATACCTTTTTTTTTACATATATAAAATATAGTACATCACCATATATATATATATATATATATTCATGTGTTATTTTTAATTTGGTAGATTGAGGAAAATTATTTTTGTAATTACTTTTTTGTAATCTTTATTTTATTCATTTATTTTTATGTTGTTTTTCTAATCATTTTTCATGTTTTAATATCTAGAGGCCTATTACGATGGCAATAGGAAAGCCTCCGACCAAAGGTCTGATGCTTTCGGATCACCATCGTCAGTTTCCATTCCGAGCGTCTGAGAAAGATGCAGCCGGTCGGAATCAAAACCGGATGGTCATTCTGGCTTGCTTCCAACGGGCTCATGGAGCCTGTCGGCTAGTAGGAACCGGCTATTAATCCCATAGGACAGACCTTTCTGCCCTTGGGATTACAATGCACGGTTTCCAACATGGTTTCCATGCCGGCCAGTCCGACATGGAACCCATTTTGGAAATCGTGTTTGTGGGCCCCCAGCAAGGCCCCTCTTGGGTGCATGGCCTCCAGTTGGAGGCCGAGGTGGTGCAGGAATGAACCACACCTCCCATTTCCCTATGGGAGCATGCATTATGGCCAGTTTACAGCACTGACTGGACAAACAATAGTGAAAACTAAAGACTTTCAACCTAAGTGAGTGTTATCAAGCACTGTATTTACTATAATGCATTTAGGCTAATTGTGTACTGGGATGCCAAGCCATGTGCTCCCTCTCCTCTTATTTTGATTGGCTCCTTCATGAGATATTGGGCTGACAAGTTAATTGGGATGCACCTGCACTCTAGGAAAGGGACAAAACCCAGAGAAGACTGTGGGCATTACTGCCAGCACCCCCACGTTTAAAGTGGTACTGTCTACTGAAGAAAGGCAAACATCCTGAAATACCCGTCTAAAGACATCAGTACTGGCTGTACCAACTATGGTGAAAGTAAAGACTTTCAATTGGAGTGAGTGTTATCAAACACTCTTTACCACAGTGCATTTGGGCCTACTGTGTGCTGGTATGCCAGGCAGTGGACTCCCTTTCCTCTGTTTCAATTAATTGATAACAATACAAAAAAACTCCCCCCAGTGCTTTCTCTATCCCCTGGTCACTTTTCATTTGAATTTGGCATTGGAAGGATCACTCTCTTTATCTGCTGCATATATGCCATTGGTTTTAAGGACTTTGAGGCACATGCATCCATGTAGGCTTTTGCGATTCCTTAGTTGCGATTATTAAGGAATCGCATGTAGGTATCGCTTAAAAAATTGAGCTTCCCAAACATTCCTTAATTGCGAGTACGCAATACGTACTCGCAAATTGCGCATGCAATTTCAAGGGTGCCAAAAGGACTCCCTGTTGCACCCCTGAAATTGATATGTGAACACATGTTGCTCACATAAAATAACATTCTCTTTACGCAAAGCAGCCCTGTCCCCAGCACTGCAACAGTATCACCTGCCTCAGCAACCTCAAAATGCCATAAGAGTCAGACGGAGACACCACCACAACAGCATACAGCGACTGCTTCAAGACATACATTGAGTCTACCACCTCTTGGTTCTCTCCAGAACTCACCTTCATTAATTTCACCATAGAGGAAAGAAAAATGCATGTTACTATTCCAGGCATGTTTAGGAAGGAGAGACCCTACGAACACACCCACCCAACTACACTTTTGTACAAAAGGAAGCTGACTAAAGTGTTAGCTGTGGACCTCCTCCCTTTTTCTTTTGTGGAAGGTGTGGGTTTTTTAAAATTCATAGTGGCTGTCTGCTCAAAACGGAAGGCTCCCAGCTAGACCTGTTTTGCCAAAGTTGCATTTCCAGCGCTCCATCACGATGTGCTGTAATTTGGACAATTTTTCCAGCAGAGTGCTGTTCAAACTATCTACCTTATGACAGACATGTGGATCAGTTGTCAAGCCACTGATTACATGTGTATCACTGCACACTGAAACTCTTTTGTGGGGGTTAGGCAACAGGTATCTGTAGGTCTCCATGCTGAAGAAATCTTTAAGGGTATTCAGCGGCATGTAACAGTAGCAATGTTCTCCATACTGTTGCAACACCTTTGAAGAATTTAACACAAGGTGTTTGAATAGCTGCGACCTAGAGGTCTCAGAATTGGATTTGTTGCCACAGGAAATTGCAGTAATATAGTCAAGGTCATGGCAGAAGGTGGCTATTTCAGGGTCATGTGTTTGGAGCATTGTATCAACCTCACTGGGCAGAACTTTCTAAAAAAAGAAAACTAAGGGGCCGATTATGATGGGGGACGGACCTGAGTCCGTCCGCCACCATAGAGTAGGAGGGAACCTCCGCATGGCCTGCGGAGTTCCCTCCTGTGCAATTAGGATGTGACCGCCACCCTGGCGGTCACATCCTCTATTTTTACCATTGCGGCGAGTGCGGCTTCAAGCTGCATCTGCCGCAATGGTAAAAATGCATACATTGCATTTGTATGCAGAAAGCGGCAGGCACGTGCCGTGCCTACCGATTTCTGCATACAAATGCAGGGGGGTACCATAGGTACCCCCCGTGTGCACCCCCCTCCCGCCTTCACCCAAGGGACCCGCAACTGGCCCCCGCAGTGAAGTTACACATGCTTTTCCACGGCGGAAAACCCGCCGTGGAAAAGCATTTTTAACAGCCCATCCTAATATGGCTGACGGTGTCTGAGAGACACCGTCACCATATTAGAGCTTTTCCGCCGCGGTTGTAAGCCAACCGCTGCGGAAAAGCTGCAGACGGAAACCAGGACCCACCAGCCATCCTAATGTGGCGGTGGGTCTTTGGTGAGTCCGCTACGGTTTTTCCGCATCCTCCGGGCCGGCGGAAGCCACCGCCGGCCCAGAGGATGCGGAAAAACCGCAAACGTAATAGGCCCCATAGTCGGCAACTTACTGACCATATGCAGAAGAATCTGCTCTCATTTCAGTCATCCTTTTGAAGCCCGGAATAGGTTGAGCATCATTAAGCATGATAATAGAGTTCCTTATACAGGAGGTGCCAACACCTTGGAACTTGACCTATTGTTGCAACATCTGTTTGAGCATACAAGTCGATCACTGAGTATGTCATTCAAAGAGAAGGGGATGCAACTGCAAAAAACATGTCCATTGTGATGGACAATTGGGGTCTAGTCAAATGCCTGCTAAAGATGCTTCCTCCTTTTGAGGTTTTGGCACTGGAAGTCAGCAAGGAGAACAGTACAATGGGCCAAGCTGTCCCCTTGTTGCAGCTGCTATACAACCAATTAAAAATGGTGACTGAAAGCTTTGCAGGTATAAATGAAAATGTACATTATTTGCTTCAGAGGTTAATCTTTCACTTGGCTGATAATACAAGGCTGTAAAGAGACATTGTGCCATCCAAAGAGTACATCTGTGCCACAATACTTGATCCATTGTACAAAAAACTACTGCTCACTTTCATTCCTTTTTCAGAAGGGAATATTTTAGAATAAGACGTGGATTGTTCAGTGAGCTTGAAACGCGGAAGAAGAATGGTTGAAAAGTAGAGTCCCACCCCGGGGCGCAAGTTCTGAGGTGTCATCTTTAACTTCCAGAGAGGGAAGTTCTGCTGTCTCACAGCATCCAACACCAGCAACAATCACACCAGTGGTACCAACAACAAAAGGAATAGAACAATCAGCCAGAACCTCTGCATTGGGTTGATTTCAATTTGCGGGTCTTACATCCAATGTAGAAGCAAAGTCAAAAGTGGTCGAGCAAGTGGTAGCGCCAATGACCATCCAGAGGATGTTCCAGGACTACCTGGATCACCCAAGTGAGGTCTATGTGGAAAAACCATTGGTGTATTGGTAGGGGAAGATGCGTCAATGACCAGAGCTCAGCAAGCTGGCAATAAAGTATCTGGCTTAGCTGGTAGCCAATAGGTGTGCTGAGCAGGTGTTCAGTGCAGCTGGCACAGCTCTCACAGTGCGAAGGACCAGTCTCTTGCCTAAAAACGTGGAGAGATTGACCATGATCAAAATTAATCAGCACTTCATACCACACAATTGCACCATTCCTGAAGTACCACAGGAGGAAGATGAGGGTGCTTGTCAGACTCAAGTGTATTTGATCATGATGACCATCTTCTGGGCGAGCCACCTGAGTTTGAGGATGAATTCAACTTCTTTGACCTAGAGTAGTCCATCACAGAACTTTTTAATTATTTATCATCGAACTGCTTTGCCAAAAAATAAAGATATAGCTAGTGGAACATTATGTTTGTGTCTGCCTTATGCAGCTTCACCATTTTTAGGCACATGTATGGCCGGATTAGAGTTGGACCAGTATGTGTTGATGATCCTCCCAATTTCCTTTAAGGACATCAGAGATATTGCCTGTCTCCCTCCCATGCCTAGTCTTTTTTTATCCCCTCGCCTCTGTAAAGATCTTTTGATTTACAATACTGCCAAATTCCAATGTTTTACTTGCATCAAAGAGGAGATACAAGTGTGTACCCACCACCTACCACTGTGCTTGGGTATGAGCAGGTAACTAACTATTGCACCAATGAGTGATATAATATTGAGTGATGATTCATGTGGTGGCCGACAGAGAGGGAGGGTGTTCAACTAATTATTTGTAAACTTGACTTTGTGGATTTGTAATGTTTGGGGCCAGATGGGTGATCATTTTCCTGATGGTGATTGGCCTTTCACAATTAGTGAGAATTACTTGCAGGGTCTATTAGTTTAGTTACCAAACACACATCTATTCAAAATACTCAAATTCTGTTTCTTTTCCTGTTCTTCAACAGCACAGGTCTAGGCAAGAGTTGCACTGAATTGGTACTCAGAGTCAGGAGGAGGATGAAAGGACTCTGGGTGGGACTACCTCAACATTCAGAAGAAGGAAGGTATTGAGATTATTGACTTCAAATGAAAACCAACATGATGATGACTCAAAGGCCTACTCAGCTCTGTGAACTGGAGAGAGGTGTGTTCATTTGGGAAATGCTGCTGAGTGTGTGTGCTGTCTCAAATGTGAAACTCAACTTATGCAGTTGTGGTTGAGGGAGCCTATTACTTATAAGTGAAGACAGACTTGTGATGTCACATCATTATCATCATCATCATCATGTGATGCACCCACTCAGATAAATGTTATGATGACAGTTGTGAGATTGATCAGCCTGGTACATGCAGCTATTTGTTTTTGTTTGGTTGTTAATTGTGCTCACTTTTCGGTAAATCAATCTGCCATGACTGATAAAATGAATGATTGCAGTAGACTTTGCTCTTGCTCTGCATCTGATTCTTGGTAGTTGGTAATCTCCTCATGAAGCTTACCTTTTGTCCTTTTCCTTAACTCTACAATATCGTTTCTGTTTTACAATTTGCAGGCCGGTTCTTTTCCTGCATGAACGGCGAAAGCTCCAGAACACTCCTTCGTCCCTTATCAGACAGGTTCAGCCAGGCAGCAAAGACAGACATTCTGAGAATAATGTAGATGCATAATAAAATTTAGCAATACAGTATAATTTTTCTTTCAACAATCATCATTTTTAGAACTGTATGGGTTCTCCAATTACAGAGGGAGCTAGACTGCACAGAATTTGCTCGGGCTGAACAGTAAACTTTAGCAGGGACTTTTTGACCCCTCTCACTGTGGGACCAGGTCCAGGATCCATATACTTTTGTGCCTATAACTCCATCCTGATACCCCAACTTTGGTAGTACACCAGCAGTCTTTGATTAACCACAAACAAACACCCTTCTTATTTTCCCTCCCTTTGTATTCTCTCAGTAACCCAAGTGCTTCGGTCACAGTTTAGTCCCAAGTGATCTGTTGGATGCACATTGCTTGGGTATCAAGGCACTTATCACTCCATACAGCCCCTCTCAGTACACCCAGACTAAACTTCTTTTCACTAGCCCATAATTTGTATTTTTCAAACCTAGATGACAGAACATTTAGATAAATAGGGTCAGACATACATGGGTTTCCATTTGCAATTACCTAATAGCAAATTTTGCGGATTCACTATTAGGTAATCACAAGCAGCTATGTATTGTGACTTATATAGCGCACGTATCACCCGAAGGCATCAAGGCGCTTGCCTTGGGAACCCGTCCTGGCTTTTCCCTGTGAGATAGCCCCTACTGGGTATTCCCAGGGTGAAAGCCAGGCATCCCGCAGCGGGTGGGCCGCCGTAGTGGAGATTAAGCAACTATTGCCCAGAGTTGCAGCGTGGGACCCCATGAATCGAATAGGCACCGAGGCGAGAATTATCGAGTCCATGGACATTTTGGGCTCAGGACCCTGCCGCGTCAGGAATTGAACCCTGGTCCCGGGCCAGACCTCTGCATCAGGGTCGGCCGCTCTGATCAGTGAGCCACACTCCTCCGCTATGTACTACAGTGTGTTTTACAATTATTGCGATTCTTAATGTGTCACAAATTAACCTACCTCATTAGTATTCATTAGGTAGGTCGCAATTTGCGGCCCATTGAGAATTGCTAAAATCACTGGATTGGTGGCCTGTTAGGGTCAGCAGACCAGCATATCTTTGATTGCTTTTAAATAAAACAATGTTTTTGTTTTTTAAATGCAGCCCATTTCTAAGTGTGTTAACTCTGCTCCGCGGATGGAATTTGCAGAATTTTGCCACACCGCGCTCCACTGGTGAGCACAGAGTTCAGCAAAAAACTCTGATTCCGTTGTGTAGTGGAGTTTTTGCCCCCACTGCCTCCATTAATTTATATGCATCATTCCACTCCAACAGGCTTCACTATGAGAAGAAAGATGGGACACAACCAGCCTAGTTGAGGAGAGCAGGGGGAGAGACAGATACTCGACCAACCTTTGCCAACAATGCAAGTCACTCTCAGATATAGAGCGGCGGTGATGTCATGCGAGACACACTCAGGCAGTACATCAAGAGGTTCGTCGGGGAAAGGAAGGGGTTCTGTCAACCTCAGCAATGGCACAAGGTACCATTAGGAATCTGATAACAAGTTTAAATAGCTAGTCTTTTCCGCACAGGCCATTTTTGGGCACATCTGCATGCTGGAGTCAGCACCGTGCCCTGTTAGTTTCAGCGATTAGTTATGACTCCTTTTTCCCTGTACTTCATGCCCACCTGCCCTTAGATCCCCTGTCTTGCTTCTCGCTTTTGACCATCCCTGATGCCCCACCCCCATCCTAGGCCCCTCAATCTCCACATTTTACACCTCACCCCCTC
This sequence comes from Lissotriton helveticus, assembly GCF_964261635.1. Classification (NCBI taxonomy): domain Eukaryota; kingdom Metazoa; phylum Chordata; class Amphibia; order Caudata; family Salamandridae; genus Lissotriton; species Lissotriton helveticus. The sequence goes on along the minus strand of NC_136071.1, from coordinate 1,080,823,976 downwards.
CTTCTGCCTCTCACTTCCTCAGGCTCTTACTGTTTTCCACTTCTACCTAGCTTGAGCTTCCTTGTGTCTCAGCCAATGAGCGCTGTCTGGACCTGTGATTTAACCTGCCAGCAGCTGCTCTGCAGAGGAGAAGAGTGGTCTCTCAACACCCTGAGCCATTGAGTGGGCCGCACAACACCAAACTGCCTGGGGCCCTAGCAGTTCTGGGCCTTCTGCTTCATGGACATATGCTTGTTAACAATGAAGAACAGGAGAAGCTGTCCGGGATAGTGTAACTCCCTAAACTCCGCCCACCCTTACCCATTTCTCTTAAAGGAAAATGGGATGCATTTCAACAACAAAAATGAGTTTTCTTTTCATTTTTAAGAGTAGGCTTTGACCCATGAGACCACTGCCCCCTCTTACAAAATATTTTTACAATCATTCAGAAAGGGGAAAGTGTCCCATGGGGCCCCCTTCCTATTTGTGAATGGCTTACCACCTACTTGAAGTAGGTAGTAAAATGTGAATGCTTTGCAACCGCATTTTGTTTGGAAAATATTCCCAAGTACCACTATGAGTCGCTATTAAGAAGGGACACCCTTAACACACCACTTCCTAATACCAAACCACTAAACCATTTTGCGATTCATAATAGATTACCAAATCACAAAATAGGGTTTGGGACATAAAAAAATGCTATTTTGTGGACACAAACAGCCAGGTTATGTGAATCTGGCCTTTTACAGCCTCAGAATAGCTATGTACATCTGGCACATAATAAAGTGGGTCTCTGTTCCTGAAGAATTGTTTGCCTTGGATTTAACTAAACTATGTCATACTCATTTTGTCATTTTCTTTCACAACAGATCTATGCTGATTGACTGCTCATCTTCACCCTGATCAATAATATTGCTGTGTAGTATTTGTCTTTGTCACACTTTTCCCTAAATCCCCTTTCCCATCCATTCATCAAATGCTGAACCCTCTTCCCCTGCGCTGTGTAATTTATTGAGGTGACTTCATTTACAATGTAAATGGATTACACACGTTGTGGTGTGGTTGTGGCAAAAGCGACACCAACTCTCTGCGGAATCTTCTGTTACCTGAGCAATAGCCCGCACAAACCCCACTTACCCACTGATGCATAAAAGGGATTTAGATATAGAACAGCATTCGTCGTCATCATCATCATTCAGGCCGTGTTGAGTAAACGCTTAACCTTGTCAACTCCATCCCTAACTATTGGTCCACTTCTTCCGACTCAATGATTTTTGTAACTTCAGTTTTAATGAAATAGCTCCCCATTGCTCAGAAGTTACTATTGCTAGTTTTTGTTATAATATCAGGTATTATTTTCTTTTTGTATCATGGTGGTAGTAGTCTGGTATCAGTCTTTGTAAGGCTATGATATAAATATATAACCCACTTACTCTGTCTTTTTCTTTCAATTTAGTTACATGCGATGTATAATCCTTTTGCTAAATACTACCGTTGGTGCTCACTTTGGTGGGAGAGGGACCTAACTTGTTCTGACCCTTCTCTGTTAGCGTACTCTCCTGCTACTACTACTACCACCATTGAGAAGGCACCTTGGGAAACCCTGCAGTGAGGTTTAGAAGATAGCGAGGTAGCAGCCATTGTTTCATCTGTTCAGGTAAGAGAACAACAGAGTGATGTTAACAAGTTTAGTTAGAAATTAACTAACTTCTTTTACAGATTCAACTTTTCTTCCTTGTTTATCTAGGTTGATGTACTCAATATAGGCAATGGAAGCATACCCTAACCCCCTAATGGTCAATAATATAGTTACAGAAGGTAGTATGACATGAGTATAACTAACTATAACTAACTGAAATCCATACACTTTGATACCAAGCGTATAAAAAAAGAGGCTCTGTGAAAATGCAGCACTGCATACTAAAAGTAAAGCACAAAAAACTACAATAAGGTGGAATACCTTTCCCTTTACTTGTTTTTAACAATAAAAACATACCCTCTACACCCATAATAGACCCACCCCTCACCCCAAAAAACTCACCCCATCCCCAACTAATGTCCAAAGAAAACTCAAAGTCCAAATTCCAGTGTAAGTTAACTTCCTTCCCAAGTCCCACCCTCTCCTCTCACAACAAAAGTCCCTCCCACCAAAACAAAAATGTAATAAGGGCTAGAAAAGGGCACTCTCTGTGTGGGTCCCCAACTTCTCAAACTTGCCCTCCATGTGTACCATCCTGCAGTCCAGGTCCACCAAATTTAGCAGGAACTGCACTGAAAAGGGGCTCTGAGTGGGAGGGGCAGTAGTGGTGGTGGTTGGTTGGTCAGCTGTCCAGCTCCAGGTTGCCTTGGCAGAGTTGTTTCTGTGAGGCTGGAGGAGCTGACTGCTGGCTGGAGGAACCAGGGCCTGGGCAGCAGCAGATGCCTCAGCTTCCTCCTCCTCCAGAGCCATCAGCCATTGATATTCTAGGCAGATGGCTACCATCCTCTGTTGCCACAGCCGGGCTGCTATCTCTTGGCATGCAGGGATACCTATATCAAGAAAAAAAAAAAAGAAAAATTCCAAAGTGTAAAAATTGCTTTGTGCAAACACTTGTTTACAATAATAGTGGCACAATAGCAGTACATTGCTCGTCCCCAAGGGCCATTGGAATTTGATGTGATTATGAGTCACAGGGCCATTTTGTACCCACGCAGGCCTCACATAAAAGCACTGCCTGCCTGGAAGAAGTTAAGGCAGAATAACTACACACCAGATTAAAACAAATCAATTTTTTTTTCCTTTTAAATGATTTCCAAGTAAAAAATCTAAACAGACACTTTGAGGGGAATAATATCAATAAATTACCTCTCATTAATAAGTAAGGAATGATGCCCCATGGAGAACAAGTATTCTTTTGCTAAATTAATGGATGTATCTAGCTTGAGTATTGGGTACTTTACTACTCTCTGCAGTCTGCAGCGGGGGCAGTTTTTATGAACGATTATCCTACTTTAATTCTAATGGCCCTGCTCTTCTCCAAAGGTCTTTCATTTATACCCTCTCTCCAAAGAGACAGACAACTAATAATGATAGTAGGTCACACATGTCACATATCAAATGTGGATATCCTGTCAGCTTTAAGTAGACAGTCATAAAAACTATGCACTGCAGTACAGGGAAAGGAACGGGATACATAGATTGCATTTAGCATGTTGGTCAAAGAGTATCCCATCTGTAAAACTCGAAATCAGGCACTTAGTTCCACTTTAGTCCCTGGCCTTGCCCCCAAACACAAATTATTTCCATCAAATACATTCACTTGGCAGTAAGGAAAGGAAACTTAACTTACTCTCTTTTGGAAGGGTGAGTTAGAGTTATTAGGCCAGGTAGATAGAGGTTGTGCTTTAGGACAGTGGAGTGTCAGTGATCATCTTCATGTACCCAAGCTTTGGCTTATTCAGTCACTGTAATTGATGTATGTTGAAAGTGAAAAATGTGAACAGGCATAAATCTAATGTGAAAGCCATGAAATATATGAATTACTTGGGCAGAAAAATTTGGTACATGACAAGAATGGATTTTTCAATTTTTTTGGTAGGCTGGGACTAGGAGTGAAGAGCTAGGAAAGAAGGGAAACACACTTTGCTTTTGGTTTGCAATGCATAGAAAACTTTGTAAATGCTGCATTAAGTGAAGCAGACGCACATTGAACAGCCAACACTGTTGTGCCAAATTGAACCATGCTGCAGTTAGGTCATGGTTGGCGAAATGGCATGAGCAGGGAGGTGATGAATGATGATGGGTGGGATAGTTAAATATCTGTCTTGCTTAACAAGTACAGTGAGTCAAGGAGGTGCACAGAAAATTTAAACACTCCCCAGCTTTGTTAAAATCAAAGAAGCAAAGTTGGCGAACATCCCCCCTCCAGAAGAGATCCCTTGTTTCTTCATCCAAGCACATATCTATTCATCCTTTCATTCTTCTATTTACCCTTTGATACCCACCATTTAAGCTTTACAATGTCTCTCCAGTCTTTCCCATTCCATCCATCCATATATCCATCCATACATTCATATGTCCATCCTTACATCCATTCACCTATCTACTCTTTCAACCATCCTTTCACCCATCCATCCATTTACCCACCCACACATAATTTCACCCATCCATACTGTTACCCATTTTTTAACCCACTAGAGCATCCTTTCACCCATCCACCCCATCCAGGCATTCTTTCACCCATATAGCTTTTCATCCATCCATTCACCCACCCATGTTTCCTATCACCCACCTATGCATCCTTTCACCCACCCAAGCATCCTTTAACTCATACATTTTCACCCATCCTTTCTTTTAACGTTCCATCCTTCTTTCCCTTCTCCATCAACCCATCCTGTTTAGCATTGATTATGAGCTATTGTCTACTGAGTTGCATATAAGAGATGCCATAACAGCTCAATCCCCACTGTAGCTGCTAAAGTGGGGGGTTCACGATAAGCTAGCAGAGTATAATAGTAATTCTCAATAAGTAAGCAACGTGCCTTACCACTGGCCATCCCTGCTGCAACTGGCACTCCCCCTCCAACCGCTGCCTTGTCTGCGGCACTGGAACTGCCGCTGGACTCTGCACTGGTGGTCTGTGCTGCTAGAAAAAACATTACTTATTTTTAGATGCCAAATACGCCTCCCCTTATTATTTTTAATTGCAAAATAGTGCAACCACAACACATCACCAACAGTTCGGTTAGAAGTATCTTCTATCAAAAATATGAGTTTGGCCAGTTTGTTGGTTAAAGCGTGATCAAGGAGTGGAATAATTGGTCAATGAAGGACAGACCAATTGCAATAGGCCCATCCTCCTACTACTTTCCAGCCATGCTGCACTGTAATGAAAACTGCTGGTATACTACTGTATAAATGAGTTGATGATAATATATACAAGTCAACATTGGGGGGGGGTCCACCATTATCATTGCCACCTTCTCATTTTACTGTTTGAGCATGAGCTAGAAAAAGAAAGGGGCATACTTACAAGAAAGTAGCGGAGCACTGCATTCTGCCACTTCTGAAATGTAGGGCTGCACTGTATTTACAAGAATGCAGTGCACCCCTACATTTCCCCCTGTGCTGGCACTAATTTAGCTGCCTAGTGCCAACGCAGGCGCCCTTGCAACATAGTGCAAGGGTGCCTGTGTTGAGGGGAATGAGTGTTTATGTGCAGGAAGGTGTCCCTTCCTGCAAATAAACAATCTGAATTGTGGGGGAGCTTGCCTGCTCAAACATGGACCCGGATTTAGCAAGCTCCATAAGCCATCTTCACTATCCTGAAGGAATACTGGTGTTTCCGTTCGAGATTTGACCGATGTACACCTTCACTTGAATTGCTAATTGGGCGCTCTCTGCTGGTTTCTCTATAGCTGCGAGTCATGCTGTGCAGCTGCAGCATTGAGACGCGATTGCTGGAAGCCCAGTGGGAGGGCACAGCGTGGCCTGTAGTGGTGGGAAGCCATGATTCTCCCTGTGCCATCAGCATGTCCCGGAACCTGCAGCTAGTAACTGCTGAGATGGGGTGAGTGTGACTGGCCATCCCAGCCGGGTCTGATGAGGATAGCACAGCGTCACCCGGAGAGAGACAAGGATTGCAAACGAAGGCCTAGTGGGAGATGCAGCTTGTGGCCTACAGTGTGCGGGACCTACCACTCGTTCGCTGACCTACTGCGGGATGCGGTGCATGTGGATCCTGTAAGTGTGAATACACCTTGTGCAGTGGTGGAGGGGTGAATCAACAAAGCGATTGTTTCCCAGCGGTTGGAGCGGGCAGCTTTGTTGAGCCTGGCTGGAAATGAGAACATTAGTAAGGCTATTTGTTGCTGAAGATTGGGAGTGAGGTGACTCCAGCTATATTGATAGTAGGGCAGAGCTTTTAATATAAAACTTGGTGCCAGAGTCTTGATGGGGGACGCGTTAATCTCCTGGCAATCTTGTGAGGTGTGCAGAACATGCCCGACCAGTGAGAGAATGACTCTTCATTATACTACTGCTCCCTTGTGCTGTGCTGCCATCATGCTTGCAATAAGTCATCGCTCTGCCTGAGGTGCAAAGAGCGGCGCACAGCCCTGTATCCTTCTGGCAGGAGGAGGTCCCCTTATCATGGTCTGAGGAAGCAGACGGCCGTCACAGAGGTTGTCAGGTCAGTGGAGCCATGGGCAAGGTTGACAAATCCCAGACTAAGCTGCAGTATGAGCATCATAAATTGAAGCACAGGGAGGAAGGTGCAGACAAGGCAGTCACTGAACAGAATAACACTACTGAGGAGCCTGAGGGTGATATCTGTCGGATACTGACCGCCATGTAGAAGTGCTTGTTCACGATAGATGGGAAAATCGACTCTCTAGCCTATCAGATGGACCGTTTGTCAGAGCGCATTGACAAGCACGCTGAGTGCTTAGACTTGGCAGAGAGATGGGTGTCTGAGGTTGAGGACACCCAAATTGAGACAGATAACACGCAGAAACAGATGGTGAAGCTGCTCATGGCCTTGCAAGACAAGACGGAGGATTTGGAGGCCAGGTGAAGACGTTGCAATATCGGTCTCCCCGAAACGACAGCTATGGGCAACATGAAGATGTTTGTTGAGCAGCTTCTGGTAACTCTTGTGGGCCGAGACATATCCTTCGGTTATTTTGTTGTTTGAGCACGCCCATAGCTCCCTGGGTCCTAGGCCCATGCCTTGTGCTCCACCGCGCCCTGTGATCGCTAAATTACTCAACTACAGAGACAAGGATGCTGCACTGAAACAAGCGAGGGAACTACGCAACCTGCAGTTTGAGAGATCGCCGATCTCACTTTTCTCTAATTTCCCCATGAAAGTGCAGGAGGCAAGGCGGCAGTTTGCACATTTGAAGAGACGGCTCCGGGAGCATGGCTTTGAGTATGGTATGCTGTATCCGGCCTGAGTTAGGGTCATGATGAATGGGAAATCAAGAATATACAGAGGGCCCTCAAGGAATTCACCAAGTCGGATGCCAGGAATCAAACAGCTGAGGAGCAGCCTGAGGTGACTGGTGGTGACCTGGAAGTGTAGACTGAAAAGATTTTGTGTTGGTCTGCTTAATTTTGCCTATGCAGGTATTCTGTATGTGAGTTTTTGACCTGCTGTTATGCCTGATGGAAGGATGTTGCTGCTCGGTGGCCGAGGCCGCTGGGATGTGCCAACAATGAGTGATTGATGGGGCTATCGAAAGGGTTGGGACATAAACTGCGACACTTGCACCATCAGTTGCTGCAAACTCTCCTTGGCCTTGCTGAGGATCCTACACGATGGAATGTGATGCTCTGGTTCACCTCCTTTGAAGCCCAGCTAACTGATTTTCTGTGGAAGTAAACACTATGTGTAGATGGCTACAATTTCTCACTTAATTTGTACACATTTAAGTTGATTGCCATCAACATCCACCCCTGTGTGTTACCTGCTATATGGCGATATGCCAGAACTGGTGTTTTGATTTTGCAATTTTTATTGAAGCACAGTGGGTCACGGGAGGGGAGAGGAAGCAGGGTCTATGCCAAGTTGGGGTTTGAATGTAGTCAGAGGAGGGGCAAAGTTGTTATTTTTGTTCATGCAGTAAGCACACAGTGTATATTTGGCATTCAGGAATCATGAGATCGCCTGGTAGGGATTAGGAGACAAAAGATCAATCCATATTGCAAAAACTTGACAGATGTATTTTGTAATGGCACAGAGTAGCAGCACCAGAGTCCGGCAGCTAACTTGGAATATTAGGGGCCTCAATGATTTTAGAAAACTGCGTAAGGTTGTTGCTTACTTAGAGCGACATGAGATAGATAACCATCTACTTCAAGAGACCCACTTACCTATAGACAGTAATATGTTTACACAAAGACGCTTACAAGACCTCTTCCATGTTGCAGGGTTTATATCACATGCCAGGGGGTTATCATTTGGGTTAAACCAAAATCAAGGATTGCACTGGAGGTGCTTGGGGCAGACCCAGGCGGCAGGTATGCGATTTCAAGGTGTTATGGGAAGGGAGTTGACTTGCGTATAGTCAACATTTGTGGGCCTAATTATGATAACCCACTGTTTTATCACATACTACTTGAACACATGTGTGCGAAGAATACTCTGCTGCTACTATTGGGGGGAGGCTTAAATTGTGTTTTGGAGCCATCGCTGGACCACTCCAAGGGTCTGGTGAGACTCCCTTCAACCGCGGTCGGAGCTATAGGTGATGTCGCTAATCAGCTGGATCTTCTAGATATCTGGAGAGAACGTTCACTGGGAGTGTGGGGTTTCACCCATTTTTTGCCCCTCATGACCTACACACAAGAATTAATTATTGGTTTGGCTCTAGATTACTGTTTCCACAGGTGTGCGCCTGCACTATACTCCCTTGCTCATTTTCTGATCACTCCCCAATAATGTTGGACATTGAGAGTCCGAGGACGATGCCCGCTTCCTTCACATGGTGATTCCCTCCATTTTCCCTGATGGATAGTGTTTTTAAGTCTGAGTTAGCTGAGGCCATAGAGAGCTTTTTTGGCATGAATCGTGGCTTAGTTTGGCAGTTTTCTACCATTTGGGAGATGTTTAAAGTGTTCATTAGGGGGTGGCCAAGTCTAAACATTCAGGGGTCCTCTGTTCAATTAGAAGGTGATTGACTATTTTAGAAGAGTGGTTGGCTGACTTAATGCAGGCGGTTCTTGCTGGTGGTAACGCCCGTGCATCGTAAAACTGGAAGAAAGCTCTGGAGGAGTATCATGAGTTTGCAGATAGCGAGGTAAAGCAGCTGGGGAAGAATGCAGTCGCTAGGACTTATGGGGATGGAGAGTGACCCGGCGCAGTGCTGGTTGCTCTGCTGCACGAAAACAGGGAGATGGCAGTGTGATGGAGTTGCGAGCTGCAGGAGATGAGCTGTTGAGCGAACCTACTGATATAGCAGATAGAGCAGATAGCCAATCCTATTTCAGAGTTGTATTGCACTGGGGCTGAGAGGGACGAGGCAGTAATTCTAGAGTATCTAGAGGAAATCCAGTTAGCATGGCTGTCGAACTAGCATAGGGAACACCTAATGAAGCCGTTGGACTCCAGTGAGGTTCTAGCTGCACTTCATGCAATGTGAGTCTGGAGTGCTCCTGGATTTGATGTCCTTACTGTGGTAATTTATAAGGAATATAATGAGCTATTTTCCCCCACCTGGTCACTCTTTTTGAGGAAGGGATGATGTCCCTCACAATGAGAGAGGCTCTCATAGTGACATTAATGAAGCCAGGTAAACCCCAAAGGAATGTTCGTCCTTTAGGCCCTTATCGCATCTGAATGTTGATACTAAGCTCTTCGCCAAAATATTGGCTAATTGACTCGCCCCGCTCGTGCCGACTCTGGTTGGATCAGAGCAGTGTGATTTGTGCCGGAGTGCAACTTGTCATACACCTTGAGAACTGTGTTCGGTGCGATACAACACGTGAAGCCTGAGTTTAAAGCGGCTGCGGTCTTTCTGGATGCAAAGAAGGCCTTCAGTTCTGTAGAATGTGCCTTTATATATGATGTACTGAGGCGCATTGGGGTAGGATACGTTTTTCTTCAATTGGTGGCAGTGCTGTATAATTCCCCCATTGCTAGGCTACGAGTTGGCAAATTATTCACGGCCTCCATCAAAATGTCGAGGGGCACCTGACAGGGCTGCCTGCTGTCCCCACGGCTATATGCCTAGGTGGCTGAGCCTCTTGCATGTGCCCTAAGGGAATACCACCGCCATAGGGGGATTTAATTCCCTAAATCTAACCTGATTGTGTCAGCCTATGTGGACGACATGCTTCTGTATGTTAGAGATCCGGTGTTTATTTTAACCTCGAGGTATGGGGAATTATGTGGACTCAAGATTAATTGGGCTAATTCGACAATTTTCCCCCTAACTCCAGCTATGGTGCCTGTCGATCTGGACTACCCACTCCAGTGGACTTCTGACCCAGTCTGATATTTAGGCATACAGGTCCACACTGACTCGGAGCTGGACCTGAGTGAAAACTACGGCAAAGCAAGTGCTAAGTTGAAGGAGGATGTGGATCAGTGGACCCACCTCCCCTTGTCCTTATTGGGGTATATATTCCTATTTTTAACATTCCGATGGTGCTCCCTGGACACATGTTTAAGATCATTGGATCTCTGTTGGTAAGATAGGTATGGGCAGGGAATCAGCCTTGTGTCAAATGAGACGCACTAACATTGCCCTACTCAATGGGGAGTCTGGGGACTCCAGATCTAGAGTTATATTATGGAGTGACACAGGTATTTCATGCTTTCCATTCGATTCATGATGAAACAAGCCCTCCGCAACTGCAGATTGAAAAGGTGGCAGGGACGCCTGCCCCTCTTCCGCTATTATTGTTTCAGACTCCCTCCAGGGGAACTAGCATTCTTGACTCAGTCAACTCTGTAGTGCATGCCTGGCAGAATATATTGAAGCTACAGGCAGGCACAATTCTATATTCCCCTCTGACAGAGTTGTGTCACTGGCTGCTGGTCTGCCCTGGAATGGGGAATGGTGCGAGCCCTTGCGACGCTTGATATTAACAAAATTGGTGACCTGTTTTTTTAGGGCAAGGCCAGTAAATGGACTGAGATTGACCTCGAGAGGCATGAATATACGCCATCGACTCGGTTTTTCTTTCATAGGTTGAGATATTAACTCCGTGAAATACTGGGTGAGGATTTGTCAGAACCACCTGAGTTGGTATCTCTCTCTCACATCCTGCATACTACCTCTCTCAGAAATATTGTCTCTATTGCCTATGATATAACACAGGACTATAGAAGAAACAATTTCACTAAATCTAGATTGGAATGACAGAATAGTTAGGGGGTGGCTCTTGATGACACTACTTGGCAATATTGTTGCAAGGTCACACAGCATGTCTCCCTAAGCGGTAGGCATTGCCTTATCCATTTTAAATTCCTCAACAGAGTGTATTATACACCAGAGAGGCTACTTAGATATGACCTTCGAGACTCTGCGGATTGTGAGAGTTGCGGAGTTGGCTCGGCTGGGGTCCTGCATATTGCCTGTACATGCCCAGTGATTGCGAAATACTGTGAACGGACCTTTCGAACACTAAGTGAAATCACGGATCTCTCACTGCCTTTGGACCCACCTCTGGCATTGCTGGAGTTACACTGGGTAAGCTGTAGAAGGAGATGCGACAACTAATAGGCATGGGATTGTTGCTTGCCAAGTGCAGGATAGCGATGCGCTGGGCACCTGGTCCAGCACCGACAGTAGCTGACTGGTCCAAAGACATGGTGTATTGTAACACACAATGTTGGAAGGTCTAACACACAATCTGAATTATGACTCCCCAGAGCTGCCCTAAGAGTTTTTGGGGTCTTTAACAGCAATACCTCGTTGGGAAAGAAACAGGAGAAGCTGAAGGGAAGGCCTTGTTTAACTTTGATAATTTGGAGGGACGATTACAAGGTATTATGAGTTGCCTGCTGAGTCATTGTGAGATTTAATACTATTACTGATCATTTTAAAAGCAGGGGTGGAGTTAGAATTGTAGGCCCATGGCAGGTACTGCCTTTTTTGCCCCGTGAGGTTTTGCTATATTCTTGTTTCATACGAGGCGAGATTTCAACAACTTATGAAAATGTACACTGCGAGATGTAAATGAGACACTGTAATTGTTTCCTTTTTGTTTTCAAGAAAATGTATTAAATACATCAAAAATATAAGGGGCAATATGGCATCCGCTTACACAATGGATGGGGAGATCGATTTTGTAATATTGTCTAAACAAACATGATAATAGAAATGTGCCTTTTTCCCCCTTCTTCCACTCTTCCACTCTTCCACTCTGGATCCTTCTATCTTTCTGCTCCATGTTTTCGTGCTCTCTTGTTCTGTATGAAGTATGTCCAGCAGAACTTACTTTGTCCTTAAACTAACAACTTTGATTTTGATTCATCAAGATGATGTATGTACGTGTTTAATAATTTAAAACGGTCTGTATGGGGGGGTTTTAAGGTGGGGGTGGTGGCTTAATCGACAAAATTGTACAATAAAGACCAGTTTAACAAAAAATATAAGGGGCAGATGTACGCACCTTTTTTGCATGCGCAAACGGGTTTTCAACCCATTTTCACATGCAAAAACCTCATGGGCCATGTGCAAAACTTATTTAGCGAGTCGCAATTTATTTGCAACTCGCTAAATAGGTTTTGCGATTCGCTATTAGGAAGGGGGGGTCCCTTCCTAATAGCGACCGTAAAGGTATGTACCAATGTTTTGCAACCACAATTGTGGTTGCAAAACACTTGCAAATTACCACCCTCCTCAAGAGGGAGGTAATGCAGTGGCAATTTGAAAGGGGTCCCCAGGGGACCACTTCCACTTTGTGACTGTCTCAAAAAATATTTTTTAAGGGCAGGCAGTGGTCTTGTGGTGTTGGGTTCAAATCAGGCCTACATACTCTGCTAAACTTTCATACACCTTACTATAGAAGTTGGCACGGACACTGGAAAAGGCAAAAGACAAGTTTATTAAGACCCCATGGGGTGGTGATACATTCCCACAGCACCCTTCGGCAATGTAAGAAGTAGCACACCGAACATCAGTGCGCGACCTCTTTTATACAGTTTAATAGCAATAAAAAGATAGGCGGTTACAAGTTACATATTTTAGGTACATATAAGGTCATTTTTGGAACACAGCCAGCATGTGGGAGGAGTTCAATAGCACTGGTCAGTTAGTGCTAACATTCCTAAAGAATGACCAGTTGATGCATAGTGCGCATGTGCGCTTGACCAGTACTAAAAATAGCCTGTTACCGAGCAGAATAGGTGACCATGGGTATCGAGAAAGGACGAAAGGGCACACTGACCACGAGGCAGCATGTTCATAGAAAATGGAAGCCAGAAGGATTCAAAATGGCCCCCGTTCGTTTTGGTCAAGTTAACGAAAAGACCGTGTAGCTGTGCTAAACGCTAACTCAGGCGCTGCCAAAACACGACAGACGGCCCTTTTAGCGTTTAGCAAAAGCTACCTCATAATGGACGTAATCAGAATGTTCATCATCAATGTTAATAGCCATTATTTTCAATACTTCATCATTGATCAGTTTCTCTTGCTTAACAATAGCTCGTTTAGACGGAATACAGGCTGTGATACATACAGAACATAATGTAGGGCCACATTGAATACATAAACAAAGGGAAAATAGTACTCCAATAAAAATACATAGAATCGTTAATAATTTCCAACCCCAAGTACTAAAGAGGGTCCAGAACCAACCAGAAAAGGTCCATGCTCCATTTTCTGGGTGGATCTCAGCAGCTATCTTATGTAATTTCGTAATAGAATCATACACGGAAGGTGAGTTATCTGGCACGTACACGCAACAACTACTTCCGATGACGCGGCATGCTCCGCCCCTGTCAGCTAGTATCACATCTAGAACCATTCGGTTCTGGAGCGCTACAATTCTGGTAATTTGCAATTCCTCAGTAATATTCCCTAAAGCAGAGGCAGTTTCATTAGCGACAGCTTCCACCACACGTGTAAGCCGCCTTATCTTCCTGCTATTCAGTGCAGCTCCTACAAATGAAAATAAACCCAAGTTGAAATCTACATATTGTTGTAAAGTGATATCAGTTTGGTCGATTTCATCAAGATCTAATGTTCGTTTAACTCTGTTCAGTACGAAATCATGGTACAGCACGTAATCATTGTGGTACATAGGAGGAGCAATAAATACAGGTGGTAATACAAAAGCTATGTAACACGTTCCTAACCATCCCAATGGTAGACGATGATATCCCTTATTTCCACAAATAAAATATGTGTTACGTGAAGCTATGAATGCAATTCCAGTTGGCATATCAAAGGTAAGTGTAATATTACATTCACTGCGGCCTACAGGGATTGTACCTTTATTTCTAATACACAGATCTGCTTTTGTATCAATAACTGTTATCATATGCAAGCTCGTCACATTTATAAGTCTTTGATTCGTATATACACGAGGTGCAGAGACATTGTCCGGACGATACTCTTCCCATTCAAATTTAGTTCCTTCAGCGTGTGGATAACCATCTTTGTCGTTATAGCATATTTTGTTCAATCGAAAAAGTAATCCACCTTTCGTTGGCCATCGCAGAGTGAAAAGAAGAGTATACCAAGCATGGCAAGAACCATTATGAGAAAACGGGAGAGGAATGAGTGGAGTTCCTCCCCTCTTCTGATGCCCGGGCAACATTCCACATACCCAACAATTGGACGTATTGGTCATATTATGAGTATAATGCAAAATCTGAATAAAACTGTTATTCAAATAAGTCTGCCTATGTCTTTCTTCGTGAAAAGGCAAAGTAAAATGAAAATGTTCAGATGGGCTTGGAGTGGTGGGCAGCAAATGTTCTCGTGCAGGAAACAATTGTTCTATAGTCCAAGCTAATACTGCGATCACCACTACGGTCAAGACAAACAAAACAGCACCAAGAATTCTCCCTTTTCGTATCGAAGGAGATTCCATAGTTCACAAAACAATCCTCTTCAAGAACAACACTAAACGAAAAAATAAAACGATGGTTCTGGACCGAGGCTGCCGTTGATTTGTTCTCCGGGATTCAAGACGGGTGTCGCTACACTAGGCAGAACTGATCCCCCCCTTGATATTCCCGGCTTCCGTTTCACAAACCTCAGAGCGGTTACCAACCAGTTCAAAACCTGCAAAAAGGAATCTTATTTCCTGGGACGTAGATTGTACTTCACTTCATCAGAAACAGCGTGGTCCGGGAAGGCTCCCTCCAATTCATCAGGCGTGACAGCTGGGCTCTTTTCTGCATCCAAAATATTTCTGTAGTCGGATAGCACCACAGGGCTCACCAGATCCGGAGAGACACGTCGGCAGTGCGTTGAATGTATCCACCGCTTCTTATTGGTGACTCTCACAGCAGTCCGAGTCGCCAGCAGCACTTGCTCAGGGCCATGCCATCTCGGTTCCAAACTGCTGGAACGCTCGAACACTCGGATCATGACATAGTCGCCAGGACGGAGATCGTGAGCCTCACCAGTGGAGTTATCAGGGAGCGCTTCTCGAACCTGTTGATGAATAGAAAGCAAATCATTTGTTAATCGTGCCAAATAATCGTTCATCATTATACAAGGCACATCATGTATCAAACGAGGTTTTGGAACTCCCCAAATATTCATCGGCCTTCCAAACACCACTTCATAGGGTGTGAGGCCAGATCGAGAATGTGGCACTGATCGAATGGACAGTAATGCCAAAGGCAAAGCATCCGGCCATTTCAGAGATGTGGATGCCACAATCTTTGCTAGCTTTAGCTTCAAAGTCGCATTGTATCTTTCTACCAAACCTGCTGATTGCGGATGAAAGACAGCGTGGAATCGTTGCTTGATTCCCAATCCTTTCAGGATGTACTCTACTACTTTCCCAATAAAATGAGGACCATTATCACTCCACATAAACTTACAAACACCATAGCGCGGGAAGTACTCTTTGAGTAACACCTTAGCTGTTGTCAATGCTGTATTGTCTTTCGTAGGGTAAGCCTCAATCCATTTGCTGAAGGCACACACCACCACTAGGACATACTTGAGATTATTACAGCGTTCCAGCTGGATGTAATCCATCTGTAGTACTTCGAATGGTGCAGTAGGTGGAACAAACCCTCCTTTAGGAGTATGAGTCCCTTGTCCAGGATTGTGCTGTAAACATATCAGACAGGTCTGCACTACTCTCTTAGCCGTGCTAGCAATTTCAGGATTCTCCCAAACTCGTGTAAGCAATTTAGTAATTGCGAAAGCTCCAATGTGTGCCAGCCCATGTGTCATTTGCACCATTGTTTGTAAATAGGCCATGGGTAGTTTCCATCTCTCCATATCTTTACTGCGCCAGCAACCCTCATCATCCAATACTGCTTCAGTGGCCCATTTCGTAAGTTCTGCCTCAGATGCTGATTTCTGTATATCTAGTATTTCTTCTCTAGCATCATGCCACCGCTCGGCTTGTGATTTTACCACATACATGGGGGAATTATTTTGTAGCATAGCGGTCTCTCTCGCAATGCGATCTGCGAAAGCATTGCCTTGTCCTATTTTGTCCGTCACCTTTTTATGTGCACTGCATTTGACTATTGCTACTTTCTTTGGACATAATAGTGCATTCAGGAGATCGCATACCAATTCTCCATGCATGATGTGTACTCCGTGTGAAGTCAAGAATCCTCGTTCCTTCCAGAGTAGGCCAAAATCATGCACTACTCCAAAAGCGTAACGACTATCCGTGTAAATGTTCACACATAGTCCAGCACTTAACTCACATGCTTTCGTCAAGGCTATCAATTCAGCTGCTTGAGCCGATTTCTGAGGTATTCGTGCTGCTTCTACCACTGTCTTAAGTGTCGTGATCGCATAAGCTGCGGAAGTCGTACCATCTGGTAACCTCACGCACGATCCATCAACCCACAGTTCCCCATCTACATCTGGAAAGGGTGTATCCTGTAAATCGATACGACCCTTTGTCTGTTCCTCAGTCAGAAAAACACAATCATGTTGTTCTTCCTTCTGAGTTTCAGCAACAGGATCCGGCAGTAAAGTAGCAGGGTTCAGTGTCGCACATCGTTTTAGTGTGATGTGCGGCGCCAACAACGTTAACTCATATCCTGTCAGACGGGCACTGGTTAGATGCTGTGTTTTCGTTTGATTCAATAACTCATCTACCGCATGGGGAACTAACACCAACAATTTGTGTGACAAAACTATTCCCTCACTTTGTCGTATCGCTACTGCTGTTGCTGCAACTGCTCGAAAACATCCAGGCAATCCTCGAGCCACAGGGTCGAGTACCGCCGAGAAGTATGCACAAGGCCTCTGTTTGTCTCCGTGTGTCTGTACTAAAACGGACAACGCGCACCCATCCTTCTCGTGTACATATAATATGAACATCTTCGTGTAATCAGGTGTACCTAACACTGGTGCAGAACAAAGAGCTTGTCTCAATTGTTCAAAAGCATTCTGACATTCATCCGTCTATTCAATGGGGATCGGTGTATCTTTATACAACAATGCCAACAACGGTTTAACAATGTGTGAAAAACCCAATATCCATTGCCTACAAAAAGACGTCAAACCTATAAAGGCACGAACATCTTTCTGAGTGCGAGGGACTGGTGTATCTAAAACTGCTTGAATTCGATCTGGTGTCAATGCACGGCCCTCCTTAGACAAAAGATGACCGAGGTAGGTCACCTTGGGTCTACAATATTGCAGCTTTTTCTTTGAAACCTTATGATTATTTTTGGCTAGGAAGGAAAGCAAGGAAAAGGTACTTTTCTCACATTGTTCTTGTGTGTCTGCAGCCAGTAAGATGTCATCCACATACTGAATAAGAACCACTCCATCTTGTAATTCAAAGGAATCAAGCTGCCTTTTCAAAGCCTGACTATAGATGCTAGGACTTTCTGTATAACCTTGAGGAATTCGACAAAATCTGTACGATTTATTATTCAATGTAAAGCCGAATAGATATCGACTATCAGGATGTACAGGAATCGAAAAGAAGGCATTCTTCAAATCGATGACTGTAAAAGTAGTTGCTGTCGATGGAACCAACGTAAGCAACGTGGTGATGTCAGACACCACCGGGTACTGAGGCACTACTATCTTGTTGATTTCCCTCAAATCAATAATAAAACGGTAAACCTTAGCATCTGTATCTCTTTTAAGGATCGGTAAAATTGGGCTGTTGCAAACATTGTAGGGGACTTCCTCAACGACTCCTGCCAAAATCAAATCGTTCACAATGTATATCAAAGCAATTTCACCTTCTCTCGAAATCTTATATTGTGGGACACGTGGTAGAGATACTCCCTCCTTTACAGTAATACGTACTGGAGGAATTATCATTTGCCCTACATCCGTATCAGAAGTGGCCCACAACGTTTTTGGTAAGGAGGCTAATACTTCAGATTCATGGAGAAAACACACTCGCTCAATTTCTGGGTAATTCTCATTCAACACAACTTGTACTCCTTCTGGGGCACAGCGAATAGTAGCTCGAAAGTGTTTTAACATATCGAGTCCCATAATATTATCTGGTGTATTTGGAGACAACAAAAAGGGACAAGGGGCAGCGAATTTATCAACATAAAATGCAACGGGTTGAGACAGTGGGCTAAAAGTAGGTGTTCCATCGAACCCTATAGCTGTAATTACCTCGCCAGACAGGGGAGCCCTTGGAACCAAGTATTTGGACAAAGCGCTACGAGTAGCTCCTGTATCGACCAGAAATTGATCAGTAGAACCCAAAACATGTGCTTCTATATATGGACCCTTTGATCAACTGGTACCTCAACCGATTCCACACCCCATCCTACGCAATCCTATGCATAGTGCTCATCACGTGGCTCAGCAGAGCCACCCTCATTTATCTGATATTGATTGCGATTATCAAATGTATTATAATCTGTCTGACCACGACCCCTTGCTCCATATCCTCCACGACCATTTGCTCCATATCCTCCACGATCATTTGCTCCATATCCTCCACGATCATTTGCTCCATATCCTCGCGGCCCCCCATAATTATTCCTAGACCTTCCACTTCCTCGTCCCCTCAAATTACACTGTTCTCGAAACACCGGACAGTCTGCAATCCAATGCCCAAACTGTTTACAGTATGCACATTGATTCACAGAAATGTCAGAACGAGGGGGAGGAGCGTTATTATACAATCCTCGTCCCCCACTATTGTTTCCTCTCGTAGCCTGAACCTGAGCTAACATTACCTTCGTCTTCAAATCCTTCGCTTTCTTCTCACTACTTTCCTTTGCCTCCAATTCCTGTCGTTCATAATATTGAGCCATAGTCAAGAGAGAAGCAGGTGTTGCCGTGGTCCACGAACTTTCACTCGCTTTTAATCATTTTGCAATCTCCGGTAGGAGATTAGCCACATACTTATCAACGAATAAATGCCTGCCTGTATCTTCTGTTAATGATTGCCCACTGTAATCCTGGAATGTTGTCTCAAAACGAGAGAAAAAGTCAGAAACCGATTCATCCGTTTTCTGCTTACACGAGGCTAATATAGTCCAATCAATCTTTTTAGCGGGAGCAAGAGTCTTTAATTTTGTTAGTATGGCCCCTGGAAGGTCTAATATTAATTGACAAGGCTTACATGCTGGTTCCCTATCTAAATCAGCTTGAGCAAGATCTTTCCAAGTGGCCCCAAGAGTCGTGTGGTCATCAAACTTACGAATCGTTCTCCACATATCAGGTGGCAATATCAACCCGAAAAACAAATCAATATCAACTAACGTCATAATACACGATGAAATTGCACTTTCAACACTTTCATAGAAAGCCGCAGGATTTTTACGGGGATCAGGCAAAGCATTCTTAAGCGCCATAACATCTGCTCTATTCCAAGGCGTATAAACCCAGTTATATACAAAATACCCTTTCGCGTCTTTAGAGCGTTTATCATCATCTGTGCCATCCCCTTTGTGGGGGACATATAAAGGCGCAGCTTCTCGCATAGGTCTAACATTAATCGCAGCGATCTTATCTGTTCCAAAGATAGGGCATTCTTTGGATATTTCCGTCGCTCCGGACGCAGGCGGACCCTTCGATTTTTCCAACTCCCGTAGCCGTGTCGCCTCATTCCGTAGTTGAACCAACCGTTTGAAAAATTCATCCGCATCTGAAAGAACAAAAATACCTTTACGAAAGTTCTCACGACCCTTAGATATATCCTTGGGTTCTAATTCTGAAGAGTATTTTCTGAACCGTTCAACAACCTCATCTCCAAAATGATCTAAGAAATACAGTCGCTCTTGATCAGACCATTGTTCCATTTGCTTACTAATTTCAGAAACAGTAACAGTATTAATATTTAGCTTTCGTGCAAACGAACGCAATTCCGCAGTTCGTTCCGCATGTAACCTTGTACGCTGTGTACGATCATTACCCTCATCTGATTCCTCGTTCGGAGCCGTAGGTGCAACGTACGGAGGCGGACAGCGATCTAGTAATGAAAAATCATCTGTTTCATTAGTAAGGACCGGATAAAGAGGAAGCCTGATAGGGAACTGACCATTAACCTGTAAATTATGTTCTCGCGTCTCCCTCTCTTTCTTTTCCTGTAACTCCTTCTCCTGTAGCTGTAAAGCTTTATCATGTGCAGCCTTCCGCTGCACCTTCTCCGCCAAGGCTTCCTCACGCTTCACTCGTTCACGCGCCTCTTTCTCCCACATACGCACGCAATCAAACATATCTTGTCTAGACCTTCGCTGAAACAAACACTGCTCCACATACTGAACCTTTCGAAGACTAAATGACCCATGTAGTGGCCACTGTAATTCATGATCAGTTTTAGTATACTTATGCCATAACGTACTATACATTATTGGTGGAATACCGAATTTAACATACATCTCACGATTTGGAGTCCCCTCTGGGGGAGCCGGCTGTGATTCATTTAATCGATAATTGGTACCATTTTCAAAACAGCACATCCTTCGGAGCGTGCTAAAAACAGGCATGTTCAAAAAGTACCACGAAAACGCGATACTACACAAAAATGGCACTTAATGTGCTTCATACACGGTGTGCCGTTCAAATCAAATAAATCAGAGAAATATCCCTACATGCCTGCCTATGTGAGGTGCACTTCACATATTCAAATTCAAAGTCAAAAGATTCAAACGTTAGCTAACTTCAAACAAATTCAAATTCAAATTCAAAATTCAAAAAGCCACAGCAAGTGTCAGTAGACTACCTCACCAGTCAAAAAGCTTACCAAGTATCTTCAAAACGTCCAAGGTCCAACTGCCAAGTTCTGTGGTCGAATCAGCCAAAACGGCACATCACGACAATCCAAGATCAGAATCTCAGTCGAAGACCGGCGCCACCTGGAAGGTCAGATCGGAAGGAAGGAAAGAAACACCGTGGGTGCCAAGACTCGGGTCACTCAATGGCAGCGATCGCTTCCATGGCGAGTTTCCAAACCTTCGTCACGACCTCTCCTTCGGGCATCCGAGTCGCCGATGAGTCCCTTCGTGGTCGCCAATTGTGGTGTTGGGTTCAAATCAGGCCTACATACTCTGCTAAACTTTCATACACCTTAGTATAGAAGTTGGCACGGACACTGGAAAAGGCAAAAGACAAGTTTATTAAGACCCCATGGGGTGGTGATACATTCCCACAGCACCCTTCGGCAATGTAAGAAGTAGCACACCGAACATCAGTGCGCGACCTCTTTTATACAGTTTAATAGCAATAAAAAGATAGGCGGTTACAAGTTACATATTTTAGGTACATATAAGGTCATTTTTGGAACACAGCCAGCATGTGGGAGGAGTTCAATAGCACTGGTCAGTTAGTGCTAACATTCCTAAAGAATGACCAGTTGATGCATAGTGCGCATGTGCGCTTGACCAGTACTAAACATAGCCTGTTACCGAGCAGAATAGATGACCATGGGTATCGAGAAAGGACGAAAGGGCACACTGACCATGAGGCAGCATGTTCATAGAAAATGGAAGCCAGAAGGATTCAAAATGGCCCCGTTCGTTTTGGTCAAGTTAACGAAAAGACCGTGTAGCTGTGCTAAACGCTAACTCAGGAGCTGCCAAAACACGACAGTCTCAGAGACCACTACTCCCCCCCAAAAAATGAAACAAAAAAGGTTAATTTTTTTTAATGCATCCCGTTTTTCTTTAAGGAAAATGGGCTGCATTTCAAAAAAAAAAACGTTTATATAAAAGCAGTCCCAGACATGATGGTTTGCTGAGCCCAGCAGGCCACCATAACTGGGAGGGCCTTTCATTCCCAAAGGGCTCGCAAATTGCTAGAGGCTCATTAATATTATTGAGCCTCACAATTTGTGACCCCATTGGGAATCGCAAACACTGTTGAACACACTGTTGTGCATGGCAAATTTCACCTCGCAAATTGTGACTCACAAATGAGTCGCAATTTGTGAGGCGCAATTTTGCTGGGCGTACATCTGGCCCTGAATAAATATACAATCTGAAATGGCGATTTGAAACTTCTATGTGTATTGCTTAATGCAGCACACATAAAAGTTGCAAAACATAATTTTTTTTCAATGATTGTTTATGTGCAGGAAGGAACACCTGAACTCATAAACATAGGAGCGTTTGTGCACAGACCCTATTAGACTCATGACAACCAAATATAAAGGCATATTCTAAAATCAAAATGAATATATATATAATTGAAACCTAAAAATGTTTAAAATACGTTACTTAAATAACAAAGCATAAACAGTGCCAAATTGCATTATTACATTAAAAACCAATTTAAAAAATGCAATTAATATCTGTATATAATAAAATTGCAATAATAAAGATGCAATTTTACAAATTCACAAAACTTCAGAATGTTTTAAACTGTTTCCAACTTCTGAAGAGAAGGTTTCTGTCTTTGCCCCAATCACAAGTTCTAAAGAACAAGCATGGTTGTCTCCAACCCAATCAGAAGCTGCTGAAGCTCTGATAGTCAATAGTGCATCTGCAGAGGGCAAGCCAGAATCTGAAAATCCAGGAGCCGAGGCATCCAAAGAAGACTCATAATATGAAATTTGCAGTAACAACAATCTCATAGGACATTTTTTAAATGGATTCTTAACAGACACATTAGCAGTTCCACATCCATAGATTGTACCGGTTGAATTCCAAGGCATATATCCAAGGCACACTCAAAGGTGCACAGCAAGCAGTGGAACACAGTCTGTACTCAATGTAACCATACAGTTCGAAAGGACAAGACCAGCCAAAGTACTGTATCATGCGATCATGACACATCTGCACATCTGGTAGTGCTATTGCAATTTGGCCATGTGGTGGAACATCCATTGCAGCACACCTAAAATAAAAGCAGTATCCTGACAATCAGAAATAGAATGAGTGGTATGCTTCCAAAGACAAGTGTATAAAAGATAGAATCACTCCAAAGACAGTCTGGAAAGTACTATAAAACACAGACCCAAATGCTTTGAAGCATTAAATATGGTGTGCACAATTTATCCAAACTGTGTGGTAGGTTAGTGCGTAGTAATGATTGCATTTCAGAAGAAGACCTCGCAACTTGAAGATTAAACATCTTTCTTGCAGATGTTAAAGAACCTCCCTTCTGATATAATAGGGCTTTCAGTCTTCTCAAGTTATCAAAGATGAAAATAGAAATTGAAGGGCAAACCTTCACTCCTCTAACTGTACAATTGGGTGGAAAAAGCAAATTTGTACAGCAATTCATGACCATGGAAACGGTCACCATGTTGGGTACTCCCGGTCTTATCCCACTGAAACCTTGGTCATTCAACATCAAATAACTTCCATTAGAAAGTAATCTGAATGGTGGATGGATTACAGCAGCTGAGGAATCCCTCAGATAATAAGCTAAGTTTGCTTTTGAAGCATTACAGTCTTTGTGAAGTGTCAGCTCTCTGCAAACTAAATAATGGCTGATGGTGTTCTCGTAGTCTATACCACTAAAAAAAACTTCAGTTTCCCCATTCCTACACCTGTAACCAAAAAGGAAGATGCATGTCTCATGTAAAAATTCCTCCCCTGACACTTCATATCTGCCTACCTGAACGTGTTTTAAGCAGGACATGAAGTTAAATGTTGAGATTGGCTGAGAAATGAATCCATGATTCTGCCGCAGTAAATGGTAATTTCTTGAAATGTTCTATGTTTAACATTGTATATGTCGAATCCATTTTTGCAATGATTTTCTACTCACAGGGGTAAATTATATGGCAGAAATAAATTGGTCACGTGTAAATACTTCTAGGGCACATGACCACTCTTTGGAGTTTGAAGTGTCTAACTTAATAGCATGATAGATCTAAGCTGACTTTGTAAAGTATTGTGGAAGCTATATGTCACTGACAACAAAATGTTACTTAAATGGTACATTCTATTGGATAAAGTAGTCATGTCTTTGTCAACTTCTGCTCAAGCCTTTTCTAAATTTTCCCTGTCAACTTCACTTATCAGTTCAGCCATTTCCTGCTTTTTTATGTATACACAAGGCATACATAAAAAATCTATGAAGTAGCTTTCTGAGACCTAATAAAAATCCTGTCAATACATGTCATCGGAAAGGAGAGACAAGTGTTTCGTCACCTCATCTAACATGGAATATTGTAACTGCTGAAGGCTTAACATTCCCACGCTGTGTGTTGTGATAAACCCTTGAGTGTTGTGTCTGACATAACGTGGATCCGGTCTGTTTATTCTAAAACCCTTTGTGCTGCTCAAAAAAAGTACATGGCAACCATTAGTGTCTTATAGCCACCATAGCACCCACTGGTCTTGAATGTGAAGAATTGTATGTACCATTCTGAAGCATATGGTTGAGTTGTTCCTCTGTAGAATTTGTAACTTAAATATTGACAATTTTCAAAATGTGGGAATGTGGGAATGTGTGGTGTGTTTATATCCTGCAACTTTGCCAAGTCTAGGCAGGATGTTTGCTATACAGTCTTGTTCAGAAAAATCATTTGTATATGTATTAAAAAGACTCTAAATAAAGCCCCAAACAGATTTTAAATTAACTTTATCTTGCCAAAAGCTGTACCCCTGTATTGACAACTGGGAAATAAAGATGGCCAAATAAACTACTGTTTTTCATTTTCTGAGGAACAGAGAAGTTTATATTAATAAGACACTGTTTTCAGTTTTAATTCACGTTTATTTGGACCATTAGTCTTCAAACAATACGTATTAAAAAAAAATCTAAAAATACACTCCATTAAATACACTAAAACACATCTCAAAATGCATTCAATTATAAAAACCCTCCATTGCCCAAGTTAGGATAAACTGTTTGCAAAAAACGCATTAAAAAAAGGTAAAAAGAAGTGCCTTCCCTCTTTGCATAAATTTCCCAATAGCAATGGCAGTATTGAAATCGGTAATTTCAGTCACCAAAGTTACAGCCTGGGCCCTAGTTTTCATCTCATATTTCTTAAATATCGGTTTTAAAAACATAATTCGTATATCAAGAAACGTCTGGCAATCTATTAAAATATGTAGCAAGTCACATGAGGTGCACAAAGTGCACGTGCATATTCCCGTCTTATCAATCATCAAGCATTTTACCACATTATTTATATAACATGGGTTCACCCCAATTCTTGCCCTAAAAACCTCTCTTCTTAATTGACAATCCGGTAGCCTATTAATGTAGGGAAAGCATTGTTCATTTTTCTATGCAACAGTCATAAAAGGCACTGAGCTTTTATTAACAAGATAATTTTGGTCCTCTGCATGAGATATTTCCTTTCTCAACGACCTAAGTACCTTCTTATCAATATTAATCATATAGGTAATGGGGCACAAATTAACCTTCATCATACAGCATAGCTTCGTCATAATCGCCCTAGTCTCTCTTTCCCATTGTAATTCGCTATTCTGTATTTAATTTTTACACCATTGTGATATTTTGGTGTTCTCTCTTACTCCTAGGCATTGCCAGAAGCGGAGTAGGTCCATACCGGCTAGAATGCCCCATGAAGTCAATCCGAATTCGAGTCTTACGGCCTGGACCATTGCTGACAAGGGGAGCGTGAATAGATTTTTAAAAGTTTTTGCCTTCCTCGACATCCCAGCCCTCTTTGCTGCTCAAGTATAACAGTTCTATGCCATACAGAAATTGTGGGGGTACCATAGCCGAATAAGCTTTTAGCACTGGTCAATCTGACATAGCGCCATAGGCTTTATCAAACAATTTCAGGCCGCTAATCAATGCTGAGGTTTTTAATTTTAATGCCTCTAGGTGGGTATTCCATTTCATACTTTTTTCAAACCATAAACCCAAGTATCTATATTCAGTAACCGATTCCACTTTCTCTGTCCCCATCCACCATGTGAACCCAGCTTTCCTCCGGCCAAAGCTCAAGGTTTTCTCAAGGTTTTAGTCTTGTCCATATTAATCACAGGTTTTTACTTAGAGCAGTAATCCTTAAATATATTCGATTTTCTTTGCAGGCCCACTTCAGTCTGATCCATAATCACCAGATCGTCAGCATAGAGCAAACATGCAATATGCCTTCCATCTTGTTTCGGGCTTGCCCCATTGACGTCTCCCAAGGTAAATGGCAAATCTGCTAAGAACAAGGAAAACAGCAGTGGAGCCAATACACATCGCTGATGCAGCCCATTTCCAATCTCAATCCTCCTAGATAAACGTCCATCTATATCTAAGATTATCTGGGCCCAGTTCTTAGTATGGAGCATTTGAATCAGACGTAACAAATCTATTGGGAAACCATAACTAGTTAGGGTCTCCCACAACAGCTCCCGGTCCTCCAGATCGAAAGCTGCGCGGAAGTCCACAAAACAACAGAAAAAACGCCCCCGCATTTCCGTCGACTTCAGCGCTATGGCCCAGAGAGCAAAGCAATGGTCAATTGTGGAGTAACCTGCTTTAAATCCCCCGTTCCGGGGGTATAATCTGGTTTCCCTCCACCCAGTCTTTAAGTAAACCCAGTATGGCTTTTGCAGAGACTTTTTCCCCTATATCTAGGAGATTTATTAACCTATAGTTCTTCGGTAATTTTAGGTCGCCCTTCTTATGTATTGGTCTCACGATTGCACCCCTCCAGCTTTCTGGTATAATTCCTGTTTGCAAGATCACTTGAAACGTCTTTGCAAAAAACCCAGCCCGCCATTCTGGCCTAGTTTTTATTATCACTGCCGGAAGGTTATCTGGGCCTGCAGCACGGGTAAGATTCAAATTTGCTATAATTTTCTTTATATAGCTTAAGGTAAAATATACTTTTATGTCATCCCTCACATGTGGCCAAACTGGCTTCCTTGACTCTTCTTATATTGGCCATTTCCCATAGATTTCTTCCACGTAGCCAACCTAGTCATCTTCAGGGACCATACAATATAGGGAACCTACTTTTCTACCCATACTTTCTTGGACTAATTTCCAAAATCCTTTGATATTTCTTGTTCCAATTATCTCCAACATACTTGCCCAGCACTTATTTTTATAAGTTCTTTGTTTGTTCTGAACTAGTTTTTTATATTTTAAACTTAGTGACTGGAGCGACTGAGATAACTCTACATTAAACCTAACCCTTAACCTTCGCTCCTTCTGTCTGATCTGTACCTTAGCTTCCCGGCATTCATCGTCAAGCCAGGTCTTCATATTTGTATTAGCCCTATGGCTCTGAAGACCTGTCTTTCTTGACTTACATTTATTCTTTAAGGTATCCACCAGCTTGCCTATGGTGGATTCAAACCAGGTAATTCCATCTCTAAGTTGAATTTCTTCTACAGAGTTAGCCTGCTGGGTTTGCTTTCACTTCTCAGTATATTCCTCCGTTAAACTAGTTGTCAACTGTTTTGGATAATCCACATGTACCTGCAGAACCCTTTCTCTATTTTTCTTCTTGATAGATGTAGTTCTGCTCTCAATGGATAATGGTCGATACCTCTTATTTTTACCACCTCAACATTTTTAATTAGCCCAAAGCACCAGGCCTTGCAAAACACATACTCTATTGGGCAGAGTTGCTGGCCCCTCAAAAAAGTAATAAGACACTGGGTCTACAGAGTTATTGCCATAAAAATATGTAAACTTCTGCACACATGTTTTGGAGCTATCCTAGGGAGTTGTAGTGCAATGTTCTCATTGTGTGTAACTAAATACTGCACGTGGCATACTAGCTCTTTGTAAATAATGCTTCACATAGCGATGATAACAAAACATTTCATCTTAATTATATATATACCACTATACATATCTTCACTTTCAAATAAAGTATAATGCTCAAGCTCAAAAAGTATAGACCTAAACGTATTACTATCCCAATCATCAGCGATACGTCCAGGAATATCCACAGCTTTAAGTGATATCTTGAATACGTATGGTTTTTGTGACGGTTCTGTGGGACCAAAGACATCAAATGGGACCTTATCCCAAATGATGCTCTCCGAGACGGGAACTACAGAAATGTTCACAGGGGACAGTTTTCTCTGAAGTTTGTCTAATAAAGAATGAGGCTTCAATACCTCAGTTACCAGTTCAAATGAAGAGCATTCTGGAAGATAATGTCCATTCAGAAGCAAAACGAACACTGTCAGAAAATCAGTCCAAATGAAAAGGAAAAGCAATGAGATGGAAATCCAAATGTAAATCCAAGGTGGAACAAAGTATGTATTTTTGAGCTAAATAACAAATGCAAGAGTTCCATGTTATGGTTGTTCTGATGAATCCAAGGAAAAGTCATCAAGGTCAGCAAAAAGCCATTGGCAGTCTGTGCGAAAACAGGGACCTCCAAGACAGTGGTGAACTGGTAGATAACACTAAATATGGGACAGAATTAAAAACGTATTCATGGGGTGTGTGTGGTGTTCATAGATGTAACTGGAAATAGCAAAACTTCAGTATCAGATATTCCCTCCTAAGGAACAGAAACATCTGAATTTGTTAATGCTTATGAAGGGATTTGCTTATGGTAGTGAGAGGAGGCAGACAACTACCAAGGAGCCTGTATGACCTACTGTGTAGGACTGGCCACATGGTGTGGTTTGATTAGATCAATTAACACAAATATTTAGTTTTTGCAACCAGCAAGGGGTGGTGACGTACTGTTCAGGTATCTTTAACTGCCAGGACCAGCATTGGTGCACTGTAAGATGGGCCAAATTGTTTCTTATCCACAATCTTCTCTCTGACCTGATTCGTGATATATTGAATCTAGCCAAGAGTTGCTAGTTACACCTTCATTCTCCGGTGGGAGAATATTTCTCAAGCTTGTTTCTTTGCTCATCCCAGAAGTTTTTCAGTTCCTGTAAGACAGCCCAATGTTCATTGATATGAAAAGGCGTTTCTAACACCACTGTGCTAGGATTGTCAAGGTCCTGAACCCACATCTGGATGCCTAATAGGACCTCATAGGGAGTGCAACCACCCAGGGATCTTCCAGGCAGATTGTTTAAGCTCTTTGGACCCCATAGAGGTGTTGGATCCACCTACGATCTGAACCGAATACTCTAGCTGTTAAAGACTCCTTTAAGTCACAGTTTTTCCTTTCCCTTATCACATTTCCCTCAGGATGAAAGGGTGAGGAATAGTGCACAACCACACCTTAGGTAACCATGGTATCCCGGTACACCTTAGAGGCAAACACTGGGTCCTGGTCCAAATGGAATGTTTCTATTGAATATGTCTCGATGAAGACTTTCAGATCTTTTATAACAGTTCGAGCATCATCCGATTGCTGTGGCCATACCCATAGGAATCTCAAATCTGAATACCCTGCTAACAAAATGTATTTAAAGGAGCGATCACTATTTAGTGGCCCACAGTGGTATAGATACACACAGGACAGATGCTTGTTTGAAATCAAGAGAGGTATCTGTGGTGGGCATGCTGTGGTGTAAACCTTCATTTGTTGACAAATGCCGCATTTAAGGACATACATTAGTCTAATTTTATAGACCTGGCCACCAATAGCAATAGCACACTGTAGCCTCCACACCAGCACTGGCAGAAGCAAACCCCTCATGTACTGCCTTGATTAATTCTGGTCTGCAATCTTAATTTAGAGTTAATCTACCCCCCACTCGATGAACACTTAGTAGGTAGGAGTATTTTGCTGGATATGATTTTGGTAAAGAAGTGCCACAGAGTTTAAGAAGTGACAGCTATCACCATGTCTTCATCTATCCTTGTGTGTGAAAGGGTTATTGCAGCTACGACAGCAGTGTGCACTGCTGCCTTTGCAGTTTCATCAGCCAGAGAATTCCCTGCAACGTCTATTACTACACATTGGAGGCTCAGTGTGTAAATAAATAACACAAGCCCATGCTAAACTTGCTTTATGATTTTCTTCTTTGCCCCAAAGCATCTTTCCTTGATAGTGTACCCTTTAGAGTCTCTGAATCCATTCTGGCTCCAGTAGTGTAAATAATTGTTGGAAGACTGGCACAATAATGCGAATCACACACTATAATTATGGGGAATTCGGGATCCGTATTCTCTGGTGGCAGATTTAGAGCTATCAGTTCAGCCAGCTGTGCAGCACAATCATCTAGTGACTGTGTAACTGTTTTCTGAGGCTGGAAGATTCCATCATTCATTATACTGCTTACCGCTGCACCACAGCATTGTATTGGTGTTTTGTTTCAACTGCGGACTGGGTGGAATTATCAGTGTAAGCTATTCAGTCATACTTATTTAGAGGCATAATTTCTCTGAGCAGAGGATATTCTTTTTTGTGTTGTAGTTATGCATGTGTTTGTAATGTAGAGTTAAACATAGTCTATGTCAGTTGCTGTTAATGTAGTGGTCCATTGTATCCATGTAGGATGTAAGACTTTCGCATCCAGGATGCTAGTCTTTGTAACAGTTTCTAAGGTGGGAATGGGAGTCCTGACAATTATGTGTTTGCCCTGGGCCAATGTTCTCTCCTTCACAATAGCTGTCTGTACTGTACTGCAGTCAGTATTTTGTCTGATGATGTAAAGCACTTCTCAGCATTGGAATATAAATACGATTTATATGCAACCAGTACAGTGTTACCCTTGTTGAAGTTCCTAATACTTTTTGGATTACTTTCTTGGATTTACTTTGCACTTTTTCATTTTTTTATTTTTTTGGGATTGCTTGGAGTTTTAATACAAAAATGGTTTGGTTTTATGAAAATTAACACGGGTGAACAGGTACAGTTAAAGAACTGTAAGTATCATTTATTCATTTATTTTTGGGTGGGAAATATTATATTTTAATATGTATGTGTGTTTCATCTAATTGCAATGTCATATTTTTAATTTCTGTGCATGTGATTGAATTGGCTTTAGGTTGTGTTTAATATTTATTTAGAACTGGTTTGTTAGTTACTGTGTAGTTAGGGTAGGTGTTTTATTTTTGAGTTTTTACAATTACTTTGAATTATTCTTCTCCTTTGTTTTTAATAAATATTTGAACTTTTCATTTGACCATGTCGTGCATTTTAGTCTATTGTGACTTATTTTAGGTTTATATCAGCTTACTGGTGGCTCGATTCTTAGTTGTTGGTAGCATTGTTCTTTTTAGCAGCCTTCTATGAATTTGTAGAGTGTAGGTTGGGTTCTTCCTAATGTGGCTTGGAAGGCATTGTGGCATCCTTTTACTGCATTGTTGGTTTTGGCTTGTTGAGCAATGGTATTTGGAATTTGGGTTGGCATCAGTATCCAGAGTGGTGCAGTCTGCCAACCCAAGTGTCTTCAAAATAGTCCATTAGGGGACTTAACTTGTGTTAGTTTAGTTGGTAAAATTGACTTTCTATAAGCATGCTGCAGCGGTTAGCTTCTTCTGTGGCATATGCTAGTGCAATTCATTTTTTTCAGAAGTAAACTGGCGGTTTCTCGCATGTTTTACACTTAGTGCAGATTTTAGAGACATTTCCAAGTGCTTTGATTGAATTAAAAGCCTTTTAATGGCAGTGTGTGTATAGCTTAAGTATTGATTGTATCATAGCCTGTTCAAAGTCCATTATAATTTATAATGGGTGTAGTTGTTTGTTTTTATTTTGCTGTTGTTTAGTAGTTTGTAGTAAGTAGTACTTTGTTTTTTAGGTACCAATGCATATGTAAGGGGTATGTTAGGGTTTTAATATTCACTGTGTATGAGGAATATCTGTGTAAATGGTCTAGGGCACATTTTGAATGGTCCATGCATCATCCATGCTTCACATTGGCTTAGTCTTCATAAATTATTTGTAGTAGCATAAATAATCAATTTGTTTTTCATTGTTCAGGTTGTCGAGCAGGAGGAAGGGTTCATCATAATGTGTGGTGTTTAAGTGTTCAGGAATTTCAATGTCTTGGTATCTTCTAGGGGCAGCAGGAGTGTCACTGGTGGCTTTCTTAGTACATGCTATTAGGTGTTTTAATGTAGGTATTGCTGGTAGCTGACATGTGATGTGTTCAGGTACTTTAGGGTGTATATCTTTTAGTATTTTAGTAGTAGACTCTTAAGAATTAGTGCTTTGAACTCTTGAAGTTTATGTCTTACTTCGAGGTAAATGACATTTGGGGAGTGGTTGTGTTCTCCCACATTAATAAAAACATTATTTTTGTAGTAGCCCTCCCAGAAAAAGTGTTAGAGAAGCATTTTGTACATTGCCACTTTACATTCTTGGAGCTTGTGCTTTCCTGGCTGTAAGTCTATCCCATGTGTAAGACCAATTGTTTGCATTTTCGTAATCTTATTTACCTTGCTGTTACGAGCATTCCGGTGAAAACAATAAAAAGTGATAGGTAAATATTTTGTTATAAATCTAACTTTAGTGTGCTGATGTAGAGCAAACTTTACATTAATCACTTTCCATTGAAGCTGTTGAAATGCAAGTCCAGAGGTGTGTTTTCTATTGGTGAAAAAAGTTTGCTTTAATTACATTTAAAATGTTTATTTTTGGTTTGTTTATAGGGATGGTGGCCTTTTAGGTTTAGTTTTACTATTTAAGGTTACCTTGATGTTTAGAAATCATAATATTTTACTTACGCATAACATGCCTTTGTGTAGGTGTTTGAATGTGGATTTAAATTGCTGGTTCTGTAGGTTATACATTTTGTTGCACTTGATTTGCAGTATCTATAGATTAGTTGGGATATGAAAAAAGACTGTTTGGATAATTATTTATAGTTTACCATTTTTTAAAATAATTAATTTAGTTCATATTGTTTCAATTTAAATTTTATAACCTAATTTTTAAGGTAATTGCAGTTTTGTATCCTTTTTTCTTCTTTGATGTTCTATTTGGAATCCAGCAGAGTATTCTTCTCAAGCAAGAATAGCATTTTTTATGTGCCGATTTTTCTCTCTCTTATATTTTACTTTGTTAATTAGTTAAGTAGTTCTCTGAGAATTTTTCTCTATGGTATGTTTTACTGATTAGTGTTTATATAGTTTTTTATGGTGGACGCTAATTTGTGTTTCTGTTTTCATGTAAAATATATGTCTGTGTTGTTTTTATTACTATGTACATATTTTTATTGTATAATGTTATATTTTAACGTTTCACATTTATATCTGTTTTATGTATTTTGTATTCATGTTTGATTCTTTTATTTATTGTAAGGTATAAGAATATGTTATATGTGTTCGATGTTAATTTTGATGAAATCATATTTTAATAATATATTCTGATATAAATATTGTTTTAATTTTACATTTGTTTGTGTTATAGTTTGTAAAATATTTCGAATATGTAGGTTTCCTTGCAGTGATAATATGTTTATTGATATGTTCTTTATCTCATATAGTTATTTAAAGGTAACAATATTTTTATTTCTGATATTTATGTTTTCGATGTTGTTAAAAATAGATATTTTTTATGGTGATTGTTTAGTCATCTGCGTATAACAAGAGTGTGAGAGAGGACTAGATAGCTAGTCCGAGTCCCCGAGGGTTTATATGTGATTAATCAAAGAGGACTAGCTTAAGTTGACCAAAGTGTTGCAGTACTCTAATTAGTTCTGTCACGGGCACCTTGTTGGTGTATTCATGAAGCCCTCACCCACCAACCTAGTTGGTGGCATGCTTCATCATCGGGCCCACCCAGTGACACCTAGTATGTCCCGGGTGTGCTACGACGCCTAATTACAGCGGAGCTGGTATATTACTGAGAGTGCAGTGAGTGAGGTTGAGTGAGTTGTGATTTAAAACGGCTTGGTGGTGGTCCCAGTACCCGAGGGTAAATTAAATTTTAATAACTGGGCCGTCACCAGTGGTTAAAAGTTAGGCTACAGGACGCGTAAGGGTGGCGAGTTACTGCCCCCTGCGTCCTTCATTAGTCATCGACATTTGTTTTTGTTAACTCGGAGAAGAATGGTGATATGTGTGTGGCCTATAATTTTTTGGCAATATTCTTTTGAGTCAATATTGTTTAGGTACAATACATCTGCACAAAAAGATGATATTGAATTGTCTTTATTCAAAAGAACAGCAGACTAATTAGAGATAACGGAAAAAAAGACAAATGTCTTTACTTTTGAATAGTCCTTTCTGTCATCATACTTAAAGTTTCATATGATCTAGAGTTTTTTCAATCCATCTTTATAACATACATATTATTTTGATAAAATGTCACTAGGGTTAACATAACACACCGCACAAAGGGTGAATGTGCTGAGTTAAAAAGGTGATAGCGTCCTAAGTGCCCTAGCGGAACTAAAGTGAGCAATTAGATCAATATTCTACTAGGCTTCTTGTGCTTGTTCTGTGAATATACATGTGAATTCAACCTTGTCAACGCTTTGATACCTATGACGTGCAGGTCTCTTTAGGAAAAACATAGTAAAAGCTGGTCGGAGAAGGAGTCCATAAACATTGATGAAAAATGGGAACCAGTTCTCGTTGTCTTTCTGCATGTGCATTTGTCCCTCGCGGCTGCTAAGTCTGTGGAACTGTTACAGTAGCCCTAAATCATGAGCGCAGAATTTAAAGAAAAAATACTTTTGTGACAATTTGCTGTGAGGGTTCACTCCTCACCTACATACTAGTGTGTGATCATGTATCCAACTGTAAAATATATAAAATAATAGGATTCAGAAAAAGTTAATCTAATATAAATGTAGATGGAAGGAATTGTAATGTATTGTGAATAATATTTAACCACTGTATGACTTGTTTGGCAAATCAATATGGATAAAAAATTGACAATTACTACAAGGCCATCTAGAATATTGTAAGGGAAATGAGTATTAGACTACAGAACATTTCTCACCAATATGGGGATGCCCCTCTCGGTCTTCACAGGCAGCAATCAAGAGCATGTCATATATTGCACATCCCCATGAATTCAATGAGGCCATCCTCAACAATGTTGGACAAACGTTTGGCTTGGGTTAATCTTGCTAGCATCCTGCTATTTTACTCTATCCATTAATTGCCATTCGACTACATCAGCGGCGTAGACATATATCGTGTTCCAATAAAGGTGTGCATGATACAGGATAGTGTATCATGTGGTGGTGCTGGCAGATTCTTTATTTCACTGATGGATGTGGCCCTCTCTGCAGGGTCACCCCAAACCTTTTGTATGTTTCCCTCCATTTTTTTAATGATATTCGTTTTATGTTGGTCTTACGCCTCTGTGTACTGTATCACTGCTTACCAGTGCTGAATTGCTTGTGCTCACTCCCCTAAACATGGTTAAATAGGCTTACACCTGATAAGCATATTTAATGTACCTATGAGACCCTAGTAGAGTAGTATACCATATACCCAGGGCCTGTTAATTAAATGCTACTAGAGGGCCTGCAGCACTTATTGTGCCACCCGCTTAAGTAGCCCCTTAACACCTGTCGCATTCATGCCATTGCAGCCTGAATCCAGTTTCAAACTGTCAACTAGACATGGCAATGTGTCCCCCTTACCAAGCCTTAAACTCCCCTTTTCTTGCTTATAAATGACCCCCTAAGATAGGCCTTATGTAGCCTATAGTGCAGGGTTCATTTACATTTTAGGGCTGGGCATGTGCTTTCATGTTTTACATGTCATTAGAGTGAAAAATGATTACCTTTATTGTTTATTACTGTGAGGATAACATTGGGTTGCCTCATTACATTTAATAAGCACTAACATTTGATCGGGAACAGCTAGCCATTTCATGTTTGGTATATATCAAATTGTAATTAAAAATCATCTCTAATGGTAAAGTCATATTTTAAATTACAATTTTGATGCCATTTTCCTCCCCTTATCCTTTTTTGACGGCCGCCTTTCTAAGGTCACATGATGGGTGTAACTGGCAGTTAGACTTTGTGAATCACTCCCAGGCAGTTAAACAATAGAGGGATTAGGTGTGCCTGAATGGACCATCTGCTGGCAAGACGGAGAGTTGGAGCTGGGTGCAGCCCCACTTCGAATTGAATAGGCTGTGCTATGCCTTCATACAAAGGGCTTGTTGTCACTGCATTGTTCCTGAAGCCTGCTTAAACCTAGGGCAGGAGAGTCAGGAAATTATAAGCACTTCAAAGAGAAACCTCTACAAACTTCTCCTAACTTCAGAGAAGGCACCAGGTGTAAAACACAGACCCTCAGTCCCACTCTTCAGTTCACTTTTCAGACCTGTGGAAGGACTTTCAGAGGACTGCCTGCTGCTGTGGCCTGCTTTGTACCCAACAAGATTGCTTTGCTGCACCTAAAAGGACTGGTTAGCTGCCTTGGACCTTCCGGGAACCCTCAGAGGCCTGCACAGCTGTTTGAGTGCTGCTTCTCCATCTGAACCCAGGACTACCAGTGTAACTCCATGGGCTAGTTTGCTGTCCTCCTGTCAGAGCCACAGGGACATAACAGGCTCCTACCATGTTGAACTCACACCTCGACCCAGACTGGCTCCTAATCCCCTAAGTGGTGCAGCCTCAGTCCTGGATCATTGTTGGTAGTGGTAAAGGTTTCCAAATAGCCAGAATGGGAAACTTGGAACTTAAAAAAATATTTGCCTAAAAACTGCTCTGAGAACCGAAGAAAGAACAGGACCAACCTGCTCATCAATCTGCCCAAGGTGAATCGCTGGTCCGCCTGACTTTGCGCCTGCTCCCGCTACATTCTTCTCCGCAGCAGCAAATACTATGCAGCGGTCCTTTGTCAAAGGGGGATCTGATCTCCTGGAACTCCTATCAGCTACAGGCTCCTGCCGGGTCCCGCTGGATATTTTCAACCTCCAAAATAGTGACTAGATCCAAATGTGGAAATCTTTACCGCAACTTTGTTCAGCGGCTCCCGGACAATGACACTCCCTCCTCAGAAACTGTCTGCAGCCTTACCCAGCTGAACTCTACCTTTGCAGTGTTTTTTTTTCCAAATATTATCTAAATCAGAAGGTAAGCGCTGACAGGGCTCAATCCATTTTTTGCATCTGTCATGCTCTCCATCGCGGTCGGCATAATTTTACATCTCCATCAGATACTATGGCTACAGGTCAAGGGAAAAAGGATCACACACTCAAGGACATGCTTATCAAACAGGGTGGTGATCATCTGCTATCAAAAGGCTTAGATCCTGCTCCGGTCAGTGTGGAGGCAGATGCCCCAGTGACTCAATGCTTTCTGAGGCTCTCTTTGCCTCTCTTAGAGAAAATCTGCAGACCCTCAGAAAAGAGCTCTCAAATGAGATCACAGATCAAAATGTTGACAGCTTGGGGGGCAGAGTGTCTTCCTTGAAAGACTGTGAAACTAGTAGTGATGAGGAGTTAGAACAGATGCAGCAAAAACTTCTACACTTCCGGGACCAAAACCTTGATTTACAGGTCCAAACAGAAGATCTTGAAATTTGATCCTGACTAAACAATATTCACATTAAAGGTGTATCTTCTGGAGCAGAGGGATATGACATTACCCTGTTTGTTACTGAACTCTTTCTCTCAATCCTGAAGGCCCACCCTAGAGACAGATATCTAATTAGACTGAGGACATAAAGTCGGTCCTAAGAGACCAGACTCAGCACTCGGGGGGACATATTGGTATGCAGCCAGGATTACACACTGACTGAAGGACTGCATTCTTCTTGTGGTGAGAGACCAACATCCAATAAAATTCAAAATTTTGCTGCCTCCACGCTTCAAAAATGCACAATTTCGCCCAGCCATGACACACATTCGAAACCAAAGCAGATTCTATGCGTGGGCCATCCTTGCCAGCTGGTTTTTTGTTTGCAAGAAAAACCCCATCAGCTCCGCTCCTTCGAGGAGGCCTGCGAGTTACTCAGCATAGAAGACGTCCCAGCAGAAGACCTCCCACCATGGCAGCCGGTAAGAGGGGCTGATGGGTGCCGTGGTGGAGGAGCATGGGGTCCCATTTTGGTGCTCTTCACTGACCTGGTGACAATGGTGAAGGCTTGACAGGCAGTTTGGAGTCACTACCCAGAGACTCAGCTGTTCCAGCGGAGATAAACCTCTCTTTTTCTTTGAGCTGGATTGGTTGGGTTGGTGGGCAGAGAGACCATAGTCTCTGGGCCACTACACTTCACCTCCCATCACTCCTTTCACTACCTGGGACTCTAACCATGGGTATTCACACTTATGAACACTTTATCTCTAG
The DNA here is from genome assembly GCF_964261635.1 of Lissotriton helveticus. NCBI lineage: Eukaryota > Metazoa > Chordata > Amphibia > Caudata > Salamandridae > Lissotriton > Lissotriton helveticus. The sequence goes on along the minus strand of NC_136071.1, from coordinate 1,080,785,901 downwards.
GTTATTTTTTTGGTTTTGTTATTTATTGTTTATTTGCTGTAGAGATTTCACTATTTTCACTGTTCACTGGGTTATCATTCCTTCAACCTATATGGTGGGAGTCAGGCACTTTGGTCTAGGGTCTGGTGCTGGCTTTTTCTCCTTGCCTCGCATTCTGCATGCCTACGCCCTCTCTTCTACAATTTGCTTGACTTTAGCACCCCTCTGACTAATGGTCCTGGAAATGTAAATTGTAAGCCTCAATGTTAGCAGCTTTAATAATCCTACTAAGTGAACGGTGATTCCCTCTCTTCTAGAGCGCTCCCGCAGCGATATATGCCTACTCCAAGGAACACATCTATTTTCTAAAGATGTACACTACATGCAACCATGTTGGTTTCCACGACAGCTGTGGTCCACCAATACTTCAAAATGGGGTGGGATAGCTATTTTGTTTTCTCCACTTTTTAAAGCGACATAATCTCCAAAGTGACTGAGACAAAGGGACAACTCCTCGCATATTGACTTAGACTTGGCACCTTCCATTTCACCCGTGCTAACATATATGCTTCCAATGATCAGCAAGAAGCCTTTATTATCAATGCCCTCTCCTCCTTGTGTTGGACCCTTAACTCTGGCATATTGATAGGGTTAACTTAAAGCTAGTTGTGGATATTGACCTTGGCTGCTCTAGTGGTGTTTGAACTAAATGGGGGCCTTCTCATCCCAGGGTATCTGCTTGCTTACAGATTGTGGGCTGATTGATTGGGCGCAAATCACCCTGACATTAGGAACTATCTGTACGACTCGGCAGTGCACAAAACCACACCTGGAACGATTCTTTATTTGTGACCTCCTCTCTTCAAACAATGGTCAATGACTCTTCTTTTGCTCCTCTATCACTCTCTGACCACACACTGTAACTTTCACCATATACATTGGCACTACGCAGGAGAACACTTCGCGCTGTGGCCTCAGGGACTTGCTACTCCAGTTCCCCTCGGCGGTCACAGCTTTACAAAAGACGATTGTTGACTACGTACAGACCAACAATACCAATCAGTTTGCACTAGCATCCCTTTGGGAAGCTCTGAAATTAGTGGTTTGAGGGCAATTTATTGCCATATCTGCCTCAGAAAACTGTTGATAGAAGGAGAAACAGAGGACTCTGGGGCGGAAAGTTCTTGACCTAGAGGCAATACACAAACGCACTTGGGCCCCATGGATCTGGAGAGAGCTAGCGCAAACACGCCTGCTCCTCAAAGGCTTCGACTTAGACAGAGCAAAATATGTCCTAATTCGTCTGAAACATAAGTGGATGTATGACGTTACAACGCATGCTTTTACATCGCATGCCTTTACAACGCGGTTTTTACATCGCATACCATTACAACGCATAGCGCTTTTGGGTGTTGGATAGTGAATAGTTTAATTTACTATTCCAACTCCAGTCCCCGTGGACACTATGGAAGGTTATTGAATAGTAAATTAACCTATTCCCTATCCTAGAGCACCCCTCAGCACAATGCGTTGTAATAGTTTGCGTTGTAATGACCGCGTTGTAATGGTAGTGCGTTGTAAAAGTTTCGTTGTAAGTGATGTTTACCAACATAGGTTCTATCTGGGTATCAATCACTGTGGCTGGAAGATGGCACATTGCTTATGGGCCAAGATTTAATCTGGGTCCATTTTGGTACTCCGCACCACCCCAACCACAAATGTACATTCAGATCTGCAAATCGCAGACGCTTCTCAAAATTTGAAAAATATATCAATACAGAGCTAATGAGAGCTCCTACTGACCCCTCGTAATACCTCACATCATACCCTCCAACCCCACTACAGGTAGTCTCGGCCATTGCCGGCATCAAGCTCATTAAGAACCCGGCACCTGATGGCTCCCCCTCACTGACAGATTCCATGTTAGAAGCTTCCATATCGGTGATCTCCAAGCCTGGCAAAGACGCAACACTATGTGGGGCTTATAGACCTATATCCCTTCTGAACATCAATCCCAAAATATTTGCTACTATACTAGCACACCGGCTCAACCCATTTTTCCGGGGACTGATCTCACCGGAACAGGCTGGCTTCATACTGGTGCGTCAATGCGGGGACACTAGGCGCATCTACCATCGGCTAGACAAAGTGTCAAGGACTCAAAGGGAGGCCATTTTTCTCTAATTGACACAGAGAAAACATTCAACTAAGTCCATTGGCCTTACCTCTTCTGGAATCTGGAACTATTCAGCTTCGGCAACCGGTTTCTTAGATGGATCAAAATAGCTACAGCTTCCCTAGAGCAGCGGCGTATGTTAATGGGCTTTACTCCATGCCTTTTCAGGTCTGCCAGGGCTCATGACAGGGCTGCCCCTTTTCCCCTCTTCTTTTTTCCCTATATATGGAGCTCCTAGCACCACACATGCGAGCACACCAGGACATTGCTGGTATCACGTGTGGAGGAGAACAACACTTACTCTGCATCTACACTGATGATGTGATTTTGGCCATTTCCAACCCTCTGACCTTTGTCCCCACCCTGGTCCTAGAGCTTCAGACTTACGAAACCTTTTCTGGATTCAGGGTCAAGAGGCAATATTCACAAATCCTGAACCTCTCTGTCTTACCCTCAACTGAAGTTTCATTCCAGGCCCAATTTCCCTTTGAATGGACCTCTAGCTCAATTCCATACCTCGAGATCCAACTTACAAATTCCATATTTAGAACTATTACCTTAACTACAGCACATTGGACAAACACATCCAACCTGATATACGCAGTTGGGAATGCCTGGGTCTCTCCTGGCTGGGCAGAGTTGCAGCCACTAAAATGACCTCATTGCCACACATTTTTTTACTTTTTTCAAGCCCTACCATTGATCCCACCTAAACATGAACTTCATTAAATGCAGTTGGATATCAACAGGGTTATTTGCTGGAGGGAAGAAACCCCGTCTACACAAACACCTCATTTATTGTTTAACATGCGAAGGTGGCCTCGCAGTGCTGTGGTACAATCACGCTTCACAAATATGATTCTTAGTGGAATGGAGCAGACTGCTCACCTTGAAGCAATGGTGCTTAATGGATGAGGCAGTTGCCTGCTCCCACATCTAGAGGTAACCACTAGGAGACACAAGGAATAGGGGCTCTACACTTCCCCTAAACAAGCTCTAACTTTCGAGCAAGGCTGACGAGTTTCCCTTCCCTAATGTCACCAATCCTCAACAACCTATAGTTCACTTCATGGTTTCAACCTGACCTGACCTGTTTCGGCACTGTCACGGACAAGCTGTAAACAAATTGGCAGTCTGTTTGATACTCAAGGGATAATTCCCTTTTGATCAGCTACAAACAGACTATGGCCTGGAGAAAGCTGACGGTATCCAGTGCCTTCAAGTTGGCCACTGGATGTTGCAACCTTTTGTTCTGCCCCATGCAGAAGAATGTATGACGTTACAATGCATACATTTACAAGGCATGCCTTTACAATGCAGTTTTTACATCGCAACATCACTTACAACGCATTCCATTACATCGCATGACACTACATCGCATTTTTAGAAACTACATTTAAAACGCATTCCATTACATCGCATTATACCTTTACAACGCATACCATTACACCGCATACCATTACATTGCATTTAAGGTAAGTATTGGATAGTATCGGGGTAAACATTACTATTCTAACTTCAAGGGGTGCAACAGTAGAGTAAGTGTTGGATAGTGTAGGGGTAAAAATTACTATTCTAACTCCTGGGGGTGCAACAGTAGGGTAAGTGTTGGATGGTGTAGGGGTTAAAAATTACTATTCTAACTCCAGGGGGTGCAACAGTAGGGCAAGTGTTGGATAGTGTAGGGGTACTATGCATTATTATGGTATGAGTTGTAATGGTATGCGTTGTAATGCCTGCATTGTAGTGACATGCGATGTAGTGTCATGTGTTGTAATGGTATGCATTGTAATGCCTGCGTTGTAGTGACATGCGTTGTAAAGGAAGTTGCGATGTAATGACTGCGTTGTAAGTGTAGTGCGATGTAATGGTTGCGTTGTAAAGGTTGTTTCCCATGCAGAGAAGTCCTTGTCCTCTTTCGAAAAATGGCTAATCTTGAAGGACAATGACAGGCGTCTCATCACTGAATTGTACACCATCCTTCGCATGGAGGAAACTATTACTCGCTCGGCTGGGCAAAGACGTTGGGCGAAGGAGATTGGTAGGCCTCTTTCAGATACAGAGTGGGCAGACATATACCACAGAGTCTGTCACACTGCACACACCATGTCCAGTACAGAGACAACATATAAGATAGTGTCTTACTGGTACCTAACCCATCAAAGATTTGGTGCATGGAACTCCGAGCACTCTAAACAGTGGCAGGAGGGGCTGTTGGGGTCTGGTTCGCAATGTCACCTTTTATGGCACTGCCCAAATTTACCCGCATCTGAGAACATTTACTGGATGAAATTGACAAAGCGTTTGAGACCTCTGTTACTAGGTTTCCAGCCTAAACAATCCTTGGGCCCCCCCCCCAATCCCCAACTGTTTCCCCTCTACTCACGCCAAGGGTTAAACATGGCGCTGGCACTAGGTGCAGCACACCAGGTATTCCTTGTTCTTTGGGGAACCAACAGGTCCCTCAATACACGACTTGGTTGCACAAGCTATGGTTTATTTTGGGAATGCAGAAAATGTTTCTCGTAATAGATCAGAGGACAGACAACTATAATATAGAATAGGTTCCCTTCATTCCTATTGTATCTACAGAATTCAACAAACTGACCTTCCCCACCTACTTGAAGCTACTGCAGTTATTGCCCATTCCCAACTTTCCTCTTCTGGAAATACAGAGGACTTATCGTGTCTTCGGTGATTCTCACCCAAGCGGAAAGTGCAGCAGTCTGAGACATAAAACAGAGAGAAAAAACACTCAGTCACTAATGTGTGTGTCCAATAAAAACAGTGACCTAGATATAGATGAGAAACAAAACATAAAATGTATATAATATTAATAATCACAAAGCATCACATCACATTGACATGAATAAACACTATGCACCCAATAAAAAGATAAAATGTGAACATTCATTGCAAACATAGTTACATTCATCTGCATACATGCCGTGTGGATCACAGAAGTGGAGGGCTTATTGTAAAGCATTTCAATGAGTAAAGCGTAATCTCTCTCACCCTCCAAATAATGGGCAAAAGCACCTTGGGTATCACAGGTGAGACTCACTGAAGGAAGGCTCTGCGGTACATGTAAATATAAATATCTAACAAGCGCTTCAGAGGTGAAAATATTTAAGATATAAATATGACCGCCATATGCATAGCAGAGAGGCCGAGGAGCTGGCTCCTCATGTCACTTACTTGTGCTGAGTGCGTCTGTGGCATTCTGACCTACCCCTGTCCTGGAACCTGGAGGTAGCTTTAGGGGAATCAGATGCGCTATATAAAGGCCTCAAGGAGGGTAAAGAAAGTTTTTGTGATGGGCTGTTAGCCCGGAAGTAGAAGGAAGCGAGTGTCTGTTGTAGTATATAAATGAGGTTTCAAGCATGTAGAAACTTGTTAGGAACAAGTTTATTCGCAGCACAGAATAAATAGCATAACACCATCTGGCCAAGCATCAACTGACCAAGCTGGAATTCTTAACTAGAATCAAAACATTAGGAACACACTAAAGTTCCAGGTAAGAAACAGTGAAGACAGACTGAACACAGTGAAGCTATTTACAACATATCTCCCTCCCTTAATTCCATAAAGTAAATATGCAAATAAAAACAACTATTGAACATAATCACTGAGATATATAGGTGGACGACGAAATCTAGTTTTTTTTTTCTAAGTGAATAAGGAGGAATAAACCTGTCACCTCGTATCAATACATTGTTATCAGAAAGAGATGACTCATCCAGGACTCTAATGTAGGGCCTGACGGAGGGTTCAACAGTACTCTCCCTTCTTGACCCCTTAATAATGAGATCCACAACTTGATTCAAAACGACATCAGTTTCCATTCCCTTAGACCACTCATCAAGTGAAAAAGACTCAGCACTAAGAAACAAAACATCCTGGGTAAAAGCAATCGCACAGTCATCAGGAGATACTGTCAATGACTTCTCACTGACACTTGACTGAATGGGCAAACGAGACAAACAGTCAGCCTGAATATTCTTCCATCCTTGAACAAACTGCACCTCAAACTGAAAATCTTGTAGGCGTGATGCCAACCTTGCCAATCTGGGTGAGCCCTTGCCAGTACCCCGGGGAGCCAAAATATTTACTAAAGGTTTGTGATCAGAACACAACACAAACCTAGCGCCCCATAAGTATGTCCTGAAATAATAAGTGCCCCACACAGCAGCGAGAGCTTCATGTTCAATTACGGAGTAATTGGATTCCGACACAGTTAAAGGCCTGGAGGCAAAAGCGATGGTCTTTTCTTCGTTCCCATGCCGTTGTAAAAGTACAGCACCTAAACCAACTCCACTAGCGTCAACCATTAAAATTGACGAACGTTTGGTATCAAATGGAGTGAGGACATTAGCAGAAGAGAGTTCAGTTTTAATTGACTTAAAACAAACTTCTTGTTCACTGGTCCATGAAAATGTTGCTCCTTTTTTCAGAAGACTTCTCAATGGAGCAGTCTTACTAGAAAAATCCCTCACAAATTTGGAGTGAAATTCAATTAAGCCCATAAAGGACCGTAATTGGTCCTTGTCAACAGGAGAAGGAGCAAGTTCTATTGCCTCCAACAAATTCCTTTTGGGTTTAACGCCATCGGCTGAGAGCGAAAAACCCAAATACTCAATCTCAGAAACTAAAAATGCACACTTCTCTTTCGGCAAGGTAAGACCAGCTTCGTCTATTCTGCGCAAAACACTTTGAAGAACATTATTATGTTCTTCAATTGAGTCGCCAAAGATTAAAATATCGTCTTGGAAATATATGACCTTCTCCAACCCATTAAATACTTCGGAGACCATTCTCTGAAAAACACTGGCGGCTGAAATCAGCCCAAAGGGTAATCTTGTGAACTGAAACGTTCCTTCGCCAGTAATAAAAGCAGTCAGATGTTTAGACCCTTCCTCAAGTCGAATCTGGTGGTAGGCATGTTTGAGATCAAGTTTGCTGAAATATTTAGCCCCTTTCAAAGTAGAGACTAGCTCCCCAATATTTGGCAATGGAAAAACATCTGCAACAACACATTTATTTAGTGACCTAAGGTCCACACAAAATCTAATTTTGTTATCAGGCTTCTGGGAAATAACCACAGGAGAAATCCACGGGGATGCTTCGACAGGCTCAATAATCCCGCCCTGCAGCATTTCTTCCAGAACAGCCTTCACTTCCTTCCGTACAGTAAATGGAACCCTTCTAGCCTTATGCTGAATGGGGATACTGCCCTCTATTAACATTATTTTGTGGGAATATCCTTGTAACTCCCCCAATTGTTCTCTAAAAAAATTGTTGAAACATAAAAGGATGTCATTCACACTAAAATCATCCACAACCATTACAGATTCCTCTGCTCTGGGATTTATAACTATGTGAAGATCATATTGATGAACACAACCTAATATTGCCGGTCCATCAACAGACACATAAACTTTACCAAGCGTAGATCTGTTTTTGAAAAGAATATCAGTTTTGAAATACCCAAGAAGATCTATTTTTTCTCCCTGATAACCAGAAGGAAAAATATCACAGTCTTGTAAAGTTTTCTGACCCCAGTGTTGTTTAACTAATGACATGGGAATGATAGTCCATTTAGAGCCAGTGTCAACCATAAGGCTAATAGATTTTTTCTCAATAATAAAATCAGCCTTTGCAATCCTTTCTCTTCTGTCTTGACAAGAACACACAGAATCATGCAGAACAAGCAATTTGTTAACATCACGATTCACCTCACTATAATCATTTACAACGGTCACTCTAGAGTTGTTCCTATTTTTACACATCTTAGCAAAGTGACCTTGTTTGCCACATTTTAAGCATTCCTTATTATTGGCGAAACAAAATTTCGCATCTGAAGAATGGGTATCGCTACCACACCTAGAACATATTTTAAGATTGAGATTTAGTGTACTGTTGACTATAATTTTTCTTTTGAAAAGTATACCCTTTTTTCCTAACTAGAGCAACAGCGCAACTGTCAGTATCACTGTTGACACTAGAGACAACCGTTTTGTTGGAAATCTCTGCAACTTTGAGATCAATACCACTTTTTTGTAATTCTTTCATACATTTCTCACTTTCCTCTACAATTTTTGCAAGTTCAATGGCAACTTTTAAAGTCGGGTTTTTTGCTGCCCATAAGCGTTCCTGCATTTTCCGATTGTTACATTGAATAATTAATTGATCGCAAATGTGTTCATCCGTCATCTGGCCAAAATTACACTTTACAGAGAGTTCTTGTAAACGTGCGACAAAATCATCTATGGATTCATCTTCACGTTGTTTGTTTTTGTAGAATTTAAATCTTTGTAAAACAAGATTCTCTTCTTTGGCAAAACGAGTTTCAAGTCTAGCGATGGCCTCTTTATATTCATCAAGAGGGGACTGTGAACCGGAAGGTAAAACTTGGGGTAAATATTTGAAAATTCGTTGACCTTCTTTTCCCAAAGTCGTCATCAAAAGTGCCTTTTTCCTTTTAGTAGAAAAATCTTCCCCGTCTAATGCTTCAATATAGTTGTAAAACATAACAATCCAATCCTCCCAGGAAGTGGAGGGATTCCCTGGTTCACTAAGAAATTGGGTTGGAAGTGCCACATTTACTTGTTGTGACATTGCTACTCTTAATGGAATATAAATTATAATTAAATTGTATGAATACACAAGTAAAAATAAATAAGATGTTATTTGAGCTTAAGTGGCTTGTTAAAATTTCCAGTGATGAATTTCTACCCCAACCATATCAATATTCTGAAAGCGTTTGTATTACTTATTTTCTTTGTTTTTGAATGTTTACAGGAACATGCTTAACTGGTAATGTTATCGCTCATCGAGATCGCGCTGAAACTCGCTGGCTCCGTAGTAATCCAAGCTCTCAGCGAGCAGCGTCGAAAAGAAACTGACGACTGACGTACGTGTGACTAGCAGCGTGCGTGTGACGAGTAGCGTCTGCTGCGGAATGGCGTGATTCTCGTAGTCTGTTTTGGAAGGATCGCGCTGGAAGTAGCTTGCGCGAGGAGCGTTGTTATGGCCACAGAGGAGGATGCAGGTCACGGGTCGTTCATAAACGGTAACCAGGCAACCAAGGTAACTGATTTAGGAAAGTCCACGGTATGGGCTAAATCCTCAAAACACTGTGAAAAGCGCTCACCTTCCCTTGAACTTCGACACGATGTCCGTTTCTCGATGACTGTGAGCAGTGATGACTCACTTGATGCACACGGAGTTCTTTTGTGGTGAAAGCCGCATTTATTCCGTAAACCTTTGTCCCACTGCGCCGTTGATCCTCTGGCCAGATACTAGTCCTTGTCGCCAAAATTGTTGTAGTATATAAATGAGGTTTCAATGATGTAGAAACTTGTTAGGAACAAGTTTATTCGCAGAACAGAATAAACAGCATAACACCATCTGGCCAAGCATCAACTTACCAAGCTGGAATTCTTAACTAGAATCAAAACATTAGGAACACACTAAAGTTCCAGGTAAGAAACAGTGAAGACAGACTGAACACAGTGAAGCTATTTACAACAGTGTCCTTGATGTTTCACTCGAGGGTGCAATGTCGAGCATCAGTGTGGCCTATATGAAGGGGTCGGCCAGGAGGGTAGTTTTCAGGAACAAGTCCATCTCAAATTAACCACACAGCGAGATCTAATGAAATAGTTGCCCTTGGACCACAAGTAGGTTAATCTTCTGAGTGTAGGGACCGCCCTCTTTGGTAATGGTGTTCTGACTTTTATTCTACATATACGTCTCTGCGGAATTATGGGGCATATTACCAAGGGCCATTATCGCCGCCTTAGCGGGACTTTTTCCCGCTAAAGCGGCGATAATTTTATCGCCCTATTACCTAGCTGTCGCTAACACCAGTTAGCGACAGCTAGTAAGAGATAGCGATCATCTTGGGGCCCGCTTTGCATGTCAGCGATATTTATCGCTAATGACATGCAAAGTGGGCGTGCCAAGATGATAGCAACTGGAAACAGTCGCTAATATCTCTATCTCCAATTATCAACAAAGCCTTACTTTTGAAAATATTCGCGCTAAGCGCTAATATCTCCAAAAGATAACGCCTGCCCAGAGCAGTTCTTAGCCATGTTATCCAATGGAAGGTGGATAACATGGCTAAGAGCATTGTCACGATAATGCATGAATATCGCAGATTTTTCAGCGATATTCATGCATTTCGCAGGATTTTTACCGCTTTTGAGATAAACCTTGATAATATCAAGGTATCTCAGCGGTAAAAATCGTCGGAGCGCGGCGATATAATTTTAGCCGCTAACCATGCATAGCGATAATTATCGCTATTGCTTGGTAATATGCCCCTATATTTCTGTCTGAATTCCTTTTCAGTGGATTGGAACATCTCTAGCGATCATAATCCTCTTTCTGCTAATTTCCACTTGGATAAGAAGCAGGTTGTTACTCTTCATTCTTTTCAAACCCCAGAAAACCTTGAAGATCTGGGGCGTAGGTTTAAAGTGGGATAAATACATTCCTGATCCGTTCACTGGTAAGCTGGCCAAGTCTTATCAATCGGAACTCCAGATTTGTTTGGATGAGGAGGCGCCCGACTTTAGCATACTAAGGGCTTTCAACATGATATGCGCCCACGCTAACGCTGCACTTCTGGAGCCAGAGCGGTCTGGATCTTTAGCCCCAAATGATGGTTCAAAAAGGAATGCTCACAGACGCGCCATGCACTTTTAGCAGCACTAAAAGAAAACAAAATAGTGGTGAAGTGAAAGAAAATAGAGCTAAATATAGAGCAGTCCTGAAGCAAAGGAAAATGTGTGGGAGGATCTTCTTATAGCTAGCTCTTTGAAACATAGCACCATCATTTAACCCTGATTCAGGTGGTGGAGAATAACTAGGGGTATGGCAATGCATGCCCTCTGAGATCTTACACAAAGAGCCAGGTTTGAGCTATATCGCTAATTTCATTCATCTGCAACCTCATTTGTTATGGTTTGCCGTTTGGTTGAAAGAGGAACTAAGGGCCAGATTTTGATTTGAGCGGACGGGTTACTCCCTGACAACGGTGACGGATAATCCGGCAGCCAAAATAGAAATCTCATAGGATATAATGGGAGTTATATTTTGGCGGGCGGAATCTCTGTCCCGTTTGTGATAGAGTAACCTGTCTGCCGAGATCTAAATCAGGTCCTAAGTCTTATTAGAATAGTCATTTGGTATTGTTTGAAATTGGACAATGTGTCCAATATCCTCTGGCTGCACTATTTGAGGGAAAATGTTAAAGCACTTGGGAGACCTAAGTTATTTTTTAACCCAGAGAGTATTACAAAACAAGATGTTGTTCGGTTAAGGCAGGTCTTTCATCTTAGAGTGCAGCTGAGAGGGAAGCCTCATCCTTGGCCAAACAGGCAAATTGACAATTTGGATGGTAAAAACAGTTCTTGGGATATAACCACAACTCAGTCATGAAATGACAACCCACAAACGCTGTTTATTGACCCATCTTAGGTTGGGCATGTTTCATCAGCTGCTTTCCTCAGGGGGCATTTGGTGTAGGAATACGGATTTCCCACCAGGCACCTGTGATGGAGTGTCAACTTGCGATACTTTGCACATTGTGATTATATGCCCATCCTTTGTCACAGGTTTAAAAGGCCACTTAGGTTAGCCATAGATTTCAGACAAGCCAGAAGTGCTCTTTTATATTTTCAGCTTTTAGTGACACCTAAAATATGTTTTAATGTGTCATGGTATCTATCTATTAGAGATACTAGGCCCCATCAACTCGCTTTTTTCTGTATAGATATTTTAAAATATGGACTATTCTTCCAGCTGTGGTAATATTGACACTGCGTTTAATGGAGTCTTGCATGTAGCATTTTTACTATTTTTGCTCTTATTTTTCGAAGGGCAATCTTTTTTATATTAGTATGCAAAATGTGCCTATTTATGCATACCTGCGAGGGAATGTCTGTTTATTGTACACTTTTATGAGTTTATGTTTTTAAAATCGAATAAAGTCTTGACTGACTACACATAGCTTGCTAGTGAGGTGGGGCAGTTGGCTCTCACTGACCAAAAAGCTTTATTGATGGATTTGTCACTTGTGGTTTTTTACTTGTGACTGCATTTGATGTAGGCTCCCTGTCTTGCAAAGTACTGTTTGGTTATCACAATTTCCAGACATATCTGTGCTAGTGATGCGTTTGTGAGTAGACTGAGGATGTGTCTGTTCACTTTTTATAGTGTTGCATCCAGTAGGACAGCATCTCAGACTTGTGGTGCCTGAGTACTGTAGATGAGGATAGGTGAGAGGTTTGCAGAGACATTGTTTAAAAAGAGTACAAGGCTTGGCACTTTCATGGTGCTGTACAAGGTACGAAAAGCCTGAATCAGGGCATTGCCTTTCTGAGAAATGTTTTGCTTTTGAGGCTGAAAGGAACCTTTTGCACCAAAGAAGACCCAAAGATATTTGCACTCATCAACCACATCCAAAGTTTGGTATTACAAACACTATTTGTGGTTCACCCTGATATTCTTACAGACCACCATGGCCTTGGATTTATTCCAAATAATAAGCACCCCGTTAGCCATGGAATGAAGATAAAGTACCTAATTGCGAGTTTGGCGGATATCCCATCTGCCAAGTAACATCCAATGGAACTTGTAATACAGCAGATGGGATATCCGTTGTAGATAAGTTCCCTTTTTGACACATCTTGATGTGATTTCCACTGGACGTGCACTGGGTTCCTTCTAACCAGGTCCCTAGTGCCAGATCTCTTTACCAAAACTGTACAATTGTTCTCAATTGGCGATACCCTTAGAGCCCCCTGTTAGTCCCATGTACATGGTACCCCTGGTACCTAGGGGCTGAGGTACTAAAGAGGTTCCCCAAGGGCTGCAGCACAAATGATGCCCCCCTAAGGTACACCTCACCAAGCTAATCCAAAGTGCCACAACAAAGCACACAGCCTGTGTCTGCAGACGCTGCATGTGGTATAAGTAAGTCACCCCAACAGCATACCTTACCTCCCTAAGGCAGGGTATACTATACTACATGTGAGGGCCTAACTGCCTGAGCAGATATGCCTCGTACTGGTCAGTTCAATTGCTGTCAGTACCAGTGATCAGGGGAGCCATTTTAAAAGCATGTGCCTGCACTGGTGAAAACTAGTTCCCCAGCTACATGATGACTTTACTGAAAAGAGTGGTGATTGGTATCAAACATTACATATTAATAAACCCGTAATGATGCCATTGTCAAATTTAGTAATACATGCATCCAGAAGGGACCTTAGAGGTGCCCCCAGAAAACCTACCAGCAACTGGTGTGCTGACTGACCAGTGTTTGTCATCCTGCCACCAGAGATAAGTAGCTGACCCCCAAGAGTGAAGGCCAGGGATAGGGTTATGCCCACTTCCTCCAGAAAGTGGTCATATCGGGGGTATAGGGAATGCAAATGTAAGTATTCCATTGGTGCTACTTTACAGTCCCCTACTGCCCCTACATTCAGTGTTATGGGGAGGCCTGGTACCAGGAAAGCAGATCCTGCTGACCAAAAGAAGAAGGGCAGAAGAGCTGCGAAAGCAAGAACTGCAGAACAAGCAACTGACTTGGCACCAGCCCTGCTGACCTGTTTTCCTATTCTTTATAATTGCACCAATGTCCTCTTGATCTGCATGCTGCTGATCTTATAAAGCCTGGGAGGACTACTAACACTTCTGCAAAGACTTAGGAACGTCAGTGGAACAACAGATCTATTCCACTGCATCTTGCAGGTCCCAAAGACTGAGCTGTAAGGCTCTAAGTCTGCGGAAATCCAACACTGGAAAGCACCACTGCACCCGAGCCTCCTAGCCCGAGCTGAAATGGGTCAATGGTGAAAAGGGGACCCCAGATCCTGATGAGCTAATAAGAAGAAGGACACTTAAGAGCCACAAAAGTAGAAGACTGAAGAAGAGCAACTGACTTGGCCACAGCACTGCTGGCCTGTCTGCTGTTCCCCTTTGAAATTGGTGCCAAATACATTTTGTCCTGAAGCTGTTGTGCCTCCAAAGCCTGGAAGGACTGTCTACCTTTAAAAAAGACTCAAGGGTTCCCATGGAGCAGTGGAGCAGTGGAGCTGCTTCCCTGCATCCTGCAGGCACCTCAAAGAAGACGGTGAGTCTCCGGAATCGCAAAAACCTGACGCCGAAAAGCAACATTGCACATGTGCTTTCTAGCCTGAGCTGAAATGGGCCAATGGTGCCAGCGTTGACCCACAGCCCTCCGGGGACAACGCCCACCTTGGACTGGCCCACTGTGGACTTCACAATGCCACTTGATGCCTCTCTTTGCATGCCCCCTCTACCACGAGTGCCCCTGGTGATGAAAATCCAACACCTAAAGACACCTCTACACCCGTCGCCCCTGGTGAAGAGAACCAAAGGTGTCCCCACATTATCGAGCATCACAAGATTTGAGCCCCCCTGTTGGTTCAGCAGGCTGCTCCCCCAGTCCGAGCTTGCTGCCTTTTTTCTGATGGATCAATCTCCATATACATAAATGGGGTACCCAACGCTGTAAGGCACCCCAGTGCCCTACTGTCCCAGTGCTGCCCAAAGAGAACTGTTGGTGCTGCCTTGGACCTTGTCCCATACTCACCTTAAGTCAAGAAGATTGGGCCCGTTTGACGCTGTTGAGTGCCCAAATGCAATACATGGTTTTCCTCCAGAGGCTAATATTACCATTAAGTGCTTCAATTGCAATTGAAGCTATCAAAATCACCCAATGCTGAAAAACCCACTTCTGCACCCAGACGCCCCAGTGCCTCCCGAGGTGACCTGTTGGTGTTACCTTGCCCCATACTCACCTTGAGGCCCAGGGAAGGGTTCTGTAGGGGGTTGTTAAGTGACCGCATGCAGCTTAATTTTTCTTCCTAAGTTAGCATTGCCACAAAGTGCTTCAATTACGATTTATAGCATTAAAAACCAGTTTTATTCAAATATGCTATTTTACAAAGTACTTACCTGATTTTGATGATCTTGATGCCTACAGGTATATAAAGATAAGTGTTATGTTATAAATTGGTGTGTATCTCCTTATTGAGTCGAGTGTCCCATTTATTGGCTTGGTTTATGCCGCGGTTGTCTAACACTCCTCTCTGGCTGCCATCACGGCACCCTGAGAAGACGCCGCGTCGCGGTCCGTACTCACCCCGCTGGAATCAGGATCACCCTTGATATCCGCCCGCCTCTGACTGTATTCATCAGAACGGAGGACGCCGCACAGCGGTCCGTGTACACCACCTTCATATTAGGTCTGCCCGGGATATCTACCAATTTCGAAGTTGACTAATTAGAACTGAGTATGCCGCCCCTTTGTTAGCGCCTATCATGCTTAATAAGGACCGTTTGGGATCCATGTTTACCCCTGCGAGTAATTGCCAGAACTGAGGACGCCGCACTGCGATCCGTGTCCACCCTGCCTCAACAAGGATTGTTTGGGATACCCGCCTGTTTTTACCTGTTTGAACTAGAACAGAGGACGCCCTCTAGCGATCCATGCCCTCTCTTCTACCTACCAGGACCGCTCGGGGTACTCATCATCAGTCTGTGTATAAACGCTGGAATTGAACCCGTTTGGATGAGAGGCTGTCTGCCCCACCCTTTCCAAGGAGCATACCCCGGATGGAGGACCTGCTCCATATTCACGTAGCGATATTCCTGAAGTGGAATCAGATTGTCGTCAAACACTGATCTAACGTCCTGCCCCTTTTCCAGTGTGAAAAGAGTGCACCCGTTCTTCTTTTGCCCCCTCCCATGGCCCTCCTCGCCCTGACGAAGGTGCAGCCTAAATAGGCATAGCATCGAAACGCGCGTTGGCGTTACTTACCTGGATGGCACCACTGTAGTACAAGCTTCTCCATCTTACTTATTGTACCCTGCCTCCATGTTATAGCTTCAGTCCTAGTGGCCATTGAAAAATCTTTTCCCGGACTGCCATGCATCCCCCTAATGATTTCTGTATGAATGTGTAAATATTGTGATGTTTGAGGTCATGAATGAGAACATATGTTTTGGATGACTGTGGGAGCAAGTGGGATATGAAGAAATGTATGAGATGTATAAACCCTTATGACACACTGTACAGTTAGAATTTAATTCTTGATCAACCTTAAATAAAATATATTTATTTTTCCCAGAGAATGGTATGGACCTGTGTTATTCTATGTCTACTCTGATACGTACATTTCTGTCACCCTTTGTTCGAATATGAGGATTCCTTAGTGGGACCTTAAAATTGACCCTGGAAGGCTTTCCCTTTTTTCTATTTTGTTGTTACTTTCCCCATTTCCTGCCAGTATCCAAAAAAAACCCGGGGAACCCCCTTCTATTTCGTAACTCCTCTCTGATAAGCCTAAAGCCATTCAAAGACACTAACCCCTAGAAGAGCGCCTTGGGATTGCTAGAGTAAGCCACTCTCCACTAGAAAGTGAATACCTGGACTCTTGGCAGGATATACCTTGTTATGGTATACCAAATAAAGAGCCAGCTTCCTACATCCGATGGAGTATCCCATCTGACAAACTCGTAATCAAGTAGACTTTGGAGGCTGATTTTGATTTGGCTTAAGAGAATTACATTGTCAGCATATAGAAGATTAGACAAGTTTAAGTTCGTCAAGCTTTTGGTCAGTGTGAATTCACTAATCTGCAGTAATGTCAGCCAGAAATAGATTGAATAGCTGGGGTGCCAAGGGCTCTCCCTGCTTTAGATCTTGTATGTGGATATCCTTCTTGAGAGACGGTGCCATTGCCTATCCTAGTATTCTAGTCTGAGCCAGGTGTCAGTGTGTATAAGTTGTATCGCTCATAGGAGGTGCCATGGTATCCCCAATTGGATAACTGGGCCCAGAGAAGATTGCATACTACAAAGTCAAATACTTTAGAGTTGATGAAACATAGGTATAATGGCTGATGCTTGTTTGCATTTGATCCATGATTAAAACCAGTACCATAATATTACTAGCTGTCCTAGTTCTATGAGTGAAGCCAGTTTTACTATGCAGAATAATACCTTTTTCAAGGGTAGAGGTTGTTAGCTCACTGAGTAGGTTTGAGGTGAAGTACTTTGCTTCATTACTGATTAGTGCTATAAGGCAATAGTTGCCTGGTTGTGACCTGTCGCCCCCTTAAAGATTGGGTTGACAATAGGCCCTAGTCAGAAATCTGGGGTTGCCTGAGAATGTAAAATGCTAGTGAAAACTGGTGTCAGTTTATCTGCTCATTATGCTGGATTGATCGTATATTTTGCATGGGGGATATTATAAGGCACTGATGCTCCACCACGACGTCCAAGCTCAATTATTTTTAAAAGTTGAGGTGGGTGTAGGATAGGCTTTTCATTTTTGAAAGTTTATCTGGGAGTATATTTTGAGATGTCACATTGAAGTGTGTCTTCATTGTTACTTTGACAATCTGCATCACTTGTTTTTTGTCCCTTACCTTTTGTCGGGCACAAGTTAGGATCCTGAATGAGCTTTTCTGGTGGGTCTCCAGATGAAGGAATAAAGAGGTCAGATAGATAAGCTGCCCAGGTATTCTCGACTTTGCTTGAGTTGTTGATTAAATAGGAGGCTTTGTTGATGCCATTCACTAGCTTCCAAAAATCTTTTGAATGTAATTTGGTTTCATGCTTAGGTATAGTATTTTTCTCCAGAAGTCTTCCCCCATTTTTATTTCCAAAATAAGTTTCCATATGGTTTCCTTAGGTTGCTGACACTTGTCAGTTGTTCTATATTGTTAGGACAGTACTCAATGTTCTTCGTGCTTGATTGAGTTGCTTTTTTGCTAGTTAACAGACTGCTGAAATCTTGTTGGTAATGAAATCCACAGAAGGAATTTAGTAATTGTTGGCATTCATATTGCCTTACATTAAACAACTCCTAACTGTTGTCTTCTGTGGGAGCGGTTAACCTTTTTTTTTAAATAACTCCTAAGCCTTTACTTAATTTCTCCATTTTCATGTCATATAAGTATATACATGTTTATTCGTTTTTTATTATAACTCAATTTGTATATTCATTTTTTGCACTTTCTTTCGGTATTGCTATTTAATATATTGTTACACTACCATCCCTCCCTCAAGTAACAAACGTGAGCCAAAGGATAATTTAAAGGAGTAAGTAAGACAGTTAATACCTTTATTGTTTAGTTAATTAAAACCATTACAATGGGTGATATCTGGAGATCATAAAAAACAATCATCTAATAAAATAATAAGTGTTGTATATAACGCATGTGCAAATAAAATATGTATAAACAATCAGTGCATATCAGATGAAGTTGCTTGCTTATAAAGTGAAGACTTGGTGCATTACGAGGCAACTGCATCAATAAATTAGTTATTTAAAAGTTTTGTACATAAAACATGTCAAGTTAAATTATATGGAGGGGAACAGTGCGTTGCAAAATTAGATTGACTGGTTTTCGCATAATTCCTGGTGAATGGCAGGCAAAACAATCGGTCGGCACTCGCCTCCCCAATTCTAGTTGGCATGCCAGTACGTCAATTAGGGATCCCCGACCTGAGCTCAGACAGTTCTATGTAGGATGGCTTTTTGGATCAATTATGTCCTTGTGTACAATCCGACACCGTGGACGAGGACAGGTGTTGCCTGACAAATGTTGCACATCTTGCCAGAACCAATGAGGCAGAATGGGAGAAACAGTTGAAAGAGGCTTCCAGGTAAGTTTACGCCCAAGGGCGAGGCCTACTGGTCTGATTAATTGTCTTTTCGGGTGGTCTAGGGTGGGGCAACAACATAGCAAGTGTAACCATGACACATTTTAATAAGAGCAAAGTCTGCAGGCTCTTTTGCTACTGTGGATGACACAGGAAGGGTTGAAATCTGTGATTGGCAGGGCTAACAGTCGCATAATAAACATCTTCCAACGAGTTTCTTCATTTATAGCTTCTAGCAAGTACGGCAGCGAGGTCCCAACAAGGTAGGAAGCACATTTTGAGCGAGTTGTGTTTGGTGTATACTCCGGCTTGGGCCTCGTGCTCTGCGGACCTGCACTTGGCCTGTGTTCCATGGGTGCGGCAGGACCAGAGCAGGAGGGCGCTCTTTCAGGGCATTAGCATCTGCTCTCTGGAATTCTATTCCTCTTGCTGCCCTTGGCATTCAAGACCATTGGGCGTTCAGGAAAATGATTAAGATGTGGCTTTTCTCCAACCTTTAACCAGCCACCTCTCTATCTGCCTTTATCTAATTTAGCTCTGGAACGCCCCGTTGCTGGGACAGCCATGCGCTCTATAAGTACTGATAACATAACATAGCATTTAACATCTGAGCCATTGATGAAGTGACAAGGGTTAACATATCTTGGGCTCTCGAGGTCACCTTTAGTTGCTGATTAATGACTTTTTTTCAGGTAGTAAATGGAAGTTTTTCTGCCTGGAGGGTGAGGTCACCCATCTGGAGTGTCTTCAGTGAATTTTTTACTCAGGTTTACCAAGGGTTGTCTGGGGTATCGTAGAGGAATTTTAGGTGACCTTTTAATGATTTTGTGTCAGCCATCTTGAACCAAATATAGTACTTCAACACGGAAGCTTGGGAATCTAGAGACTGAGACACCAGACGAGGTTCAGCCTTAGCCTGGAGTGACGGACATAACGTGGTTGTTGAAAGATGTTCTTATAGGCCCTACAATAGGATTGTTCCAAGGAAACATCTAAGAATCCTGGATAAGCAAAGTGGCCATATTGTATGGCTGGAAGAAATTTTGTCTTTATTACCCTTAAGGGGGCTGCCAATGCACTCCTTAATTGCCGGTGCATTTGGCTAATCCCATATGTAATTGCGGTACCTTTTTTCTTGATTGCATATACCTGAAGAACTGCAGTACTATTTTCGCTAAACCATACACCGAGGCAGTTATACTACCTTTCTATGCTGATGCTCATGCTGCTAAAGCGCCTGGAGATTTCTTTTTGTGGTACAGCTACTGAAGGTAAGCACTTTTGCTTATTCCTGATTTATTTGGAGCTGCTTGGCCGAATGGAATAAGTTGAAGGCATTCAATGCCTGCAGTAGGCCAGTTCTTGTGCGATCCATAATTGTATTATTGAAACGTAGTGGATCATAGCTTCGGATGAGCCAGGCCTCCAGGGTTTTCCCTCGATTGGCTGTGTAGAGATTGACCTGTAGGGGGCCAGGACACACCCTTGCTTTAGGCCCCAGTATGTTTTTGATTTTTCGGGTGGCAGAGCAAGGGCAGTTGTCACTTTGACCCTTCTCTGAATAAAGCAAAATGATGGGGTTTAGCAGCTTTGCTGGTTGCCCCATGTGTCCAGGTTCCTCAATAGAGTTGCCTATCAACCCTGCCAAATGCCACACTATAATCGGCAGAGCAGCAAAAAGAGGCAGCCTGCTGTGTTTAGTGGGCTGGTGTCTTAAGAAAGATAATGCTAGGATGTTTCCACAGGTGATGCCCCTGCTCTAGAGCCAGACAGAGAGAACAGTAGGATCTTTTGCTCGTGGGCCCATGCCTCCTGTTGCTCCAGCAGGATACAATTGTATACTTTGGTCTCCATGTCTACAAGTGCAATTAAGTGTTATTTTGGAGGGACTTACAGCTCCTCCTTTTTATATTTGGGGCAGAGGATGGATCCTCTCCTTATATCAGGAACTGTCGCCATTTGAAATGCACTGTTGTAGAATGGGGTTAACGTCCTTGCTCATTTGTCTGGAGAACATTTAAACAGAGACACTGGTAGACCGTTGTGACCAGGGGCCCTATCATATCGCATGAGCTTGATGATTTCTTCAACATTCCTGGAGACCTGTGTATTCAGATCCTGCGTGCTCTGAATCACACGATGGGAGGAGTGACTCATGCCCAGAGGTAGCTCTATTCTTTGGCCGGGCTGCTGACTCCCCTATGTGCGTATCACTGAGGCAGATTTGCTTGTCCACCATAGCCCTCCACTGCTGTGCCGGTGGGGGTACAAAATTGTCGGTGTTTAGGTTTGTAACATGGCTGACCCAAGCTTCTTCCAAGAGGCCAACGTCCCTGGATTCATCACAGCTCTTTAGTTTGTTCATGTGCTCACAGAAGTGGGCATTGTTGGGGTCCTTCAGGAGATGAAATAGGGTTGCCCATTCCTTTTGGTTCCTTGCCTCCTTGTGTTCCCAAATTATTTTGTTGAGGTATCATCTCTTATATTATACCTTTACTGCAGGGTTTATTGTGGATTTTTGTTTATGTAACTGCTGAGCTTAGCGTGGGGCCCTTCTTGCTGTGATGATGGGTTTGTCATATTGAAGTGCTAGCCTCCCGGCCACTTCAAATTTTGTCTGGCAGGGCCTGGTTATATCTCACTTCAAGAGAAATCTGCGGCCCTTTACAATCTTCTCCCACCACTTGAGGTTTGAGTTCTGCTGCATTGAGATTGTTATGGACACTGTTAGATTTGGGGGTCTCTAGTAGGCACAGGTAGGTACTTGTGACAAATAGGACTCTTGCGAGCACTTTGTTGACATGCTTCCTTCTCTTCTTTAACAGTGCAGAGCAGAGACACCAGACGCACCACAAGAGGTGGAGTCAGCATTGTGGAGGGAAGGCACAACCCTATTCAGGTCCCAGGTGCAACTCCTCCCTCCCATCTAGATGCAGATCTCTTTATTCACCACTGGGCGGACTCACCCTGTCTACTGGAATACCCCAGCCCTGTCTCTCAAACTCAAGACAAGGAATACACAACCTAGCAGAGGCAGGCCTGGATAGTTAGACAAGAAAATACCTACTTTCTAAAAGTGATATTTTCAAACACAGAATGTTAAAACCAACTTCACTAAACGATGTATTTTATCATTCTGAGCTCAGTCAGTTAGGATTATAAAATATAATAATCTTACTGCCCATTCTGGCCTATGGAGAACAGGTAGCCTTGCAATAGTGAAAAACGAAAATGGCTGTAATTCACTATTAGGACATTCCACACACATCTGGGCTTGTCCTGCCTTATACTTACTAAGCACCCTGCCCTTGGGCCTACCATAGGGGGCCTGATATGAAGAAAAGGGAAGGTTTAGGGGCTGGCAAGTGAGTGCACTTGCCCAGTCAGCATGGCAGTCCGAGACTGAACACGGGCTCTGAAATGGCAGGCCTTAGACACATTTTACAAGGCTGCTTCTGTGGGTGGCACAACCAGTGCTGCAAGCCCACCAGCAGCATTTGGATTTACAAGCCCTGGGCACACTCAGTGCACTGTACTAGGGTCTGGCAAGTAAACCAAACAAGCCAATCATGGAATCACTAATCCATACATCAATTTACAATAGGGAGAGCATATGCACGTTAGCACTGATCATCAGTGGTAAAGTGCCCAGAGTCAGAAAACAGCCAACAACAGGTCAGAAAATATAGAGGAGGAAGGCAAAAAGTTCAGGGATGACCCTGCAAAAAGGGCCAAGTCCAACAGGCACTTAATTGCTTAGCCAAGGTATTACAGCTGTAGAGTACTCTGGCCTCAAATGTATTCTTTTGAATAAGTTTACTCTTTTCCTTTCGATGTATCCACAGTCGTACTCTACACAGAGGGTTTTACATGCAGGTTGACAGTGCATTTTAAAGGGTTGTGATCACTTTCCAACCTTTCTGTAATTTCAAAGTGTGCTAACTGCCCAGCCAGGCACTCCGAGAGGAAGACATAGTCAAAGGTTGAACATTCTTTGCAGATTGTGGGTAATAACCATTCCTTCTTGTTTGCAAGCATCTCCCATTGTGCTGATACCAGTCTGTAAGATGTCAAAGATTCCTGTATTATTTGCCTCCCTCACCAGAGACAGTATAGGGGGCCCTCCAAGGCCTCTGATGTTGAAATCTCCCAGTATTATGATTTCATGGGCAGGGTGATCGAGGATGAGATACTGTAAGCTGTTCATAATATAAAGGAAATAATGGTTACTCCTTGTTGGTCCCACTATAAGAGGGTTCAAGTGCTCAGCTGCAGCTCACATTAATACATATTCCACCTTTTCTCTACCAGAGCGTGCAGGACACATTTTGGATTTCCTACAGCTTAGTAGATACTTTGTAACATCTTTGTGATATACCAATAAACATGAGGTTGACTCCTAATAAGTTGGTAAGACAGGTATTCTCTCTGTTTGCATTAATTAGGGAATGTTTTTCTGGTGTGTTAACCAAACTGACACAGCTCGTTCTCATTTCCCCTTCTCATGGCTCACTCCCCAAACAGGAATGGATCAGACAATTAATTGCCCTCAATTTGCATACCAGTCACTGTAGAATCAACAAAATCCCTTAGGATAACTCTGGATGAGATCCAAAACATGCAAGCATACATCAGCACATCCACATGCAGTACAGATATCTAACTCGATCTCCTCAAAAAGGTAACATTTTTCATCATGCCACCAGACTTTAAGACCATTGTATAATCACTAGCCATATCGGGACTTGACTATGGTGCCACTAAGGGTGACGCTCAATGCAACTGGGGACAAGAATGAGCCGGAGCAACCACATTACACCTTCTCTCAAGAATCTCCCTTGGCTACCATTTAAAGCTAGAATTCAGCTGAAAATAGAGTGCAAACAAGCTCAAGATTTCGGGGGCAGCCTCTCCCATTGGCTCTCTGGCTGGAACTTCCAAGATTAAACACACAAAATTTACTCACTTGCACTGGATCTGCCCTGAGGATATGGAACTCTCTCCAAGCAGAAATCTGGTCTAATCCAAAGAACTCCACTTTCAAAAATGAGGTCTAAGGGACTCAGCAAAACAGATTAAGGATCTGGATGAGAAAAAACTATGGTGTGGTCCAACACCCAAGGGCCTTCTGAACGAGACACAACTATCACTAGTGGCACCCAAAGCAAACTGTTTATTTTCTGCTGCTGTTTGTTGATGGATATGTTATGGCTCTTGTAACATGACATGGCACTGTGCTCTTATACTCGTTGGCAAAAACAACAGGCGATGGACAGAATGCAGAACATTGTCATACATTCACCCCAGTACAGAGATCTGGGCCTAAATCCATCATTTTTTTTCCTGGACCGGAATCAAGCATCCAAGGACCGGTTTCTGGCTATCAGCCGTCATCAGCCTGGATAGCTTGACTCCAGTGGTGTGGAGAGCATGGGACTCACGTCTGAGCATACCCATCCCACTCGGGACTACAAAGGCAAAAACAACAGGTGATGGACAGAGTGCAGAACATTGTCATACATTCACCCCAGTACAGAGATCTGGGCCTAAATCATTCGTTTATTTGCACTCCACACCATCCCAGGTCAGACATGGCCATATGCAAATCAGCCTTGACCCTGTGCCTCATGGGAACAGTTCGGCCCGAACTGCCAAGCCATGTCTTTCCAGGAACGGAATCAAGCATCCAAGGACCGGTTTCTGGCTATCAGCCGTCATCATCCTGGATAGCTTGACTCCAGTGGTGTGGAGAGCATGGGACTCATGTCTGAGCATACCCATTCCACTCGGGGCTACAAAGGCAAAAATTGTCATACATTCACCCCAGTACAGAGATCTGGGCCACTCTCGAGGTCCTTCTTTTTTAGGCAGCAGGGCAGCAGAGCAGTCATTTTTGCAGGCAGGGCAGGAGGGCAGCTGGGCAGTATTTCGTACAGCAGAGCAGCAGGCAATAGGGCAGCAGAGCAGCTTGACAGTCCTTCGTGCAGCACAGCAGTGGGCAATAAACAATCCTTTTTCTGAGCCTTCCACAGGTCCAGAGGTAATCTAAAGAGTTGGGTCTGAGTTAGGCCTGATGGTTCAATATAAAAACCTGGTGCCCACTTTTAAGTGGGAGAACATTCTGGAGTTTCCCCCTGTAGAGGAGTGACAGCTCTGCTCCCGAATACTGCCAAATATGGTCCACCCTGTCAACACTCAGACCCTCTACAGTGATGCTGTCTGTGAGGCATACACAATGGCCTGCAAACTATACCTAGGCATGTGACCCAGGAGCAGGCTACATGCACCAAATGGTTAAGACAAGAAAATGCCGACCATTTTTAGGATAATGGCTCAAAATTCAAGTTTCCCACAAAAGAGGGTTTAAAATTACAATTCCTCAGACACAAAACATGACTTTCCAACCTGAACCCCAATCAAAAGGTATCATTCATTAAATGTAATAAGGTAACCCAATGTTATCTCATGAGAGAGGTAGGCCTTGCAGTAGTGAAAAATGAATGTTATTGTTAGTTATTGTTAGTTCCGGCTTTTATAGCGCCAACTCACCGGCAGGTCTCAGGGCGCTTGTGACCGAAGGGCAACAACTACATCATTATCGGAAAGAAGGGAGCAACAGGAAGTTTAAGCTGAGCTTAGCGCATCCCTAAACAGGAAGGTTTTCAAACTTTTTCTGAAGCGAAGGAGATTACCTTCTTTTCGGAGGGTCTCAGGAAGTTTATTCCAAAATTTTGGGATCAGAGCAGAAAAGGATCTCCCCCCTTTTGTGGCCAGCCTAAACCGGGGGCACACCAACAGCTGTGCGTCTGAGGACCTTAATCTCCGTTCTGGTTTGTATATCTCCAACCTTTCCTTTATGTAAGCGGGAGCTTGCCCGTAGATTGCCTTATGGGCTATACACAAACTTTTAAAAACAGATCTTTGCCCAATAGGCAACCAATGAAGGTTCTGCAGCAATGGAGAAGCATGGGATCTTCTTGGAAGTTTAAAAATAAGACGTGCGGCGTCATTTAGGACCACCTGCAATCTACTGATCAAGGACTTTGGAAGGCCCAAGTAAAGGGCATTTCCGTAGTCCAGCCTTGAGATTATTGTGGCAGAGACTACAGTGCGAAGCATAGACTGGGATAGGAGAGGGACTAACTTTCGCAGTTGTCTAATTAGCCCATTGCAGGTGCCGACTATAGAGGAGATCTGGCTACACATTGACAGTTCGCTGTCAATCTTAATCCCCAGGCTTTTCACCTTGTCCACTGGTGTAGGTGTTGGACCTAATTCCTGGGGCCAGTACAAATCACTCCATGGGGAACCTATAGATGATACAACTAGAACCTCTGTTTTTTCAGGGTTGATTTTCAGAAGGTTCATAGTCATCCAATTCACTGTGAATCTTAGAACATCTTGCGCATAAGTCTGCGCCAGCGCTGTGTTCTCTATGCTCAGCAACAGTTGGGTGTCGTCAGCGTAATTGAATACGCGACATCCCATCTTTGCCAAGGAGCTTATCAGTGGTTGCAGGTATAGGTTGAAGAGGAGTGGAGACAATGCGGAGCCTTGAGGGACCCCGCATGTCAGATTTCCCACCTCCGATACCTTATCCCCCAACTGAATCCTCTGTGTTCTCCCTACTAAGAAAGATTCCAGCCACCTATAGGCCGTGTCTCGAATCCCGAAACTAGCCAATCTGTCCAGGAGCAGGGTATGGCTGACAGTATCGAACGCCGCCGACAGATCTAAAAGTATCAGGGCGCTTGGTTTCTTACTGTCAGCCATCCCTCTAAGCTCATCCAGCACCGAGAGCATCACCAGCTCGGTGCTGTGATGTGCACGAAACCCCGCCTGCAGATCGTGGAGAGAATGATGTGACTCCAGGAACGCGGACAGGGACTTCAGTACATGTTGCTCAAGGATTTTTGCCAGGAACGGGAGTTGCGAGATGGGCCTATAATTTTTCAGAATCTTAGGGTTTGCTCCTGACTTCTTCACTAGCGGCTTCACTCGAGCTTCTTTGAAGTTAGCTGGTAGCCGTCCTGTGTTTAGTGAGTTATTCAGGAGAGAGAGGATGTGGTCTTCCAAGGTAGGGCGTGCTAAACGAAAGACACTAGGGGGGCAGGGGTCCGCCGGGGAGCCAGATTTAACTTTATTCATGAGTTGCTCAAGACTCATCGCATCCATCGGTGGAAAATTTGAGATGTGGGTTTGGATTTCCATAGAAATCTGGACATCCTGCAGCTTGATGGACTCAGTCACAGTACCATTCCCAATGTCCTGTAAGATGGTCTCTACCTTCTCTAGAAAGTAGTTTTGGAAAGTATCGCAGCTGATTGCTACTTCCATATTTTCGGATTTTTTGCTCAGTTCAGTTAATATTTTGAAGGTTTCCTTCTGGACATTTTCAGCTTGTTTTATACGCTTTTCATAGTATTTAGCTTTAGTGTCCAGGATGAGCTTTTTATGGATGTTGAGCAAGGATTTATATTGCTCTCGACTTTCCTCATTTTTCTGTCTCCGCCAATTTCGTTCTATATTTCTAAGTTTCCGCCTATGCTCCCTTAGGTCAGATGTAAACCATGGAGCTCCCCTTCCAGCTTCTTTTACCCTTTGCTGCTTTTCTGGTACAATCCGATCAATTGCTCTGATCAGATTGCTAGTAATGTCCCCATACTCCTGGTCGAGGTCAGTATTAGGGGCAATTGGGTAAGCCAGTGCCGAAAGGGTAGAGGACAAAGTTTGTAAGTCAACTTTATTCCATTGACGGACCTTCTTCATTTTGGGTGGCAGTTGTATCGGCTTTGCATTGATGGGTACCTCACAGTAGATTAGGTGGTGGTCTGACCAAATGCAGGGTGAAACCCTCAGGAGTGCTACTTTGGGATCTAGCGTCCAAATGAGATCAAGGATATGTCCTTTTATATGTGTAGGGGTTTCTATCAGCTGTCGAAAACCCAATGAGAACATGGTGGTCTCCAGAAAGCGAGCTGCTGGTTCTTTTACTTCCCTATCCCAGTGGAAGTTGAAATCTCCGGTTACTACTATATTTTTATATCGAGAGCAAATGTCCGATATAGTAGCCATAAACAAATCGTTAAAACCTGGATTTGAATTAGGTGGACGATACACTGTAAGGATCACTAGACACAGATTGTCAAACTCGATCTTTACTGCAAGTGTGTCAGCTAGATCCACAGTTTCTGCCAATATTTTAGTTACGATTAGAGATTTCTTGAAGATAATCGCTACTCCCCCCCCTCGGGCATTATTAGCACGATTGTGCCATACTATATCATACTCACTCGGGACAGCTGCTATGATGTCAGGTAATGAGCTATCCCCGAGCCAGGTCTCCGAGAGGGTAAGGACATCAATATCCTCAGTTTGGAGTAGAGTAAAAATCTCCAGATTATGTCTCTGTAATGACCGTGTATTTAGGCAGGTCAGCTTTAAAGAGCGTGACTGAGTTTCTGGTATCACTGTGGGTGATTTTAAAATGGACATGGCATCCAGTAAGGCTATAATAGCTGGGTCCAGGGACAGTCCCCCCTTATCTAATTGATACAGTTCTTCCGAAGAATAGAAGCATCTCTGACCAGAGACCCATGCCCCCATGCCCGGTCGTGCGCGGACGGGCGCAGACGGGCTGGACTCTGGCGTGACTCCGGCGTGCTCACGCAGCGCGTGAACGCTGCGCGTCGGCATGGCCGCCCTAAATACCTGTGGATAAGGCACTAGCGCGTCAACAATGATGGCGCCACCGAGCGTCCAGTACTTCCCTTAGAATGGCCGCCGGTGAGGAGGGGTGAAAACGGACCCGCAAAGTGCGGTGCTTTATTTCCTTTTAACGTGCAGGTAAGAGGGATTGAGTCAGCCAAGTTAAAAACAGGGAGAATTAAAAGAAAAGTACAAATGAAATACAAAACGGGTATTATTAAAAATAAGGTGCTGCTCTGCCAGCACGATGTTGTTCCTCTAGCGTGGTCGCTGATTAGGCGCTGCAATGCTGAGTAGCGCGCCCTGTCTGGTCAAGGCAGATCCCTTGATTTGCCCGCCCTAAATACCTGTGGATGAGGCACTAGCGCGTCAACAATGATGGCGCCACCGAGCGTCCAGTACTTCCCCTAGAATGGCCGCCGGTGAGGAGGGGTGAAAACGGACCCGCAAAGTGCGGTGCTTTATTTCCTTTTAACGTGCAGGTAAGAGGGATTGAGTCAGCCAAGTTAAAAACAGGGAGAATTAAAAGAAAAGTACAAATGAAATACAAAACGGGTATTGTTAAAAATAAGGTGCTGCTCTGCCAGCACGATGTTGTTCCTCTAGCGTGGTCGCTGATTAGGCGCTGCAATGCTGAGTAGCGCGCCCTGTCTGTCCAAATTTTTCACTACCAGGACAGATAAAACTTAAAAGTACACGTCCAACTTTTTTAAGTACACTGTACCCTACCC
Source organism: Lissotriton helveticus (assembly GCF_964261635.1). NCBI lineage: Eukaryota > Metazoa > Chordata > Amphibia > Caudata > Salamandridae > Lissotriton > Lissotriton helveticus. The sequence continues at coordinate 1,080,756,597 of NC_136071.1, read as the reverse complement.
TATGGGCTGTTTAGAGCCTACCCTAAGGATGACTTATATGTATTTGTTAGAAATGGGGGTCTCTAGTTGGCTGAGTTAATTACCTTTGTCCAGATAGGGACCCTTGCTGGTCACTGTAAGATAACCCCTTCTCATCCCCTTGGTCCTTGGCATGAGTAGACAAGCTTATCCCAAAGGCAATGTGTAAAGTATTTGTACTCAAAACATACTGTAATATGGACACCACACTAGTTTAGGAAAATAAAGTATCTTTATCTAACTAAACTTAACACGACCAAAATGACAAAAAAATCCAACATACAGGTAGTAAAATAGCACTTCAAAATAGGAATTTCAAGAATAAAGCTTGTAGAAAACAAATAGCTCTGCTTGGGGCTATTACGAGGTTGTAACAGCAATAAATCCAAAGTCCTGCCTGACCGCAAGATGCGCAGCGTCGGGCACAGAGTCACATGTACCCAGAAACAAACAGTACCTTTGGATAATGAAGTCTCTGATGATGCACAGCGTCGTGGAGTTGAGATGTTGGTGCCGAGCTCAAGGCCGGCTCCCTGGGTACCACGGAGGAGGTGAGGCATCATGTCGACCAGGAGGCGATGTGTTGAATCCAGAACAGGGGAAGCCATTTGTGTCAGCAGCGAGGCGTCACTTCCGGTGATGGTGCGAAATCGTGGAGTAAATGGAGTCACTCTCTGCGCTTATCAGCACCATGATAACAGAATGCAGGCTCTGGCAATGATGGAGTAAGTGTGAGCGCTAGCATCGGGAAATGCCAATAACTGCAGGCTTTGGCAGGTGTCAAAGGGCATCAGAGATGCGGTGCAGGCTGGGCGGTGCGTCGTGTCCTTCTCAAGCAGTGCCTCTGGTCTCAGGGCAGGTCACAGCATCACAGCAGCGTTGCTGACGGCGTCAGAGACAGGGATTCTTACTTCTTTCAAGTTGCTTCCAGCTCCCAATCACAGGAACAACCTTCAGAAGCCCAAAACTGGAATAGGCACCCCCTGGAGAACTTCCAGCAATAGGGTTCAGGGGACCTAGGAGTGAAGTCTTTGTGTCCCTGAGACTTCGAACAGGAGGCCAGCACACACAGGCCCTTGGAGATTCTTCTTCAAGCAGGTTTCTCAGCAAAGTTCCAGTCTGTGTCCCTACTTTGGCGACAGCAGTAAATGCAGGCCAACTCCACACAGCACACAGCAAAGGGGCAGTACTCCTCAAAGGGGCAGTACTCCTCCTCACAGTTCTCCAGCTCTTCTCTTTTGCAAAGGTTCTTCTTGAGTCCAGAGGCGATCCTAAGTACTGGGGTTTAAGGTCTACTACTTATACCCCATTTTGTCTTTGTTTTCTTTGTGCAAGGGCCTCTGAGCCGAGTCCAAGCCAGTTATGTCCTCACTGGTGCAGTATAAGCACAGGGGGTGGAGACAGCATTGTGCAAGGGAGACATACTCTATTCAGGTGCAAGGAAAACTCCTCCCACTACTCTAAATGCAGCCAGGACCCATTCAGCTCAGCTCAGCTCTGAGTCATCCAGGAAGGGCCAGGCACACCTCAACCCCTCAAGTGGCTGTCTCCAGTGAATGCACATCCCCATCCCCTGTCACTCCAAAACAAGTCAGTCAATCCACAAACAGGCAGAGGTACACAGAATGGTTGGTTTCTGAAAGAGGCCTTTTTAAACACACAATTTAAAAACCATATTCACTAAAATATGTGCTGTTAAATTCTGAATTCAGAGAGCCTAAACTTTATTTTTCTTTCTCGTACCAATTGGAAGTTATTTTTGTAAGATCTTACAAAGTATCTCTCATTCTACCCTGTGGGACAGCTAGCCTTTCAATAGTGAAAAACTAAATTGGGAGTATTTCAGTATCAGGACATTTCACACACACTAGTACCTTGGGGCCTACCATAGGGGTGCTTTACATCGAAGCAAAGGGAGGGTTAGGGCCTGGCATGTAGGCTGCACTTGTCAGGTCGACATGGCAGTTTAAAACTGCGCACAGACACTGCAGTGGCAGGTCTGAGATACCTTTTCAGGGCTACTCATAAGGGTGGCACAATAAGTACTGCAGGACCAATTGTAGCATTTTATTTACAGGCCCTGGCACACTCAGTGCACTTTACTGGGGACTTACAAGTAAGTCCCCTATGCCAATCAGAGAGAACCAATTGCAATAACAATTTACACAGGGATCACTTGTACTTTTACACTGTTCAGCAGTGGCAAAGTGCCCAAAGCATCCAAGCCAGCTAAAACGAAATCCAGCTCGGCATCAAAAATACAGGAGGTAGAGGCAAAAAGTCTGGGAAAACCAGGCCAAAAATGCCAAGTCTAACAGTATTGAAAAGAAAGGTTTAGACCTGGCAAAAGGTATAGTTTGCTAGGTTGAAATGGCAGTTTAAAAAATCCACACATAGGCTGCAATGGCAGGCCTGAGAAATGTTCAAAAGACAATTTAAAGTGGGTGGTACAATTAGTACTGCAGGCCCACTGGTAGCATTTGATTTACAATTCCTGAGTACTTGTTGTACACTTTACTAGGGACTTACAAGTAAATCAAATGTGTCAATTGTGCGAAAGTCAATTTAACCATATTTAAAGGAGGAGCACAAGCACTTTAGCACTGCTTAGCAGTTGTAAAGTGCACAGAGTCCGAAAGTCAACATATGTAAGTTCAGCAAATATGGGAGGAGTAAGGCAAAAAGTTTGGTGGAAGACCACCCTAAGGCTGACAAGTCTAACAGCCAGAAAATGTAGTTCCAAAAATAAACACATCCCCTTTTATTCTTCAGATAGAATGTATTATAGCAAGACATTAGACTTCTGAAAGATGTTATTTATAGTGATATGTTGTCCTCTTAATTGAGACTTGACTATGCTTGAAAGTGGTTATTTCACCATCAATTTTGCTGCCACCTGGTCTACCGCTTTGTACCATGAAAAAGAGATATTGCCCTCTTTTTGTACCATTAAGCAAGAAAGCATATCTGCTTTCCGGTTTAGAAAGGGGTTGTTTTGTACGATATTCTTTTTGCTCACTAAAGCTTTCTTTTCAAAACATATTTACGTTGGAGCACATTTTATAGGAATTGGGTACTGACCAAAATTAAGTGCATACAGATTTCTCAATTGGTTTAATTTTTTTCCAGAAGGTATAGTCCTGACCAAGATATAGATATGATAATGCCACATATTACAATGTCATATATGGCATTTCTTTTCTGAAGAGATTGTGACCAATGTTCACCACATTTAGACTTGAGTCCCCGAATTTATAGATGGTGGATTCATAAGCAAGCAAGATACAGAGGATTTTTTTCTTTGAATGCCTATAGGTCTACTACCAGAATAAGTATTACACTCTAATGCTCAGCTGTGTGTGAAACTGTGTTCTCTAGCTCATATAGTATTGTGTTACTTTTTAGGACAGCAGCTATCTTAGTCCTTCCTGCTCACCCTATCAATGAATTTGAGCTCTTTCCTTTCCTAGGTTTAGAATGGTGGGATTCAAGTATGTATACTAATGCAGAGGTAGTAGGAACCACAGTTTCTTTTCTATCTTTCAGCAATTGCTTCTTTGTGGATGGGCCTGGGATTAGTGTGTAACAGTTCATCTGTTATGGAAATGTGTTATCTTCAGTTAAAGTGCCAAGGCAAATGTCTCCATTTTAATATCTGCATCCTGACTCATTTGTGAGTTAGTTCAGGAGAATGGAAAATTGACCCGGGTTACATTGCCTCAAGTTATGGGTCAAATTATGGGTCTAATATCTGCATTTACTATAAATCAGTTGCCCTTTGGCTGGGACAACTGACGGAGGTCTCTAAACAAAATGGCGTTTGCCCCAAAACTGTATTTCATAACCAGTTCTAAAAACCTCTTGCATTCTTAGGTGAATGAAATCTAGATTGAAGTTTGACACCCCGATAAACTGTTCGGTGATAATCACATTCTTTTGTACAAAAGACACTATGGACTTCATGACATACTTTATCAGACAATTTAGTGTATTACCTTCCATTGTCAAGTTCCATTCTGGAAATCAGAAAACAATGTATTTATGCCATTCATACTGCGAGCAGCTGGTGCAGTAATGATTCCTGTTTTTGTATTCAAAATCTTAGTAGGGTGAATGAGAAAACTATATCCTGTTCTTGCCTTTCCATTTGCATCCAAGAGTGCAGACTTGAAATCTATATACTTTCAGTGAGACGTTCTTTGGACAATACAGTGCTCCACAGGCTCAATGATATTATGATAAATGACAGGTTTCTCAACATATGGTTGCGCTATTCAAATTCTGCTGTGACTTGGGCTATAGTATATTCAACCTCATTTATAGCTTCGGCTGCCTCCTTACTAATGAGGAAGTTTCCGAGTGAATTGTAACTTCCTGTCCCGGACTTTTGATTTCTTTGGTAACTTCTGCTGCTATCAACTCATCCATCTTTATTTTTAACATTTTCATAAAATTTGGAAAGAGAAGGTATTAGATGTTGTCTTTCACTGCTTTGACGACATCTTCAGAAGAATCATGTGCTCTTAAAGTTTCTTTTCTAAATGCCATAGCTTAAATCATTTTAGAATGGCCACAAAGAAAAGCTCCCTTTCTCTGGAGTCTTACACAATCTTTTACAATGAAATTACCATCCTCTGGATTCTCTTGAGAAATGTGTCAGTATATGGACTATTATACAATTTCACTGAACCCCAACGTCAGTACTGTCAGTGCGAATGTACTGAATACTCTTAGCAAAGGATTTCAAACCTCATTCGCCTGTAAATCATGCCCAGGATTAACCAAAATAAATGTTTTGATTTACTGTGTAGGAAGGAACCACAGATGTACTCATGTCTCATATGATCCAATTTTATGATGTGAGAGCACTTAAGGTCAAAACTCTAAATTTCTTAGTAAAATACTTGAAATATATTGATAAAAGGTGATAAAGTGAAAACACAACACAAGTGAAATCCCTTCCCAATTTAGAAGTGTACATTAAAATGTAATAATGTATTTGACACCAAAATATCAACAAGCTCATCAGTAGAACGGAGATATGTAATTTCAAAGTTTTAAGTCAAGTGTAGTACCTAAAAGCAGTAATCTCCAAATGCGGTTATTTGGTCATGCTAGACCGTGGAAAAGTTACAAGTTCAGGCGGATCGTGATGGAGCATGGGCCAGAAACAGGGACCAGGTTAGTACACCTGAAAAAGTTACTTTCTAAATGTCTGGTGCGAAGAGGCCAGTTCGCAGTGGAGGAGGATGGTGGTTGCTGTAGCATAAAGGGCAGGCTGGGCATCATGTATAGTCATTGCTGTAGGATGAAGATCCTGTTGAGTGTTGCGGATGATTGTTGCTACAGCTTTGCATTGACGGTCATCGCGGGCTGTCGTCACTTTAGCTCAAAGTGCAGATAAGCATTGCCGGCCGTATATGTAGCGCAAAGAGTTGGTTTCACTGGAGTTTGCACTGGCAGTCGGCATGAGCAATGAGGACTTGGCAGGCCCGTTCATGGTTGCTACGAACGCAAAACGTCTAGATTTCTCCCTTAAGTTCAGAGGTATGCACTCTGCTGCCAACCAAGGACCCAGAACCTGGGGAGGCGCCCCTTGGGGATCTGGGACTCACTCTTGCACAGGTCTAGTTGCAGGTCCAGGCTGGTCCACTGCAGCAAAACAGCTGGGCAGCTGCAGGGAGGCCTCTTGAGCTTGTTATGCCCCTGTAGCTCTTAACAGGAGGACAGCCAGCTGACTCCTGGAGTCACTTCAAGTAGCCTGGGATGAAAGGAGCAGGTCTATTTTACCTTCTCAGACAGATGGCAGGCCTCAGGCAGCAGGGCAGTCCTCTCGCAGCAAGGCAGTCCTATTTCTGTAGCATGCACATGGACAGGAGTGTACTAAAAAGTGGGTGGGAGGCTCCTAATTAATACCTGGTGCCAGCTTTGTAATGGAAGAAACTTTTGGAATTTTCCCCACACAGAAGTGTGGAACCTCCTGCCTCCCAGCCTTCATCCCAGGATGTCTGGAGCCACAAAAGGCTAAATGAAGTTATTGCTATGTGAGCTGAGGAAGTTTCTTTGCAGTGCAATTAGGGCTGTGTACAGATGCGCCACACCCATCTTGTAAGATTGACCCAACATTCCAGCAATCGATCCCTCTATTGTGTGTCTGTCTGGGTGGACTTCACAAAGGAAACTTGCCAGCTTCACATAATCATTTGACCCAAGAGACAGGCTGCACTCACCAAATGGTTAGGAAAAGAAAATGCCACCTTTCTTAAAGCAGCATTTTCAGAATAGTGACTTTAAATAAAAATATAATGAAAGAGGATTTTAATTTAAAATTCCCTAGACACCAAACATGACATTTCTTCCTGCTCCTAAACAAACATTAACACCTAATAAATGTAATAATGTAACCCAATGCTATCCTATTGGAGAGGCAGGACTTACAGTAAAAAAAAAATAATTAATGAGTTTTTCACTACCAGGACATGTAAAGCTTAACCTAACCTAATTTAGTAAAACCGGAGGGGAGAAGGCAAAACCTTTGGGGGAAGATCACCCTAAGGCTGACATGTCTAACACCCACAATACACAGAAGCTATCCAATCACAAATATACATATGCATGCAGTTTTCTTAGTCAATATACACATATACACAAACACACTTATGTTGAGAGATTGCACATATCCTACACACTTACAGTCCATACAGACATGTGTATAAGTACCAAACTCTCGAAATGCTGCCCGTCAGGAGGTTTACTGTTGGGGAACATGGTGACGGGTTAGTACGGCCGTAAGCTTTCTCTATGCTCCTCCGGAGTACTATGCCATTTACTTTGCCTAAAATGTCCTTGGGCCATCTAAATAAACTCTTTTGAAAAGAGTTTTTCACCTCCTTACCTTTTTTGGATTCTGTTGTCTTCCTTTTGGCGTTTTTCTTTCCGGCTTTTTCCTCAATCCCGGTCCCTGTGGAGACACGTCGTGGGCAAGGCTCCTTCTCAGACTGACTCTGTGTCAGCGTCCAGCGGTGTTCAGCAGTGAGGCATTTGTTTTCTTGACAGCTGTTTGTTTAGCTGTCGTCTGATACTGTGCCGTTTCTGCGGGTGTCACTGGGGTCTCGGGAGTTTGAGGCACTTCCCTTTTTTGGCAGCCTGGCTCGTGGTGTGCAGGTGACGTCCCCATGCTCAATTGGGGGCCGACTGTTTCAGGCGGCCGGTAGTGTTGCTGCCAACAGACGGGCTGCAGCCAGGATTTCCTTCTGGGGCACTCAAAGCAGAGTTTTCTGCTGCTGAGTGCCCCAATCAACTAACTCAACTGGTCTGATGGTAGTCGGTCTTTAGGGGGCTGATTAGGGGGCTGATTCCTGCTTTGGGGTGCTCTCTTCTTCTCTACATGGTTTTTTGGGTGGTCCTGTTACTGCTGACCCCATTGGATCGCATTTGTTGGCCACTTGGGTTGTTCCTTTTTCTGTCCCTCACATGAGCCCTAGACACCCTAAAGGAATGCCCAGTAGCGACCTGACTTCTCTACAGCAGACCTCCCAGAAGAGAGGGGCAGGTAAAAATGAATGAGAGAGTTTGTAGGTTTCTCATGTTATACCTGTAACTAGGTCCTTATTGATTGCTATTGCAGATGCCACTGGAGCCGCCAGTATATCAGACAAGAAGGGGGGTCAGGCCCCTAGTAGGTATACCCTAAGAAATAAAATATTTGACTCCTGTACATTTATAGGCACTATTGCTGCTCCTCCGGCCCCCGGGTCTCGGCAGAGCTGTGTCTAAAAAATCTGGCTGAAAGGCTGTGAGCAAGAAGACTTCTCTCATCCTTGAAAAACCTCATCCTTCTTCAATAACTCCCTTGGCACAACAGGCGAAGGAAGTATCCCAATTGAGAATAACTCCGTCCCTCAGATCGTATTTTAAGGTGCACCAAAAAGATCAGCAAATAAGTACACCTCGATTGGAGATGGGTCTTCCTCCCACATTTTGAGTCCTCCGGAAAAAATGCTTGAAGCTAGAGTGGATCCCACATGTGATAATGCCCCAGCTGTACAGGCGACTTATTCTGATCTCCCAACCTCAAATAGGTACCAGGTGCTGGGGGATTGTATTTGTGACCCGGCTAGCTTCCCTGATGAGTCCCTGCGATTGTCTCTTAATGCCCCTTTGGGATCTAATGGCACCTCTCAATCTGAGCTGATGATGATGTTAGAGGGACTATCCTTTGGAGATTAAGAGTAAGTTTGCCATGTCAGAAAAGAATCAGGCTAAAATTCAGGACACATGTGAAGCCTTTTTAGAGAGCCTAAGGAGGTGGAGCCCTTTTACAGATCAAATTATGGCCCAGAGAAAACCTATTGTTTTGCTTTTTTTTTGTGCAAGTATTTCCGAAGAGGGGGGGGTAAGCTTTACTGGGTGATTATTATCAGGCCCAGGTATTTTTGGGGGAGGGGGGGCACAGTTAGAGAAAGTTTTTTTTGTTTTACTGGAGGGGCAGCATAATAGGGAAAAAAGAAAAAAAAAAGTCCTCATTGTAAATAAAACCAGAGTGGTTCCTGAGCAATTAACCTGCTGGTTGTCTGTGACATCTTTAAATTTTGTATGGTAATTCAGATACAGCCTTAATCTCTTCTTTAATTCCTATTAAAATATTAACTAGGAACGTTAATGGCCTAAGGGTTTTGAGTAGACATAGGAGAATTTCTCAATATTTGAGTAAATTAAAGAATGACATTGTTATTTTCCAAGAACCCACATAAGCTTTGATGAATGGGAGTCGATTTGTGTTAAGCAGAGATGGATGGAATTTTCTATCCATACCCCACAAACCTGTTATAATAAATTAGTGGCTTTGATTATTAAGCACTCGGCTAAAGCAACTCTAGGTGATGTTAAGGCAGATCTCAGGTGGCGATGGATTATTAGTGATATTAAAATCAAAAATTAATAGTCTACTCTCGTAGGCTACTATGGCCCGAATATAGATGATGAGGGACCTCTGAATACTGTATACAGTCACCTGATTCAATAAGATTTTCCTATTATTATTGGGGGCGACTTTAATATTCTTTTAAATCCTGTTCTGGATAAATCTAATGGGGGCAGGGTAGTCTCTACACATATGCTCCTTTATTAAAGTTCTGATGAAGGACCTAGGCCTGATAGATATTTGGAGGAAGAAGTATAAGGGATCGGTTGACCCTCTGGATTTTACATACCATATTAAAAAACATGGGCACTTCACCTGGATAGATTTCTTCCTGGTAGATATAAGATTTCTGAATCGTACAATTTATGTAACACATATCCCGGAGCACCTCTCTGATCACTCTGCTGTAGTCTTAGAGCTACAAATGCCAAGGGTGTGTCAACTAAAAGGTGGACCTTTGATAGAACCCTACTTTTAGACCCCCTAATAATATAACAGCTGAAGAAAGATACAATATCTTTTTTTAATCTAACAAAGACTCAGCTTCATTGGAGGTAATTTGGGATTATACGAGACTGCGTAATAAGTTTGGTAGCCAAGAACTTTACGGAGGGTAGAAGGACAATTCAGAAATTGGAAGATGATATTTCCAGAGTAAGGAATGAAAGTAAATTCCACCCAGATATGCAATCGGGGGGGAGGAAAGCAGAGAGGTTTTAGCTAAGAGACAACTTAGACTACCTAGATGACATCACTAGGAAAAAGTGGGAAGAGAGCAACTTAGCTAATTCCAAATGTGGTGGAGGATGTGGGAACTCCTTGCCTGGAAGTCTCGGATAAACCAGACTAGGAATTCAATTAAAGAAGTAATTTTGCTGGACTCTGGTGAGATTTCTTGAGAGAATTCCAAAATAGAACAGGCTTTTGAAGGTTGCTTTCCGGACTTTTATACAGAAGATCTAGCAGCCTCCGAACCCCTAATTGAAAAATATATTGTATCTCTACCATCCCTTTCAAAAAATCAAACCAGTCTGCTGAATCAGAGCATTTCCTTGGCAGAACTTCTGTCTGTAATGAAACATCTAAAAAAGGGACGGGCAGCAGGTACTGATGGTAATCCTAATGAATTTTATATAGCTTTGAAAGAGGAGATTGCGCTTGTCCTTGTTATTCTGCTGGATGGGATCTATTCCGATAGCTGCCTAATCCCTAAGTCTTGGGATAAGGCCGCTGTCTCTTTGATCTTAAAACCAAATAAAGACCCAAGAAAATGTGAGTCATACAGGCCTATCTCCCTGCTGAATTGCGACTGCAAAATCTTTTTGCAAATTCTAGCAGGAAGGATGAACCTGACAATGAGTTCATTAGGGGCCGTCAACTTCACGATTCAACCAATGATTTGATTGGTGCGATCGACATTGCTTATACTAATAACTTACCTCTTACGGTCTTTGCATTTGATGCTGCAAAAGCATTTGATAGGGTGAAATGGCCTTTTTAAGTCTATTTGACTCGAAAGTGTGGACTAGGGATCACTTTGTTAGTGCAATTAATATTATGTATAAACCCCCACTGCTCGACTCATTGTTAATGGTAACCTGTCAAAGTCATTTAAGTTGGAGCAGGGGATGAGACAGGGGTGCCCCCTCTCCCCTTTATTGTTTGATCTATTTATAGAGACTTTACCCTGCAGTATTAGGGCTAGCCATATCCTTGCCCCTTTTGAATGGGAGGGATGGGAAAAGAAAGTCATCTTATACTCGGACAACTTGATGGTTTTTTCTAAGGACTCCCATGCTATCTTGCCTTGCCTGGACAAAATCTTGACACATTTTGGTAGGGCCCCTGCGTATTTAATTAATGTTAAAAAAAACAGAGATCATGACATGGAACACACCACCTAGTAATGTGACAACTAAACAGCAAATTTGATATCTAGGCATGAAATTCTCACATAAGCTCTCTGAGTTAGCACAAGTAAACCTCGATTCAAAAAAGAAAGAGATGACTGCATTATTAAGATCCTGGAGTGCTCTTCCATTGTCCATTTTGGGCCGCCCTAATTTGATTAAAATGTCTATCCAGCCGAAGAGTAGCTTTATCTTTGATTCAAGCCCCTTACATTTTAATCACTCTTCTTTGAAAGATCTGCAAGGTCTTATAAACAGCTTTCTTTGGTTCAATGAGGGGGTAAGGATTCTATGAAGGAAGTTGCGATGCACTAAGTTGGAAGGGGGAATTGCCGGACATGACCTTTGTTTTTACTCTTATGCCTTTCAACCAAAAAATGTAAGGTCCCACCTGTTTTAACGCTTCCTGTTTTTCCCCAATGCTTCAAGCAATGGCCAAAAATAATCCTTAGGGTGGTGATGGTTGTTTGTTCAAGTTTGGACAACCCAAGTATTTAAAAAAAATCAAACTTAAGGTGTTAAGGTCTATTATACAAGGAAGATCTTAAATATCCCATAATATAGTCCAGGGGCCCCTATTTGGAACTCCGCAGGGACTCCTGTTGATTCCACTATTGGAAGAAGGTATTTTGAATTGGGTCAACTCTTACAAGAGAAGAAACTTCTTCCACGGGAAGTACTTTCCGATACTACACAGCAAAGACTCTCAAAATGTAAGTTTTATCAGTTTTCGAGTTGGGCTGCTAAATTAGATAAAGTAGGAGAAATGAAGATCATGAAATCACCCTAAGGGGTCCCCTTCATCAACGTAAAGAGGTCTCTAAATGGTATTGGCTCTTGGTTAAGTGGAAGCTACCGTTACTACCTATGGAAGAGCCCTGGAGAAGAGACCTGCCTTTGACCAACGTAACATACTTATTGCAAGTATCGATGCGCACTTTATGGAATGTGGTTAAAGCTGCCCATCCTAAGAGAAACCATATGTTCACTCACCATAGGACATAATGGACCCCGAAGAAACTTTCGAAACTGGGAGGTGATTGGCAGACGTTTGCCCGAAGTGTGCATCTGATGATGCAGATGATCTACATTTGTTCTGGCAGTGTCCTTCAATCCAGGGTTTCTGGCATAATGTCGGCAAGACTCTTTCGGAGGTGTTGGGGCAAGAAATTAAGATAAGCTTGACCTCGGTTATCTTTGGGGTTTTTCCAGAGGAGAGTTTCAGTTATAATCTCGCCAACTCACAAGTTTCTCTTTTATTTTTGTTAAATTTGCTTGCAAGGAGGGAAATCTGTTTAAAATGGATCTCCTCTCAACCCCTAATTATATTCGACTGGATAACCTCGGTGAAATGCATCCATAAATTGGATCTTGCTGGTTCTTCGAAAAAAAGAATCAGAATGAGGGGACCTGGGATAACTGGGTTAATAATTTGATAATATAATATCCTGTAAATTCATAAAATCTGTAATGTCCAATGATTAAGTAATAAGTGAGATTTAAGGAAGAGATATCAGCTTCTGTATATACCTTCCCAATGGATCACAGGAGCCGGTTTTGTTGGACTCCCCGAGTACCCAAGTCGGTATCGTTACTTTCCCAGGGAATCCGAGAATAAACTTGTGGCTTGCTTATAAACCTCTCACTTATCTATAAATGAGGACTAAATTAAAAAAAAAATAAAAAAAAATTAAGGAGTTTTTCACTACCAGGACATGTAAAGCTTAACCTAACCTAATTCAGTAAAACCGGAGGAGAGAAGGCAAAACCTTTGGGGGAAGATCACCCAAAGGCTGACAGGTCTAACACCCACAATACACAGACACTATCCAATCACAAACATATATATGCATGCAGTTTAGTTTTCTTAGTCAATATACACATATACATAAACACACTTACGTTGAGAGATTGCACATACCCTACACGCCTACTGTCCATATAGACGTGTAAAAGTACCAAACTCTCAAGAAAACATTGCACACCCACACACATAAATGTCACATGCACACCACACGCAGACACAGCTATATATATATATATATATACATATATATATATATATATATAAACACCACACCTCAGATAAACATTCTCACACACACACACACCCACAAACACGCACACAGATGCACACTGGACATGTAAACACTGCACATAATGACCTTTCCAACACATCAGAGCCTTTATCGATCATCGATCTGAGGTCAAAAACTATAATAAACTGAACCGCATTGTTGTAACATTTACAAGTTGCAGCATTTTAAAGATTAGTTGACAATGAGCTATAGCAATACAGAGCATTTCCTCAATGATGGCTTTTTTTAAATCCTTGCTCACTAGTCATACCAGATTATTTAATCTTATTATCAATTCATGTCGATGTTATTGACATATTATTGTGTTTGCTGCAATCTTGATTGTATTCTAACTTTCATGTGTCTCAACAGATACAGTGACATTGTTTCTAAGCAGAAACTCTTTTAATGAATTGCATAGCTCCTGATGGTAGTTCTTTCATTTCGTTACAGCAAGCTTGGTGGGTGTTGGTATTAAGATTACCTGTGATGTTAAAAGATTCTGCAAAGAGCTTATCACACCATCAGGATTAGTTGAAAAGAAATGAAAATACATCTTACAACATTGTTTTTTTAGCAAATGGTAAACTAGGATAGATTAACATTTCTCTTATCTTTTTTTCGATTATGATAATATTTAACTGTGTTACAAGTTTACTATCCGGATATAAAATATACAGCAGATGGATGTTACTACATCTTACACACGAGAGCAAATCAAGCCACTGCAGGAAACAACTCCAAGGGGCTAATGCTATCACATAATGTGTATTTCTTTGTTGTGTTTACCTACTTTGGTTGCTGAGGTTGGTATCTTCCGTTATTGAGGCAGACAGTTGCCAGCGATAAACAATAACGTTTGCGCTAATACTAAAAAAGGTTTACATCATTTCTTGAGTTATATTCAGCGACACCACTTAAACATTTTGTTTAGACACATTGATTAGTTTTAGGAGGATTGGGAAACCTCCAACTATAATTTCATGTTATCCTCTGGCAGTCAGGGCACCATACATAGATTTGGCTGAAGCATTCTTGCCACTTAATAAATAATGGGCAGTGCACATACTAAAAAATATCAAAGCTCAGTTACTGGGGATGGTTGTTATAGTCTGAACTGCAATGTATGTTTCAGGAATTATATACATCCAGTTGAGATTTTTCAGAAAATTTCCATTGGTGCTTGAAATCCAATTGGTGAATACATAAGGGCACATTAGGATGGCGGGCGGACTTTGTCCGCCAGCCATCTCGTCGTAAAAAGGGACCGCCCACCATAAGAGCGGTGGTCCCGTGGGTGCCAATAGGATGCGCCCGCCACAGTGGCAGGTGCATCCTGCATTCCTAACTTTATGGTGGGCGGTGCACTCAGCACCGTCTGCCACAATGCCTGGAAGGCATGTTGTGCACTTCCTTGCACAACATGGCAGGCACTGCGCAGTGCCTGCCATGCTGTGCATGGAACTGCAGGGGGTACCATGGGTAACCCCCATGTGCACCCCCACACCCACCGGTGTCCCTGGGGGCCCGCAACAGGCCCCCCCAAGAAGACTCTGCATGCCTTTCTGTGGCTGCAATGCCAGCACGGAAAGCCATTTCAAATACCACATTCTAATATGGCTGGCGGTGTCTTTCAGACACCGCCACCATATTGAACCCTTTTCTGCCCGGTCGACATGTCGACTGGGCAGAAAAGCCATTGGCGGTCTTCCCGTCCGCCGTGGACCCCCCACCCATTGTAATATAGCGGGGGGTCATTTCTGCACGGATGGCAGGCGGATCGCCACCACCGGGCCGGCGGTGACTACCGCCGGCCCGGAGGGGGCGATCCGCCCGCCATCCTAATGGGGCCCATAGTATATAGACTTTCAGGGGCAGATTTACTAACATTTTGTGTTGTGGATGCACCACTTTTTGGCGCAGCCAAAACGCTAAATGTTATTTGTTATTTACAGAACCATGCAAATCAGATTCTCTTGGCTTTGCATGGGATTTGTCCCAATAAGTAACGTCAGACAGCACATAGAAATTCCTCCCTTGCTTTGTGTTAGGGAGGCGTTCCATGGGTGGAGCATGGAGGTTCATGTGCATTCACCCATGAACTTTGGGCCATTCCCAGATTCGCTGAAGCAGATAATCCTGGAAATGTGTCAAAAGGGTACGCCTCACTGAACCAGGTGTAACAAGGTGAAATATATGTATTTCTCCTTGTTACTTCCTCTTTCTGTGTGCCGCATTATCTCTTCTCTTCCTGCACAAAAACAATCCTGTCTATAATGCAGGCACCCTTGTACCATGGTGCAAGGGTGTCTGCTTGATTAATGGTAATAAAGTTATGTCTCGATCAGGGGTGACCTATTTTGCTAAATTATGAATTAGGAAAAATCCACCCTATTATTCAGTTATCCTGTATAGACAATTCGGCTGTAAAAGTCACCAAAACTCACTCCATTCCATTGAACTAGAATGTTTGCTAGTCTCCATAGCTGGAACATAAAAAATACACATATTATGTAACTTGTACTTCTTATGTTTCTCCATGGCAAAAGGAGGTCCATGATGCTGGCAGTTTCTTTGGTTTGTGAGGCCCTCACTGGAAAATATAACACTAGCTCACACACAGATACACACAAAAAATAAATACATGTATGTTTTCTAACCAGAGACCAGTGCTTGTGCTCTGACCCCCAAAACAAGTACAATTTGCCTTACTCCTGCTTGGCTTATTTAACTTACCAATAAGGCCATAATATACAGAGTCTGCAAATACACCAATGGTACGGAAAGTTAAATGTGACATATGAAGTACAACACCTTGTGCAATGCACTAGTGTGACAAGACAAACATGACTTCAGACCTATCCACTACAGTCTGGCTGCTGCAGTTTTAAAACTGCAGCTCCTGCTGTTAAAATGACTCATTCTGAAAAGAGAAAAAATCCCTTTTAAATATCCCTGAGTCACCCCTATGTAGGCATTAAAGTTGGTTAAGTTCGGTGCAAGGTATTTAAAAGGATATTCAGTTAAAATATTGTGGTGGAAATGTCGACTTATACTAATATCGAGTTTCAAATATCATGGTACAGAAATATCGAGTCTCAAACTTCTTGTTCCTGTTAAGCAGGCTCCTCCCAGTGCTTTGTCCATCTCCTGGTCACTTTTCATTTGGATTTGGAGCTGGAAGGATTGCTCTTTGTGTCTGCTGCATATTGGATTTAAGAACTTTGGGCCCTATTACGATGCTTGTCATAAGGCCTCCAACCTGAGGTCGGAGGCCTTACGACCGGCTTCATCAGTTTCAATTTCCACCTGTTGATTTTGATTCACCCGGTCAAAATTGAAACTGGTTGGTCATTCCAGCTGGCTTCCAAAAGCCCATAGGGCTGTCAGCCAGTTGGAATGGCACGTAATCCAAATAGACAGCAGGGCCCCTTTCTCTTGTGGCCTCCAGTTGGGGGCCAAAGGGATCCACCGTTAATCCCTACACCCCGTGGCAGGCACCTTGAGGTGCCTGCCACGGGGTGCAGTGGTTAACACCACCTCCCATTTCCCTATGGGTGCATGTACTGCGGCTGGTTTACGGCTGTAACACATGCTTCCATAGGGAAATGTTGGAATCCTAGTAAGCCGGTTGGGAATAAAATTGCTGATCACCCAGCTACCTCATACCCGGTTTGCCACTTTTATATACTTTTTTAATTTTAGTTGTACATTTTTTTATTCTAAAAGAATTATTTTTAAAAAAACATTTTCATAACATCGGTCATCAATTAATCAACCCATGTCTGGTATAGGTGCACAATTTCACTAATTGTCTAAGGATTATTCTATTGTCATTTGTCAGCTGCACCTCCCTGAGTGCCACATCCAACATAATGCACATAAAAGCAAACAGTTACATCTGTATGTTGTTGTTGCTCTTTCTTATCCTTCCTCAATGTACAGTACCCCATGAAAGTTTATTTTGGTGTCGTTTTAAGAATGGATACACTCTATTGTTAATTATTTATGATAATAATAACTTAAGTAAGCAGTGACCACACTAAAAAAGTTTGTTTGTACTACTAATCGAACTGCAACAATGCCAGGTTTCTCTGGTGTATTCTTGCTTGTATGATTTTAGGTGCACATGACAAGAGACAATATCAGCCACCGTACTGCCAGGCAGAAGGCCTGCGCACGATGTGACGCGTGACCACACATCACAGACATCTCGTCAACTTGTGAAGCTAAGTGCCACTTCTAACTGAAAGCTCCATGATGGCCCCAAAGAAAGGTGCTACCAAGAAAGTAGCCAGTGAGA
The DNA here is from genome assembly GCF_964261635.1 of Lissotriton helveticus. Classification (NCBI taxonomy): domain Eukaryota; kingdom Metazoa; phylum Chordata; class Amphibia; order Caudata; family Salamandridae; genus Lissotriton; species Lissotriton helveticus. The sequence continues at coordinate 1,080,739,365 of NC_136071.1, read as the reverse complement.
AGAAGAATTACCTTACCACCTCTGGTATGTCGACCCAGACCTGTTTCGATAACAAAAAAAACCTGTGCTTGCCGCACCGGCATCTGGGGAGCAAACTGGGAGCAGCACCCCTGAATCAGCAGACCCACCCCAACCTAGGTCTAAGTCCATGTATGTCCCAGAGGCAGCCAGTCTAATCACAGCAACAACCACAAGCAGTGACGCTGAAGTTTACTTATCCCTTTTGCAAAGTAGTACCCATATGTTGCAAGAAAGTGGACAACAACAAGAATGGCAACCACCGATAGTAGTTCCTCCCAAAGTGGGAGCAGTGCAGGAGATTGATATTCATGCTGAGAAAGTAGAGGAAGCCATTCTTTCAGAAGATCAATTGTCTTCCAGATCATCATCTTCTTTTCCAAGCCCCCCTTCTGATGATCTATAATAATCCACATTTGTAAAGCGCACAATCACCCTAAGGGTCTCTAGGCGCTGGGGGCCGGCGGGAAGATTAAGAGAGCTATTGCCCAGAGTCACATGGTGCTGGGCTAATCTGCCGCCGGTGCCGGGGATCGAACCGTGATCCCAAGATTCCGGAGTCAGTCGCCCTAGCCGCGGCGCCACACCTCTCCCACCTCTCCCTAGACACCACTTGGATCCTGCCTCAGTGTGAGAGGGAGACACGCCACAAGAGTCTAGGGAAAAGGAAGGTTCCTGAAAGCCTTAAACGTATGGTGGATGTACGGAAAGGGGATGATGACGAGCCAGTTATTATAGATGTTAGAACAGCCCCAGTGGAGACCGTTATGCCATCACAAACTGCTGTGAGGGATGTGGTACCACAGATACCAACAACACCACTTCTGCCAGCTGCCATATTTGCACAGCCTCCTCAGTAGAAGTAAGTACTGCAGAGAGGCAAACGCCACAATTCCAACCTCCTGCCAGTTCGTTTAACATTGGCTGTGCCACCTGCATCAGAAAGTGGACCTCTGCAGTTTGGGACTTCCTTCCGATTAGTAAGAAGCATGTGAACATTGGTACATGCTTGTCTTTTAGGAAAGAGCTTAAAACGTGGCTGTTCTGCAAATAATCCTCCTCTATTGTCATGGTTGTGTTGTGTTGGGTCTGATAGCGCCGGGACACTCGGTTCGAGTAGCTGAGCGCTTAATAAAACTCCAAATAACATAACATAACATAACATAACATTTTGCAAACAATGGTACCAGAGGCCAAATAACCCAGTGGTGACCGCAGTGGTATCGCCCGCATCAGCAACATCGCAATGGCACAAGACGCAGGTCAAGACACCAAGGCAAGTCATTACAGTGACTGTCCCATTAAAATGCACATTGAGCCTATCACTGTCTTCCGTCAAGAAGTCCCCTTCATAAGTGGCACCATAAAATAAAAACTTCCAGGCTACTATTCTTGGTAATTTTTAGGCAGGAGGGGAAGTACCAACTGAACCACCCAACAGCATGTTTCTATAACACAAAGCTGGGTAAAATGTTGGTGCTGGACCTCTTCCCTTTTTTTGTGGTAGGGGTGGGTTTTCTAGAATTTGTTACAGTCATCTGCCCGAAATGGAAGGTTTCCAGCAGGTCCCATTTCACAAGAGTTGCTGTTCCAATGTGTTGGAATTTATAGGACAAGCTTTACAGCAGAGTGCTGTTGACACTATCCACCTCACGGCAAACATGTGGACCAGTTGCCAAGCCACTGAATACATGTGCATCACTTCACAATGGATCTCTTTTGTGGGATTAGAGAAAACATATCTGCAGGTGTGGACACTGCTGAGATTTTTAATGGTGCTCAGAAGCATGCAACAGTAGCCATGTTCACCATGGAGAAATTCCATACTGCTACAAACATTTTGGAAGACTTCAACAACAAGGTTTTTGAATGGCTGTGACCAAGAGGGCTTAACATTGGATTTCATACCATGGACAATGGCAGTAATATAGTTTAGTCCAAAGTCGATGGTGGCTATTTCAGGGTCCTGTGTTTGGCGCACTGCATCATCATCTTGTACAGGACGTTTTCAAAAAAGAAGACTAAGTAAGCAACTCACTGTCCACCTGCATAAGAATCCACACTCATTTCAACCACTTTACAGCCCGGAAGCTGCTGTGGGTCATTCATCATGATAATAGAAGGCCAGTTAAAGCACACATACAGGAGGTGTCAACATATTGGAACTCGACTTATTATATGTTGCAATGTCTGTTTGAGTAGTTGAGACGAATCAATGAATATGTCATACAAAGAGGGGATGCAACTGTGAAAGGCATCATTATTGAGATGGACCAATGGGGCCTAGTTAAATGCCTGTTAGTGATTCTGCTTACTGATGAACCATGGGCCCAGCTATTCCGTTGTTGCACATGCTACAGGAACAGCTAAAGGAGGTGTCTACAATGTATGCAGGTGTGGAAGAACGAAAAGTTGCATATGAGTTGGTAGGGAGCTTAATCATTTGCTGATCTGTTAACACACGGGTGCAAAGAGACATTGTTTCATCCAAGCATTACAACTGTACCTCAATTCTTGATCCATGGTACAAACCATTACTGTCCACATTCATTCCTTTTTCAGACAGGGATATTGAAAACTGCAAAACATGGCTTGCTGAGCAAACCAGTAAGCTAGAAAAATAAGAGCTGAAAATTCGAGGCTCACTCCTCCAGAGCACGAGTTCCGCGGTGCAGTCTCAACTTCCGAGCCTGAGGGCAGTGCTGTTGGCTCACAGCATCCAAAACCAACAACAAGAACTCCAGCAACAACAGGAACTGGAGCATCAGCCCCACAATTAGCATATGATTGTTTTCTACTGGCAAGGCTTGAGTCCAGTGCAGAGGTGATGGCAAAAGAGGCCGAGCAATGTGGGGCACCAATGTCTATCAAGCGAATTCTCCAGGCCTATCTGGATGACTCAGCAGAGGTCTATCTTAATCAAAACTCATTGGTGTATTGGTATGAGAAGAGGCGCCAATGTCCAGTGCTCAGCAGGCTAGCAATAAACTACCTGGCTTGCTCAGTAGCCAGTGTTTCTGCTGAACATATTTTCAATGCTACTGGTGCTGTTGTCACAGTGAGATTGACCAGTTTCTCGCACCAAAACGTGGACAGATTAACCATGATCAAAATTAATCAGTACTTTATACCACCGGATTACTCCATACCTGAAGTGTGAAAGAAAGACGATGAGGGAGAATCAAGTCATGGAAGTAGTGTGTTACCTCATCTGCTTCTTGGTGAACCACCTGAGTTTGAGGACGAGCTCTAATTTAATGACTTCTAGGCCTGGGCCAACATCCATAGAACTTTCTCTCTCTATCTCTGATCTGCTTTGATCCCCAAAAACATATATAGCTGGGGAACATTAATTTATTTTATTTGTTTTTGTCTGGATGGCTAATTCAGCCCCACCATCTTAGACACATATTATTGACAGATTGGAGTTGCACCAGTGTGCAATGAAGAAGCCCCCTACACCCATTTCCTCAAGGACATTGGAGATACAAATGTGTGTCTTCCTCAATCCCTGGGCCATGACTATCTATCTTTTCCTAGTTTATTCCCCTAGCCGGACTGCCTCACATTATTTGATGTATTACAAGATTGGCCATTGTCTGTTTCCTGAACAATGAATTGCCAATGTACCACGGTCACCAGGCCTAAATTAGAAGAACAGGTAAATGGCATGCATTGCATGGTGAGCGATTGTTGTTTGAGAGTGTGTTGAGTTGATTCATGTGGTAGCAGACAGTGAGAATGGGTGTTTGTTTATCTGTAACTATCACGCTTAAATATGTTTGTGATGATTTACAATGTTGGTGGCCTACCGGTGGCTGATCATTTTTTAAGGTGATTTCTGCCTTCCCCTTTGAGAGTTAGCAAGATTTGTTCACCAGGGTCACTTCTCACTGCTTTGTTTTCTGCTTTATACTCCTCAAAGAGTCATCCCGGCCAGTCCCTTTCGATAACACAAACACAAATATAGCCAACACAAAAACTGGCTCAATGTTTCGATTGTTGTGCATCAATAGTATTGTACTACAGGTCAATATATTGCATTTGAGTCGGGACACAGTTGGTATGGAGTTGGACGCCTTACTCAGAATCAGGAGGATCAGGATGATGGAAGGAATCAGGGCGTGAGTGTGACTATTTAGAGAACTGCTACCAGAAAAAGGTAGTTTTCAACATCACTGAAACCAACGACTTGCTTAAAGTGGCTACCCAACCTTGTGGAGAGGTGGTGAGTGGTGAAACAGGTGCTTTGATTTTACTTGATTTGGAAAATGCAATGTTGCAGGATGTGTGTGCTCAGTGAGGTCTGGCTCAAATGTTTATCTAATTGAAGGTTGGGTGTGGGGCCTGTTGTTGTAGGTAACTAGAGACAGACATGTGGTCATTAATGGTCATCACATTATGCATGTACAGTTAGGCTTCATATTATTGCTATGATTTATGATCATTACAATTGTGAGTTTGATTTGCCTGATGCCAATGGTTATATGCTACCACTTTTGTGTGATGTTGGTTGTTGTGAAATTGCTCTTACTTAATTGTTCACACATTAGTCGTAAAATAAATGAGTGCAGAAAGGACTCTTCTCTTCTCTCTTGCCCTGCCTTTGAGGTTTCTTGGTGCGCTTCTTATGAGTTTTGACTCACAGGTGCATCAGTTTAAATGTGCTATTGCCCAAACTGTATTTTTGTTTCAAGGAATGGCTTTATTTAAATTAGTTTTCATGCATGCCATGCTCAGGGGCACCAACAAAACGATCCTATTCTGTGGAATTGACCAGATTAAAATGGGCCAAAGAGGTGGCAACCAGGAATTACAGTGAAGGCGTAGGGAGGCTTTATGGATTATGAAGCTTCAAGCAGTAGAACATGGGATGAATTCCGATCATAAGTTACACTACTTCCTGGGTGAATGAGTATACATACCAGGAAATGTGGCTGTAACATACTAACTTGCTATCTACATGTTATAATGAATAGATGTATTTACATTATCAAGAGTATGTATCACTATCATATGTTTGGATATATGGGAAGTGATTCATCCATTATGATGCAATGACAAAAGTTTATTTATTAAGATACTGTGAGAACCATGAGAATTTGGGCACGATGTACATTACATGGCTTGGCGTGCAGTACTGATACTGGTTTTGGATATGAGAAATACAAATCAATTGCTTAGGAAATAAGGACAATAGGATATGTATGATGATATTATCAGAATTATGTATTGTGATATTATTATAACCTTGAGAACTGGAGGAAGTTTTGACTCACAGGTGCATCAGTTTAAATGTGCTATTTCCCAAACTGTATTTTTGTTTCAAGGAATGTCTTTATTTAAATTAATTGTTGTATGAAACTTAGACTGAATAATAATGGTCGACACTGAGATACCCACTCTTTTTCCTTCACCTATCTTTCCAACAGGTTCACGTTACTCACAGGCATTTTTACATTACTGATAATGGAGAGACTGGCTTCGAAAAGACATTATCAGGCATTCTGGATATTTCTGACTATAGATATTAGAGAGTCTAAGTATATTTAAGATTCTACTTTAGCCTAGAACCACGATGCTAAACTATCCACAGTTATTATACGAATGACAGTTCATAAACAATCTTATGATAGCATAGAATCTGATATTATGACATGAACAATTACGTTTTTAATTCTACCCGAACGTTTGACGTTCCACCCTATTAAGATGGCGACCACTGTTTTTCCTTTTCCACCGACGAACCCTGTTAAACCATTTCTTTGCAAGAATAAAGGTTGGCACCCTCTGGGCAAGCATTGACATCCAGGTTCATGCACAATGTGATACATTAGGTTCTACAAATATTGAGAATTTAGGAATTAATATCCTCTCCAGCTACGGGCATTCACCCAAGATGGCGACGGTTTTGACATCCCGCAGGGTACGTGAATTGTCTAGTCATTTCGATGACGTTATATACACATTATTTCCGGCATCCGGCTTAACGATTGCGGCCATACGGAGTTGTCGGGGAGCATGTACAGGGTGCTTCTGATGCTATATTCAGGTTCATATTACAATTGGGCCAGCTTGTGCGCACGACATGTACGATTTTCTTACGAATGTACTTTCTACGAGGATACTTATTCCCCCCCCCCCCCGTTTTCTGATCTTGCAGCATGTACTAAGCGGACATGACTCTAGTCCGCGTCTAAGCACGAGTTTGTGATCGTGCTATTAGGGTAAGCGATTCTTGAACTGTCAATCACGGTGATTAGGGAAGGTGATTTTCACTTATTTGCTTAGTCACAACTCCGAAATGATAGCAACATAAAGTCACTGAAACCCAAGAGCATGCATGATGCATGTCACCCGGATTTGATTTAACTGAACGTAGCAACACCATCATTTCACATATAAACATGCTGTGATTAGTAAGGGATTTATTTAACCCCTTATCTAATGAGAACACAATCATACTTTGCAGAGAATTGTTCCTTTCCAAAGACCTGCATACGGAATAATATTAATTCACCCAGCCAGATTGAGGCTGGGACGGAAGTATAACCAGCTAGAAGGTATGTGTTTTACCTCTTGGTGTTGACTCACAGAGATAATTATAAGGCTATGACTTGTTGCTAACTGATATCATTGCAAAAAATATCCCTTTAGGCATTCTATTTTAAGTTGAAGATTGAAAGGTAGGCCTGGGTTTTGGCCCAGTCTATTAACCAAGGCGACATACACACTCGGGTTCTTGTTGCAACATATGTGTCATCTTAGCAACTTGCACATTCCTTTCCAACCCCTACACTATTTCTTATTGATTAGCCTTTGGTTTACACACTATATTGGATTTAGGATCCTCCGGAACCTATGACTTTCCTTTGCCCTCACTATCCCTTGCTTGCCACACTTAATAGGTGGCGGGGATTTATTGTATTAATGACATGTTTGGTGAATCATGTAAAATTAATTTAAATATCTACTGCAATGTCAATGCCCGACAATATGTGGGCTTACACTTTGCTTTTTGTATCATTCTTTTCCCAGCCCTGAGGAAGTTGCGGGTTTCTTGTCCTGTACGACGAAACACGTGTTGGCTGGACTCTGAACAAGACACTAATATTAAAGCAGAAGTTATTTTACTTGTGATAATTTGTACATTGATGTGCTAGGGCTTGGCATAACGTTTTGGGATCTGCTGATCCAAATTTGGAGGTGTTGGATGATTGCCCCCTCCTTATGCACCCAATAACGAAATAGTACTGAACCACATAATAGTACCGTAATCTGTGAGCGCCACGACTATCCGGGGTATAATCATCCCAACTTTGCCAGCACATAGGACTAGTTGATACCCAGATGGGACCCCTGACCCTGCTTGCAGGGCCGGTCGCTCCACACACCGCGCGGCTCCCCCCCGTGGGTGCCCAAGACTCCTGCCCCCTCCGCTGCTGCCGTGAGACCTCGGCTGCTGTCTCGCTCCAGAGTAGTGTTGATTGCCCCAGTGCTCGTGTCTCCCGTACTCTCACCAGCTGAGTGCCTGTCTGCCAGTGTCTGTTGACTCTTGTTGTGACCAGCATTTTGTGCCAGTATCTTTGTGTTTTGTTTAGCTCTAGTATTTTGCAGATTCCGTGTTCCCCGTGATTGTTTCCCGCCGCATCTCCCCCTTCCCGCTCCCCGCCGCTGCTCCACTGCGGCCTTCCCGCCTTTTTCTCTTCTGTACCCCTCCCTCGACCGCCCATTGGCCACCCCGTTCCCTCCTCCCAGCTGCTCCTCCCTCCCACTTGGCCATTTATGGAGGTCGCCGCACGGAAGCCCAGCGGACGCGTGCAGCAAGCGCGCCACTGGCGCACCGAAGGCGCGCCAAAGGCAAGCTTGTCTGCGCCTGTCCGCTCCTGGACCGCGCCCAATGCCAGAATCCCTGGACCCCGCGCCCCCCGCTATGCCAGACTACACTACGACTCCAACGCCCTCCACGCACTCAACTCCGGACGAGCCCACCCCTGCTACCAGGCCACCCCGAAACACACTCAAGGACCCTTCACCTGCCGCAACTGCAGCTACACCAGCATCCAGCCCACCAAAACACCAGCCAAAGAACCCAACCACCTCCGCTGCATCCTCCTCAACACCCGCTCCGCCCGCAAGCACCTCATCGAACTTTGGGACCTCCTAGACTCCACAGCCCCCGACGTCGCCTTCCTGACGGAGACCTGGCTGAATGCCACCTCAGCAGCAGACATCGCCGTAGCCATCCTTCAGGGCTACAAGATTTCCCGCAAAGACCGTGACAACGGAGTAGGAGGGGGAATCGCGATCGTCCAGAAAGACTCCATCAGAATCTCAACTAACACCGACGACACCCAAGTCACCGCCGAGCACATGCACTTCCAGATCCACACCGACCCCAACACCACCCTCAGAGGAACACTCATCTACAGACCTCCCGGACCCCGACCACAGTTCAGCAAAACCATCACCGACCTCATCAGCACACACGCCCTCGCCTCCACGGATTACATTCTCCTCGGGGACCTGAACTTCCACCTCGAGAACAACAACGACGCCAACTCCACCGCCCTGATCGACAACCTCGCCAACCTCGGACTCAAACATCTCGTGATGACTCCCATCCACGCTGCCGGACAAACAGTGGACCCCATCTTCTCCGCAAGCCCCCATATCTCCTTCTACCGCACCACCGAACCGCACTGGACCGACCGCAGATGCGTCCACTTCACCTTCAGGAAACCCACCACACACCACCGCACCCAACAGCTGCCGCGCTGCTGCTGGGGCAAGGTCACTGAGGATCAACTGACGACCACTCTCGCCCGGAGACCACCCACCGACCCCATCGACCCAGACACTGCCGCAACCAACCTCACACCCTCGCCCCTCTCAAGACCTCCACAACCAACCACACCAACAAGAAAGCCGCATGGTTCACCGAAGACCTCCAGACCTCCAAGCACACCTACCGGAAGCTGGAGAAGGAATGGCTCCACGACCGAACACCAGACAGCCACACAGCCCTCAAGAGTGCCACTCGCAGACACCACCAACTCATCAGGTCCGCCAAGAGGACCACCTTCAAGGACCGACTCGACAACAACGCACACAACACCAAAGAGCTCTTCAGCATCGTGAAAGAACTCTCCAACCCCAGCTCCAACACCAACGACATCCCACCATCGCAAGACCTGTGCGACTCCCTGGCCACCTTTTTTCACCGCAAGATCACCGACATCCACGAAAGGCTCAACTCCGACCCCCCCGCGCTCACCACCGAGCCCACCACCCATGCAATTATCACCCGCACCAACCGCACCAACCACCTGACCACCTGGTCCAGCATCAGCAATGAAGACACCATCAAAACCATGAACTTCATCCACTCCGGATCCCCATCGGACCCCTGCCCTCACCACGTCTTCAACAAGGCCAGCGCTACCATCGCGCCCCACCTCCGGAAAAGCATCAACTGCTCCTTTGAGACAGCCACCTACCCGGAAATTTGGAAGCATGCCGAGATCAACGCCCTTCTGAAAAAACCCAAGGCGACCCCAAGGACCTCAAGAACTTCCGGCCCATCTCCCTGCTCCCGTTCCCGGCGAAAGTAACAGAGAAGATCGTCAACAAACAGCTAACCTGCTACCTTGAAGACAACAGTATCCTGGACCCCTCCCAATCCGGCTTTCGCAGCAACCACAGCATCGAGACCGCCCTCATCTCCGCCACTGATGACATCAGGACCCTGATGGACAAAGGCGAGACAGCCGCCCTCATCCTCCGGAACCTATCAGCGGCCTTTGACACAGTCTGCCACCTCACCCTATCAACACGCCTCCAGGACCCCGGAATTCAAGAGAAGGCCCTGGCCTGGACCACATCCTTCCTCTCCGGAAAAACCCAGAGCGTCCGCCTCCCACCCTCCGCTCAAAAACCACGAGATCATCTGCGGCGTTCCACAGGGATCCTCGCTCAGCCAAACTCTGTTCAATATCTACATGGCCCCTCTCACCCACTTCGCACGGCAATATAATCTCAACATCATCTCCTACGCCGATGACACCCAGCTGATCATTTCCCTCACCGAAGACCCCCACACCGCCAAAGCTAACCTCCACAGAGGAATGAGGGCCAAAGCCGACTGGATGAAGGACAGCAGACTGAAGCTGAACTCAGACAAGACGGAGGTCCTCATCCTCGGATCCGCCCCATTGGCCTGGGACGACTCCTGGTGGCCCACCTCACTAGGCACAGCCCCGGAACCCACGGACCACGCACGCAACCTGGGGGTCATCTTCGACTCCACCCTCTCCATGACCAGGCAAGTCAACGCCGTATCCGCATCCTGCTTCAACACCCTCAGAATGCTCCGCAGAATCTTCAAATGGATCCCTATCAACACGAGAAAGACCGTCACCCAGGTCCTCGTCACCAGCCGACTCGACTACAGGAACTACTAACAAACTCCTGAAACGACTACAACGAGTCCAGAAAGCCTCAGCTCGACTGATCCGCGACGTCCCCCGTCGCAGCCATATCACACCCCACCTGAGAGGCCTGCACTGGCTCCCCGTCAACAAGAGGATCACCTTCAAACTCCTCATCCACGCACACAAAGCACTCCACAACACCGGACCCACCTACCTCAACAGCCGAATCAGCTTCCACACCCCCTCCCGAAGCCTCCGCTCAGCCACCTCGCCCTCGCTACAGTCCCTTGCATCCGGAAAACCACAGCCGGCGGAAGATCCTTCTCCTACCTCGCAGCCAAGACCTGGAACACCCACCCAACCACCCTTCGACAGACTCAGGACCTACTGGTCTTCAGAAAACTCCTCAAGACCTGGCTCTTCGATCAGTAGCAGCACCCCCCCTAGCGCCTTGATACCCTAACGGGTATGTAGCGCGCTTTAGAAATGTATTGATTGATTGATTGATTGACCTATAGTCCCACTGGTTGTGGTGGCAGTTTCTTTGTTCTTGGCAGCCCTAGTGTCCTCAAGGGAAAATATCGTCTTCCTCAGAGGCCACATTTGAGCAGCCATAAAAAAAACAGGCACACTTTCCCTGATGGATCGATTTTGACTTTGTTTCTCCTGGTGGCATGCTCCAGCTACAAGGAGTGTTAGTTTTAGGCTTTCTGAAATGTATACGTTTAGGAAATTTTTCTGATGTAGCATTTTAGACTGCTCTCCCATAATGGAAGGAGTGTTTTAGGGACCTGCCCTCCTACTGCAGCTCTTTGTAGGTCCTTGGCTCAGCTTCTCAAAGCAACAGTACTTGACTTATCTCAAAACATCCAGAAGTGCATGTTTGCACTATACAGGTACCATGGCCATCAAGCCTCCCACAGGGCACCCGTGTGTTTTGCAGCCATCAGTGGCATCCCTTTCTAAAGCATCTCCAACAAGAACTGATCAACTAAAGTTTCAGAAGAACCCTTTCTACAAAGTTCTGATCAAGTCTATCCTCTACTGTACCCCAGAGGGAGTGGAGAGGTCAGTGCCCCTTGCTCGGGTGACAAGAATCCAGCTGCGCCCAATAAACTACATGTCCAAATTGTCTCACCTCTCCAGAGGGGGGTTTGTTCTCAAAGTTCCATCCTTCCTTTTCTGCCGCTGTTGCCTCTTCTTCTCAAAGTTTCACCCAATGTGCAGGGCTTTAAAAATAGAGATGTAGAGTGCTACTTGGTGGATGTTTCTTCCAATCCAAAGGTGCCTCATCACCTCTCTATCACTGACACACAAGTTCTTGAGCAGCCCACTCGCTGGTCCACACCCTTGTCCAGCACGACGTGATTTTTCAGTCCTGCCCCTAAGTGCCACTTCAAACAGATTCCCTCCCTCCAAGACTATAAACATGAGCCCCTGGTTTAGCTAGCGCAGAGGTCTGCCTGCTTCCCTTTGTCTCTGTGAGAAGGGCATGCATAGGCTTGTCAGGAAGGAGACAGTTATTCAGCATGCCATGTTTCTTTTTCCACCTTCTTTCTCTAATGAGAGAAGGTCTATTCCTCTCCAACTGGGACTGTTATCTGGGGGAGCCTTTAATCTACCTGTGGGCCAGCAGAGTTTTTAACATGGCCCAGCCGGATAGTTTGAAGCTTGAATCTCATTAAGGGGTGACTCAGGAAAATACTGCAAGCCCCAATATATATGAAGGAGAGCAACATGGCCATATAATTGTATATTTGCACTCTGTAACTTTGGAAAGTGGATATAATCATTTAATAATGTCGAGCCAATGTGAAGTTAATATTTTGGTAAAGCTATCAGCAGAAACGTGAATACAATTAAGCACTACAGACTGTGTGTGTCCATTCTATAGCAGGTTGCTGCTAGATGAAGCTTCCGCTGAACCCACACCCTACTTACTGTGATCCACAATAGTGTTTGGAGCCTAAAATAATGGCAGGATGAAGATTGAGCCTGAGGGTTTAATCTAGTCAGGTATTACACATGTGGGTATCTCTTCCAGAGGCTTCAAAGCCATGAAATATTTGTTACAACCCTGCCCCAAACACGTGCCCTGGCCCAGTGGGGGTGATGCTGGTTTGTAGTCTCAGATGGCTAGGACCCAGGACTGAATGGGGGGACAATGGACTGGCATAGGAGCCGGAGAGCAATGGCCAGAACTGGCAACAGTTGCAAGGGGATGCAAATGTGCCCTGCCAACAGACCGGCATCACAGCAATTGGCAAGTTCCCCTTCATCAGAAACACTGGAGTGACCATAGTCCTTTAAACAAACAAACTGCAAGTAGTAAAATCCACAGTGGTATCTGGAAATAGGTGAGCCATTCATGCCAAAGATGCATAACCTGCGCAGTGAAAAAACACATCATATTGATTGTTTCAATTGTAATAGCTCTATGCTAATGCATATAAATATATTAAAAATGCGGAATAACTTCTACATATTTACATGTTCAGAGATTTAGCTTTCTGCTCATATCCCTACAAAATATGTAGATCATGGATTTGCATTTCTTGTCAGACCAGCTTGGACTTTTATATTTCTAAGATCATCACAATGAATACATTTCAGTATAGCAATATTAATTGCTGTTTCTCAATTAGGAGTTGAATCTCAGGCAATAAATGTGCAATTCTTAGGATCTCTTTGGAAAGAGAGGCAGCTGAGGAGTATAAGCAGTCTGTGCGTGTACCTTGTTTAGTATTCTGGAGCTTCGAGTCTGAAAGTAGTTAATCAATTTGAGAAATGCACATGCACATAAATTAAAATAAGATAGAGGGTGCTTTGCAAAATCCACAGGATGAACATTAAGGGGCCCATTAGGTTGGCTGAAGGTCGCCACCGACAGGCCGGCGGTAGTCACCGCTGGCCCGGCAGGGGCGATCCACCCGCCATCCACACAGCAAACCCCCCGCCATATTAGGATAGCTGGGGGGTCCACGGCTAATGGAAAGACCGTCCACCGCTTTTCTTCCGGGTGACGAGTCGACCGGCGTAAAAGAAAGTTAATATGGTGGCTGTGTCTGCAAGACACCGCCATCCATATTACAATGCTTGTGGAGATCAGCCTTTCTATGGCGGCGTTGCCACGATGGAAAGGCATGTGGTCTTTGCCTTAGGGGGCCCGTAGTGGGCCCCCAGGAAGTTGGGGAGTGGGGGTGCACATGGGGTACCTATGGTACCCCCCTGCATTTGTCTGCACAAGGTGGCAGGTATCGCACGGTGCCTGTCACGTTGTGCATTCAAATGCACAACTGCATTTCCAGCCTTATTGCGGGCGGTGCTGTGAGCACCGTCTGCCACAATGCTGAGAATAGGGGTTGCTACCGCTGGTGTGGCATCCTAATTTCAGGTGCGGGATAGCCGTACACCTTGCGGACGGTCTCGCATTCCGTTACGGCCCGCCATCATAATGGAGCCCTAAGTCTTGTTCAGTTTGCCTATAGTCATGTTTGAGCACGTATATTCTCACAGAATAAATGTTGTCAATTCGGCTCTGGTGTTATTATTGACAGAGGTGGCCACTCCAGTAGAGTGGAGGAGTGCCACCTTTAACCCCCACTAGCAAATAAAACGAAATAAAAGTGGTTTTAAACCAAACCTCAAGCGCAGTGAAGCTATCTCCAGCTTCAGCTGCATTGCTGGGGCTGGAGAGAGCAGTCACAGGCTCCCAGTCTTCCTCGAAGCGCAGGTTGCAGGCGCTCAGGCCAATACCAACCACTACCTTCTTGCAGCATCAGGATTAGCTGCATTGCAGTCTGGGAGCCTGTGTCCTGATGCAGGATGAGCGTGATGTAGTGGGAGACAGCAGCGGCGTTAAGGTGAGTTTTTTCTTTCTTTACTTTTATTTTCCTTCCAACCACCCTCCTCCCCACCTCGCTCCTCCCTCTTCCGGCCCAGCTCACCCTGCCACTTTGGCAGGGGATGGGCTGCTACTGATTATTTAGCAAATATTCAGCAGTACGATGTGTACTCAATGCACAGTTGCAGTGGTGTCATTAATCCCCTACTCTAGCAGCTTGAGAAGTGTGGGGTGTCACTTGGCTGTTCTATGTAACATGAAACATTGAAATTGTTATTTATGACTCTTCTGACTTTGATTAATACTCTGGTTTCCAAAGAAAAGATCACAAATGCCACCAAATGTAATAGAAGCGAAGGAGGAATGAAGGGAAAAGGGAAAGGTGAGAGGATAAGTGGAGGAAGAGAGAGGTGGCTGTATGAATGCAGAGATGGTCGGAGAGGAGGGTAGAGGGATTTGTGGAAATAGTATAGATGATTGGAGAGATGGATGGATGTAGAATTTGGTGGATGCGATGGATGGGGAGAAGGATGTATGGAAAGGGGCAAGGATAGATGAGTGATTGATTAGAAGTTGAAAGAGGGGAAGGATGAATGTATAGTGATACAAGGTAGATTGATGGAATATGGATGGTATGCTGGATGGAGAGAAAGATAGATGGATGCCAAAAAGGATGGATGAATAGATGAAGGAAGGAAGAAGGCAAAAAACAATGAAGAGAAGGATGGATGGGTGAAATGCATGTAAACATGAATCCAGATCAAATCACATGTATTGATATAGAACTGATCATAGATGAACAATATTTACAATTTTAAATAGGTAAGGAATAGAAAGAAAATGGCCGGACATTCTCAATACATGGCTAACAATTAATACATTGGTAAAAATATTTTAACAAAAATATGTACAAATTATAACAAACAAATTCATTGGGAGGTGGCTTTGCTAAGGCAATCATTTTGTTGGTTTTGAATTTGTTATATTTAAGACACAAATATTTTAAAAAACTATTTCTGGCTCCCTTAACCAGCATACAGTGACAAACGAAGAGAACGTGCTTAATGCCTTGAATTTCACCATTACAGAGGTCACATGCTTCAGTCTTATGTCCTTTGGCAGGCTAGCGCTTTTAAAGTTATTTAGAGGTAAAGTCCCCAATCTTAATATGATTAGAATTCACTTGACACTATGGGGTCGATTAGGATGGCGGTGAATCCTCATCCTCCGGGCCGGTGGAAGCCACCGCCGGCCCGGAGGATGCGGATTCACCGCTGCGGTCCCTGAAAACACCACCCGCCAGATTAGGATGGTGGTGGGATCAGCGGCGGACAGCAGGTCCGTCCGCCGCTGATCCGCGGGGTGTAGACCGCTATTTGGTGGCGGTGTCTGCAAGACACTGCCAGCCAAATTAGGAAGCGTGTGTAAACATGCTTTTCCGCGGCGGTTTGTCCTCCGTGGAAAAGCATGTGGACCTTTGCTTCTGGGCCCCCAGGGAGAAGGGATGGGTGGGGGTGCACATGGGGGGTACATATGGTACCCCCTACATTTGCATGCACAAAGTGGCAGGCACCGAGCAGTTCCTGTTGCTTTGTGCATGCAAAAGCAATGCATGCATTTTTAACATTGCGGCGGGTGCTGCTTGAAGCAGCACCTGCCGCAATGTTAAAGATACAGGATGTGACCGCCAGGGTGGCGGTCACATCCTAATTGGCATGTCCGTCCGCCATCCTAATCGACCACTATGTTCCAAAGAAAACTTTATATATTCTTGTTTCTGTTTAAAGGTATACTGTCAGAATAGGCCTTGTATGTTACTAGCAGGGAACAGTGTGTAATGTCACAAGTGCAGCCTATTCTAGCTGCCAATTCTTTTTAAAAACACTTTAAGTTGTGCTGGTGTCTATGTTTGCAAGTTGGCAGTAGTACAGAGGATCAGTGCTAATGCAACCTTAAGATTGCTATCAAAAGTATAAGTTTCAACTTTTCCGTAAAAAGTTTCCTGCCATAGAAAGTCTCATATTGTGCCTTCTGGTGTGTTTCATAAATTGTAGGCCCATCTAATTACATTCACTAAAGATGTTAACAATGCTAAAAAGGGAATGTTATAAGCGCTTACACTGGAATTGCTTGGCTTAGGAATATTATCTTCAGAAGATGCTTCCCTTTGAATACATTTAAAAAAGAGTATTTGCTTATGGGAATAAATTCTAGAGCATAAGATAAAATGGGCAGTATCTTTGCCCAATAAATATCCAAGATGGTTATAAAATGTTGCCTACCGTTAGAAAGGTAAAATCTTTTGTGGAACCTATATGAGCTACTGCCTTAAAGGCATATGTAGGAGAGAGAAGATGTATTTTCAAGAGACTAGGAGAAGACCCTACCTAAGTATGGGGCCGATTCATATTTAGTAGAAGTAAAGTTAGGATTTTGTCTTAAGTTTGAATTATGACAAACTTAGGACAGTCTTAAGACAGTCTTAAGACAGACTTAAGACAGACTTAAGGCAGACTTAAGACAGACTTAAGAAAAAATCCTAACTTAAGTATGTCTTAAGTCTGTCTTAAGTCTGTCTTAAGTCTGCCTTAAGTTTGTCTTAAGTCAAACTTAAGACAAAATCCTAACTTAACTACTACTAAATGCCTTCTGTGCATACCAAAAGTAGTAAGTTTATGATTTTGTCTTAAGTTAGTTCTGTGAATCGGCCACAATGTGTTTGATGTTACGCTGTCCAGGGCCCTTCCACCAAACCTCCAATTAGAAGGGCAATACCGCATCTAAAAGGTAACACCATAGTCTTAAATTTATTTTCAGAAAATTATCCTCCACATACTTATAAAGGGCATTGAGATTCTGCAGAAGTCCAATTGGTGTGAGGTCAAAGATGACTACATCGTCAGCGTACAATAATTCATGCAAATTTTGAGGTGTGATTCATGGATAAAAATTATTAATATTAATAAAACAGGCAGGGAAATCACTAAGATAAATTGAAAACAAAAGAGGAGCTAAAATATATCCCTGTTTCAGTATGTTCTGTGTTAAAATCTTAGAAGCCAGGCCTTTGTTCCCCCCCATTAAAACGTTGACAGGTGGATGTTTGAAGTACTATAAGAAGTCTTAACAAATCACTAGATATCCCCAGACTCACCAGTTTTCTCCAGAGGGTAGGTCTATCAACCATATTAATTCTATAGAGAAGTCAACAAAACAGAGTGTTTAATTTCCTATTTAAACACCAAAGGGCAGATTTATGATAACTGGCGCATCCCCAGGGATGTGCCAGTTATTTTGCGCCGCTGCTCCGCCACCCATGTTGCGTCGCATTTACAATGCGGCGCACCATGGGGCAAAAACGGCACAGATGCGTGACGCATCTGTGCCATAAACGTGGCGCATTACTGGAGTTGCGTCGCAAGCGCGATGCAGCTCCAGCAAGGCTCGGGGGTGCCCCATCTTTACAATGCTGCGTCAAGACCTACGCCTGCTTCAAGCAGGCGCAGGGTTTTGACGCAGCATTGGCCTGAAAGTGACTGAGTGAAATCTTATAGATTTCACTCAGCCACTTTTGCGAGGCGCACCTGCCCCGGAACGCCCACCCTGCGCCGGAACGCCCACAAGTGGCGCAGGGCTTTACAACGTGACACATCTGCCTAGATGCGTCACGTTGTAAATGGGTCGTAGGAATGCGACACGTTTACGCCGCAGTTGCGTGACGCAAACGTGGTGCATTCCCAACATAAATCTGCCCCCATGTATTTATCAATAACATTTTTAACTACTGCAATGTTATGAGCTACTGAGTGTTTGGGTCTAAATACTGCCTGAACTAACGGAATCACATCCATCAAGTATGCCTATTCCTTGAGATGATCTAAAATGCGTGAGGAACAATTTTTCCCAGCTCCATCAAGTAGGGCAATTTGATAATTACTGGAAGAAAAGCAGGCACCCTTACAGGAAGGAGTCCCTTCCTGCACATAAGTAATCCAGAATGGTGATTTGTAACTCCTATGTTATGTTATGTTATGTTATGTTATGTTATGTTAATATTTTTTATTAGGCGCACAGCTGCTCCAGCGAAGGAGCGTCCTGGCGCCTGACAAGGAAGAACATAACACTACCAACAAAGAATCAGGGAAGAAACCACTACAGAGAAATTAAAATAAAAAAGTTTTGATGGCTTTCCGAAAGTGTAAAAGATCCTCCAGCATACGAATCTCGGCCGGAAGGGAGTTCCAAATGGCCGCGGCCTTCACACGGAAGGATCGGCCACCGGCACGACATAACTTAAAACGTGGGACCACTGCAAGAGCCTGGCCCAAAGATCGAAGAGAGCGTGCCGGGACATAAAGGGACATGAGGTCAGAAAGGATCTGAGGGGCGGTGCCTTTCAGAATTTTAAAAGACAAACACAGAACCTTAAAATGGATCCTCATCCTCACCGGCAACCAATGCAGGGAGCGAAGAACATTAGAAACAGAGCACCATCTTGGAAGGCCTACAATAGCTCTAGCGGCAGCGTTTTGGACCCGCTGCAAACGGGTAATTTCTGCCTGGTTGGCCCCCACCAAGAGAGAACTGGCATAATCAAGCCGGGAGATAACCGTTGCCTGAATTACCAGTTGCCTGGTCGGGGCGTCGAAAAATTTAAGGACTGGTCTTAGGCCCCGGACAACGCCAAAACAACAGGCCGCGTTTTTTTTGGTGTGAGCAACAAAGTTAAGGCTGCTATCCAACCAAACTCCCAGATTTTTTAATTCTGAGACCGGAGTAGGAGATGGTCCCAGTTCAGAAGGCCACCAACTGTCCCCCCAAAGCTCCGCTCTCTTTCCGACAACCATAACCTCAGTTTTTAATGCATTGACCTGGAGACAGTGCGCCGTCATCCAGCTGGCCACCGCTTTCAGTCCATTCTGAAACCTGGGGGCATCAACCTCCGCATCCCCGCTGAGGGTAACCGCCAACTGAGTATCATCGGCATACGAGACCATGATAAGGCCCCACTGCCTTGCGACCTCAGCCAGCGGTCTCAAGTATAGATTAAATAACGTGGGACTCAGCGAGGATCCCTGCGGAACCCCCATGGCAAGAGGATGGAATTTGGACTGAAAGGGAGGTATGGCCACGCAAAAGGAACGATCGTCGAGAAAGGAGCGGAACCACTGCAGGGCCTGTCTCCCAACACCAATCTCCTCCAACCGGTGCAACAGAATGCTGTGGGAGACAGTATCAAAGGCGGCGCTGAGGTCTAATAATACCAGCGCCGCCGTCTGACCAGCATCCAGCACCGTACGCAGATGTTCCACCATCGCAAGCCGGGCCGAAGACGGCTGGAATGCCAGAAACCGGTCCCCGGAAGCTTGTTTCCTTCCCAGTGTAAGAATTGGCTTTTGTAGTCTGGTCTGCCCTGTTCCCATGATACACTGGGCCAGGGACAGACTAATTTGCATACAGCCAGGTTCTGAAACTGGGATGGTGCAATGAGCTAAAAAACGGTGTTGGATCTAGCCCTGATCTCTTGACTGGGTGAGAGTACTCTGCTTAATTCAGAGACTCTGTCCATCACCACCCCTTGTTGTAAATAACCACCATCGCAAGAAGCGCCGTTTCCGTGCTGTGCCCAGCACGGAAGCCATTCTGCGTGGGATCGAGGACATCGGCCCGAGCAAGATGTTCTGACAGGGCCAAGTTGACATGAGCCTCTGCCACCTTCGCTGCCCAAGGGAGTAATGAAATCGGTCGGTAGCTCTCAGGTTTCGCAGGATCCATCGAGGGCTTTTTCAAAATTGGGGAGACCACCGCCTGCTTCCACTTGGCCGGCACGACACCCGAAGTCAACGAGAGGTTGATCAAGGAACACACTGCAGATCGACCCAGAAAAGACTGATCTCTAAAAAGAGCCGATCTTACTGGGTCCGAAGGTGAACCTGACTTGATCTGCGAGGCAAGTTTGTTAAATCCCTCCGGAAGTAAAGGAGGAAAAGAGTGCAACATAGTGTGTCCTTGAGTACCATCTTGCGTTCCCGGGCGGAACCCAATAGCTGGGAAAGCCTGATAGATAACTCGAACCTTCTCCAAAAAGAAGGAGGCCAGTGCCTCACAGTGAGAGATGGACCCGACTACCGTGGATGTGGTTCTTTTCGCCAAAAGATCTTTAACGGCTTTAAAAATAGCCTTAGATGGGTTCGAGCTATTGCGGAATTCCAAAGCATAAAACGCCGCACGGGTTTTACATATAGCTCGATGGTAGATCCTGACGGAGGCAACGTACGCAGCTTTCATATCAGCGTCATACGCTTTCCGCCAGGCTCTCTCCGCCCGTCTGCAACTCCCCTTCAGGGCACGCAATGCCCCGTCATACCAGGGGCTCGGATCTCTAGTGCTCAATTTACATGAGACGATGGGTATTAGAGAGTCCAATGCCCCAGTGATCCACCCACAGAACTGATCGTAACCAGCTTCCACGTCATCCGGCAGGCTCAGCGGCACTTCCTGCAGAAACCGGTGCAGGTCTTCCATCCTGAGTTTATTCCAATGACGCTTGGCGATCCGCCTAAACGAAGGAACGGAGGGGGTCTCCGGCAGAGAACACCGGATAGACACCAGAAAATGGTCCGACCACCCCAATGGAGATATAGATGCAATACTGACCTCGGCCATGTTGGTGAAGAAGGGGTCCAAAATATGGCCTGCTACATGGGTAGGTTGAGACACCTGTTGGTAGAGCTGTAGGGCCTCTAAATCAGCTAAAATACTTTTCACCGCCGGGATAGTGTGAGTGTCAAAATGAAGGTTCAGGTCGCCCATGATGGAAAAATTAGCACAGCCCATAGCTAATGTGCTAACAGCATCTAAAAAGGCGTCTCTGAACACTACATCACTCCCCGGAGGGCGATAAACCACCATCCCAGAGAAAGTGAACTGGGGGCTGATTTGGATCTTAAAAGAGGCGCTTTCACAGCCGTCGATGTTAAGGCCATTCCAATTAAAGGGAAAGCAGGACCTAACCATAAGAGCAATACCACCTCCTCTAGTTGGCCGATTCAGAGTATAGATAGAATACTCAGGGGGGCAGGCTAAGTTGATAATAGCCACATCCGCGTCCTGAAGCCAGGTTTCAGTAATTGCAAATATATCTGGAGACTCATCCTTGATAATGTCGTGAATGGCCTGATAATGTTTTACCATAGATCTGGCATTTACATTCAACACCGTAAGGGTACGCACCGGACTCCTACTCCTGGGGGCAGATGGAGTGCCCCCTTTGCCAATAGACAAAGGAGGCTCAAGCGCCCAGTTCCTACAGGCACATTGGTAGGGGCCAAGAAGAGGATGAATAGGCGCTGACGTACACCTCGGGGTGGAGTGGCCAATAGCCCGAAGTCTCTCACCAGAGTAGGTAAGCATCGCAATACAGGAGGAAGATCTTACCTCATGCGGCTTACTAGCCCGCCGCGCCCTGCGCGATCTTAGCGCGGACGGGCGCAGACGGGCAGGACTCTGGCACGACTCAGGCTAAGCGAGGGCGACCCCGCTGCGCGATCCCGCTGCGCTAAGCAGGGAGCTTTAAATAGGCGTCTCACCCAGGATTCTGCGCACTCAGGCGCACGCTGGAGATGGCGGTCGGCACCTACCCCACTCCAAGATGGCGACCAGTGAGGGAGCCTACCCCCAGAACCGGACCCGTTCAAGCAGCGGTGAACTCCTATTATAGTGCAGGTGAGGGGGCTTCTAAAAGCAGGGGAACCAACAAACTAAAAATAAAATAAATACAAAATGGGTAGTTAAAAGCAGAGTCAGCACGAAGAGCGCGAAGCGCCAGCAGCAGTAGATTTCCTTGTCTGGGCGAATCAGGAGCAGCTCGCCTTAAATAGGCGTCTCACCCAGGATTCTGCGCACTCAGGCGCACGCTGGAGATGGCGGTCGGCACCTACCCCACTCCAAGATGGCGACCAGTGAGGGAGCCTACCCCCAGAACCGGACCCGCTCAAGCAGCGGTGAACTCCTATTATAGTGCAGGTGAGGGGGCTTCTAAAAGCAGGGGAACCAACAAACTAAAAATAAAATAAATACAAAACGGGTACTTAAAAGCAGAGTCAGCACGAAGAGCGCGAAGCGCTAGCAGCAGTAGATTTCCTTGTCTGGGCGAATCAGGAGCAGCTCGCCTTAAATAGGCGTCTCACCCAGGATTCTGCGCACTCAGGCGCACGCTGGAGATGGCGGTCGGCACCTACCCCACTCCAAGATGGCGACCAGTGAGGGAGCCTACCCCCAGCACCGGACCCGCTCAAGCAGCGGTGAACTCCTATTATAGTGCAGGTGAGGGGGCTTCTAAAAGCAGGGGAACCAACAAACTAAAAATAAAATAAATACAAAACGGGTAGTTAAAAGCAGAGTCAGCACGAAGAGCACGAAGCGCTAGCAGCAGTAGATTTCCTTGCATTGTGCAGCACACAAAGAAGTTGCAAATCGTCATTTTTTTAAACGATTGTTTATGTGAAGGAAGCTGCACCTTCCTGCACATAAACAATCATTCATGGCAATTTGCTGTTTCTATGTGTGCTGCACAATGCAGCACACATAGAAACAGCATAAACGAGGAGAAATAAAGCATTTCTCCTCGTTTCACCATGTTAAGACTAGGTTTTTACTGGTCTTAATTTTGGCCCTGCATCACCCTTGTAAATAGGGGCAGTGTCAAAGCCATAGGGTGTTGAGGCGGTGAACCCACCACAACACCCATTTCACCTCCTTTCACCCTAAGTGTCGCGTTAAAGGGAGCCTTAGATACATGGTGGCGTTAAGCCACGTTAAGTCACTTAAAGCCACCTTGTAAATATAGTAAAGGGTTTATTGCCACAGGAACGTCACTAAAAGTGATTTTTTCCATGATGATAGAGGCTTGTAAATATGCCCCTATAACTTCTAATATTTGAATGGGATTCCTTTCATCTAATGTATGTTGAGTCCACAGAGACTTGACTAGTGAATTCATCCTGATTCTGTTGTTAGAATTCCAGATAATTTGACCTTGGTTACTGTCTGTCATCGCTTCTCTGTTTACCCCTGTTGAAGACCAGAAAGGCTTTTGTTGTAATTGTAGTTCAAGCTTTGTATTAAGTATTGCATGATAACTGCCCTGAACAAACTCAGAGCAAAAAAAAACATTTCTGAAATAAATCATAACCAATTATATTATAATCAATAATTGAGGAGCTGGTAACCCCCTTTTTTGTTTAAGCTGCCAGAACATCCCAATCAATCTTTCCAACTAGGATCACAACACTTATTCTGGGCAGCATTTCTAAATTCCTTCTTCCTCGTTTATATGCCTTTGCCTTAGATAGCAAGCCTGATACAGGGTTAGACCAGGCTTTATCCCAATCCTTATTTTTAAGGGCTTTTATTGAGGCTTTTGGGATTTTTACAATAAAGTCACCCATTATTTTCATTAGAAAATTTTCCCCAGACTCACAGATCGACTTTAATAATTAAAATACCACATTCAACAGAGAATTGTACTTCAGACCAGGCAGGATGTAAATATTACATAAAAATAAAGCATCTACAGAATAAACACTTTCTTTGGGAAGTTTGATTTTGATGTACTGCACATTGTTATATGAGAGGTGTACTATTGACCCTTGGTCTTGTGCTCCGCTTCCCCACACCGCTGTCTATCTCCGCAAGCTCTAGGATGACGCCTCGGTTCCTACCATGGAGGACCACCCGGTTGGAGCCTGCCTGCTGAGGGCTTCATTCCCCTGATTAATTTGGTTAAGTGTAATTTTATTGTTTGTTTTTTGTGCGCATTTTGGCATATTTCTAGTGCATCTCACTGACTTTTACTTATTTTGTCTGTTTGTTGTGGCTCAGGCCACTTTGGTCGATTGCTGTATAAGTTCTTCGGCCCGCCCACTACTATTGTTATCTTCCTGATACCGCTTCCTGCAAGTTCCCGACATGCACCACCTTGCCAGCCCCTCCCACCTTCAGGACAACTTATGGAGGCCAATGCATGTCCACGCCAAAGGTGTGCCAAAGATGCACTTAAGGCAAGCCCATCTGCGCCTGTTCGCACCTGTACCGCACCGAATGCCAAGACTCCCACGACGAATTGATACACCCCGGAGGAGCTCTTGGAGCTTGACTCCAGACTCCGAAGCAACAGCTGTTTCACTTCCTTCCCTCGCCTCACATGCCTCCACTGCCGCTTCTCCTGTGACACTGCCCTCAATGAATCCTGTGACATCTCCGCTCAGAAGACCAAGAATCATGCCTAATGCCTGCTCTCTCTGCAAACACGCCATAGAAATCTGGGACACCATCACACCCTCTCCCCTGACTTGGCCTTCATCACAAAACGTGGCTCAACCTGTCCCCGAACCCCAACGTCATAACCTCCACGCCTGATGGCTACAAGATGATACACTGTGACCGTACCAACAAACATGACAGGGACATCATCATCATTTTCAAGGAATCAATCTGATATACCATCGCCACCAATGACCTGACACCTTTCATGGAGCACCTCAACTTCCGACTACAGACCAATGCTAAGACCATGATAAAAGGCACCCTCGCCTACAGACCCCTGGGGCCCGGAAATGCCTTATGCTGCACCATCTCTTATCTCATCGCCCACTAGACTACATCCTTCCCATGACCTCAATTTCTACATCAACAAACGTCAACTCCACCACCCTCCTAGAGAACATGAACATCATTGGCCTCACCCAACTGGTCACCAGACCCACGTACAAAGCTAGATGCACACTTGATGTGATCTTCGCCTCTAGCAACAGAATCAATTTTATCCACACGTCACAGAACTCACCTGGACCAACCATGCTATGGTTCACTTCACCGTCTCCAATGCCCAGCATTTCATCACCAAACATCACAGCGCCACCCCCCCCCCGCAGCTGAGGCAAGGTAACCAATACTCAGTGGACACCGGCCCTTAGCACCACACTACCCAAAATGTCAGCAAACCATGACCAGTCCGTCCAGAACTTCTCCGCCTGGATCACCAAGTGCGCCAACAGAGTCGCTCCACTGAAAACAGCAAAAGACAACACAACCTCAAAACAAGATAGCTGGAACACCCCAGCACCACCAAGCATAACTGCTACCAACTCCAGAAGCGATGGCGCATCACCAAGAATCACGTTGAGAGACCACTTACAAAGCAGCCCTCAGTGACTACCACCTGCGCATCAAAGAAGCCAAGAGAGCAGCCATCACTGAACGCATCAACACCGCACCCAACCACAATAAGGAGCTCTTAATAATTGTCAAGGAATACCCCAACCCGGCAACCACAGTGAACACCATCCATCCATCCCTCCAAAAAACGATGTGACACCCTCTCAGACTACTTCCACAGCAAGATAGCCACCATCTACAACACATTTGACCCCCAGCCTTGACAGCCTCAACCAACCAGCGAACACCAGGCACCTGATCTCTGCTCACCACTCAGACCACAACAACCATCATGTTGACCATCCACTCCGGAGTGCCAACCAACCTCTGCTCCCCCATCTCTTCAACCTTGGAGCCAACACAATCAACATGAAACTCACCAGCATCCTCAACACCGCAACATTCCCAGACAGATGGAAACATGCAAAGGTCAGACCCCTCCTAACGAAACCCGCCGCCGACCCTAACCACCTCAAAATGTATCACTAATCTCTCTACTCCCCTACACAGCCAAATTCTTGAGAAAGCCATCAACAACAGTTCACCGAATACCTGGAACAAAACAACCTACTCGATGCCTCACAATCAGGATTCTGGAACAGCCAAGGTGACCATGATTGTCCTGGACCTCTCTGTTGCATTCAACGCCATCTCTCAGCGGACCTTTATCGACAGACTCTACAACATCGTCATGAAGCAGAATGCTCTCAAGTGGATTGTTTCTTTCTCACAGGACGCACATATAGCATCTGACTGCCCACCCTTCACCTCTGCAACCATTGACATCATTTGTGGAGTACCTCATGATCACACTTAGACTGGGGGGACTCTGGGACACAGCAGGAGATAAGTATGCAGGTCGGAGGAAAAAGGTCTCTAGGGCACTTTCCAACTTAATACAGAACAGTGGCTTAGTTGATGTGTGGTCACACCTTAAACCCAACGATCCCGGTAGCACGTTTTATTCTCATAAATTAGTTATTAGACTTGATTATTTCTTTGTTTCATATTCACTAATTTCGAGATGTAAGATTGAGAAAACCCCCCGGATAATTTCGGACCAAAACACATTGGATTTATTTGTTGCAGTAGTGAGAAGGGAAAAGCCAGAACGGGTCTGGACCTTTGAGAGAGCACTTTTAAAGAATTCAGAGTATATACGTCATATGAACAAATGGATCAAGGGTTTTTTGGATATAAATAGGAAGAGTGCAAGCTCTGGGGTGGTCTGGGATGTGTTGAAGGGTCAGGGGGAGACATTGAGTTATAGTATGTATCGGCAGGGGAGGGAGGTACAATGGGAGAACACGCTTTGCAAGATGTTAATGGGGTAAAGGAGGAGCTCGACAACTGCAGTAATGCTGGGCAAGCCTCTGGATGATATACTGCTCAGGCTGGGGGATATTGCAGCAGCTAAGGCAGCGGAAAGATTTCTTAACAGAAGAGAGCATTGTTATGAGTTAAGTGACCGAGTGCCACACCCTGGCAGTTTGTTTGAGACAAAAGAGTGTGGAAGGGGAGATTAATGAAATTTTAGACAACAGTGTGAATTTAATTGAGGGCTCATTTGGGATTCGATATGTATTTCAATAATGTTATAAAAATCTATACAATCTGCTGAGCAGAGGTTAATTCAAGGGTATTTAAGTGAAATCCCAATACAGGGTATTGTTCCTGAGGATAGGGATGCATTGGAGACCCCACTGACTCAGGAGGAGATTTATGGGGCGCTGTGTAACCTTTCATCCGGAAACGCAGCAGGACCGGACCAGATTCCCCTGAAGTTTTATAAAACATATTTGCATGCAATTGGTCTAGATTTGGTTGATATAATGCATTAAGCGTAGCAAGGGAGTTCTGTTCCTGAGTCTTGGGCTGGGGCAGAAATGATCGTATTTTTAAAAAAGGGTAAGCCAGCTAGAGACCCAGGATCCTATAGGCCAATTACGCTCATGAATAGCAACGCAATTTTTTTTCTAAAGCCCTGGCGACCCGCCTAAATCTTATTATCGTCAAAACAATCCACCCTTGTCAACATGGGTTTATACCAGGGAGGGGAACAACACAGCATATTCGTAGGGGTATCACCCTGTTTGATGCAGCTGAAGTCTCAGGTGACCCTATGGCTTTGGTGCTTATGAAAGCCGAAACAGCATTCGACAGGGTCTCCTGGGACGTTTCCTGGGCGACTATGAAATGGTTTGACATTGGGAGGGGCTTTATTAAGGCAATTCAGGCTTTATATAAAGCACAGTTCGCTCGCATAAGATTGAATAGGGGGTATACCGCACCATTATTAATTAAACACATAGGGTACTAGGCAGGGCTGCCCATGCTCACCCCTCCTCTTTGCCATATATTTTGATCCCTTGATTAGGAAGCTAGCGGTCAGTAATGGAATAATACCTCTCAGTTATCACAGGCTTGAAACAAAAGTTTGGGCGTATGCAGACGATGTAGCTGTGGTCACGTCCAATCATCAAACTGCGTTAGCTGCAATAGAATGTGAAGCGCAAGCTTTTGGCCTGATCTCTGGGTATTTACTAAATAGACAAAAGACTCAGATAGTTAAGAACAGTGGGGCTGTATTAGATGTGCGCGGGTGATAGAATCAGCCGTCTATCTTGGCATAGATATAACACCAGATTTGGGGAAGCTGGTAGAAAAAAATATTCAGCCAGTACTTAGGGAGACCCAAAAAGATTTTGACAGATTTCATAATCTTCATATGTTAGTGGCAGGTTGGTGCAATGTGGCCAAAATGGACTTCTGCCTAAAGTCCTTTACCTTTTTGGGGCAATTCCGCTGGAATTTGAGGGACAATGGTTTATAGCGCTCGAAAATATAGTGAATAGATTTATATGGGCACACAGTAAAACTAGGAGGGCTCTAAGGTATACGTCACTGCCATGAGTAAGAGGGGTCTGGGCAGCCCCAGATTTCAAAATGTACTATTGGGCTGCGGCCTTTCCATATGTGAGTGGGCTGTTTGGTGGGAGCGTTTCAGATCCCTGATCTAGTACAGGTTCACCAGACACATATAAGCTATTTCTTTTTTAAGTTTAAAAAGCTTTATTAAGTAGATTAAAACAATGTAAAACATGAGTACAATAGCAAAGAAGAAAACAACAAATAATAGATAAAAAATGATCGGAAACATTGCAAATGGAAAAGTAAACCCCAATAAGGGGTAAAAAATATACCAATGAG
The DNA here is from genome assembly GCF_964261635.1 of Lissotriton helveticus. NCBI lineage: Eukaryota > Metazoa > Chordata > Amphibia > Caudata > Salamandridae > Lissotriton > Lissotriton helveticus. The sequence goes on along the minus strand of NC_136071.1, from coordinate 1,080,710,643 downwards.
AAATGCTTTTATAACTTTTCAATTTTTGGAGGGGGAAAAAGAAAAACAAAAAGAAAAGAGGGAAAAAGGGGGAGGGGGAAGAGAGAAAGGGAAAGAGAGGGGAGAGAGGGGAATAAGGGAAAACAACATCTCATATCAAAATTAGGCGAGAACAGTAGCAAAAAAATAACAACAGTAGATGATCATGAGGAGTGTCTAGACAAAAATTCCGTTAAAGGGGACCATAATAAATCACGTTTTATCAATAGAGGAATTGACGAAGCACATTCACGGTCCAATCTATGATGGTGACAGAGTAGATTCCACCAAGCATTATAATCAATTTTAGTAGTATCTTTCCAATTAGCGGTGATAATTTGAAGAGAAATAGCAATAGAAAGGTTGATGAATTTGCGTGTGTGCTGTGGAACATTCCAAACTGGGGCTAAGCCACCCAAGAAAATAGTAACAATATCGAAAGAAACAACAGTAGACAAAACTTTGTTAAGTGTGGACCAAACCCTGGACCACAGTAATTTAACTCTAGGGCAGAGAAAAAACATGTGAAACAAGTCACTAGTAGAACAAGAACAAGACCAGCACTTTCTGGAGTCAATTAATTTAAATTTATACAGGTCATTGGGGGTGTAATAGAGTCGATTGTAAAAAAAGTAAAAGGTCTGCGGGGTGCTAGCAGAGCGAGATACAGAGTGGATTTTAGACCAAATAGAGTCCCAGGTGAGCGGGGAAAAGGTGTGGCCGAGGTCTGATTCCCACTTATGTTCAAGGTTGGTTTTGGGCCTATCTGTGGGAAAGGGAGATAGTAACTTGTAGATAGCCGAGGCTTTAAAAGGGATTTGGAAATTTGGTGGAGAGGTAAGTAAAGGGGGAGAAGGGAAGGAAGGGACATCCTGAAAAATGAGAGAGGATAATATAGGGAGAAGTGTGTGAAAGAGCGAGAAATATTTAGTGGAAATACCAAAGGAGTCCTGAAGTTCCTGAAAGGTTAGTAAAGAGCCATTAGAAAGGAGATGCCTATAAGTAAGAATTCGTTTATCGATCCATTCCTTCCAGAAAAGTGCCCGATTGCAGAGTTTGAGAGATTTGTTATACCAGAGTGGAGTGTTGAACTGAAGGTCAGAAGACGAAGAGAAAGAACGGAAAAGAGCATGTGTCAAAGCTTTGGAGTGTTTAAAGATAGGAGAGACTGACTTCTGAGGTGTCTGGGTAAGGTTGGTAGCAGTAAAAAACGAGAAGGGGAGAAGTTGAGCCAATTCCAAAGGGCTCCAAGCCGTGGTAGGTGGGGAAGAAGAGTCCTGGAGAAAGGGCCAAATCTGTTTGAGGGAAAAGGCAGAGTGAAAGCGGGAGATATTGGAGAAGTTAACACCACCAAGATGTTTAGGTTGTTGGAGGCAAAGTAGAGATACCCTGGCTTTACGTTTGTTCCAGAGGAATTTAGAGAAGAGGTCATTGATAGATTTAAAGAAGAAATGGGGGAGGGAGATAGGAAGCATGGAAAGGCAGAAGTTAACAATAGGAAGGAGCATCATTTTGATGGTGGAAAGACGACCCCACCAGGAAAGGAAAAGAGGGGACCAACGGTCTATGAGTGAGGAGAGTTTCTTAAGGATGTCAGAATGATTAATTTTAATGGTTTCTCTAATGGTGCTAGCGTATAAGACACCAAGACATTTAATATAGCCGGGATTCCACTCAAAGCCTGAGCCATGAAACATGTGGGGAAGACAGTATTTGTTGAGAGGAAGGACCTCTGACTTATCGATATTCAACTTATAACCGGAGACAGAAGAGTAATCCCGTAGTAAAGAAAAAAAAGCAGGAAGGGCAACAGCAGGATTTGAGATATAAAGCAAAATATCATCTGCGTAAGCCGTGAATTTGATTTCTACATCCTTATAAATAAAACCGGAATAGGCGGGGGATTGTCGAATTTTCTCCAAAAAAGGTTCCAATGCCAAAATAAAAAGGAGAGGGGATAGCGGACAACCTTGTCTGGTGCCTCTGTGAAGGGGAAAATAAGGAGATTGAGAACCGTTAACCCAAATGGAAGTAGTGGGACCAGATTAGAGTAATTTAATGTATTTGAGGATAGTGGGGCTAAAACCGTGCCAGCCGAGTGCACCAAACATAAAATCCCAATTAACACGATCGAAAGCTTTCTCAGCGTCTAGGGTAATAGCTGCTATCGGAGTATCCATTTTGGCAGAAAGGTGAATAATATTGAGAAGGGTCCTCGAGTTATCAGTGATAGACCTACCTTTGAAAAAACCGGACTGATAAATATTGACTAAGTCAGGAACTATGGAGTTGATGCGTAGAGCTAATAGTTTGGCATATATCTTACAATCGGTGTTGATGAGGGAGATGGGCCTATAGTTTTTACACAGGGAAGGATCTTTATCCTTTTTGGGGAGAAGGACAAGCATTGCTTGTGTAAAAGAGCCTTTAGATTCACCGGTAGTAAGAAAATGATTAATTAATTTAAGCAAATAAGGAACCAAAACGGTTTTCAAGTGGAGAAAGAACCGTACCGTAAAGCCATCTGGGCCAGGCGTCTTATCTTTAGGGAGAAGAGAAAGAGCCACAAGAATTTCTGTTTCTGAGATCGGGGCATCGAGGGAAGAGAAATCTACGAGAGGGGCGGAAGGTTTCGGGATAGAGTGAAAGAAAGATTCAATTTGTGTAGCAGAAGAATTGGACTCAGGCGTGTAGAGGGTAGAATAATATTGGACAAAACAGTCAAGAATTTTGGCGTCTGAGGAATGAAGGGAGCCTTGCGAATTCTTGGTCGTAACAATTTTAGATTTTTGTTTTTTGATTTTGAGATAATTCGCTAAAGCCCTACCAGCCTTATTACGACCACCATACATTTTAGCGTTAAATTGGAGAAGCTGATTAGAGGCGGAATCCCAAGAATGTTTATTGAATTCAATTTTCGCTTTAATAAGGGAGGACAGAGGTAAAATAAAGATGTTTAAGCTCTTTAATGCGGTTAAGAAAAGAGGATGCTTGATCACGCGCCTTCTTTGTGCGAGCAACAAAATCAATAATACAACCACGAGCAGCAGCCTTGAAGGCATCCCAAATAAAGTGGAAATCAGAGGAGGTGTTCAAGTTGTTAGTAAAGAAATCATCCATAAAGTGTGTGAAATGATCAGTGAAGGAGGGAGTCAGTAAAAGTGAATTGTTAAAGCGCCATCGGCGGGTCTGGGGAGTAGGAGAGGGGTAGTCCATATCCAGGATAATAGGGGCATGATCAGAGATCAGGATGGAGCCTATTTCAGAGTTAGTCATGAATTGGAAAGCATGGTGGGAAAGAAAAATATAATCAATACGGGAATGGGAGGCATGCACAGGAGAAAAGAAAGAAAATTCCAGAGAGTCGGGGTGAGAGATTCTCCAGGAATCTATTAAGCCTCTAGAAGAGATGGATCTGTGGAAGGATTTTTGCATCTTGTTAGGAACATAACGTGCTTGGGATTTACGATCTAGGAAAGGGTCCATCAATTGATTACAATCCCCCCCTACAATCAAATCTTCAGAGGCAATGGAGGAAAGAAGGGAAGAAAAAACATTTCAGAAAGACGTGTCAACACCATTGGGACCATAAACATTACAAAGGGAAAGATGAACATCATTAACAGTGCAATCCAAGAGCAAACACCTACCATTAGAATCAGCAGTTTATTTGTGTATTTGAACAGATAGACATTTATGAAATAAAATAACAACACCATTTTTACGATTTACAGCCGGAGAACAGAAAACTTCCCCAACCCATTGTCTGCGTAACTTAGACAACTCTTCTGCAGTAAGATGTGTCTCCTGCAAAAAGGCAATTTGGCATTGTAAACGAGCAAGGTGAGACACAATACGTTGTTTCTTAATAGGGTTGCTGAGACCCTTAACATTCCAAAAAATGAGTCTGAAACCTTTCATAGGAAGAGAGTAGAGAAGAAGAAGAGAAAAACACAGCAGCTATGAAGAGGTAGAGGAGAGAAGAAAAAGGAAGGCATCTAGTAACAAGCCCAGTGAAATAAAAAGAGAGAAGAAATAAACAGCTAGGGGAATGAATGAGAGAGAGTAGGGAGAAACAATGCATTACTGCCACTTTAAGTTGCAGAGGGAGAGAGAAATTGGAAGAAGAGAGAAGAGAAAAGAAGCCAAAACCATCGTACAAAATGAGAGAAAGGAATAATGACAGAGAAAGGATGAAGGAAACGGGAAAGCATGAGAAAAACCAAAAAGGAAAAGAAAAGGAAAGGAGAGGGTAGTGAGAAAAAAGGAAGTGGGAGCTGACCGCTACCCGAAAAAAGACAATTGAAAGAAGGATGGAAAAGGAAACCAAAACGGTTCCAGCCATACAGAACAATTAACGGAGAAAGAAGACAATAAAGTGAGAGCGGGAGCAACAAGAAAAGACGACCGCACAGAAGGGTAAATGTGCGGTCCGAGGAACATGAAAGAAGAGAGACAAGAATAAGAACAGAGAATAAAGGAAATAGAACCCAAGACCGAGCACGACAATATAAACAAATGGAGGAGACTTACCGAACAGTTAAGCAAGGACAACAGCGAACTGGAATAATTAAGACAAAGACAGCACAGTACGATGGAGGGGCATACAACCAAAACATAGGGCAACGAACCTAGAAAACAGCAGAGGCAAAAACCAATTAGATCATATGAAAGAAAACAAATAAACAGCACAAGTATGGACAATAAGCGAAGTACAGAGAGGAAGACATGAGGAAATTAAGAGTCGCTTTGTTCCATGGAGTCTTCTCTGTGGGAGTGGACGAATCTGCGGAGATCTGCCGGATCCTCGAAGCTATAAGACCTTTCTTTGTATGTGACCTTGAAGAAACAGGGATTAATAAGTCCGTATCTAGCGTTCATGGAGCGTAGTGTAGGCCGCATATCCAGAAATTCCTTTCGACGCGTCGCAGTCTGTTTGGAGACATCCTGAGAGAAAAAAAGTTTATGGCCTGACCAGAGTAGTTGCTTGTGTTGTTTGGCTGAATGTAAAACAGACATGAGGTCAGAATACAGAAGAAAATAAGCAATGATGCCTCTGGGTTTTGAAGAAGAAGAGGAATTTTTTGGGCCAAGAAGATGCGCCCTTTGGATATTCAGGTCCACATGTTTAGGCAACCCGACTATTGGTAGGACTTGTGACTTCAAAAAGAGGATGATGTCGGATCCTCCGAATTTTCCGGGAAGCCGTAAATACGCAGGTTATTGCATCTATTCCTATTTTCCAAGTCCTCGGTCGTTTTCTTGAGTACTTGAACTTCCTTGAGGTGAGGCTATCCACCTTAGCGACAACATCTTGACTGTCGCTGATTTTTTGTTCAACGTCGGTGACCCTTTGATCTAGGCTGGACCACTTGTCGTCTAACCTCTGCAGGGTAGCAGTAGTATCCGCAATAAAGGGACGAATTAGGCGAAGTTCCTTCCATGAGGTCCTCCAGGGTAACTGGAGACGGAGATTTAGAAGGAGATGGAGGATCCGTCTTGGGACACTTGCCTGTTGACAGAGGATCCTTGCGTGAGGAAGAAGCTGCAGTGGAGGCTTTAGCGCCATGCGCCTGCTGCATGGTGACGGAGTCAGGAAAGCAGCGTGAGGTAAAGAGCAAGGCAGCTTACCAGGCAGTGGGGGAGAATGAAAGCACGGCGAACTGCAGAAGTGGAGACAGAAACACCCCCAGTAGAGAACAATGCGCCTCCGTGGCAGAGAGTAGCGCGCAGAAGTGAAGTAGTGACGCACCAAGCAGGCAAGCTCTAAGGTAGATGTGAGAGGCAGGAAACAAATGCCACCTGGAACAGTAAAGTAGGACATAAGTCCATCAAGAAGTCATATGCAGCAGAAAATGCAGTGGAAGGATGTTTGAGGGAAAAACGAAAAAATAAAAAAACAAAATGGCGGCCGGATCCGAGGCAGCGACATTTATGCGAAATTCGGACCCGAAGATGCATTGTCGCATTCAGGAACATACCCATGTGCTGGGGGCAGTTCCGACATCAAAACCGCCGTTTCCGACCAGAAACGCTGTCGGGAAGCGGGACCTCCGTGAATGAAGCGCCGCCGAAAACGCGGAGCTCAGGGAGGGGCGGCCATCTTGTCCGCCGCGTCGCGCGCTCTCCCCATATAAGCAAGCTATTTCTAGGAGAGGATGCTGTGAACTGCTTTATGAAGTTTAGCGAACCGAGCTATTTAGAAAAAACAAGATTTAAAACTTTGACAGCTGTGTTTAAGATCTGGGCCGCGTTTAAAAACAAGATTGGCCTCAAGAGGATACATTTTTTCACCGATACAATGCTGGGAGGGGTGTGGGCTTCAGAAAATAGGGGATCTTATAGGCTCGGATGGAATACGTTCATTCTGTGAAATTCAGGATAAATTCAGTATTGATAGGAGAAACTTTTTAAAATATCTACAGATACACAGTTTTCAAATTGGAAAAAAGGGAGGGTTGTACGGTTTTGGGTAAGTTAACATTTTTGAAGTTATAAGAGATAATGAGAACTGTACTATTAAGAGAATATATGCAGAAATATTGTTACTTAAGTTGGATGACCTGGATAAACATGGGAAGAAATGGGCAGATAAACTGGGAATAAATGAACATAAATTCCTTGACTCTCTAGAACTGGGACAGACTATCCTGTGCTCCGCAGGGCTTCAAGCACAGCACTTCAAAACAATCTTTTCACTGTATTATACTCCCACAAAGATTGCTCAGTGGGGTGGACGGGAAGGAATGAGATTCCCCTGGTGTGATAGCTCAGATGCTGAAATCATCCATATGTTTTCAACTTGCCCTCGATTAGAAATCCTGAGGCAAGCAATCGAAAAATTCTTGGATCAAACTTTGGATTTGAAAGTTCTGCTTACCCCCTGAATTAATGCTTCTAGGGATTGATAGTAAGGAAGCACAAGATTCATTTTATTACTTCCTCTTTATAGCTATGATCGTGCTGCGGATTTGTGTAGTCTCTGCCTGACTGGATCAGGTAGCACCAACATTTCAGCAATGGCTTGCCAGGCTACAAGCCACCTATAATCTTGAAAAAGAGATTTATGAAAGAAAGGGTAACAGAGGGAGAATGTTGGGTAGATAAATCTGGGCTCCTATTTTTAGATGGAAGGACGACATGGCTGTTAGGAGATTTTTCTGATTTACAACAAACTGGTAGCTCTGTAATTTCTCCTTTATGTGTCTGAAGTTTGAAAATAATAATTAATTTTCTTTTTCTGAAGTATTGTTTTGTCACTGCCCTAAATGATCTGATCTTGACTCTTTGGTATATTGTAAGTGATTGATTGTTTTCCTCAAGTATTAATTGTATGTAATAAAATTGCTGTTTATTAAAAATAAAAAATAAATAAAAAGAATCACACTTAGCCCCACCCTCTTCAACATCAACATGACCCTCGCAGATGTTGTCAGATTTAATGGACTCAACATAATCGTTTATTCATATGACACTCAAATTATCCTCTCACTCACCAAGGACACTCACCAAGGACCCCGCCAGAGACAACTTCCTCAAACTTAACTCTGGCAAAACAGAAGTACTGACCATAAACACAATTTATTTGAGCATCGCATCCTCGATAGTGCATTAGGCAAAGGAATACAAGGGAACGTTCTCATCGTGAGCGGTCCGATAGCGTCGGAACTTCAAAAACAAGCGTTAAGGTCTAGTCCCGGTGAGAGAATAGGAACTGCGAATGGATGTACCAGTTCCATTTTTTCCTGCCAACCTTCACCTTTAGTTGCTCACCTCATGCTATTGTATTGAGCAGAATTATGAATGGGCCCTATCTGTAATTTCTCAGTGCGTCCAGTTTACTGCTCCTTTTCCTTGATGATCAATTAGAGAGAGCTGAACTGGTGCAAAAACCTATATAATCCAGGATTTTTGTCCATCATTCATGGGTTCCTGGTGAAGGCAGGATAGCCGTAACGCGCGTTGATGGGAATGTGTAGCCGTGATGGATAAGAAAGGATTTATGCAATTTTTATAATTTGTGGCAATTCTGTAACATAAAAGGACTAATAACATTAAAATATTGATCTTGTTGCAATGTATTGTCATTACATGTATTTCAGAAAATGTTGCCACTAATGCAAGATTTAAAATGGTAAATGTTTACATGTTAAAACAATATGGCATGTTTGCACAAAAGAAAAAACATCTAATTAAAAAATAGGGTGAATGATGATGGGTGAATGAGCAATAGGGATGTTACGTTATAATGGCATGACTAAACTATGCTTGAATTAATTGAACTATAGATCATAATTGAAGTGTATGTATTTTTATACATTTTCTATTTTTGATACAATAAATTATTGAAATGTTACTTTTTCTCTGGTTTCCTGCAATCTTTCATAGATGACCCCGCTACAAAGATAACATTCTAATACAAAGTTGCCTAAGCATTTGTGGTACCACCGATCTGTGGGAAGAACACCTCCATATGGGACCATGGCTGGTGGCCAGCAGAACTCAGACCAACACCCACACCAAAAACCATGCACACAACCTCAGCATCCTCCTCGACAGCCAACTGACCATGAAATGACAAGTCAATGCAGTCACCCCCTCCTGCTTCCAAGTCCTTAGCAAGCTCTACAGAATTTTCAGATGGACCCCAATCAACCCAAGAAGACTGCCACACAGGCCCTCATCACCAATTGCCTTGACTATGACAACGCCCTCTACGCTGGAATCTGCACTAGGCACCTCAGAAAATTCCAGACCATACAGAACACCGCAGCCAGACTCATCCTGAAGCTCCCCAAATGGACCCATATAACCTCTCACCTCAGAAACCTCCACTGGCTCCCTATCCAGAAAGGAGGCCAGTTCAAAATCCTCATGCATGCATTCAAAGCCCTATACAACCAAGGACCATCCTACATCAACCAGCGATTGAATTTCCACCTGCCCACGCGACACCTGTGCTCCTCCTCACTTTCCCTTGCACGCACCTCCAGCACCTGTCGAAAGAACAGTGGGGGCCGCTCCTTCTCCTACATTGTTGCCAAGTCCTGGAACGACCTACCCCTCTACCTCCGAATGGCATCCTTCTTGGGGAAGTTCAGAAAGAAACTCAAGCCCTGGCTTTTTGCCGGAAACACAGCACCCTCATCACCCAAATCACCCTGGGATGACAATGCTGCACTATACAAATGCTTATTGATTGATTTCAAAATTTCACTTAAACATTATTCCAACTACTTCATATGATTTCTCCAAGTAAATATATTCAATTTCAGAAAGAAAGGCACCAACAGCACAGCACAGCAGCACACACTCATCTTCCAAAAAGGTTCTAAAACCAAATACTATATATCAAGGAGGAGAATAACACTGGCCTCTCTGGCACAGGAAGTACTCTAACTCATCATGGGGTCAGTTCGGCCAGGGCTAATAAACAGTTGTGTGATATGAAAGACCGAGGGGCCCCTCATCACAGCCTGTAGGCAACCACTATATCGAGTTAAAAAGGTTAGATTCTGTCATTTGTATTTTACCAGGGTTTAAAACATATTGTAATAAATTGTTGATGAAATTAGACTGACTAGGACTGCACAAATAATATCTCTCCAGAGCATCAGAAACAATAAATTATTATGAAAGAATCGTTCAAAGTATAACCCCGAGATTTGCTCAATGTGAGTTAAATAAAAAAATAGAAATTCTGAAAAACTATTTATGCAAGAAGAACAATTCCTATACTTAAAAATGAAAATAATGAAAAGTTATAAATAGTGCTCACATAACAAGTAAAACCCATAATTTCCTGCAAGAGTTCATGCATATTTAATAAAAAAGATAAATATTAAGCAATTGAAAAAACTCTCATTTCAATATCTATCCTGTAAAGCTCATTAACCTAATATTTTAATTTAATTCTCCATTGGTGATGATATTTATTGAGGTTAGATGCTGTCTGGGTGAAAGTTAAGTTATGCTGATGTAATTTTAGGGAATCTGCATTATGATTGTTTTGGGAAATTCACAAAAATATGCCGTTATGCCATGTTATGTAATTATGCTGACTCCATGGAAAAATTGTAGCACAGGAATAACCCAAACACCGAGTAAATGAACAGCTGCTGTTCACAGCAATTGTGTTTTTCGTGCTATTTTTTTTTTACAGCAACATTCATCTTCATGTAAAAACATAATGGAAATATAATGGGAGGACGTATTTGTACTAACATACAGCATTAAACTACAGATTTGCATTTTATGTATCTTTGCTTGTCACTGTGGCTTTTCCCCATCTTGCAGAGTAGAAGATGTTTAAGATCTAGTAACTTCTGGTGTAGAACGCTCCTCCAATGGGTGGAGTCAAGTAACTATACATAGGAGTATCTTTACACTCAGAAATGACGAATCAGAAAAAAACATGCAAAGTTACTACAAGAAAGCAGTCAACATACATGTGAGCAAATCTACAAATGTATTTTTACCTTTATGAATATGTCCCAAATTTGTAAAATTATTACCAGTTTAAAAAACACCCGTAACTGTTCAATGTATGAATTAATCTGGACTAAAGTATATCCGTGCAGGACATTCACTTCTTGAAAAGTGCAAGACCATCTTAACATATTTTTTTCAAATTGTGAATCAGTGCAACCCGAAGGAGAAAGGAAGCACAGCAACTTGGAAAACATAAAAGCTGAAGGTGACCTCAGTTGTATTGGAAAAAAGCTCAAGCAGTGCTTGTGACACACAGATTCAGACCTGCCCTTGCAGGGCTCACTCACACTCTTGAGGACCGGACAACATGCCAGTCTATATGGCATACCAGGAGAATGAGCACAGGGAGTCCCCAGCAGCACTAAAGACAGAAGCCCCCAGCAGCACTAAAGAAAGTACAAGTATCTAAACCAGATAACCACAAACTCATGAAATTATATATTTGCCATGCTGGTTCCACATTCTGTCCTTTTCAGTTTATAAACATCGACTCTTTACTTAGCTCAATCTGATATACCGAAATGCATCTAGTTAGCTTCTTAGTTTTTTGGTCACCAATACATTTATATTTGTGAGTGTAAGCTCAGGCTAATACTTTGGCAGTTTCATCACAATTTAAGAAAGGATGTGCTTCTTGATTAAGGCACATCCATAAGCAAGAAAAGGAAGAAAGGAAGAGTGGAATCATGCTATGCAGTTTATTTTTCAGAAGAGGATATTAACAACATTTTAGCTGATTTCTCTAACCATTCTTCTGATTATAATTGTCAAATGTAGTGCAACATTAATTCCTGAGATATCATCAGATCTGCCATAACACTCATAAGAATTTTCAAAAGTTGAAAGCTATATACAGAACCTGTCTTTTGGGGATTTGTTTTCTGAATTCGAATGAGAAGTGTTATATATGCATAAATTGCCAATTTCACTTTGTCAGCTAACCTGCCCATTTACCGAACAATTCCTGGAAGATAAGAGTGTATGTTACCGTTTCAAAAGCTGGGCATCAAATACTTCTTCAGTGAGGTATTTTTACAGTGGGTATGGTGATGTGGTGATGATATTTAATAGGTCTGTGAGCATAGCTGTACTTAATATCGGGTAGGTACGTGTTACTAATGGGAAAACTACATTAATGCTGGATAGGTTCCCTGTACGCCCTGTAGAAGGTATAAAATATTAGACTGCGCTCAAACTAAATTACATTACTGCCCTATTCTTCACAACGATTTTTGAAGAAAATAAACATGAGAATTGTTCTGGAAGAAGTTGTGAGCAGGATGGTTCCCCCAGCTGTGTACAGTTAATGTGCTTGGCGGCGTTGCTGATTGGTCAAGTGTATTTTTTACAGTGACTACCAACATATAATAACTTGTGAAACTATTGATGATTTTGTCACACTGAATTTATATAAATCTAGACTCAGATGACCATCTCTCGAGTTCTTTGAAAAGGAAGTATTTTTCCCGTACACACGCCCCTAAAACTATATTAATTTCATAAGTCATATGGAGGACATGTTTACTAGCCCCTCCACCTCATCAGGAGGAACAGCTAGCAAGTCCTCTACCTCAGCATTCATCTTGACCTGCAATATCTCTGATGGAACAGCTAGCGGTAATTCAAACACCTGCAATAGAATGAGCCTTCTCAGGTTAAGATGGACCTCTAATTTCCCCTCCAGCTTTGGCCTAGCATCCGCCACATCTCTTCTGAAGGCCAGCACCTCTTTCACTTCCATAGCAATCTTAGCAGTGGCAGGCTCAAAAATGACTACATTGTCCTCTGTTGAATACAAGCAGCTTCTCAGCTGTTTTCATCCTTCCCAATGGAGACTCTAAATCCTCCTCTACAATTTTCACTGCCAATGCCCTTGAAGAAATACTTTCACTGATACCTGTGCATAAGGCATTGATGGAGTGCATGAGGGACTGTTCACCTCCAAACAGTTGAACGGCATCCTGGGACTCCCCCATCAATCAAGTCTTTCTTACCATTTCTAGAGGCTGGGAAATTGTGCCTTCCTTTTTTCGTCCCAGTCAGGCCTGAACTCAAGGAGCAATTGACAACTAGAACATTGCCACCGCTGTCTGAAAGAACTCACACCAAGTGGCTAACGCCTTGCAGACTTTGTCACCCAACCTATCCTGTGTATTAACTTAAAATTTGGAAAAAACTGTATCTGGAATGATCGTGAGGATAGATTCCAGAACATCCACGAATTTTTGTGATAATAAGTATGCTTCAAAAACTGTATTGTAGGCAATAAGGAAAAAGTTCAATGAACCAGTCAGAACTGTGGATGGGAACAACCTGTCTTTTGGACCCATGACGTGGCCCATTTCGGCCATGAACTCCCCTAAGAAGTAACACGATGTTAAAAAATGGATATGAGCAAAGAGGTGTTGGTATTGGTCCTTTGTGTCACCCCCAAACTTTTAGCCTTCCTCCTCCCCTTTTTGCTGAATTCGTTTTTGTTGGCTCTAGAATTCTGGGCATTTTACCACTGCTAACCAGTGCCAAAGTGCATATTCTCTGTACTCAAAACATGGTAACATTGACTTATCCACAGTTGACATATTTATTTTACTTGTAAGTCCCTAGGTAAGTTCAATATATGTGCCCAGGGCCTGTAAATTAAATACTAATAGTGGGCTGCAGCACTGATTGTGCGACCCACTTCAGTAGCCTTTAAACATGGCTGTGTGTACGTTTTAAATTGTGGTTTCGACCTGGCAAGCTAACGTACTTGCTAGTCCCAATTCTTCCCTTTATTACATATTAGTCACTACTAAGGTAGACTTTTGAATTTTACATGTCCTAGTAGTTAACAACTGCTCAATTCGTTTTATCACTACTGCAAGGTCTATCTGTCCAATAGGTTAACATTAGAATTGCCTTAAAAATCTTTTAAGTGTGATTTCTAATTGGGAAAAGACAGATTTCGAATGTATTGTCTCTGGACTCACAATTTAAAATCACAATTTATGGTGGAGTCTGATTTAAAATTGTTAGTCGGAAAGTTGGCATGTTCTTTCTTTAACCATTCTGTGTCTCTACCTGCCTCAGAATACACATCTGGTTTCAGTGACAGCTGGGATTTGTGTATTCCCTGTAGACAGAAGATGCTGGGATGTGACATTTGAATCCTGATGGCCAATCACTAGGCTGATGAGCCTTCCTGAGGTAGATTGGGAGGGAGGAGCTGACACTTGCACCTGAATAGGGTTGTGCTTGTCCCCATACAACATGCTGCATACCTCTCTATAGTGAGTCTGGAGTCAGGGCAGGAAAGGCAGGGACCTTGTGATCCTCAAAGGCCTCTTTGAAGTTTTCCCCACTTCAAAGGTGCATTTGGGTATGAGTACTGGACACCTGAGACCACCAAATCAGAACTGTGCTGGAACCAGTGACGTTGTGCATGGAAGAATAGCTGCTGTGCTGTAGGAGGGGCTGCCACTTTGCTAACTGCATTGCCGTGTTGGCCTACTGCCTAATGATTGCTGTGCTGTAAAAGGGACTGCCACTTTGCCACCTGCTCTGCTGTGTTGACCTGCTGCCTCTTGCCTGGGAGTGAGAGGGATTGAACCAGCATCCTTGAACCCAAGTTTCTCCAAGGATGAGTTGACTTGCCTCCTGTTTTCTGAATTCTCAGGATCACAAAAGACGTCTTGCAACTCTGCAAGTGCTGCTGGACTCTGCCATTTGTGATTCCTACCGTTGCCTCTGGTTGCACCCCTCCCCAAGTCCTGGGCCTCTTAAGTGGTTTCTGCAGCTGTTTTCTTAAAAATTCAATGCAGTGATCCCTTTAAGCCGACCGAACAGACAAAGTGCCCTCCAACTCCGACACAGTGCCGATTCGACAACAACTCAGGTCCAGACTGTGAGGTTCAACACCAAAATAGTGCTGTTCCTTTGACATTGAGATGCTCAAATCCGATGCAGCAACCTAAATGCGTGAATCGAAACTGAAGCATTGAGTCTTCTACATACATGCTTGCTCCATGCAAAAGGTAATTTTCAGTGGGCTTTGTGTGAATCCTGTAGCCAGCCTGCCCTGCAATGCGGTCGGCCTGAACTTTAGAATCACCCCGGGCTAGCGCGACCTCAAGTGACCTTTAAGCACTATTGACTTCTAAGAACGGTTTTTGGTTTAATCTTAAAAAATTCAATCATTGGAATCAAAAGATCATCATCTGCTCACCATGAGCATTAAGTTACCTAACTAGTCGCAACATTAGGATGGTTTCCCATGCTCCACATCAGGCGCTGCCCATGCATGTAAGAGTGGTGGGGGGAGATTTGACAGATGACAATGAGGGAAAATTAATAATTCATTTAATTTTCCCTCTCCATTGTCTGTTGAATTCCCCCCCCCACCCCCCCACACCTTGCCACACCTCTCTTAACTCCACAGGCTGCTCCTGTTTTCCCTGAGAAAACAACAGCTTCATGAGTCTACAGCATTTATCAATAGCGGAAAGAAACATAATTGCAACTTACAGATTGGTAGAACTCTCAGTCTTTACCCATCCTTTCCCATGGGGGTACAAGAATGTCCATGTGCGCTACAAGAAATGCCACAGTTTACAAATACAAACTAAACTATTGCATCAGTAGAAAGTAAGTAATAGAGAAGGCAATTTCAATAAGGCATTTAAGTTGACTTCACACATTTTTATACACTAAAGGTTAAAATATCACTTCATGAAGCAAATCATAAGAAAACCATAAATAAATATATAAATGTTAATGAATCAGTATTTCATTAAATTAGTGAAGATTAGTAATTTCCTATTTATGCAAGTTTCACCATTTTATGTACATGCAAGTTTTTCTAGATAAATGCTACAAAATGATTTCTACATTTCCATAAACTATAACAGCTCTAATATCAGCTAATACAATTTCAAGCTGATATCTTATTGCTATAAGATGTAGTACCTGTTTTTCTAAGTGGTTTATTCACTATGGAAAGCATTCAGTAACACTAGGCTACTTCACATATAGCATCACATACTATCCATTTTATGTGTATTAGCGTCTCTATATTATGTTTTAAACTCATGTTTTACAATGCTTCTACTACACTTGTCTCTTTCAAGTGTGTCACTGTCTAATGTGTGCAACATGTAATTCCAAATTCATGTTTTCGTTTCTGTATCAGGTCCTGTATTATGTCTATTAAATTTCTATGTCAGACAAATTGGGCAGGATGTTAGCTGCCATAGAGTACTCCAGGGTCACCATGGAGGACCTTAATCTCCTACAGGATGATCATCGCAAGTTGGCTGACAGGGTTACGGGTGGAGAGAGAACCCTCTCTGCCCTGAAACACCTGGCAAGAGAACAGCAAGAGACCCTGCACAAACCTCAAAGCTGGGTCACACAGTTGGAGTATCGAGCAGATGACCTAGAGGGATGGTCACAGAGGAGAAATGTCTGGGTCTTGGGTTTACCACAGGAAGTTGAAGGATCAGACCGCATCAGCTACGTGGAGACCTGGTTCAGATCCTTCACCTCAGGATCAGAATTAACGACCTTCTTCTCCATGGAGAGGGCGCACCTGGTCCCATCCTGTAACTTGCATCCAACTCAGCCACTGATGGTAAAACTTCTCCACTTCCCTGACAGACCATTTGGTGCTCCCTGCGGCCAGGCAAAATGGACCCTTCGAAGTGGAGGACAAACATGTCATGCTATTTTCTGACTACACTCGAGCAGTAGAACGCCAACGGTCATTCTTTCTAGAGGTAAAGTGCCGCCTTCGCCAAAAGGGGATTTAATATCTGGTTTCCAGCACGCCTCAAGATAATACATGATGGGGTCACCTCCTTCTTCACAGACCCGGCTGAGGTGTCAGACTGGTTTGATCACTGCCCTCAGGACCCACCACCATTGGTGTCTAGGTGAATCTTATGAGCTCAAGGACCCTGGCACAGGCATTGACATGGGAGAAAAACCCAGCCACGATCAAAATCTCTACCCTGCGGTTCCATCTTAGGCTCCCCCAATTTAGAACAAATTATTGCAGAAAGCAGGAGGGCCTTAGAGGCGGTGGACCTGGAACCCGCTTCTGTGGCCTCGGATCATGAGAGTGTCATGTCCTTTAGGCTAGTCCTGTCATGTATGCCCCCTTTTTACGTACATTGTCCTCCTATCCACATGACAATAACGGTCTTGAACAGGTGACCTTTTACCTAGTAGCTTGCTCCTGTCTCTTCGACACCAAGCTCTTAGTATTTGATCACAATCCCTGTACCTAACATACATAAACATGTCCTCAGGCACTGAAAAATTATTTTGGATACGGTTCACCACTTTTTTCATCCTTGGCCAACAGGCCTGCTGTGCATGATCGCATTTGTATGGAAAAACATTTATGATTGTTTTCATAACATATATGATTGCTTTCAAAACATATTAATTCTAGAAAAACCCTGCAGTGACCACTATAGTGTACAAGATCCTTATTCCCACCTACAAATTAGAGGAGAATTTCTTCCACGCTGACACAGGGTCCTGCATGCTGAATCTTCGACATGCAGCAGTCTGACATCCCTTGCGGGCTGTCATCCTTGGAGCAGACAGGTTCCTTCATTCTCAACCATTAGATGAGTGGGTTAATTCTTTTCAAGGGGATTCTTGGCTATATATATATATATATATATATATATATTACCTACTGGCGGTCGCCAGTAGGTATATATAGTTAGGATTTTTTCCCTATGGGATTTTTGAAAATTCTATGTCTAATAACTTTGGCGTTTGTGGACGGAATTGGCTGAAATTTTCAGGAAAATGGCACATTTTGTTTCTGAGCAGCCCCTGAAACTTTTGGGGGGGTTCGTCAAGGGGGGGCCGAGAAAAAAGGGGGGTCCCAAAACGCGTTTTTCCCATGTTAATTTCCATAGGGCGGTTGGCCTCACTTTTAGCCCGAACGGCTGAATGGATTTGCACGAAACTTGGCAAAATTGTAGGGACTGGTAGCCCGATGTGCCTTTTGTAGGTCTCAATATATGTGCTCCAGTGGATTTTGAGAAATTAACGTTTAAAAAAAGATATATATCTGTAACAGCGGACTGGGCAGCGGCCCAGGACGCGTACTTGTCGCGCAACGGAGCTTTGTGAAGCGAAGCTGATTGGTTCTCCGGCGTCTGTCAACATTCCAAACAGTCCGTAGCGGCCGCCATCTTGTCTCTCGGTAGGATCGAGAGACAAGAGGAGGTCAAAACAAAGGGGGAAATAACTATAAGGGGGCATAGTAGATCCTCGCTGACCCCCTAGGTTTGATGTGGAGGTTTTAAAAGGGCCCCGCGGGGCAAAAAAAAAAAATAATAATAATAATCGAACGGCTGAATGGATTTGCACGAAACTTGGCAAAATATTAGGGACTGGTAGCCCGATGTGCCTTTGCTAGGTCTCAATATATGTGCTCCAGTGGATTTTAAGAAATTAACGTTCAAAAAAAGATATATATCTGTAACAGCGCTCCGCTTCGCGTAACGGAGGTTTGCGAAGCTGATTGGTCATTCTGTCACTGGGCTATAGTTGGGCTACATCTGGCTGATATTTGGGCTACATTTGTTTTTTTGTGTGTCTGGCGGCCATCTTTGGGCTACATTGGGCTACATTGGGCTACATTTGGGCTCCAACATATATATAGGCCAATGTAGCCCAATATATATTTTTCAAAGTTAATTTTCGTAAAAACCACTGGAGCATATATCTTGAGACATAGCAAAGGCACATCGGGCTACCAGTCCCTACAATTTTGCCAAGTTTCGTGGAAATCCATTGAGCCGTTCGAGCTAAAAGTGAGTCCAACCGCCCTATGGAAATGAAGGAAATGAATGGGTAATTTGTAATTAGCAAATAGCTCATCGCAAACTAGGAATGGTAAAGAATCGCTATTTATTCCTTAAAGTTCGCTATTTAGGAAATGCAAAAAACTTTGATGATACATATGGCGGTTCATCTCTAACAAGATAAGAAGCATAGGGATACATTTATGATGACTGGCGCATCACCAGGGATGTGTTAGTCATTCTGTGCCGCTGTTCCGTCACCTATGGTGTGCTGCATTTACAATGCGGCGCATCATGGGGCAAAAACAGCACAGATGCGTGATGTATCTGTGCCGTAAAGGTGGCGCATTGCTGGAGTTGTATCGCAAGTGTGATGAAGCTCCAGCAAGGGTCGGGGGTGCCCCTGTCGCAGGGTTTCTGTTCTCACACAGAACTGTGGACAGAGGATTGGAACCTCGGCGAATTAGGGTGTCCCAAAACTCACGTTAGTAATCAAAAACTCCTTAGCAAGCTAGGTACAGTGTCACATTGGATATAACAAACTCTCAATGTTTAGACAATCCAGAATATGAACTTATAGTACCTCAGGATACGTGGAACTCATGAACAGTCGGTCGTTATATATTTCTTAGAAACCAGAACATGGAGTTAAGAAGAACACATGTGTATTTGAAATGTTTATTTACTAATGCCGTCTTCACAGGCGTAGTATCTTAGATAATACAAGTACACATATTATCAGTAGCAAAATTACCAGCATAGTTACTAGTACATAAAAAGCGAATGGTGATAGTATGTTAACATGCTGTAAATGAATAAGAGTTAGCAACACTTATAAGTAGCCGCGGGCCGTGGAGGGAGTTACGGTGGGGCAGGGAGGCGGGGAGGGGGAGGGGCAAGGTAGAGAGGGCTCCACCCTGCTTCTCCCCCTCCCCGCCTCCCTGCCTCACCGTAACTCCCTCCACGGCCCGCGGCTGCTTATATCTCACCCTCCCTAATACACATATTATATTATTTGCTAAGAAGGTCTCTTTGTGTTGGTTTAGGGCGTGCCCATACTTTAGTGTCTTAGATTTGAAGGAATCACATCAGCATACACCAGCTCTCTCTTCATGTGAGCCGCATCAACTGTTATGTATGTGTGTTCGGCAAAGCAATATAAAACCCGCCTCATGCCCAGAATTGGCAGAAGTTGCACTTATGTTATGAGTATGAAGTCGTGGAGATCAGACCTCATAACAATTCTGTATCGTGTTGTTCTTGAAACTTTAGCACTCGCTGTACAGATATAGTTTAACAAGCAAAGCAGATAGTAGAGCAATAACATATTATTCTCATGTAAACCACGATGAACTACTAGGTGGAAAGCTAAAGCAACAACTAAGTGTCGTGTGCAGAAGTTGCAAAAAAGGAAAAATGGCGTTTAAACCGGTAATGAGCCCATGCTAACTTAACACGGTGTAAAGATATCCAGGACCTAGATGACACCTCCCCATGATCCGGAAACGAACTGAATAAGATAATAGAAGTGCCATCTCATGAGAGCAGATTGCAAGTTTATATGTGGACGGTCCGCAAGGTAAAGCATTAAAAACTAGGAAAATTTAATGCTAAAGAAAAATAAAACAGCCAAGTACTTTATCGAGTCTAAAGCCAATAGGCAAGGTAAATAATAAAAACTTGACAAATAAGTCAATGAATTGTCAATGAAATGCTAGTACTCAGCATATCAAACATGAAAAAGGTCTATGACATAACTGTGTATGCAAAATAAGCTGCAACAGCCTCCAATAGGAAGTCACCGTCTTCATCCAAAAACAGTTCAGCCATCCAATTTAAAAGCGGAAAAGAACATACGTGCTCTCCCAGCACCGGATCCTCTATCACCATCAGAGGACAGCTCGGTGGGTTTTCAAGAAAGCTCTGTTCCAAGAAAGACTGTGCTGCCGCCAGTAAATTCCAGGGACCAAGTAGTCCATGCATCAATGCCACAGCCATAATCCTTTCGCCAGGACAAACCAACTCGTGAGTAATGATAGGAGTCATCAGCTGATTAAAGTCGACGTCAGGAGAAACCGGTCCGCAGAGACACAAATCAATGGCCCAATCGAAATCACAGGTCAGGCAGTGAAATACAGGCTGGACACAGGTGAAGTAGGAGAATCGAAAAGATAATCCATATGCCGTGCTTAATATCGCCAACGGCATTGTGCCATAATATTCTAGCATGCGATTGCGGAACAGTGTCAGCAGCTGCAGGGTGGGAGGTTGCATAGGAGGGACATCCATATTTAAAAATGTAAAAAAGCACAAGAGCGTCCGCTGGTAATGCAAGTAAAAATGCCAATCCACGAACCAGAGTGGAGAAAATAGAATGAAAGGAAGCAGGGATGAGTCCAAAGATTTTCTCAAATGAAGTCACGAGACCACTGGTAACAACTTTAAAAAGTGCGCCAGGGACTTTGCGGAGGATGCGTTAAAGATAGTCGGAACCATCTTGCTGAATTTGAAAGGCAAATCTGAATTGAAAAGTGTGTGCACCTCTGTACGGGTGTTCGCTATGTGAAGCACGAAAGTTTCACGGGCCGAACTCAAGGCCACCTCTCTCTGAGACAAAAGAGCTCTTATTCTTGCCATGCCGTTGAAATCTGTCCCAAGGTTGGTATTTGTGGCCAGATTGAAAACTCCCTATGTTCATGTGTGGGAGGAAATAGAACATTTCTGCAGCAAATAACCCGTTCACTTACTGTTACGATAAAAGGAATACTTTTAATTAACTCAGAACAATCTTCATTATTGAGCATCAAATAACTACCATTTTCCAACAACTTGAACGTGGGGATGATAGCAGGAACTGGCGTGCCTTGCAACACGCAAGCCATATTTGGTCGGTGTTTGTTGCATGAACCGTGTAACTGTATGTGCCTACACATTAGTGAATGATCTGGCGTCTCAGTGCATTCCTCTCCATTCAGATAAACTTCTTGATCATCTTTGAAACATCTGTATGTGTATGGAAGCGACCAGACCTCATGAAGAAAAGCACTACCTAAAGGTTCATAACGACCTATTGGTATATATTTCATACAATTTGAAAACTTATATAAAGCAAAAGGCAGCGTTATTAAACCGTGGATAAGGCACGTTGCCAAAAAACCCGCAATCCTCTGCTGATGATGTCACTGAGCATGTCATGAATGATGTAATATGTGACATCATCAGCAGTGGATTACGGGTAATAGTATCTCTAGTTTACTCCCCTATAGCTGTCTTTCTTTTAACATAAGTGTCTGTTTCCTTCCCTTATACTTACTGTTTTTGGTTCGCTTCCGGTTCGCGTACCGGGGAGCGAACTGGGAAGCGAACTAAGAGAAATAGAGGTTGGCACAGTTCCAAATATTGTACCAATTTTTTAATAACGGGGAGGTAGTTCTGAAAATAACTTTTTTTTTTATTTTTCAGAACATTTTTTTACTTTTTTTGAATTTTTCTGAACAGTTTTATATTTTTTTGGGTTTTTCTTGGAGGGGGCAATGAAAACGATTCATTGTAAAGGGCTCAACAGGAGCAACAAAACAAAAAAAAGAAGTATTTATTATTTTGGGCGTTTCGTACAAACTTGCATATGATAGTCAATAGCTCTGTTGATCAGAGTGATGCTTTTTTCTCCGTAGGAAATGAATCCATCGCAAAATACGCAGATGTGTTTTACATCACCAAATCTCATTTGTATATTTGGCACCATCTCCCTGCCCTCTGGTCCCGTTACTTCCGGTACAACAGATCTTCTGGCCATAATAGGGAGATTATCTAGGTCGTTCCGAAACTGTGCAGCACTGTAGTTGTTAGGATGCCACCTAGTCATATGGCGATGCATTGTGTAGTTTCCGAAACTGTATTTTTTGTCGGTCCCTCTGGACAGTCTATCTTGACATATAAGGCAAGTTACGTATCTTGCATTTACTTTTTTCTGACCTTTGGGAATTTTAAAAAATTGCCAAATGAAGTTTTCTTTCCGGTGAGACGTCCTGGGCTGCTCAGGCAAAAACTGCCTCTCTTCGTGCTCGTCCTCCTGTTCCTCTTCTTCCTCTCCTTGTTGAATTATAACTTGAGCAGGTGGTCCACTCTTCCTTGGATGTGGTGGAGGTGGTGGGGAAGCACCAGCTGAAGCTACTAAAGAAGCCATTGCTCAGTGATCACAAAGGGTCTTTCTCTCACAATGATGAAAGTCAGAGTGAGGAAAGAAGGAGGGATTTTCATCATTTGGGAAAAACAAGAGTTCTCAACCAATCAAAAGTGTTCATTTTAGATTATATGACCTAGTCTTACATCATTAGGAAACCAAAAGTGAAATGAACCAATGAAAAGTGTTATTACCAAGTCACATGACTTGCTGTGTTTACGTTAAGCGCTTTGCAGGGCCTCCCGGTTTGCTTCCAGAAACCTGCGCTTTGCGACTCGCTTCGCGTACCAGTTCGCTAACGTTGTACGTCATATGACGTATCACGCGACAACGTGAAACGTCATGCGGACGGGAGGCGTCACGATGTTGTTTTCTAACGCGGCACTTGCGGTAAAGAAACGTTTACCGGCTCGCGGTCTATTTCGCGGCATCAAGGTCAGCTAACGGGAAGCTTCCCGATTCGCGAAGCGGGAACGAAGAAAAAAAAATATTTAAAAAAAAAATTATTCATAAACATATAAAATATATTTTTGGATTTAAAGAAGAATACATTTTACAGCTACAGATATTAGCTGTTAAAAAACCAATGAAATTCACAGAAAAAACCATAGGTTATAGACCATATATAGTTAGGAATTAGCATTTACAAAACCTTGAAAATTCACTGAAAAAACCATAGGTTATAGACCATATATAGTTAGGAATTAGCATTTAGAAAACCTTATTTTACTCACACAAAACCATTGAAATTCCATATATAGTTAGTTGCACTAACTATATATCACGCACCCGCAATCCACTGCTGATGATGTCACATATTACATCATTCATGACATGGTCAGTGACATCACTGATGACATCACTGATGACATCTCAAATGACATCACTGATGACATCACTGATGACATCTCAAATGACATCACTGATGACATCATGACACACCAATACCAGTTACTACATAAGCACTCACTGATTCCTACGTCTACACACACATTCACTCATTCACCCATACAATCACTCATACATACAGTCACTTATTATTACAACACTATCATATGCACTCATACACCTATGCAGACAGTCACACACTGCCACTCATCCATGGAGTTACTCACACACCAAGCCAGTCCTGTAAAGAATCAATCACACTTCCATTTCTTCATCTATACAGTTAAACACAGAACACCATACTTCAGTGACATCACTGATGACATCACTAATGACATCTGAAATGACATCACTGATGACATCTCAAATGACATCACTGATGACATCATGACACACCAATACCAGTTACTACATACACACTCACTGATTCGTACGTCTACACACACATTCACTCATTCACCCATACAATTACTCATACATACAGTCACTTATTATTAGAACACTATCATATGCACTCATACACCTAGTCAGTCCTGTGAAGAATCAATCACACTTCGATTTCCTCATCTATAGTTAAACACAGAACACCATACTTTTCACACATATACTAACACATACTTACTCTCTTATACAATCACTGATACAAGTACACATTGATATGCACAGAGTCACACACCTACCAGCCAGCCACACACACACTCAGTCTTCCATACATCCAGTCATTCTTCAATATGTAAAACGTATTTAAACTTTACAAAAACACACAGACACTAGATGATGTCATCAGTGATGTCATTTGAGATGTCATCAGTGATGTCATCAGTGATGTCACTGACCATGTCATGAATGATGTAATATGTGACATCATCAGCAGTGGATTGCGGGTGCGCGATATATAGTTAGTGCAACTAACTATATATGGAATTTCAATGGTTTTGTGTGAGTAAAATAAGGTTTTCTAAATGCTAATTCCTAACTATATATGGTCTATAACCTATGGTTTTTTCAGTGAATTTTCAAGGTTTTGTAAATGCTAATTCCTAACTATATATGGTCTATAACCTATGGTTTTTTCTGTGAATATATATATATATATATATATATATATATATACCTATATTCATATACATGCCACATCTAGATATCTAGGCTAGGTACATTCAGGCAAATTACGTAGGGTGCGTTACGTAGGGTGCGCATTTTAGGAGTATGCATGTGCTACTGTCTTATTTGAACTGTATATGTTCATCTTCTGAGCACTATGGTAGAAATGTATTTACTGTTTACTATATTAGTACTTGCAATTTCTTTCGTATTTTTCTCTCTCCTGATTGTCGCAGCAAATATGTTTTACACAAGATTGACGCTGGACCAATGACTACTTATTGAAACGTCCCAATCGCCTCCTGTGCATTTTCTGAGAATAAGTAAGCATGAGTGACTGAGCGAAAAGTAATGTACTGTTTTCCACGATCCCTGAGGAACCAGGGACGTCATGTTCAGTGGTTGCCAGAAACTACCAACACCACTGTAAGATACAGGGGGTGGTAGTGGCACTGTTGAGCTAGCTGGTCTAATGGCTGACATATTCTATAGGGGGTCCAGACAGAAGCGGTTTGAACACCAAGTCCTCAGTTTTGGTCATCCAAAACGTGCAGGTCCTGGGGATTCCAAGGAGCTACATGACATGGCACCACCAACGTTGGTTTGGTCCATATTTTAACAGTTAAAATCAGAGTAGTTCCATCATGCTTTTTCAGAAAGTCCTTTTCACACTTTTCAGAGACTTCTGAAGTGGGAAGGGAGATCTACCTCAGCTGAGCAGATATACCCGGTGTATTGGCTGATGGTTTAAACAAGTTTGTAAAGATAAAAGGTTACCACATTTGCACACATGTGTAAATTCCACCAACTTGGTGACCCGGGTGGTCCCAGGTATATCAGAATATACATACATCACTTTCAATGAAGGTGAGGCAATTTCAATTGCATACAAATCACATTTACACACAAATGCTGAATGTGATTTGCGGCCACAGAAAAAACTACAGAGGGCTGTAGTGAGAGAAAGAGCACTTGCACAGTGGAAACACATAATCGATGTAACCCTGGTACCAACTTTAGAAGCTGTTACCAAAGGGAGCATTCCAAATGCAAAAGCACTGCATCCGCGATGGATACAATGGCCTAATTCTCTCACTGCAAGAGATGTAGATTACAAATATGATCCTACTGTCATGGTTGTACACGACCCTGTAATTCTGTGTACTATGCCGTGGGGGCGGAGTCCCCGCTCACATAAAACATGACTCGTCTGAAGCAAAGGCGCTTCACGTTCCAGTTGTTTATCAAGTCTCTTTTTATCCGGGTTATCCTCGTCACTTCCCAGTCTCTGTCTATCATCTCTTGCTCCTGCTTGCAGCACGGTGGACTTCCCTGGTCCATTGTAGTTCTGCTCAGCCTCTACTCAAGAGCCTTATGACCATGGCGGTAACTCGCTCGCCCTAGCTTTTAGGCGCCCCATAAGTGATTCCATTACCACTTGCTAAATTTGGGCATTTTCTTGGCGTGCATCAAGGCATCTGCATTTTCCTTATTTTGCATTGAACCAAACTCTTTATGTGACACTTATTGGCATTATTGTGAGTTGTGTTTTTACGTTATTGCCTTATGTAAGACTATATCCACTCCTGATGAAAGGGGCATTGAAGCTGATTACTCCTAAGCAAGGTGTTTACGGTGGATTTTAATCTCTCTTACCCTATTGCATGATTCCAGTGAAGCCTGTAGGCTCTACAGAATAGGTGGCTGCATTACTGGTTTTCATTATCCTTAAAGAAGGTTGTGCTGACAACAACCTAAGAAAATATAATTTCCTCATTTGCCACCTTTCATTTACCTTCCCAACCTGAAATGTGTAAGGAACTTACTAAGAATACTAATTATTGCAAAACATTATTCTGTGTCGAAGAGTAATGAACTATTGTCTTATTTGTTGTTTAGAAAGTATTGTTATTGACTTACACCTTGCTCATAAGTGGACACAAGTGGAGGAAGGGAGATTTCCAGGTAAAATTTATATATAGTATAACATGAATATCATTTTCTGAACCCATCATAAGCAGAGTATTGACTCAGCCTTCTGTTCACAGGATCTTCAGCAAGTCTCCCGTGGTGCTTCCTTGGTTCCGGACGTGTGTTGGAGCTTCCTCTACCTTCTCCTTCCCTTGTCTCCCCTCTTCCCCTCTTCCCCCTCTACACTAGTACTACTTTGACCTTGTTGGGTGGACTGGTGGTAGAAGGAAGTTGGGAACTAGTCATCAACCTCCTGTCTCTCGTCCCTGCGCAAACCTCAGCTGAGCTTGACACCTACGCTAAAAACACAAGCGTTCCTGCAGTACGAATAAGAATACCCTCTCCCAAATGAAATCTTGCCTCTAGAAAATATGAATACACCATTTACACTGATGGTTCTGCTCAGCTTACCATTGGAAGTAAGCAACAGTATAGCGTAGCATGTGCTATAGTGAAGAGACGTATGAGGGATGGCAAGTTCCAACTCAGAAATACACCTACACAATCTCTAGGATATTGCACAGGGCAGCTGGCAGAACTGAAAGCCCTGATACTAGCACTTCAATGTATGGATCGGGAATTCCCCACACTGATAGTGTGCAATTTATTTTATTGTTTACAGTCTTATAATGAATATCTTCATTAAGGGGCCAGAATGGATTTATCGATTCCAAGGGTTGCACAATTAAGCTTAAATTGTTATGAGAACAAGTGGCAAAGCTGAAGTAATTCCTGCCACTGGCTCAAGTTATTCACACCTTGAGTCATCAGCATGTTGACATATACGTTGAAGGTAAATCAATGGCTGATGAAGCCACCAAGGCGATGGTGTGTACTGCTGCTGTTTCTGCAATCACTCGTTCTAGCATGAGGATAGATGGAGACATACTGATAGCTGTCAATGCCTCAAAAAATGACTCAAGTACCCCTATAAATTAGATGCGCAAAATACACTGTATGCTTAAATTCCAGGAGTGGGGGATAGAGTTATACCAACCATGGATCGCAGTTTAGGTTTAATTCTATCTGCACACGAGGATCTGGGCTCAGCTTACGCAGGAGTCACTGCTACAATTTCATTACCGAAGCGGCAATATTGGTGGCCAGGTGTGTCTAAATAAACCAAGGGTTATGTCCTAAAGTGTGACATCTGCCAGCAGATGAAAGGTTCCACCGTAGCACGGCCACCACAAACACCATTACTCATTTCAGAAAGACCTCTTGCATGTGTCCATTGGGACCACTGCGGCCTCCTCAATTCAGATGGGGCCTACAAGTACATCTTGGTGGAGTGAATTCATGCTCTAGAATCCTATGGGTTTGGCCTCAGTGCTCGGCTGATGCCCAAACTGTTATAAATGATTTGAGAGTCTTCATCGCACATACTCAATTGGCACGTTACACTCCGATCGTGACCCTGCGTTTTGCTCTCGGGCTTACAAGGAAGCCATGGAAAGTATGGGCGTGGCCTTGCAGTACTCCTCTCCCTATCATCCTGATGGAAATTTGGTGTAGAGAAAAAAAAACTAGACCCACAACTAATATCCTTCAGAGCAAGGATATTAGGTGTGGGTGGTAGTTGGGTCAAACACCTGTATGGGGTCCAGAGGGCACATAACAATGTGCCAGGAAAATCCGTGGCAGGACGTACCCCTTATCTAGATCCTGTTTGGGACAAGAATGTGGGTACCTAACCTCGATTGTGCCATCACAGTGGTGGATGCTAAACCATTTGAATTGAATAATTGTTGGACTATTTTACAGGAACTCAATGAAGTCCAGGTATTACAAAGCAACATCCAAGTAAAACGCACTGCCACTGGGCAAGTGAAACCGGTTCCTGCCATACCTGCCTGGGTCCTGAAGATTGGGGACATGGTCAGAGAAATGATCATGGACAAGAAGGAGTTTGGGCCATCTTACAGAACCTGTCCTGGCAGTCGAAGGAACGAGAAAGAAGATTTGTCTCCATTAATCTGATCAAATCATACCATGTGGCTAATTCTCAACAGTAGGCCGCGTGGAATCCTGAGTAGCATATCTCCTCTTGCTAATATACAAGAAGTTCAGATGGAAAGACTAATAATGTTTCAAAAATCCCCTGCGCAAAATGCAGGAGTATCAAATGTGGAGTACGAATTACACCAGTTGAAATTGAACAACATCCAAATACAAGTGAAATGAAAATTTCAATTTGGCCCAATAATGGCATCTACATCAATGTGCCTTCACAAGAGACACCTGGCAGTTCTACAAACCATGCAGAGTTACCAAGGAGAGATTGAACTGCATCTGGCTACTTCATCAACTTATATGACTTGTGTTCAGATCCAAGTGAACCTGAGCAAAGCCACCCATTTTCAAAAAAGAGAGATTTCAACAATTCTATCTCTGGCTGAAAAAGACTTACTTTTATCCCTTTGGTCGCATCTTTGCTTTGCACTAGAAATCCTGTTCCTGTTTATTTAGGATGGTATAGAAACTGTCTTTTTCATACTACTGAATGGACATTACCTCCCACAATGCTCTGCAGTACAATCTGTGAACTTGGTCCTGAAACCAAATACATCACACCGTGAACAGAGACCTGTCAATAGTGAACATCACAGCAGTTACAGTCCCGGATGGTATAGTTTGGGATAGGGTTTCGTATGATGCATTTGGTCCTACTTAACTTTTGAAAATTCCACATGTATTTAAAATGTCATTGAATGATTTCACTCTCTAATGAAACTGTAAATACTATGCTCTCAGACTTAAAACAATCTGCCTTATTTTCTTACAGGGAATTGTTTGAAGATACACCTGATTTTGATACCATGTATTGTTACCAACAATATAGTCATCACTTTTTGCACAAAGCTAGTGTCCCATGCAATTACTATCAATGGGAACATTGCCCGACACTGCCAAAAGGTAGTTCTGCCACATTTTCACAGAAATGTGCATACTTTATAGGGTTCAATACATCAGACCTGGAGTCATACTACTATAAGCGTTTGCAAACAAATGCAACTACAAAGAAAATTATGCTGACAAATACCAAGCTTATATATTCAGCACGGATCACTGAAATAATATCGACTACCAAAATATCGACTACCCAAAATATCGACGAGAAAATATCTACAACCAAAATATCGAGTTTGTATGTACAAACAGGTAAGTACAAAAATATCGAGTACAAAATATCGTTAACAAAAATATAGTTGTAAAAAATATCGACTTTAATAAAAACCATGTTTAATTACATTAATATAAAAAAGTAATTACTAAAATATAATTAACAATACTTAAAATAACTTTTAATAATTAAATAATTAATGAAAGTAAAAAAATTATATTTTTTTAATCATATTTCTTAAAACATATATATATATAGTAACAAAATGTAATTAAATAATAGCCAATATTATTAACGTACAAATACAAAAGAGTAAAAATTACTATTCCCACTGCAAAGAGTGCAACAGTGGATATATGACGTTACAACGCAACTTTTACAACGCACTACCATTACAACGTAAGTATTGGTAAGTATATAATAATTTTTTTTAATTTAATTTATTTAAAATTATTTAAATATAATTTAATTTAATTTAATTTCATTAAATTAAATTAATGTAAATTTAATTTTACTTTATTTTTACACTGTACCCCTGTACCCCTGTACCCCAAAACTGACCCTGAACCCTAAAAAAACCCTTTACCCAAAAACCCAAAACTGACCCTGAACCCTAAAAATACCCCTTTACCCAAAAACTAAAAACTGACCCTGAACCCTAAAAATACCCCTTTACCCAAAAACTAAAAACTGACCCTGAACCCTAAAAATACCCCTTTACCCAAAAACTAAAAACTGACCCTGAACCCTTAAAATACCCCTTTACCCAAAAACCTAAAAACTGACCCTGAACCCTAAAAATACCCCTTTACCCAAAAACTAAAAACTGACCCTGAACACTAAAAATACCCCTTTATCCAAAAACTAAAAACTGACCCTGAACCCTTAAAATACCCCTTTACCCAAAAACTAAAAACTGACCCTGAACCCTAAAAATACCCCTTTACCCAAAAACTAAAAACTGACCCTGAACCCTAAAAATACCCCTTTACCCAAAAACTAAAAACTGACCCTGACCCTAAAAATACCCCTTTACCCAAAAACTAAAAACTGACCCTGAACCCTAAAAATACCCCTTTACCCAAAAACTAAAAACTGACCCAGAACCCTAAAAATACCCCTTTAATTTAACATAATTAGCAATTAATCAATTAAATTAAATTAATTACCAATTACATTTTAATTAATTAACAAATATTATTTAATTACCAATTAATTAAATATTACTACCAATTAATACATTTACATATTTAATAAATAAAAATTAAATTACTTCCCACCCTATTCCCCTATAAACCCACAACCCGCTACAGGAAATACATTATTTTAATTTACATAATTAGCAATTAATCAATTAAATTAAATACATTACCAATTAAATTTTAAATAATTAACATATAATATTTAATTACCAATTAATTAATTAATCCTTGGGGGTAGCCGCTCAGTCGCTCACACCAGCCATTGTCCGGGTTCAAGCGGGTACCCCCTCTAGTATGATCGGCGTTTCCTCAGACCCCCCTCAGTTGATTGGTATAGAGCAAAATATAGATAGGCTGGAAAATCTGGCCGCTTTCCTACCTATAGTTACAATGGAAGACGGTGGCCCTAGTAACTTGTCCACATCATCACCATCTATTCCTACAAGTGATGTCAACAGAGATCCTGAGTCCCCAAAATTGCTTGTACCCCCTTCAGTTGTATTAGACGGGAGTTTAGTTGGGGCTTCACCAAATACTGTAACTCCTGATATTAGGCAGGAGTTCTTCCCCTTAGGTAGAAAAGTGCGTAAACGTAAAAAGGGTAGGCTAGTGAGACAGGCTGCCCTCTACCAAAGAGTAAGGAAGTCTCCTGCATCTAGTACGAGAACTACAAGGGATGCCCCTATGCTGAACGAAACCGATATAGAAGGGGATGCTTTGAACTCTCCCAAGGGGTCACACTCAGCCAAGGCCTCAAAGTCATTTGACTTAGTAACAGTTGAAAATATTCTGGAGAAGGTATCTACCCTCTTGAAACCGTTACTAGCGCAAGTCAAGGGTTTAGGGGAGAGGTTTGACAAATTAGAGCAGTCAACACTGGACGGGTTTCACTCACTCAAAACAACAATTAAACAAATAGCTAGAGTGACTGAAAACAAGGACGGGGGTACAAAGGGGATTGAACCATCAGCTCAGAGAGGCCCTAAGCCCCTACCATCCCAAAACAAAGTTGCCCCAAATAGTCCAGTAACCCTAACACTTAAATCTCCTCCCCACCACAAAACAGGCTCAAGTTACAAGAGACCTTTAACATATACAGAGTCTGAGATAAATAAGCCCAAGCATCTTCCCCAAAAACAGAAACAGATAGATAGTGGTAAAAAGGAAGTTCAACAAAAACCAGAGGGGAGTAGCAAACCCAGAGGGTTAACGACAGGGGAAGCTGCCAGGCCTGTATCCAAACATTCTGCCCCATCTACCTCCCCATTGGTCCCCAGTCATCCAGCACGACGGATCCCCCCGATTAACCTCCCACCAGACTGTCAACCCTTCGTTGCTGTCATGGTTAATGTGCCCCCCTTAAAGGAAGGTCAGTTGGAAAACCATCAATCACTCAAGAATAAGTGTATCCACTGGCTGAAGGCAAATAAGCCAATCCCCCAAGGTGTGGACGGTATTATCCTAAGTGTCCGCAGAGTAGGATGGGTAGGGCAAGGGAAAAAATTGCAGGAGGGGGATTGTGTAATTATAAACTTCCAAGACCCCCGAGTAATACCATCCATTTGTACTCCTATCAATAATATGGGGGCCCCGGGGGTTAAATTGGTAGACATTTCGTATTTTTACCCTAGGCACCTTGTTAGCCCAAATGGAGGAAGTGTAAGTTCCCCTAATTTTGGTCAAAACTTGGCAGGGGTTGTAGGGGGCAATGGGGAGAGTCAAATGTGGGCAATAGGCCCCTGCTGACTGGAAACAGTGAGCAGAGAAGACTCTGTGGGAGCACTACCCCCCCAAACAAACCTCGTAAGTGGAATGGGAGACCCTATAGTAATTTCACAAGATCCCTGTTCTCCTTGTATATCTAGGAGGACTTCTATAGATAGGGGCATTCAGACGCCCAGCGACCTTCCAGCTGTGACGGACCTAGTCTATAAGGTTTTCAGCTGGAATGTCGCAGGGATTGCAAGCAAACTGGCTCTTCCGGATTTTGCTGCATGGGCTGATGAGCACTCTTTGTGCCTCTTCCAGGAAACATGGAGCTTGGTGCCGGTCCATAGGGCGGGATTCTCCTCATATTCTTCCCCTGCGCGAGTCTCGGAATCTGGGAGAGGGCGACCTTCGGGTGGCCTTCTCATCTGGGTCGCGGCTTCTCTAAACTGTAGAGTTGTGGATTTTCCCACAGGTTCCCCGGACATACAAAATATCACCCTTATAGATCAAAGGGGAAGAATTGTTCTAAATGTCTATAATGTGTATGCCCGGGGTACAAAAGGTGGGAGGAAGTCGCCAGTAATAGCTCTCCTTGAGACCCTGTTAAACAATTCCCCCCATAAGACTCGCACTCTGGTTGCAGGTGATATGAACTGTACGTTCGAGCCCTTGGGCTCGGACGTTTCCCTCGACCAAGATGAGGAGGATGCTAGGTGGGGGATCCCGGCACTGGACCTTCCACCGATTAAAAGGTGGACAGAAGTGGTGCTCCAGTTATACTCCCTGAGTCTTGAATTTAACCTAAGGGCAGTGAATGGAAGGACTTTCTCGGATAGGGGGGGTGCCCACACCTACAATTGACCAGGGCACACCTCTAGGATAGATTATATTCTAATAGATGTGTGCTTATGGCCTTATGTAAGGGATATGCAGGTGGTCCCTTCGACAGAAAGTGATCATAACTCACTCTCCCTAAAAATTGAACAATGGTGGCAACCGTTAAGGATGACCAACATCAACCTGGCACCTTGACCACCAGATGAATCGGAAGTCTCCCCATGTGGTAGAAGAATCAAATGGGCGAAACTGGTTTTATCCGAGGCAAAGGTTGGGGAAATTAAATCCCATCTAAGCCGTGCGATAACATCTCTCGGAACCTCCTTAGAAGGGGTGGGTAACGTTAGTGGGTGTTTTGTCTCCCTGATTGAAGCTTTAACTAACGTGTTTACCCTCTACCCTAAAAAGCCGGGTAGTAAAGGAACTAACAAACCAGTTGATGGTTGGTACACCCACGTATGTAGGGGCCTTAAAACAAAGTTAGTTAGGGCAGTTAAATCCAAATCCCCTAGTCTGATTCAGGATGCAAGGAAGACCTATAAAAAGTCCCTTAATTTGGCTAAAAGGGAGTGGGAAGTTAAACATTGGGAAGATCTACTCCAGGCTAGTAAAATCAGGGATTCAGGGGCCTTCTGGAATCTCATAAATAAGCGGAGTAAACCCGACGCAGCCATGAGGCCCTGTAACATCCCGCCTCAAAGCTGGGTAAAACACT
Organism: Lissotriton helveticus; assembly: GCF_964261635.1. Classification (NCBI taxonomy): domain Eukaryota; kingdom Metazoa; phylum Chordata; class Amphibia; order Caudata; family Salamandridae; genus Lissotriton; species Lissotriton helveticus. Next base: position 1,080,676,592 of record NC_136071.1, on the reverse strand, counting down.
TTGGGTCCCTATACCTCCCTCCAGACGGGGAACTGACCGTGGGGAGGGATCATATACTAACATTTGAACCTCATGCCTATGACCTCTTCACCCCTTTAGAGATCGAGGGGGTTATAGGCTGGGTAGCACCCCGAAAGGCACCGGGTCCGGATGGCCTTCCGGGTGACTTAATGAGGGCTTACCCGGCGGATTGGGGAAGGATCATAGCAGCTCTCCTAAATGATATTATGAGGGGAGGAGCAGTGCCAGAATCCTGGAAAGGGGCTGTGGTTGTACCCATTTATAAAAAAGGGTGTAGGGAAACTTCGGGCAACTATCGCCCTATAAGTCTGATTGACTCCACCCAAAAGATAGCTGGTAAAGCTATCCTCGGTAGGATTCTCCATTGGGTGGAGGAGAGAAAAATCCTATCAGACTTTCAGGCAGGTTTCCGGGCTGGTATGGGGACTATAGAGCAGGTGTTTAGGCTGTTCCTTTTGGGGTGGAAGGTGGTGGAACTAGGCAAGGGTAGTCTTTACTTAGCTTTTATAGATTTGAAGACTGCCTTTGACCTAGTTCCCCGGGAAGAGCTCTGGAGGGTCCTTTATGAGTTGGGATTACCACCTTACATCTTGTCCCTTCTCATAAGCCTTCATGCCCACACCTTTGCACAGGTCCGTTGGGGTAAAAACGGAGAGCTCACTGACAAGATACCAGTGTCCAGGGGCGTAAGACAGGGCTGCGTCTTGGCGCCCACCCTATTCTCGCTATATCTGAATGGGGTGGTAAAACATCTTCAACAAGAACCAGCCGACGCCCCCTGCCTTGGAGGTGTTCGCATCCCAACCCTGCTATTTGCGGATGACACGCTCCTGATCTCGAAGACCCCACAAGGCCTGCAGAAATTATTAACACGATTCCAGGAGTTCTGTGAGGCAAAAGGGTTAATAATAAATGTGGACAAAACGAAATACTTAGTTGTAAATCCACCTAAAAAATTGGGCTGCCCACCTACACTTAATTCTATCCCTCTAGAGAGAGTACCCGAATTCGACTACCTAGGTATCCGGATTACGGACAGGATGTCTTGGGCTAACCACATAGATAAAATGGTCATAAATCATAGGAGAGTAGGAGGAGCTCTCATGAGGGAATACAGGGCCTCAACCAGGAGATCACTTACCCCAGTACTCGAAATCTACAAGGCCAAAGTAGTGACATCAGCCTTGTATGGGGCAGAATTGTGGGGCCACTGCCGGCTGGATGCCCTAGTGACAGCAGAGAGCAAGCTTTTAAAATCTCTTATCTCTGTTCCATTGAGCACACCATCTGTACCAGTGTGGATGGACATGGGATGTAAAAACATTAAAGACCAGGCCCAGCTTCGCCCGCTCCTGTTGTGGACAAGGATTTGGAGGAGCGAAGAATTAAAATCCTATGCTGATGCCCTGGGAGATATAATGAGCCAGGGGGGTTGGGCTCATATAAAATGGTTAAGTGACACCAAAAAGCTTTTGGAGAACATCGGCCTAGGAGATTGCTGGTCATCTCGCTCAGCCCCTCCAAAAGAAGTTGTTAAGGCGCTTTTTTGGAAATGGACTGCGGAGCGTCTAATTACAACCTCTAACCACTGCAGGTCCACTGCCGCCTTTTTACAAATTAAAGACACTGTGGCATTTGAACCCTACCTGGACTTGATTTCTCTCCCCTTTGACCGAGCTCTTTATTTTAAATTCAGAGTTGGTTCCCTTCCGCTAGGTGCTCTGGTATCGAAATGGTCTCTTGTGGCCCGTACTTCTCCCAACTGTGCATGTTGCCCGAGTAAAATTGAGTCCATTGCCCATGTTTTATTTGAATGCCCGGACTACGCAAGGCCTAGGAGTTTCTGGTTGAAACCACTCTGCCGGAACATGGGCACACGCAGTCATTTAGTAGCCTTGCGTATTCTAGGCACGGACACTTCCCCCCCCATTGTGTGCGGAATAGCTAAATTTTTAAAACAGTTTTGGCTTATTCGATGTAAGAGATTGTCAGTAGCTGTTTAATTCTCTTTTTTGTTAATTTATTAACGGTTTTTCACACCCTCTTATCTCTTTTAATATTTTTATACTGACTTCTTGTGGCAATGATTTTTTTGTACATTGTATTAATTGTATTATAAAAGTGCTTATAAGATATCTTGCATATCGAATAAAAGCTTATGACTGACTGACAATTAAATTACTTCCCACCCTATTCCCCTATAAACCCACAACCCGCTACAGAATAAAATTACACAATAATTAAAAAAAAATCATTAATTAAAAATAATTATAACATAAAATGACACTTTTCACACATATTATAACATAAAAACACTATAAATAATTACATATTATATAAAAAAAGGATATTTTTTACTTTCAATATTATTTACAGTCGATATTACTTCACTTACCTTAAAAACGATATTTTGGCTGTCGATATTCTGTCCTGTCGATATTTTCTCCAAACGATATTTAAAACTCGATATTTTGTCCATTCGATATTGTGGAGTCGATATTATGTCTGTGCACCATTCAGCACCCTTTGTCTCTCAACTGTCTATGCAAGGTTTCGACTATTGGAGGGACACGATAGACACAAAATCAATCTGGGAGAAGAAAGAATGGCAGGTTCAGGGAACAGAGGCTTTATTTAGAACTTGCCTTATACCATTACAGATAATCTTCCTGAACAGAACAGTGCAACAGACACTGAAAACACCCCGCATCACCTCGCCCACACCAGTTGAAGGTACATCAAGTGATACAGTGATAAGTGAGGAGGTACTGGGTACAATAATGCAGAATGTTATTATTATTATTACACTTATGAAGCACACAGCTACTCGACAGGGTCTCCCTGCACTCAATGGTACATTCAATTCATCAGCTCCCAAATTAGAAGGGATGGTTCGTCTGACCTATCAACAAAATTAGGTGTCAATCAAGATTCAAGATTCAAGGGTACCACCGGAGGGTTTAGGATCCATAGGCCTGACCCACGCTATGTACACACTGACAACCCAGGGGTAGTGCCTTCTTATAGTGTTGGAAAGTTATGACTAGAATGGCTAAAAACCTCAACGCTATGACAGGTGAAACAACAGTTGTCCCTTCTGTCTGATAACATGCACCTTAGGGATTTCTTGCTAGATCCCAAGAAACCGCATAAAAACGCTTCTTATATGCCATCTACAATGAACTATGGGAAGTCTCCCAGCAGGAAACAGCTGAGAGATCACGGGAAATTGATAGAATGAACCTAGAAAAGGCCTTAGCTGTGGTAGATAATGGAATGACCACATTCTCTTCACGGATTTATTCACTGAGCAACATTGTGTCCTCAGCCATTGAAATAATGGAACAATATCTGTCTTTTATACAACATGGGCAATCTCAATTGTGCTCCATTGTGCCTTTAAGCTAGACGCTACAATCATTGCATTCTTGCCATGTGCCATGGTGGTACATTAATAGCACAAATCTGTTTTTGGTTGTAATCTGACCGACAGACAAGTGACCATGGCACGCAGAGATGCGAAGTACGTCATGCCACTCATTGAAAAATTAGAAAAGTTACAGTTTACACAGTCACCATCTACGAAATGGTTAATTCATGGCTATATCATGCTGCCAATCACAATATTCCAGTTCCAATCCTGCCTTAGATACCACCAGGTAGGCAGGTATGAAGCGTTCAGTGAAGGGTACATACAAGAAACCTAGGAGTTTACCCCGTACAGATATAGATGTATACATAGGGACACTGAAGTTTTCTTAAGTGGTTTAGACAGTGAGAAGGCTTTAAGAGGTTCTTTAGTGTTCAAGGAGGTCTCGCTTCACAGAGCATGTAATGCTTCAAAAGTGAGCTAATCTTGCTACTTGAAAAGCTCCCCAGCTGCAGTGATTCATTCAGTTTTTGAGTTACCATTGAATGGGAATTATTTAATGCTGAATGATCAAGGCTGTTGCGTTATGGCACCAGTCATCACATATCTGGTCACAGTAAATGTCATGGTTGTTTGCTGTAAGCAAATAATGTTTGCTCCAGCTCGCATAGTTAGGGAGGCACCACTGTGGCCTTCATTGAATGTTTCCAGTATAAGGATTGATTCTCTGAGCAGACTAAAAGCCATGTTTTTTCAACAAAATGTGGCCTTAACTTCAGCCCGAGAAACTTTTTATCTCCAGGTTGCAAGGGCTTCGGCAAAGATACAGGCCCTGGTCCGTATGAACTTTCCAATCCATTTAAAAGAAATGGTTCATCGTAACTTTAACATGTTTGATACGAGGGGGATTGTACACTTATTAAGCAGGATCAGGTCTGTTAACCACCTTTCAGACCATCCTCAGAGTAATTCAAGCTTTCATACACTCCGTACTTCGAAGCATTTCTTGAGGGCTTTCTTTGGTCCTGCTTTTGGTAGTGCATCCTGATTTTAATACTCTTGCTTTGCAATGGAAGTGACAATCCCTCACAAAATGGAGAGAACACTGCTGGAATGTAGTTGTTGTGATCGCACGGTGTTCTACCTGTTGACGCCTCGCTTCGAGAGCTGAATGAGCATTGGTTCATGTCTTTCAGACTGGTCAAGCTAGATTGTGTCTTTTCTGTGTTCCATTGCCTCTCTGCAGGTTTGGCTGAGTGTTTGACCTGTCTCTGACACTTCCATCAGTTCGCCGCCGGACATAGACATGCTGCTGGAGCCTTTGCAGGCCCACGTGTACGGTTGTCCACAGAATATTCCCATGTAGATGATGATGAAATTTCTTGAGCCTCCCAGGGATGCTTCCGCTCCTGTTAGAAGGGAAATCAGCTCTCCTCTAGAGGTACAGGCACTGGTTCCAGGCGTGCAGGCATCTGATTCTTCCCTGGGGGCTGCTGTGGGAACAAGAGATGACCATCTTTGCTCACTCGACATGATAGTGGTAAGTGCTGGAGGGATTGCCACCTGTGGATGTAATGCTCAGTGATGTTGAGTCTTCAGCACGGTATTCAGAAATAATCTGGCCTTCCCTGTGCTGGGAACTATTCAGCAATTTTTTTAAAAGCATATACCAAATTGAATGTCGAAATTGACTTTGTTTTATTTTTCTCATTCTCTGCTCTAACTGAGCATACAGACTTTCAAGGTGCTCAGTGTAATATTAACCACATGATGGTGCAGCTAGCCGAGAGGGAGGCCCCAATAACTTCGAGGCTGCTCCCGCTGAACCTGCCGCGTTACTTCTGCCGCTCCTTCCGACCGATGCCACTTCCAGACGAGAGGGGGGGCACTACCCACTAGCTGGCCAGCGCACTCTCTCTGCAGCCCATGGAGGCAAGGCATCCTCGAATCCTCTGCGAGGGATTAGGCTGCCGCTCCTTTCTTCCTCCCTGGCTGGATCCTCAGAACGACAGACCTATTGTCCTACTGCTCATCATTGCCAGCATTTACAAACGCTCAAAAAATAACACAATTTCCGTATTAAGAAGCATAGTGATAGGGGACGCTCTGGAGCTCTGAGCCCGCATCCTACCTGCTGTTGCTCTCTTGCCCTGGCCCCCGTTTTCCCCAGGTGGGGGTCTGCTGCTGCATCCCTATCCTTAAGTTATCCCAGGGCACTACCCAGGACATCGTACTTATCAATCTCTATTCTAGGGATTTGCCAGGTGGGAGGTCATCACATATAGTAGACGCTTTAGACGTCTTTTTAACCAACCACAAAGGGAACAGCAATATCATTATCGCAGGGGATTTGAATTGCACTTTCGAACCCCTTGACTGTGAGGATTATAATTTTAGTTCAGAGGAGGACGACCAATGGGTAATTCCCTCATTGGACATTACTCCCATCAAAAAGTGGACAAGAGCAGCTCTCCAGTTAAAAGCTCTGTGTTTAGAACATGGGATAAGAGCTGCCAACGGTCGCACGAAGTCTGACAAGCAGGGGGCCGCAACATACAGTAATCGGCACCGTCATAGTCGTACAGACTATTTTCTGGTTAATATGAAACTATGGTCAGTATTGCTCGACATGATGGTTGTTTCCAGGCCAGAAAGTGATCATAACCCACTGGTTGCTTCTATGTGGGAAGGTGTTTTTAGCAAATCAAATGTGCAGCACACTAGATTAGACTACGCAGAGGGCCAGTTGACTAATGATTCCAGACGTCTCAAATGGTGTAAGGTAGCACAGGCGAAGTTGCGAGCCATGAGTCTTTTGGTAGCAAATTCCATAGATTCCCTACAGGCTGAGGTAGACTCAGGGTTCACTAGGGACGGGGCTGCACTCACACACAAGCACCTTTTTAATAAACGTAAGTTTTTTTTATACCACACAAACACAAAGGCCCTGCATTATCTGGGTGTAAAGTAGTACCTTGGTACAACTCTAATTGTTGTGCGGCTTACAAATCATTGGCAGCCGTAATTAGGAGCAGAACTCAGGACTCCATAAGAGAAAAGCGGCAGGGGTACAAGTTGTCTAAAAACAAGGCTAAACGGGAGTGGGATAAGGCACACTGGGGAGAACTTCTCCAAGCCTGCTCTAGAAGGGATATGCTATGTTTTGAACACCTGGTGAAATGGGGAAGTGGGGACCCTAATATACTCCCCTCTAACCATGAGGAGCCGGACACGTGGGTCTCTCACTTTAAAGGCCAATTTGCAATCTACCCAGGACCACAGGATATCTTTGTAGTGCCAATAACCCTGCCCCCACTAAGTATCACTTTCAAGGAAGTAGAAGCAGCCCTTATTAAAGACCCAAAAGGTAGGGCGCCGGGTCTTGACTGCATTCCTGCAGACCTTTTTGTTCAAGACCTGGCCACCTGGGCCAAATACATCCAACTCTTAATGAATGCTATCGATCAGGGGGAACAGTTCCGAGTTCTTGGGCTGTTGCTGTTATTCTCCCCATCTTCAAAAAAGGGGATCGCTCACTCCCAGGAAACTATAGACCCATCAGTCTTATTGACTGCATTCAGAAGGTTGTGGCTCGTGTGATACTTGGGAGAATCCAGGCATGGTTGGTTGACTGTCATATCTTATCTGACCTCCAAGCTGGTTTTAGGCAATGTGTTAGTACAGTGGACCAGGTGCTAAGGTTTATACTTATTTACTGGTGCACTGTTACTTTGGGGAAAGGGGCTATTTATGCAGCATTTGTGGATCCGAGGTCTGCCTTCGATCTGGTTCCCCTCTCAAAACTGTGGCATACCCTGCAAAAGTTGGGCATGCCGTGGGAGATTTTGTCCTTTGTCATTAAACTGCATACAGACAACTATGCCCAGGTTAGGTAAATTTCCGGTTGAGAAGGGGGTAAGGCAGGGGTGCGTTCTCGCACCAACCCTATTCTCCATTTACATCAATGGGTTTTGAAATATTTCGAAGATTGCCCGACTGATGCCCCGAGTTTAGGTGGAAAAAAGATCCCACTCCTAATGTTTGCCGATGACACCCTTGTCATCTGAAAAACAAGACAGGGTTTACAACATGCCCTGATAAGATTTGAGGAGTTCTGTGAGGACTTCGACCTTGTTGTCAATGTTGACAAGACCAAGTTTATGGTCCTCCAAAACTCAGCGAGGCAAATCGGCGAAGTCAGGATGCAGGAAGGTGTGTTGGAACAAACGGAGACCTTTTACTACCTTCGGCTTACCCTTGACAAAAAGATGAAACGGGAAACCCCAACTTGACTGCCTCCTGGTTAAACACGCCCAACTCGCAGGCGGGTTGCTCAGGGAATTCAATCGCTCTTATACCAAACCTGTGGCCCCCCCTATTACAGATATACAATTCAAAAGTTAGTGCTGGCATTTTGTATGCATCAGAGTTGTGGGCGCATGCGAATCTGGAAGCATTGGTGGTAATGCAAAATAACATTTTAAGATCAGTAACGGGTTTGCCACAATCAACCCCCCTTATTCCTCTTTACATGGATTTGGGGTGTCACTCCCTCAGAGATGTCGCCGGTCTAAGATCAGTCTTATATTGGAGAAGACTCTGGGTTACCCCCGAACTAACCAACTATGCATTGGCGGCTCGGGAAATATGGGACTTGGAGGGTGGTTTAGGGGTGTTAAACTTATTTTTACCGAGTTGGAACTGTCTGGGTTGTGGTCCTCCCCAGAGGGTAGTGTCTTTCCCACAAAAAAAGAATTAAAATCAGCATACTGGGATTGGATATACACACGCCATCACGCCCCACTAATTAGGCCCTCATTGTCTAGTATCTACCTCCATACTAAATCCCGACCACATTATGAACAGTACTGGGACCTAATCACCTCAACTCGCAACCGCAAATTATTCCATCAATTTAGAGTAGGTACCCTTCCGACCAAGGTCTTCACCTCTAGGTGGTCTGGTCCACACGTAAGCAGTAGTAAATGCCCATTCTGCCCTGATAGGGAAGAATCGGTGGGTCACATCTTATTTGCATGTCCTGCTTATTCCAATCCAAGGAGATACTGGCTCAAACCAATTTTTACTCAGATGGGGACTAGGGATCACCGGGGGGCTTTCAGTCTTTTTAAAACCGCTGTGGACGGCCCATTAGTGATTGCTTAGCCAAGTTCCTGGGACAAGTGTGGGTTATACGCTGGTCTGAAGGGAGGCGTTGGTAATTCACTTTCACCCCTGCTATGTGTGTTTTTGTGATATGTTTCTTGTTCTTGATGTTTTTTATTCCTCTCGCTTCTTTTTTAACCAATGAACTGCTTCCCGTCCGCTATATATGGCAGCATCCGCATGGAATGCCCTTCCCTTGTTCCTTAGAGCCTTGCCGACCATCACTATTTTTAAAAAGGAACTTAAGACTCATCTGTTTAATGCTCCACCCTAACAGATCGTTCTGGTTCTGATCCATCACTCCTGTTGCCAAGTCACTCACCGCACCAGGATACCTTGTGGTAATTGAGCGCGTTATAAAAGTTTTAATAAACAATAAACAATAAACAATATATGTGGGTTTTAATTCAGTTTTATCTATTTATAGTTTTAATATTGTTCAATTGGATTGTCTCACAGTCACGGGAATTGGAATAGCGTAATGACTTGTTTGATGATGATTGTTTAGACCCTGTGTTTTTATAATGTGCTGACTTTTGTGATTTTCTTAAATCGAAATAAAATTTACAAATTGATTAACCACATATACAAGTTTGGAGGAACTTTTAAAAATGCTTTTTAGTATCCTTGTTATAAGGGTCACTACTTTTTTCATCCTTGGCCAACAGGCCCGCTGTGCATGATCTCATTTGTTTGGAAAAACATTTATGATTGTTTTCAAAACATTTATGATTGTTTTCAAAACATATTGATTCTAGAAGAAACCTTGGAGTGACCACTCTCTTATATAATACCCTTATTCCCCCCTACAAATTTGAGCAGAATTCCTTCCACGCTGACACGGGGTCCGGAATGCTGAATCTTCATCATTCAGCGGTCTGATATCTCTTGCTGGGTGTTATTCTGAGAGCAGAGACGTGGTCCTTTATTTTCTACCATCAGGTGAGGGGCTTGCTACTTCCCTAGGGGATTTTTGGCTATATATACATACATACCTATACACATATACATGCTACACTCACATATCTAGGCTAGGTACATTTAGGCAAAGTACGTAGGTAACACATTTTATGAGTATGCAAGTGCTCCTCTCTTATCTGAACTGTATATGTTCCTAATCTTACCGCTATGGTAGAAATGTATATACTGTTTACTATATTGGTACTTGCGATTTCTTTGATATGCTTCTCTCTCCTGATTGTCGAGGCAAATATGTTTTACACAAGATTGACGCTGGACCAATAAATACTTATTAAAACGTCCCAATCGCCATTCCGTGAGCGAAAACTACTGTACTGTTTTCCACGATCCCTGAGGAATCAGGGTTGTCATGTTCAGTGGTTGCCAGAAACTACTTACACCACTATAAGATACAGGGGGTGGTAGTGGCACCGTAGAGCTAGCTGGTCTAATGGTTGACATATTCTGTGGGGTGTCCAGAAGCGGTTTGAACACCAAGCCCTCAGTCTAGGTCATCCAAAACATGAAGGTCCTGGAGATTCCTAGGAACTACATGACATGGCGCCACCAACATTGGTTTGGTTCTTATATTAACAGTTAAAATCAGAGTAGTTCAGTCGTGCTTTTTTAGAAAGACCTACTCACACTTTTTGGAGAAGTCTGAAGTGGGATTGGAGATCCGCCTCAGCTGTTCAGATATACCGTGTGTATTGGCTGAAGGTTTAAACAAACTTGTAAACATAAAAGGTTCCCACATTGTGCAAAACCCTAATTACTGAAAGAATGTATTCTTCACCTTCTGAGAATGCCTGACAATGCGAGTGGTGTTTCGGGTTTGGGGGAAGACGAATTTGCAAACACTCTCAACATTGCAGAGAACTGCAGAACCCTAAGGAGTCAGGGTTGCCATGTTTAGTGGTTGCCAGAAACCACTTACACCACTGTAAGATACAGAAGGGTGGTAGTGGAACTGTGGAGCTAGCTAGTCTAACGGCTGACATAACCTGCGGGGGTGTCCAGAACCGGTTTGAACACCAAGCCCTCAGTTTAGGTCATCCAAAACGTGTTGGTCCTGGGGATTCTTAAGAACTACACAACAAGAGGGCCCCCTAAATATTTACCTTTGAGGAAGACCCCAGTGACACAAGCACCTCTCGAGCAGAATCAGTGACTCCGCCCTTAGTGTTCCCCCAAGCGGCAGATATACTCATTTAAATCGCAGTTGCAGTGACTCCTGTTCCCCCCTTTGAATTTTTGACTACATCATAAACCAGACACCAATAAAATGCTGGAAGTGCAGCTTCCTCAGGCTCTCAGTCCCACCCGATTTCCTGGTTTCTCATGGGCTTCTCATGCCACTTGCTTTGGGTACATACACAGTTTGCCCCAACGATACACTGGTGCATTTGCAGCATGTTTGCTTTGGACTTCCTGCCAGTTGTGGTAGGTCCCCAGCATTGGGAACATGTCCCACTCAGTTCTTGCCCTACCATCCTGCCCTCTCCTATGTTCTAACTCTGTCTATATGGTGGGTGGGTGCCACTGAACCATGAAAATGGCTATCCCCAGGGTGTCAGCGAAGCCCTAGAGGTGTCTCTCCATATGCCCTTCCCCCCGTGACACCACCATTGTTTCATTATGACCCCACACCTGACACATTTTTCCTCACTCTGAATGCATGAGTTATGCACACAGCCCATAGATGCTACACTGTCTACTCTTATATTAAATGCCAGCAGACACAGATAGCCCTATTATAAGAAACGTACCTTACTGCTGGAGAACTAGACCGTCTGTGGAAGCGTTGGCAGGGTACCCTCTGCGCCACGACATACTCAGCATAAGCGCGGGGGCACTGAAATGGCAACGGCCTGGGATCCCCTTCCAGGAAACCTGCAGGCTGGCCTATACTGAGGGACAGTATGCATTTTTAGAGAGGCTCTTAGACGACCTGCCGGTCCTTCTAGGCAGCATTTATGCACCTAGCACTGACAAGGGAAAATTCTGGGACTCACTGTCTGGCATCTTAGCTCAGTTTACGACATTGCCATGGATACTGGGAGAGGACTACAATTGTGTGCTCGACCTTTATCTGGACAGATCCCACCATCCACTTCCCCACTTCCTGGCTAGCATGTAGGCAGAACGCTATCAGACCTGGGTGTCCTGGTTGAACCATTGGTTGCTTGTAGATGCCTGGAGATGTTGACATCCAGTGGCCAATCTGTATTCATTTCACTCCATCCCACATAACCTTTAAATGCGCCTCGATCATTTCCTATGCTCTCCCATGGTTGTCCCCCTTGTTCAGTGCACAGACTGTTTGGGGCAGGTTGTATCTGATCATGATGCACACTTCATAACCCTCAGAAGACAGCCACCCCCAACCCCGGTTCCCACCTGGCGGCTGCCACACAACTGCCTTGAGGACCCGGTGTTTCACCATGAGCATGAAAATAACATTTGGCGCTATTTCTTTGAGAATGCTAATATGGCCTCCTCTAGGATGCTGGAATGGGACTCCTTTAAGTCGTTACCAGGGTGGGCATGCATTCAACAGATAGTGGGGGTCCTTCCAACACTAGGCCAAAACTCACTGGAGCATAAACTGGAGTTGGCACTGGTGGCTTATCCTCCAAGACACGGACATTACATAAATAGTCACTCCTTCTGGGGTTTTGGTCCACACCCAGGGAGAAATCCTACTCTGACTACTATGCTGGGGTGCATAGGGCTCCAGAGCAGGATTCCTTGGAATCAATAGACATATTTCTTGTAACCCTTCCCTTGCCCCAAATTCCTTCAACCGAGAAGACTTTCCTACATGTGGAGATCACATCAACTGATGTGAAACAGGCAATCTTGGCCTTGGCCTGCAACAAAGCCCCAGGCCTAGATGGTCTACCACTGAATACCACAGAACCTTTTCCACCTTTCTGACACCTCAATTGGTTGACATGTATAGGGCGGCGCTAAAAGGCAGGGAACTCCCTGATTCACTTCGCAAATCCCTTCTGGTGTAGTTGTTAAAGCCAGATTGAGATCTAACTCTTCTGGCCTCGTACAGACCGATTGACCTCCTATCAGAGGATTACAAGATGCTTGGTATGATCCTAGAATACACTGATATGCCCAAGTCCTCCCAGCACTTGTACATCTGGATCAGTGTGGGTTTTTCCTCATGCCGCTTGTCTGTTCTTGGACCTGGAGAAGGCATTCGATACCTGGTCCTGGTCCTATCTATTTGCGGTGCTTCAGTGGCTGGGAGTAGGCCCCACACTCCTAGCGTACACAAGATTTCTATATTCAAACCCTATATCTCGAGTTTGTCTTGGCCGCTACATCTCTGCTGCCTTCCCGGTATTTTGGGGCACATGCCAGGGGTGTCCGCTCTCTCCCCTACTCTTTCCGCTAGTGATGGAGCCCCTGGCCGTTCATGTCTGGGGAGGGCAAAGACTGGGGTATTCCCCTGGTGGGCATTACCCACAGTGTCTCTATGTACGCTGATGACCTGCTAATATACGTGCTGGACATTAAAATGGATCTTGAGCCCCTCTGGGTCACACTCGCCGACTTTGCTGCCACGGCCGGGTTGAGGGTCCACTGGACGAAATCCTCTATTTATCTTCTTGACCCCGAACTCCCCCCACGGGAGGTTCATATTGGAGACATCAGTCTCGCCTGGATTGCGCTGGCTTTTTGTTTCCTGGGTATTTGACTTTACCTCACTCCCCAAGATCTCTATGAGGGCCACCACCATAGGGTGCTGGCAGGAATACAGGCACTAGTTGGGTTTCTGGAAGACCCTCGTATTTGTCCTTATAGGGAAAATTGCACCGTCAAAGATGGTCCATTTACCTCTCCTTTTCTATCACTTCACAAATTTTCATGTCATTCCCCCGCCCCTTTTTCCAGGAACTAGATGCCCTACTCTTCTCCCTTATCTGGGGTCATGGTCGCTGACGAGTTGCCCCAGCCAATATGCAGCTGCCAGTCAACTAGGGAGGTCTAGGGGCCCGTCATTTGAAGCATATTTCCTTGTGGCACAGCTTCAGTGGCTGTCACAATGGATGGCGGGCATTATTTGAGGGAGGCCAGCTCTGACACTGGACCCTTATCGATACCGACAATCCGATGGCTCCTGCCAGGAACCCGACCTGTCTCGACCCATTCAGTCCAGGTGGTGCTGGTATGGTGTTGCATGCTCCCAATCCATCTACTGTCCCAAGAAACTCCCCTATACACCCCCCTGCTACCTCTGGCAGGCTTGCCCTGGGGCAAAAGTCACTAATCTGCCCAGGCCCTGCAGGCCAGGACGGAGCGATCGATTCTCGCGGTAGAGTCCCTTTTCACTGGCGGCCAGCTTCTTCCAATCGATCGATTGGCGGTGGAGAGTGGACTCCCTGAGTGCAGTTTCTTCTCCACTGGCAAATTATCTTGGACTTCTGCCAGCTTTGGCATCTGTAAACCAGTGATGCACCCGGGACTCCACACATTACTTTACAAGGCTCCGGCTGTCACTTAATTACCTCGATATACAAGGCCATCCGTGAGCTCACAGCTGTATCACTCACCCAACTGAGACATAAACGGGAGGAGGAATTTGAGATGCCGCTATACAACAAGGAGTGGGATAATGCCCAATAGCTCCTGGAGAAAAGTGTCCCAAAAATCTCGGTTCAAATGGATACAATTCTTTATGTGACATTGTGCATACCAGACACCGGCGCAACTTCAATGCTAATACGCAGAGCCACAGTTTTCCTGCCCCGTTGTCTGGCCTCTAGTGCAACATTTCTGCATATGTTCTGGGACTGTCCCACCTTACAGCACTACTGGAACAGTATGAGTAACACATTACAGGAGGACACGGGGCTCTTTGACATTACCACCTGGGAGGCCTGCTCACTAGGCATATTCCAAAGATGGAAACATTGCAAAGTCCAGACACGGTTCGCAACCCTGGCCCTCCTTTTAGCTAACGGAGGAATCACAATACATTGGAGTGTGCCGGTGGGGTCCACTTTTGCGGCCTGGATAGGAGCAGTCTGAAAGTGGGATGCAGATGAGGAGGACGATGTTCGACACGAAGAGGAGTGAATTTGCCATGCTCCTTCGGAGCTTCGGACACAAACTGAAAATACCCTGTTATCCCTACCACTGCAGGTCTCACCCAAAACAACCCGCTGCACGCCCTACCCCAGGGTCTCAAGCAGGCCCTCCATCCTGAAGTCCCAAATATGGCATGCATGAACACCTAACAACAACAGCCCCCTATGGGCCCCCCGAGCCACTTCACGCCTAGGCCCGCAACCCCAACCATATAGCCACAAATGACAAGCATCACACCTCTACCCCCTGTTACCTATCCCTGGTTTTGTCCTCAAGTTCGCAGTTCGCTATGGCTTCCCATTTTCCCTTACCGGGTACACACATAGAACGAAAGCCCCCCCCCCTTCTTTGGGAAAGACTAGCTCCCTTAAGGCATCATTTGAATTATTTGCATTGTCAATTTCTATATCTTCTGCCTGTAACCATGATTCAGTGATTGTGATATGTCTTTAATCTAATGGCTGTAACTATGAATAATAACAATATGTATTGATCCATTTCCTAAATTCCCCAATCAGTTGCTAGCATTTGATAATTCTTTACCTATAGTCTCGCAGGCACCGTCTGCTTTTTAAACCCTCTTTAAGTCAGTAATATTTTTGATATACGTCTGTAAGTCTTTGCTCCTGTCAGCTCCTGTCAGGTAAGAATGTGCAGCAGTGTTGAATCTTTGTATGTAAGGAAAGACTCTCATATTGGTTTCGTTGATGAGTAATTTCAGGAAAACTGTGTCTTTATTTATTTATTTTATTTTATGAGTTTTATAAAGAGCTGGCTAGACCCATAGGTATCAGAGCGCTTTACATTAGGTTACACAATGTTACAGAAAATGGTAACAATTACACATAACTTCAAGAATAATCAACACATTGAGAGAGGAAAGGAAGGTGAGACAAATAGAGCGGAGGGGGGAAAGAGGGGAGGATGGGGATGAGGGAAAAGACGGCTGGCAAATCCAGATTAAAGCTCACTTCAGTGAGGTTTAATGTTCAATCAAATCTCGTAGTAGTCCTCTCCCACTCATTAGCATCCAGATATGTCCACTCTGGAGATGCGTAGTTTTGCCTTGGGACCTTTGCTCTTTTTGACCTTCTCAGAGCTGTTTGCTCATCATCAGTATCACTTTGCTCAGACTGTTCAGAACTTTCAGAAATAGTTGGTGGTACGTTTTCTGTGGTCAGACAACTTCTCAAGATATAACTTCTTCTTAGGCAATGGTATCCGGGTACTACTCGCTTTCTTGCTCCGCTATATCCTTTGCTGGGGTCTGCATCTCTCATAATCATCTATCCCTGCTGTGACTTTCTTTGACCCACCTCAGGCCAAACAAGTACTGTCTCAGTAGCTTGCTAGTCCCTGATTGTCCTGGGTGGAGTTTGTGGAGTTGCGCAAACTGTGGAGTGCATTAGGTCACGCCGCTCACGCTTATGTTTAGCTTCAGGTGTTTGTCCTGTGCTGTACACTCAGCATGAATGGCACCACGTGCAAGAGGGCGCTGCTTCTTTTTGCCACTTAAGTAGATGTCCTACCCCAGCGGCAGCTTCCCCAATGCGAATGGAAGGTTTCTCAATACAAGCGGTAGCGACCATCCGTGACCAACCGCATTGAGAAATCTCACTGGGAGGGATTCTGGAGTAAGATTTTCCTCTCTTGCGCTTGCCAACTTAATGTTGGTGAGCACTAGTGCGGAAAAAACAGTGTGCTATGCGGTGTCCCGAGAGTGGGAAAAGCTCTGCAAACTCGCGAGCAGGGCGGAATTTTATACCCAGGCCTAGTATAAAGATCATGACAAGGCACTCGAGTGTTGAGTGAATTATATCCAATTTATTGTAGAGCAGAGAAGCACACGTCTATTCTATAAGCCTGGGTCTTAACTGTCATCTCTGGAATCACGAGCGCGCAGCGTTCCTGATTCCAAACATGACATCAAGACACCACACCTAGTCCCCAACAGCTTGGCCAACCTAGCCCCTCTGTCTCACTGTTGCCACCGGCACATTAGAAGCAGGCACTGTCATATCATGCAAGGAACCTGGGACTTTGCGAGTGTGCATGTACTGAGTTCCGGAGACCTCCTTGACAGCAGAATTTCCTGGTATGGCCCCTTCCAGCGAGGTTCCAAACTGGGTTTGTGAACATGTTTCTTCACTGGACCGAGGTCATGGCACTGCTCCTGTCAAACAGTTTTAGCTTCTTCTCCAACCTGCAGAGACACAGAATATACCACATCAGCAATAGCTTTGCAAAAATCCAGTATAATATCGACAGTAATGTTTACTAGACCATTAGCAGGAACAGCAGACAATCTCATTACATGTCTCATGAACAATTTATGAGGCGACAATCCTGTTCTCCTGTTTGGAGTGCTTCTCATACTAATCAACACAAAAGGCAATGTATCTTGGCACTTCAAAGACGTTGAAGTACATACTTTGATCAATCTGGATTTCACTGTGCTGTTGATCTGCTCAGCCAACCCAGAAGCCTCTGGTCTTTACCTGCAATAAAGCTTCTGCTCAACCTGTAGTAGTGTGCATAACATTTTAAAGGCCTCATTGTTTAAATGAGTTCAGCGGTCTGTCTCAAGACTGGTTGGAAATCCGAACCTCGGGGTTCATGTAATAATAATTTGGCTACAGTCAAGCTGTCACATCTACGTATAGGATAAGCTTCAATCCACTTAGAAAAATTACACACAATGACCAAAACATTTCTCAGACTATTGCAGAGGGATATCTATTAATTCCATTTGCATCCGGTTAAAGGGACCTGCAGATTTTCCAATATTACTCAGAACAACTTGTATTCCTGGAATTTGCTTCTGACATATGACACACCTATGGCAAAAAGTCTCTGCTGTTACTATAAATCTGGGATTGTACCACTGTTGGAAAAGGTGCATCATTGCATCTTTCCCAAGATGTGCAGTACCATGGTAGTGTTGAGCCATTGGCGACAGTAAGCTGTCTGGCAATACTGGTCTGTCATCAATGTATACCCATACATCATCTTCCCTTTTTGTGTAACACTGCTTTCTGCCTCTGTCACCTCGTCCTGTAGTTTCCACACCTCTTCCTATGTGTCTTAGGGTGACTACAGCAAATTACAATCTGTGACGTCAGATGTCTTCATTGAATGTGTGCATTCAGGGCACAATAGCATGCCATCTTATCTGCACAGTGGTTTCCAACTGTAAGATAGTCACTTCCTTGTCAATGTGCAGCACATTTAACAGCAGCAATTTGTGCAGGCAATTGTAGTAAACGTAAAAGGTTCCTCACACATTCCCCATTTGTAATGTTTGAACTAGAAAACGTCAAAAACCTACGCTTTGACCACAATTGCCCTAAGTCGTGTACTACTCCTGAGCCGTACTGACTATCAGTATATATTGTAACTCAATGTTGTTCTGAAATGGTACAAGCTTGTGTCAAAGCTTTAGGGTCTGCCACTTGTGGAGAAAATACTCCTTGCAGCCATGATGCTTCCAACACACCTCCAAATGTGCACACAGCATATGCAGCTTTCAACTTTCCATCATTATCTCTCAAACAGAAAACATCAGCAAACAACACACAATCTGATTCAGACAATAGTTCATTATAGATATCAGGACAGGGTTTTCCACACAACTCTGTCACATCCAAGCAATCATGATCAAAGTCTTCCATCACACTCTCATTTCCAGGAAGTGGCATCAAGGTAGCTGATTTCAACACCATATATCCCTTCAACATCCCATTTTCCACAACCAGCAAAATGTGTTTGTACTTAGTCAATCAACTATATGTCAAATACTGTTTTGAGTACAAGTAAACAGTACTTTCACTGAATGAGACGCAAGCACTGTTAATGGGTGACCCATAACAATACTCTCATGTTGCTCAAGATTCATCATGTCATGTAGACGCAACCACTTTCAGACATCTTGACAAAGCAGCCGCAACCGGACCAGGGGTAGCTGAAAAGTAGGCAGTGGGCTGTGCATTTGTGTCAATGCTTAAAGAGCACAACCATCACTCTCACTGCAGAACAAAACAAAGCCCTTATTGTAGTCAGGTAAACCCATTCCTGATTCCTTGCAAAGACATTCTAGCAACTCTGTAAAGGTTGACATGCAATCATCATCCCTGGGTACCGTATCTGACACACCCTTGTGTGTCAACCTCTGTAGAGGTTTTGCTGTGAGAGGAAAATTCAGTATCCACTGTCTGCATTATCCTACGATTCCCAAAAACATGCAAACTTCCTTTTAAATAACCGGAGATTCTTTCATTTGATACTTTCCTCACTCCTTTCTCAATGTGGTGTCCTAGATACAGGACTTAGGGTTTGCAAAACTGTATTTTTGTTGGAGATACTTTATATCCATTTTATGCCAAATGATTTAGCAAAACAATTGTATACATTCCGCATGCTTCTTTTGTAGTAGATGCCCCAAAGAGATCATCAATGTATTGAACTACACTGAAAGATTCTGCATCACCAAAGACTCAAGATCCTTTTTAAGGATCTGATTAAAGATTTGTGGAAAAGTAAATTTTGCCATGTTATATGTGCCTAAGTGTTCCCCATGTTATGTCATATGTGCATGATCGATATGCATGTATTCCCCTCTGATCGATTAAAGACTCAATTACAGTTGTGTCCATCTCTAGTATGTCAGTTTCCAGTTCTCGTGAATACAACGAATATCAGGCCTATGTAAAGCTACGTTGCCACATTTTACAGTGTGCACGTTAATTCATTGAATTATCCCCGTTTCTAGGCCTCAAAAGGGCCCGGACTCAGATTCAGCTCCTGTCTCCTGAACCCTCTCCGAGGAGCGATACAGCCCCCACCTGTATCCCTGATCCTTAGCTTACTTTCATGCCTCACAGTGCCCGGCTCGGCCTGGCTCTGCCTCTTAGTCTGCCAAGAGTATGTTATGTTTCTAGTTATCAGTCCAGCCCTCCTTCTCTGCATTCCTAAGCTACTGAATCGCATCAATAGTTTCCGTCATGGTCTAGCCTTTATGTCTCCATGTAAGAGAAATACTGTATTCATATTCATAGAATATTCCTCACACACACACTACATGTAGAATAATGCATGCACCAGTCTTAGTATCTGTTAGCCTTTGCCCTGATAACTTCTGGATTCTATCAACATGTTCTCTAAACAACAGATACTAGATATGCCTGGGTACATGTCGCTCTGACACTCCAGACTTTCGTCTCCTCTTCTAGCGCAGAAGTCATAGCCCCAGTTCTCCCTGGTAACACGTCATTGTCAGTTTGCGCGCACCACTAGGTTAGAGGTCCCAGCTGCTCAGGTAGCCCCCTCCATGTTTCCGCCCCATTTATGACATATTCTGTTACGTTTGCATCACATGTCTATGTATACGCCCTGTACACACCTCTTGTTACACCCACTTTATGCCTTATCTTTCGCGACTGCTACAAACTCCGCCTACTGCTACGCCCCCTGTATTGAATATAATGTATTTTGTTTAACTATAAATGTTGTGCACTGTTATTAAAGTTTGCTAGCCATTCCCAGATCCTGCCCCGGCAGCTGCCGGGCCCTGCCATCCCATTCCCATGCAGGCTGTCTTGTTCCAGTCCTTTTATGCTTAATTAAAGCCTGTATACTCCAGCTACCTCGTATCTTGACTCTTATTTATTGAGCTAAACCGTTTATTTATTATAGTCAAAAATAGTACCGGTAATTAATTATTTATTTACCACATAATGGCGCCCGAATAGGGACTTGCCCTTTCCCCACGCGCCGGAGAAGCCACGCAAGCCCCCTGACCCTCTGCAGCCGTGACGGAACCATCCTGCGCACCGGCAGATATTTCTGCTTCAAGTATCCCTCAGGTCCACGGAGGAGACGGAGGTTGCGGTCCAGCATCCAGACGAGGCGGTGGAGGAACGCGGCGAGTCCCGACCAGAGCCCAAGCCGAGAGTCCAAGGTCCGAGGTATCTGGAGGCCCACCTGTAACTGAAGTCCGAAGTTCGTCGTCCGTCGTCGTAGCAGTCCAGTCCGAGGCCTTCCGTTCTTGCTGCCCGGTGAGTACCGTTGCTGGGGTAGTATCTAGACAGGGTCAAGTAATTTGTCTCTGGTCCGTGGGTTTGGGTACACAGATCCAACACGAAGTGTCCACCTAGGTGGATGCGGGTCCTGACGTGTCTCTTTATGAGACCGGTAAGTTTCGTACTGTTTCAGCAGTGCATCTAGTCTGTTCTAAGTAAGTTCTGTTCTCGAGAAATTCATGTGTTCTGTTCTCAGTATTTCAGGTAGTATCTTGTCCGAATTGTTATTTTTAAATGTTGTTCCATGTGTTTTCAATGTCGTGGTATGAATGAGTTGTTTTTCAAGTAATCATTGTGTTCATTGTATATAGTATTGTGTCTAGACTCCAGCCTAGTTATGCCTCTGTTCTCTAAGTTACGTCAGTTAAAAACTAGAAAAGGTCTGCTCGAAGAAGCAGTTCCTGTCCCGCCTAGGGACAGTCCAGGTCATTTTATGTATCATAAGCATGGCATAAGTGCCATATTATATCTAGACTTATGGGTGGAGTACACCAAGGAATTAGAGGAAAAGTATAGATGGCCCGTATCGGGTACATGGGATGCCGAGTGCATCATGCGAGTAGAAGAAGCATTATGGAAAAAGAAAGCCAGACAGTCCCAGAAAGACGCCATCGAGTTATGGCGCAAAGAATCTCACAGGAGAACAGAAAAAGAAATCAGAAAGTCAGAATTAAGTAAAGAATCCTCTGAAAGAGCCCAAGAAAGGGAATTAATCGAAATAGGTGAACGAGTTAAAGCCGAACAGTCAGACAGACAGAGAAATGCCCTCATTAAGGGTATGTATCCTCTTCTTGCCGAGGGCTTGCCGAAAGCAACCCCGGAAGCACCATGTAATTTTCCGCCGCCATTAGTTCCGATTAAGCTACGTCACAAACCGACCGCAGCTGATATTTTTCTCTCGTCCTATTTGGACGACACAGTTCCAGAATACGCAAATCCCGCTCCGCCAGCTCCTGTAAATAATGTAGTTCCTGTTCTTCCAGCCACCGGGGCACCTGTTACAGCACCTGTTACGGTACCCCCGGTCCAGCCCGTAGTACAAGTTCCCGCTACATCAGTCACTCTGCCAGCACGAAGAGTATCAGTCGACGATTCCAGTTTAGGGGCCGCGGGAGGAGGTCCTCCTGGTACCCCGCCGCCACACAAACGTGTAACATTAGTCGAGTTACATGAACGTGCGTTACAGCGTACGCCCAAACATCAGTCCGTTGCAGATATCAGACGAGCTCTTACCGAATGCCGTTATGATCCAGTCCCAGGCGATGATAATATGGTCCTGTATTCATTGCGTGTAAGACGGGTGACCGAGTATTTGGACACCCTACCGAATATGAAAGAAGATCTAGACAGAATATATCGTTTCATCCGTACAGGAGATGATCCAGAAAGTATTGGTGAAATCATGTCTCTAAGGAAAGCTGAGACCCAGCTCATGCTATTAAAGTTTCTAATTAATTGTTTAATAAGGGAACAAGATTGTCCGACTAAAGATCCGACCGAAATGAAAGTTCTGACAAGGTGGAGTGATAATATAGCCGAGGGAAGACACAAGACACTCAGTAGTATAGAAAGTATGTACAAGAAAATTCGTAAGGAAATAATACGGTTACACGACAATCGTAAAGCAGCACAAGTAAGTGAGAAAGAAGACAACTCTTCTACTGAAGAGGTAGACGACGAGAATCCCACTAGAATAGCGTATGTAGGTAGAATCAGATTTCCAGACCGACATTCACGCCTAGAACACAAGAAAGTTTTTCATCCTCCAGCACCAGAACAAGGTTCTCTGGAACAAGTATTTCAAGCTACCGATCACATTCTGAAATCACGTATCGGTTATAGTGAACCATGCATGAACAAGAACTAGCCCGATCAGCAGTTCGATGGATTACTGATTCTACCACTTTTCCAGACGAAATAGTGGCACAAATGTTTCTGAAACTGCCCCCAGCCGAGCAGCGACTGGCGGGTATGTATATGATCCAGCACCTCATCACTCTGTATGAGGGTCAACATTCCGATCCAGGTCCGTTACATGATGTATTAAACGAGTTACTACAGTATAGATGGAAAGGTCTAGGTACCGATCTAATTAGTGTCATTCTAGAACAGCGCCACAAATACCGAACGTTTCTGAATCCGCATTTTGTTCACGTCTCACCTCCAGAAAGTAAACCATTTTACATAGATAGACAGCATCCGTTACGAGAAGTACACCCAGTTAGGACACCGGATGGTGAAATGCAACGAGTATTTGTTTACACCCCAGTTACCAAGATGGAACTCTTAGAGATGAAGAAATTAATTCCCTGTCATGACAAAGATCCAGCAGGGTTCCATCGAGAATTAAAAGACATGCTCCGTATGGGAGAATATACGTATCCAGATATTATTAAAATGCTAAAAGTCCTGTTGCCCGCAGGGGTATATGAGAAACTCAAGGAAAAGGAATGGGAGGTGGGAGAGAAAAAGATAGATTGGACAGCTCTAGAAGCTGAAGATAATGCACGTGTACCAGGTACCGGTCTTGGAGATAAATGTAAAGAATTACCAGAGTTATTGATTCAGGTTTTGCCTAGGTTATTAGCCACGAAAAAGGAAGACTGGGATGCCATCTCAGCCTGTAAACAGAAACCAGACGAAGATACTAGTGATTTTTATTCTAGATTCGAGAAATGTTTTATCATTAACAGTGGTTTGAGGACAGGTAGCGAGTCATACCCTCATCTTTTTGTTACTAAACTAGTCGAGAATTCAAGTCCACAAGTTAAAAATCGAGTTTTGAAAGTCGAAAGTACTTGGCAAGCTAATACCCCGTCACAAATGCTCCAGATGCTCCAGTATCACCAGAATAGAATCAGGGAAGAGCAAGAACACGAAAGGAAACGTATGAAAGATACGAAAATGAAAGTATTAATTGCCCAATCTGTTCCACAAGACAGTCAGAAAAGGGGTCCGAATCAAACCAGTCATCCTGCAGCTCCCGTTAAAGGGACTTGCAATTATTGTAAACAGCCAGGTCATTTTATAAACGAGTGTGCAGTTCTGAAACACAACATAGCCACTGGTAAGACTAAAGAAAGACCACGTCCGCCCAGACAAGAACAAGTTTCACATACTTCTCAGTCACCACAGAATGCACCACAGCCAGTTCCAGCATCACAGCCTATTGCTGCAACACAGCATGTTACACAGCAGATGTACCAGTATGCCCAGACAGAGTATCCAGAGTATCAACAGTATTCATGAAACAGCCTGGAGAGGGAGGTAGGCTTGCCTCTCATCGAGATACCTGTAGATCAAGAGGGTCCCTATGTACACAGTCAAGTATTAGGGAAAGACAGAAAGTTTTTGATTGATACAGGGGCAAGTAGGACTACTATCAGTCATGACGAGGTTCCAGGGGCTCCGCTCTCAGGCTCTAAAAATGTTTCCCTTGGATTTTCAGGAAAACCCATTGTTAACGAGATTTCCAAACCAGTTTCTCTAGAAGTTGGTCCATTGTCCCGAACTACTGATTTGTTACTTACGAAATCATGTCCAGAAAATTTGTTAGGTATTAAAACATTGAAAGAATTAGGTGCAGTAATTTGTTGCTCTCCAGAAGGAATACGATTGTTTTTAAGGGACTATAAAGGTCACTATGTATTACGAGATTTTGATCCAAGATTGTCTAAGGTTCCGCAGCATTTATGGGCGCAAGGTCCAACTGATGTAGGTTGTATGCAAATCACACCCCATCGTGTGACCCTCAAGCAAGGTATTGTCATGCCACGAATCAGACAGTACAGATTGCCACCTGAGGCTGTAGCAGCCTTATCCAAAATTATTGACGAGCTCATTGCTCAAGGAGTGGTTGTAGAAACTGACTCCAATGTATGTAATTCTCCTATCATTCCAGTCATGAAACGTACTGATCCAAATGCACCTCCAGTATATCGATTAGTGATTGACCTTCGAGAACTTAATAAATGTATCATACCTCAGTATCCAGTAGTCCCAGATATTTCATCCCTATTGACAGCCATTGATTCTGAAGCCATATTTTTTACGGTAATAGACCTCAAGAATGCATTTTTCAGTGTCCCCATTCATCCAGACAGCCAGTACCTTTTTGGTTTTTGTTTAAATGGAAGGAGCTATAAATTCACACGAGCTCCTCAAGGTTTCACAGAAAGTCCTAGCATTTACAGTCAAGCACTTAAAAGACAACTAGACAATATTCACATGCCAACAGACACTGCCCTGCTCCAGTATGTCGATGATCTACTGATCACAGCCCGTTCTGAACGTGACTGCGAGCGAGCATCACTTACCGTTCTGTATTTCCTAGCCGAGATGGGGCACAAGGTGTCCCCTTCAAAGCTCCAGTTCTGTGTCCAGCAAGTGATCTACTTAGGCCACTTACTGTCCAAGTGGGGTAGGCAGTTGACACCAGACCGTATCCAGTTAATAGCGAGTCTTCCACAGCCCAAGACACAGAAGGAGGTACGTGCTTTTATTGGCCTTACTTCTTATTGCAGACAATGGATTCCTTAGTATGCATTTCTAGCAAAGCCACTGATACAGTTAACGACACAGGAGGCAGCCGTATCGACTGTCCTCCCTTGGACATCTGAACATACACTTAGTTTTAATGAATTAAAGAAAGCCTTATGCCAAGCACCTGTTCTAGCTACACCGAACTACAGTAAGCCTTTTACACTTTTTGTCACAGAACGTGATGGTACTGCATTATCTGTTCTCACACAAGATCAAGCAGGACAGTACAAGCCCTGTGCTTATTTTTCGAGCACATTAGATCCAGTAGCCCAGGCTTTGCCTGCATGCCTCAAAACAGTTGCAGCCACAGCTCTAGCAATCAGACAAAGTGATTCCATAGTATTAGGACACTCCCTGACAGTACAAGTTCCACACTCCGTGGAAGTTCTTTTAAACCGAACACAGACTCAGCATTTGACCATTGCACGTTTAACAGGTTATGAACTGACACTGTTCCAGCCACACATAGAAATCAGACGCTGCAACGTTTTAAATCCTGCTACACTGTTACCGTCAGTTACTTCAAATCCTGCCACACATGACTGTGTGGAAGTCGTTAACATTATGACTAAGCCAAGACAAGACCTGACAGACATTGCATTACCAGATCCCGACCTGACACTTTATGTGGACGGTTCATGTATGAGAACTAGTACAGGAGAACTAGTAGCCGCGTATGCAGTGACTACTGACACCGACGCTATTGAAACACACCGTATTGACACCCTGTCTGCTCAAGCAGCAGAGCTAGTTGCTCTGACCCAAGCCTGCATACGTGCCAAGAACCTGAAAGTAAACATATATACAGATTCACGTTATGCATTCGGAGTTGTACACGACTTCGGAGTGCTCTGGCAGGAAAGAGGTTTCATGACTTCTCATGGAACCAAGATTCAGCATGGTCTCCTCATTCAAGCTCTGTTAGATGCAATACATTTACCGACAGCTATCGCTATCATGAAGTGCAAAGCACATACGAAAGTTACTGACATCATTTCCCAAGGTAACGATCTAGCAGATCGAACAGCCAAGCTTACAGCTCAGACACCAGACATTCCAGTTAACAAGACACAGACATCCACTCCAGAACAGACTACATGTATGACAGTTAAGGACCCTACACAAGATGTCATAGACATACAGTTACATGCTACTCCTGAAGAAATCAAGAAATGGTCCGAACAAGGAGGGGTCCAGACAGATCAGGGATGGGTGACGAAGGGAAAAGCCACATGGTTTCTCCCCGACTCTATGGTTCAAGTCATTATCAATACCGCACATAGTCCAGCACATTTAGGAGAAAAAGCTATGTTAGACAGTATACAGAACCTTTGGTTCAACAAGCATTTACGAGCTGCAGCCAAGCAGAAAGTCCGTACTTGTATGATATGTTGCCAGTTCAATCCAGGTAAAAGTGTCCCGGTGGAACAAGGTGGATTCCAACCTCCTGATCACCCTTTTGAAGTCCTCCAGATGGATTATATTCAGATGGAGCGATGTCGAGGTTTCAAGTATGTTCTTGTAGTTGTATGCGCTTTGTCCAGGTGGACAGAAGCATATCCAGTTCCAGATTACACAGCAGCGACCACTGCCAAGCAGTTGGTTCGTGAATTCTTCCCCCGTTATGGACTCCCTAGGGTCGTGTATTCTGATAACGGCCAGCCATTCTCATCTGAGCTCATGAAACATGTTTCCCTCTTGTTAGGATACCAGTGGAAGTTCCATTGTGTGCGCCATCCTGAAGCAGCCGGTCTCGTAGAGAGACATAATCAGACCCTGAAAAGCCGTATTGCCAAGACATGTAAAGAGAAAGGTGTAGACTGGCTAGTTGCCCTGCCAGTTGCTTTATTCTTTATGCGCATGGTTGCACATTCCAGATCAGGTCTGTCTCCTTATGAGGTCGTATTCGGCCGCCCCCCAAACATGTGGGGAACACCTAGACCCCGCAGTATTACAGATGTTTCCAGTAATATGCTGACAGATTACCTAGCTTCCTTGATGTCTGCCCTACACTCTTGTCGTTCACAGGTTGCCGCCGCATTTCCAGACAATACCGAGGTGAAACCGCATGAAATCGTTCCAGGAAACCTCGTATTGGTCCGAAATTTTTATCGTTCAAGTCCGCTGGAGCCCCGCTGGAAGCAACTTCAACTAGTCCTCTTGACCACCCGTACGGCTGTGAAGTTGGAAGGCCGTAAGGGGTGGGTCCACCTGTCCCACATCAAGAAGTTCCATGAATTACGGACTAAAACTTTTTCAAAGGATTGTTCCATTTCGAAAGACTGCCCTATTCTCAAGGACTGTCCCGCTACTGACTTTGAAATCAAGCCCTCCCTGTTAGAGAAAACTCTGCAGCAGGAGTATAAATCCAAGCTCCGGTCTAGTAAAATAAGTCAGCCAGTTTAATTGTCTAAGTCCCCCTCGGGTGAAACGGTTAGACAGGTATCTGACATGTATGAGATAGACCCCCATAGTGAGAGAGTTAGTCAAAACTCTATCCGATGTATCGTTTTTCTAAGTTTTCTATTGTTTCTAAGTTTGATGGTTACCTGCACAAGCTATGCATTTCATTTATGTTTTCCAATTTCTCATGTAAATAAGTTTGCTAATGCTACAGTAGAGCACACATTTAGTGATCTGCCTCCTCACGAGTTATCCTATCGTCTTGCTATGAGAAATAACACATTCATCAGAATGTTACATTATTCACACCAGACCAGCAATGCCACTAATTGTTGGGTGTGTGGTCGACTCCCCCCTTTTCAGACACCGAAGGGAGTTCTGCCACTCTTTCCTTATCCGTTTTCACATAATGGTTCGTGTGGAGCATGGTCCACGTTAACGTCATCCTCCAATGATATGTCCCTTCTGAATAGAACATGTTTTCCAGACAAGCAAGGTCTCCCCCATAGAACAGGGTTAGATCTAGAAAATGAAGTTTATGATTTAGGTAATTATTCTTCGAATTTTATGGTATTGAATGTTCAGTCTGATACTACTCCAGACTTACCTGCCATTTCAGTACTACCAGTCAAAGGCGAATTATGTGTCCGAAATATTGGTTCCGCACATGTAGGACATAGTGATTGTACTACTACTGTCGAGTATAGTGACAGTGGGAAATCTATTTTCAAAGCCTCACGTCATTCTTATTTTGTTTGTGGTCAGACCGCATATGTTCGTCTGCCCCTCGATTGGGATGGAACCTGTTACATTGCCTTCCTACTGCCACCTGTTTTTCTAGCCCCATCTGATTATCATAGAAACACACATCTAGTACACGTCAGGCATAGAAGGGAGATCGAGTCCCCAATTGTCGATCAAACTGAAACTACTCTAGAACAATATCAAGATTTCAATAAAGGTTTCTTCTTCTTTATAGGACCTATCCAGAATAGTAAGTTAATCCGTAGGTTAACCAGAACCCTTGAAGCAGTAGTGAATGAGACTACTTCTGCTCTAGGTAACTTAACCGAAGAGCAATCTGCTATGAGATTTGTCGTGCTCCAAAATCGTCTCGTTCTTGACGTCATACTGGCCGATAGAGGAGGAGCATGTAGAGTCATCGGATCTAGTTGCTGCATTTTCATTCCTAATAACGCGCCGTCTGTTTATTCAGCTATAACCAGACTTCATAAAATTGCCCATCAGTTACACCAGAATCCAGGCACCTGGACATGGTCCGGTTGGCTCTGGAGTATCCTATCTGCCTGGGGATGGAAAGTATTGTCATTTCTAGGTATTGCAGTAGCGATCATATTCAGTTGCTGCCTCTGTATACAATGTGGCCCTGCGATTTGCGGCATTTGTGCTACCTCTTGTATTCCTAGTCCTAAATCCCGTTCCAAGACAATTCGAGACGAGCAAATGATGCTATATGAAATGATAGATGGTATCATGAATATAGATGTTTCCTGATGGAAACGTAGGGCACAAGGAGGGAATGTGGAAAAGTAAATTTTGCCATGTTATATGTGCCTACGTGTTCCCCATGTTATGTCATATGTGCATGATCGATATGCATGTATTCCCCTCTGATCGATTAAAGACTCAATTACAGTTGTGTCCATCTCTAGTATGTCAGTTTCCAGTTCTCGTGAATACAACGAATATCAGGCCTATGTAAAGCTACGTTGCCACATTTTACAGTGTGCACGTTAATTCATTGAATTATCCCCGTTTCTAGGCCTCAAAAGGGCCCGGACTCAGATTCAGCTCCTGTCTCCTGAACCCTCTCTGAGGAGCGATACAGCCCCCACCTGTATCCCTGACCCTTAGCTTACTTTCATGCCTCACAGTGCCCGGCTCGGCCTGGCTCTGCCTCTTAGTCTGCCAAGAGTATGTTATGTTTCTAGTTATCAGTCCAGCCCTCCTTCTCTGCATTCCTAAGCTACTGAATCGCATCAATAGTTTCCGTCATGGTCTAGCCTTTATGTCTCCATGTAAGAGAAATACTGTATTCATATTCATAGAATATTCCTCACACACACACTACATGTAGAATAATGCATGCACCAGTCTTAGTGTCTGTTAGCCTTTGCCCTGATAACTTCTGGATTCTATCAACATGTTCTCTAAACAACAGATACTAGATATGCCTGGGTACATGTCGCTCTGACACTCCAGACTTTCGTCTCCTCTTCTAGCACAGAAGTCATAGCCCCCCAGTTCTCCCTGGTAACACGTCATTGTCAGTTTGCGCGCACCACTAGGTTAGAGGTCCCAGCTGCTCAGGTAGCCCCCTCCATGTTTCCGCCCCATTTATGACATATTCTGTTACGTTTGCATCACATGTCTATGTATACGCCCTGTACACACCTCTTGTTACACCCACTTTATGCCTTATCTTTCGCGACTGCTACAAACTCCGCCTACTGCTACGCCCCCTGTATTGAATATAATGTATTTTGTTTAACTATAAATGTTGTGCACTGTTATTAAAGTTTGCTAGCCATTCCCAGATCCTGCCCCGGCAGCTGCCGGGCCCTGCCATCCCATTCCCATGCAGGCTGTCTTGTTCCAGTCCTTTTATGCTTAATTAAAGCCTGTATACTCCAGCTACCTCGTATCTTGACTCTTATTTATTGAGCTAAACCGTTTATTTATTATAGTCAAAAATAGTACCGGTAATTAATTATTTATTTACCACAGATTACAGGGCTTTCCGTATACCCTTATGGAGCTCGGCACCATGCCAAAATACGCCTGCCCAACCGGAAAGCAAATAAAAATTGGCTATCTTCATGCAATGGAATTGATAAGAAAGAAAGGCTAAAAGATCAATAACGGAAAATCATTCCGCCTCACATGGAATTTGGATTTGATACTACGGGAGAAGAAGGAACTCCGATGGCATTCACCTTGCACAAATACTGCACAATGGGATGCCTACCATGTGGTTTCTGTGAGCCCATAATGGGAGAGGTACACGGACTTTCCATTATTCCTTTCAGTATTCCCAGTTCAATCATTGAATCAATTATAGGTGTAATTCCAGCAATTGTTTCTGGAGACAAATTATACTGTGGTATTTTGGGGAAATCTACATTTAGCTTGATCGTAATCCAGAATGGATCAACACATTTGATTAGTCCAATGTCTTTACCTATGAAGTCCCAGACTACAGGTAGTACTGTGCCTCTTAATTCAATGGGTAAATCCTCACTTATCAGAAGAGGATACAGACCTTTTTTCTGTTGAGCAATTTTAAAGACCACATCTTCATCATTCATGTGGAACTCGATTCCATGGGGTGTACAATAGATTGAACAGTTTAGTTCACAAAGTAAATCACATCCAAGTAGGTTCCCTGGCCTTGTATCACATACCACGTATCGATGATGATCCTCAAAAGATCCTATTTTAACATTGACTGGTTCTGGAATTTGGATGGGAATCTTTTTATTTGTACAACTTACAACTTAGATTCTTTCTTCTGAAAGGGGTAGGTGAGGGACCTCTGCTATTCTTAAAGTAGAGCAGGTAGCACCAGTGTCGACAAAAAATGAGATAGTATCCCTTGCCTCTTCTTCATCCACATAGCGACCACTGTGGTCTACCGCTAGACCTGCACCAAGCATGCTGTCCTCCTCCTCTTTGAGGCACTGTCATGCTAATGGGTCCTGGTCACTGTCATCCAAATCAATCAAATATTGGTGCACCACATTCTGATTTTGATAAGAATTCTGATTCACATTTTACCTTTGTAGTTGAACATTTTGTTGTGACATTGAAGCTTGTGGCATTTGCATTTGCTGTGGTACATTATGATTTTGCATTCTCTCTCCTTTCATATGCTTAGTCAGTCCCATGTTGTTCTCTTGAGACTGTGCATAATCTACATTCTGCGTCTGATTGCCTACGCTATTTAAAACAGCCTTACATTCACTCCTCCAATGTCCAAGCTTTTCATATGCGTGACATGGATTTGTCTTTTTCAAAAACGACACCTCAACACCGCTTCTAGAAACTTTAGGACCACGAAGTACTCTACCCTGCGGTAGAAAATTCTGCTGCTGAAATCCGTTGACCCTTTGTATCATTGGAACTTGATTATGACTTCTTTGTACCTGTCTCATATTCTCAATACCCATCTGGTTGGGACCCTTCTGCACTGATTTTATCTGAGAAAACATTAGCTTTTCATTCATCTCATGTCAATGTCATCTGCCTAATATTTAGTAAAGCACAGAATTTCATCCACTGATTTACTCTGCCAGCAAATAATCTGTCGTTTGATCCTTGTAGCAATCTTTCGTCTCAATCCCCTGACAAATTTCTAAACAAACTATCCCACATCTTTCTCTGGACTTCCAGAACCAATGGGGAGTCAGGCCAGCTGGGCCTTCGTCTGGAAAAAGTAGTTAAATGGATGACAAGGAGCTGTCTGAAAGTGAACAGGAATAGGACCGAAATTATGGTCCTCGGTAAACTAGGGATCCCTGGACCCCTAGTAAGCTGGCGGGCTGCCTGGGGCTTGCACCAGCCCCTAGTACGGCCTTCAAAAACCTTGGCTTTTGGTTGGACCACGAGTTGACCATGGAACACCAAGCACGGAAGGTGGCCGGCCCGTGCTTTGGGCTGCTAAGAATACTGTGCAAGATCCTTCTGCTTATCCCTACACAGTTATGGAAAATGGTCATACATTCTTTTGTCACCTCACAACTGGATTATGGGGATTCACTTTTCTTGGGCGCAACCAAATATGTGATTAGGAATTTACTGGAAGTTCAGAACGCTACGGTCAGAGTCCTGTATCAAATCCCAATAAAAGAATCAGTTTTGGCCCACAGCAAAAACTTACACTTCATTCCGATCGAAGCCAGAATCAGGTTTAAAACACTTTGCCTAACCCACAGAGCTATAAATAACAAAAGGCCCAGCAAGATTAGGAAGCTTGTGTGCCGACATCTTCCCAACAGATGTTTGAGGTCAGGCTCTCAGTACCTTCTAAAAACCACCAGAATAAAAAAGGCCAGATGGGGTGGGAGAGCCTTTTCCCACTTGGTGCCCAAGCTGTGGAACTCCCGCAAGAGTTGATATTTACATCCGTTGAGGTAACATTTAGAAAAAAATTGAAAACATGGTTGTTCACCGTGGTCAATAAGTGCTTGTTCTCCTGCTGTCATATCATCAGTCCACTGCTTAGCGCTGGAAAGCCTTCAGGTAGCTAGGCACTCTATATATCCTCTTAGCATTAACTATACTGTTTGAAAATCTGCACCAATCTTTCATAGAAGGCATCCACTGTTTCTTTCAGCTCTTGTGTTGTCCTGTCAATCTGCAATCAGTCAATTTCTGTAGGAGAAACCACTGTCTTCAATGTGTAATTACCTGCTGGTAGATAGTGCTTCTGTTCTAGAATCCCTTGGAGGTTCTCCCTCTGGCCAATCCACAGCAATCTTACATTTGATCCACAAATCTGCTGGTACCACAATTTCTAACAAAGTATTTTAATCAATCCTCAAAACATTTGTAAATTTTCACAAATCCTTCAACTTGTTGGGTAAACAGTCAAAATATCGAGTAAAAAATATTGAATGGACATAATATCGAGTTTAAAATATAGAATGGACAAAATATCGAATGGACAGAATATAGACATCAAAAATATTGTTTTTAAGGTAAGTAATGTAATATCGAATGTTAAAAATATAGAAAGTTAAAATATCGAAGTATATAATATAGGTTATTAAAATTATCGATTTTTTAATAATATCGATTTTTTATAGTGTTTTTTATGTTATTATATGTGTGAAAAGTGTATATTTATGTTATAATTTATTTTAATGATTGAATTTTGTTTTTTGAATTTTTGCGTAATTTAATTCTGTAGCGGGTTGTGGGTTTATAGGGGAATAGGGTGGGAAGTAATTTAATTATAATTAATTAAATATGTAAATTTATTTATTGGTATTCATTTTTAATTAATTGTTAATTAATTTATATTTGGTAATTAATTAAATTTTAACTGGCAATTAAATTTAATTAATTGATTAATTGCTAATTATGTTAATTTTACTAATTTATTTTCTGTAGCGGGTTGTGGGTTTATAGGGGAATTGGGTGGGAAGAAATGTATTTATAATTAATTAAATATGTAACATTATTTATTGGTATTTATTTAAAATTAATTGTTTATTATTTTTTATGGGTAATTAATTACATTTTAATTGTCAATTAATTTTATTTAATTGATTAATTGCTAATTATGTTAATTTTAATGATTTATTTTTTGTAGCGGGTTGTGGGTTTATAGGGGAATAGGGTGGGACGTAATTTATTTATAATTAATTAAATAATTCAATTTATTTAATTGTATTTAATTTGAATTAATTGTTAATTAATTTTTATTTGTTAATTAATTAATTGTTAATTAGTAATTAATTTGTATTAATAGGTAACTAATTGTAATAATTAATTTAATAGTAATTTTAACCCCTACGCTATCCAACGCTTTCCCTACTGTTGCACTCTTTGGAGTGGGAATAGTAATTTTTACCCCTACGCTATCCAACGCTTTCCCTACTGTTGCACTCACTGGAGAGGGAATAGTAATTTTTACCCCTACGCTATCCAACGCTTTCCCTACTGTTGCACCCACTGGAGTGTGAATAGTAATTTTTATCCCTACGCTATCCAACGCTTTCCCTACTGTTGCACTCACTGGAGTGGGAATAGTAATCTTCATTAGCATGCACGCCCTGACCTCCACCAACTACATCCTCCTTGGAGACCTGAACTTTCACCTTGAGAACAACAATGACAGCAACTCCACCACCCTGATCGACAACCTCGGACTGAGGCAGCTCGTCACAACACCTACCCATTCCACCAGCCACATGCTTGACCCTGTCTTCTCCTCAAGCTCCCACGTCTCCTTCAGCCACACCACCGAACACCTCTGGACTGACCACCGCTGCATCCACTTCACTTTCCAGAAACCCACCACACACCACGGCACCCAACAGATCCCCCGCCGCTGCTGAAGCAAAATAACGGAAGACCAACTGCACGCAAACCTCGCTCTCAGTCCACCCACCGATACCTCCAACATCGATGACGACGCCTGCAACCTCAGACGCCGGATCAATGACTACGTCAACACCCTCACCCCGCTGAAGAAACCCATCCACAGAGACACCAGCAAGAGAGCTGGTTCACCCCAGAACTCCTAGCCTCCAAGCGAACCTGCCGGAAACTAGAGAAGAAACGGCACGATGAAAAGACACCGGACAGCCGCGCAGCCCACAAAGACGCCATCCGCAAACACCATCACCTCATCAGGTCTGTCAAGAGGACCTCCTTCAAAGACCGCCTCGACACCAAAGCACACAACAGCAAGGAGCTCTTCAACATCGTAAAGAAACTCTCCAACCCCAGCTCCAACACCAACGACATCCCGCCATGCAAGCCCTGTGCGACTCCCTCACCATCTTCCACCACCGCAAGATCGCTGACATCCACAACAGCTTCAACGCCCAGCCAGCCCCAACAGACATCGACATTCCAGATGCCCCGCCCACCTTCGACCACGACCCCCTGCCAGCCTGGGCCAGCGTGAACATAGATGACACCATCAAGACCATGAGCACAATCCACTCCGGCTCCCCGTCAGACCCACTTACGCACCACGTCTTCAACAAAGCCAGCAGCTCCATTGCACCACACCTGCGCAACATCATCAATCTCTCCTTCGAGACCGCGACCTTCCCAGAGAACTGGAAACACGCTGAGATCAACGCCCTACTCAAAAAACCCAAGGCAGACCCGAGAGACCTCAAGAACTTCCGGCCCATCTCCCTGCTTCCGTTTCCAGCCGAGGTCATCAAAAATATCGTCAACAGACAGTTAACCTGATACCTCGAAGAAAACAGCATCCTGGACCCATCCCATTCAGGGTTCCGTAGCAACCACAGCACCGAGACTGCCCTCATCGCCGCCACCGACGACATCAGGACACCGCTGGACAATGGTGAGACTGCGGCCCTCATCCTCCTGGACCTCTCCGCCGCCTTCGACACCGTCTGCCACCGCACACTACCCGCACGTCTTAACGATGCAGGGATCCGAGACAAGGCCCTGGAATGGAGTACCTCCTTTCTCTCTGGCAGAACCCAGAGCGTCCGCCTCTCCCCATTCCAATCCGAAGCCTCCAACATCATCTGCGGCATAACCCAGGGATCATCCCTCAGCCCGACACTGTTCAACATCTACATTGCCCCGCACACACAAGTCGCCCGACAGCACGACCGCAACATAATCCCCTATGCTGACGACACTCAACTGATCCTCTCCCTCACTAAGGACCCCCTCACCGCCATATCCAACCTCCACGAAGGAATGAAGGCCGTCACCGACTGGATGAAGATCAGCCGACTGAAGCTGAACACGGACAAGATGGCTCCAACCCTTCAGCCTGGGTTGACTCCTGGTGGCCTATGGCACTGGGAGCAGCCTGACACCCACCGACCACGCACGCAACCTTGGAGTCATCCTCGACTCAACACTCTCCATGACCAAGCAAGTCAACGCAGCCTCCTCCTGCTTCAACACCCTCCGCATGCTCCGCAAGATCTACAGGTGGATCCCGACAGATACAAGAACAGTCACCCCGGCCCTCGTCGGTAGCAGACTCGACTATCGAAACGCCGTCTACGTGGGAGCCCCGGCCACGCTCATCAAACGACTTCAACACATTCAAAACGCCTCTGCACGCCTGATCCTCGATGTACCACACCACATCACCCCTCACCTGAGAAATCTGCACTGGATCCCCGTCAACAAGAGAATTTCCTTCAAGCTCATCATCCACACACACAAGGCACTCCACAAGACCGACCCAGCCTACCTCAACAGACGACTCTTCTTCTACATCCCCAACCGCCAGCTCCGTTCCGCCGACCTCGCCCTCACCACCGTCCCTCGCATCTGGGGAACAACCACTGGCAGCAGATCCTTCTCCCACCTCGCCGCCAAGGCCTGGAACACCCTCCCACTGAGCCTACGACAGACCCAAGACCTGCTGACCTTCAGGAGGCTACTCAAGACCTGGCTGTTCGACCAGTAGCGCCCCCCCTTTTTTTTTCCCCCAGCGCCTTGAGACCCTCACGGGTAAGTAGTGCGCTCTACAAATTCTTGATTGATTGATTGATTGAGTCAGATTTAGATTGATTTGGTTATTATTTCAAAGCATCAAAGTCCATTGCACAAAGCAATTGCTTCAGAATTTCAGTCAAAATATTACAATTTGCATTAGAATGCCAAACATTTAGACAAATCTTAGAGTATAGTTATTATTATTACAAAGTTACAAAGACCTGCTACCCTGTAAGACAAAGGGGCAGTTTGTCAGTCTAACAGTTTAAATTCCACTAAGCAAAGGGGAAAGTTAAAATGTAAAGTCCATTAAGGGCGAGCCCATCAGCATAGAGCTTAAAACTATGCGATGACATCGCAGTGTTCTTTGAAAACAAAATCAGGAGCCTCAAAAAAGACTTCCTCCACCAATCACCCCAACACCCCACACCACCTGACTCAGGAACTAAAGAGGAACTCATGGAGTTCAAAGAAATCAGCCTAGAAATATCCAGGAAGGCCATCCTCTCCTGCTACTCGGGCTCCCCTTTTGATCCTTGCCCGCCCAAAATCCTACATTCATTAGTGGACATAGTAAACCCGGTCATTAACCAAATTATCAACACTACTTTCAAACTTGCAAAAATCCCCGACCTTTGGCAAACGGCCGCTATCAAACCCCTCCAAAAAAAGAAACTCTCGGACCCCACCACTCTCTCCAATCTGAGACCCATCTCCCTCCTCCTCTGTCTGAGTAAAATTGCAGAGAAAGTAGTTAACACTCAATTGAATGAGTTTCTGGAAAGCTCAAACATCCTACACCCCAAACAATCTGGTTTCAGGCCAGAACATTCAACAGAATCAGTGCTGCTCCATACCTCTGACACCCTCAAGTTCGCACTGGATCAGGGCAGGAAGGCAGTGCTGATTCTGTTGGATATGTCCGCGGCCTTCGATACTGTCTCCCATTAAATCTTGTTGGATAGACTGAAGCACGTCGGTATAAACAGCAAAGCCCTCGCCTGGATAACATCTTTCTTG
This sequence comes from Lissotriton helveticus, assembly GCF_964261635.1. Classification (NCBI taxonomy): domain Eukaryota; kingdom Metazoa; phylum Chordata; class Amphibia; order Caudata; family Salamandridae; genus Lissotriton; species Lissotriton helveticus. The sequence goes on along the minus strand of NC_136071.1, from coordinate 1,080,638,726 downwards.
GAACAAAGGAACCAGATTGTCACACTGGGTAGTTACAAATCTGAGGGTAAACTGCTTTCTTCGGGGTCCCTCAGGGTTCCTCCCTGAGCCCGACCCTCTTTAACCTTTACATGTCTCCCCTTCTTTCACTAATTGATTCTTTCAATATTGAAGCATTTGCGTACGCTGACGACACTCAATCGATCCTCACCCTAGACAAACATTCCACCGCAGCTGAAGAAAAATTCCATCTCTGCCTTACGGCAGTTATGAAGTGGATGGAAGCAAATCATCTCCGATGCAACAGCTCTAAAACCGAAATCATGCTGTTTGGAAAATCAAATGATTTCAATCCCACCCTATGGAGGCCCTCAAATTCAGACCCCCAGTCCACCACAGTAGACAGCGCAAAAAACTTAGGCATTAAATTCGACCCCACGCTTTCCTTTCACAAACAAGCACTTACTGTGGCAGGTATGTGCTTTCAAACCATAAAAACTCTAAGGAAATTCTTCGATCTACTCCCCCTGCATGCTAGGAAGACCGTGGAGTGGCACTTGTCCTGTCGCGCTTGGACTACTCCAACAGCTTATATGCAGGAACAAAAAAGACAGTGGTAAAAAGACTGCTATTAGTCCAGAACTCCGCCGCAAGGTTGGTACTTGGGCTTACTAAGTGCGCCCCTTCAGCTGTGGCACTAAAGGCTCTCCACTGGCTACCTATCCATAAAAGGATCCTGTTCAAAGTCCTAACCATTACACATAAAGCCATAAATGACACTGACCCACAATATCTGAGAGGCAATATTAGGCACTACAAAACCAAACGAATCCTTCGGTCTACTTCAGAAAACCACCTCACCACCCCCAACTTCAAATTGAAAACCCAGGGAGGCAAAACCTTGTCAACACTTAGTAAAAAGGCCTGGAACATCCTGCCTTCACAACTTAGGCACACCCGAAACGAACCCACCTTCAGACAACTCCTAAAAACATGGATCTTTTGCACCCCGGACACTCAAATACTGTCCCTAATATGACCCGCCCTACCATCTCTTTGCTGCTCGCCCCCTCCCCTCTTTTTCTCCTCCTTCCTCCTGCAATTACTTCTGCTGAGGTCCGAAAGCGCCAAGATGCTCCTTGGAGTGAACGTCGCGCTATACAAAAACCCCAATCATTCATTCATTCATAAAACAAAAGAGAAATTTGGTTCGGCAAGAAAAGTCTTGATCCATCAGTTACTGATTTTAGCATCACAACCACTCCAAAACCAAAGAGGATGGTTTGTGATACCCAAAAATCAATCAGAACAGCAAAGTGCCAGCATCTCACGAAGGAAGGGAAATATGGTGTTGGCCCTCTTTCGGGCTTTCTTCTTTTATAAAGATTTTCCAAAAGTCCAGTGGCGTAACATCACTCCACCATCGAAAGATCATCATGTGTTCACAATGTTCATTAAGTCGCCTAACTAGTCACATCATCAGGATGGTTTCCCATGCTCGCCATGAAAAACAACAACTTCATGAGTCCACAGCAATTATCAACAGGGGAAAAAACATAATTTCAACTTTTAGAAACTTCAGGGGCCTATTCGCAAGAACCTGGTTAAAATTATCGCCGTTTTAGCGTCAGGAAACTGCCGCTAAAACAGCGATAATGGGCTTGCTAATGTGAGTTATAGAATTCCAAAGAAGCCCAGGTTAGATGTCCTGCACATCTAACCTGGGCTTCTATTGGAATTCTAGAATGCATATTAGCAAGCCCAATATCACCGTTTTAGCGGCAGTTTCCTGCCGCTAAAACGGCGATAATTTTAACGAGGTTCTTGCTAATATGCCCCTCAGTCTTTACCCATCCTTTCCCATGGGAACAGTTTTATGTAAGGATACAACAAGAATGTCCATGTGTGGTACAAAAAATTCTATAGCTTACAAATACAAACTAAACTATTGCATTTGATCAGGGGAAAAAGTCAGCATTAGAGAAAGCAATTTCAATAAGGCCTTTAAGATAATTTAACACATTTTCGTACAATAAGTGTTAAAACATCATTAAATGAAATAAATTATAAGAAAATCATAGGCAAATATATAAACTTTCCCGAATCACTATTACATGAAATTAGTAAACGGATTACGGCAAATTTCACCATTTTATATAAATGGACGCATTTCTAGATAAATGCTTCAAAAAACGTTTCTACATTTTCATAAACTATAACATCTTTAATATCAGTCTACAAAATGTCAGGCTTATATCTTATTGCTATAAGACGTAGCATCTATTTTTCTAAGTGGTATTTCCATAAAGGAAAGCATTTAATAACACTAGGCCACTTCACATATAACATCGAATATTGCCCATTTTATATATATTTATGTACATTTGCATACGCGTCTCTATATTATGTTTTGCAAACACGCTTTGTTGATGCTTCTAATACACTTGTCTCTTTCTCGTGTGTCACTGTGTAATATGTGCAAGGTGTAATTCCAAATTCGTGTTTTCATTTCTGTATCATGTCGTGTATTATGTCTGTTCAAGTGCGTGCTCCATCAGTGCTGGGAGAAGGAAAGGTTGGACTAAAAGAAAATACTATTTGCAGCAAATAATCAGAGCAGTATTGAAGACTCTAGCGAAAATAATTTTAAATATCATGAATATATGATGTTACCACGATTTCAAATAAAACGCATGGCTTTACCACGCGAATTTAACATCGCTAGTGTCTTTACCACGCAGAATAATAGAACGTAGCATTTTACCACGCATAAAAACGTTAGTAAGCATCCAACGTCCATTATGCCCAAAAATACACTAAAATAAACATAATGAAACGGATAGGCAAAAAAAATATGTCTTCAGAAGTGACATTGTTTGTCTTTTGTCACTTTCACTGACCCTCTAAAATCGTGTCCGCAAGCAAGATGGCTGAATATTTTGTCAAAGAAGGTCATTTGTTAATTAGTAATACACATTTTATATTACAAATTCAGTTAGCTTTTTTAATCGTTTTTAATGTAGATTCAAAAATGTTTTTAAAACATTTTTTTTTTTTTGGGGGGTACCCTTTTTAATTTGTTTCCATTTCCACCCATGCCTTTACTACTTATCACGTGCTTAATGTATGCGTGAAAACACTTCTATCAAAATAAAAAAAGGACTTCTTTTTTTACGTACACGCAGAACGTAGGATGGTTGACCGGAATGTTTCTTGCGTGGTAAAGACGATCGTGGAAGGCATACGCGTGGAAAAGACGTTTACGTGGTAAGTGCCCCGTTGTAAACGTTACGCATAGTAATGCCTTCGTTGTAAATGATGTTTCCCGTACACATGACATTATAAGCATGTTACGATCATAGCAAAGAATAATTAAGAGTAACTAACAATCATTCTTTTGCAAAAGTCACTGGGAGGTGGGGAAGATCTGTATAAAAAGAGAGTAGGACTTCATTATTGATTAGAGCCTGTGCCTCTCCATTGTTTCAACATAAAACAACAATTTACAGGAAACGACAACTCGAGAGTCCTCTCTCGCCGTTGTTCTGGGAGTGATATCTCATTCACTACTGAAAGTTAAGCACAGCACAGTGACCGTTTATTCCTAAATTTATGTCATGAATAATTGAGCTACCGAATCGTGTTTTATTGTGCAGACAGTGGTAGAAAAGCAAAACACAACACTGGCTGTGAGAGCAGCTGAAGTGCGGTGTCTTCGTTTGTGTTTAGAGGCTTATATTAATATCTGGAAGCTGATCACACATCCTTTGTTGTAAGGAAATGACATTTAGTCAGTGTATTTACCAAATAGCTGAAGAGTTATCTCTACTAGAATAAGTAAGGTTAATCTAGTGACACTTACTTCAGATCTCACGCAAAGGGAGGCATAATAGAATCTTTTTAATCCCACCAGAATGCCGGCATTATACATACTTAACAGAAGGATTTATGTTTGCAGAATGAAAGCAATAAATGCAGCTAATTCTGGAGAAAGGGAAACGGGTTGAAGGTTAGGAATTTGCAGCTCGAATGCTCTTTTCATGATGATGCTAAAGCAGAGTATACAAAATTCAAGTGAACGAGCAATATAGTTTCTAAATTGTCATATGGGGCTTGATGTCGCAGTGAGCAGTGCAAATTGTTATGCATAAATATTCCCGCCCTGGTACATGCTCTTGGTGCACTATGCATAAAACATTCTCAAGTCATTTGCACAGTGAAAAGGGTTGGCTGACAGGGCAGCGTATTGTCAATGCCCAGCCCCCCTTGTGAATATTGGACCTAACAGCCATGATATAATTTCCAGCGTTGGAGCCTGGTTGGGGGGGAGTCTGAGGAGCAGAAGTTTTAAATGTATGTTAAATAGGTTTATATTTTAACTACATCTTTTAAAAAAACATTTTTTTATATATATATTTTTTTATTGTATTTTTTATTCTAGATTATTACAGCTATTCATTTTATATTTATAGTAAATCTTTCTTATTTAGATGCGAGAAGAAGCTTTTGAACGCTAGTACTGCCGTACAATTTGAGAACGCCTCTCGTGTCCTGAGGCGCTTACAAATTCACTAATAGCTGAGACTTTTGCAAGTATTCCACCAATCACCTTTAATAAACAGTACTTGTGTGGCTCCCTAAGTACAACGGGTATGGCCAGATGGGTTACTCTGCACGCTGTGCAATAGGACACCCTCTTATAGCATCCCTCTGATATAGACCAAAAACAGTGACACTGGGGACTTATTTATAAGAGGCTTGTGGCGTGTTTGCACCATGCATTGTTACATGAGTGATGCAAACCTCTAAATCAGATTATTGAAACCACGCAAAGCCACATTGCGAGGCTTTGAATGACTTCATAAATATGGAGTAAAGCAATGCAGCTGTGCAAAGAAGGCGTTCCATGGGAGTTGCGTTGGGTGCTCCCACGCAAATCCCATGTTTTTTTACGCATTCCCAGATTTACCAAACCTTGTACAACTGGGAATGCGTTAAAAATATACACCTCCCCAGGTGAGGCATACCAAGGAGAAATATCTTTATTTATTCTCGTTTTTTCCTATTTCTATGTGTGTTGCATTCTGCACTAAAATAGAAAGAGGAAAGTGCCTCTATGGATTGTTTTGTGCAGAAAGGTGTCCCTTCCTGCACAAAAGAAATTCTGCCTACAACACAGGCATCCTTTCACCATGTGCAAGGGTACCTGGGTTGGTGATAGACTACCAAACTTGAACCAGCACAGGGAGAAAGGTCAGGAATGCACTGTAATGGGTAAATACAGTTAATTTCTGCCCTTTCCCTGTGAAGCAGGACAGTGCAGCAAGGTAACTCACTGCGCTGCCCTGTGCCACTATTGTGGTAATTATGCCCCCGGGTTTGGTGTGATTGTATTTCCATTTGGGGTAGTGACTGGACCATTCTTATTGTAAAAGGACTGCAACTGATTTGCATATGGGTGCTCCCCATCTAGAGTGGGGCAGTGAGCAAAACATTTACACTGATATATGGCCCAAACTTTTGCCCATGGCCGAGACTTTTGGAAACGTAACTTCTATCCGATTTTGCTGCTGTCTGTAACGTCTTAAGTGCTCTGAGCACTTCACTGATGAAACATAACAAGCCTCAAACTGGTCTATGTTTTCTTGTGGTTCCCTTCAGACGTAATGTGGTCTGGCAGTGCCAAAAACGAATTTGAATATGCACAGGAGGCAGAAAAACAATAATTTTGAAGGTGGCCTGAGGGATTGCAAGGGGGTGGAACTTCTGCCAGTCTTCCACCTGTCGCCTACATATTAACTGACTCTCAGTTTCTCGTGATTGCATAATTGCATCTTCTCTAATTTCACCTTATTCATTCAATGCTCATTCCTTGTAAATTGCTACTGTAAAATTAATTTCTGAACATAATCTGTTTCTCTCTTTTTGTCTATCTCAACCTTTCTTTTTACTCTTGATTGTTTGCTTCACTTACCTCCCTCGCCCTTCACAATAAGAATCAGTAAAATCATGACTGGCCTCATGTTCTTGACAACAAGGCACATCTAAACAACTTTATACTATTACATATTCATGAGGTGTAATGCATCCTTTGCCTCTTACTTTGCTTCTGAACGTCCTTAACTCAGAGTTCAACACCTATGTGAATAGCATGCATCAAAGTAAGAAACAACTTCATAGAAAAGGAGGCAAACTTGGTTGTACAGAATGAGGATGGGTACTGTAGCAAACTATTCAATCCACTGAGAAGGTGGCAATGTGGCAGCATCTCACAGATCATGTGAATACCTAGGGGGTGGAACAATTATCAGAGAAGCACTGATCTGATGTCAACATGAGACAACGTGTGTTAAGGTGAAGTGCACTTGGATCGTCCACCCCCATTCCTCCAGACTCTTTGTTACCTGTTTCTTTAGGGGTTACTGTTAATCCTTCACATTTTAATGGAGCGGTTTGGGCTACCTTGATAGTTAATGATTCCTTACCCTTATTTTTCAAACCCACTTCTTGCAGTTTTACACATTTTAACAACCTCACTGATTCTGTCACTATTGGGGGTCCTTCTACCTCCATAGCTGCAGCACTTTTTGGCTTTGCATTAACCAGAGTTCAGAGAATTGTGGTTAAAATAGATGCACACAATGTGTTCCTCTCTGATTTCTCCATTAATGCCAGTATGGAAGTCAAAACTCTATGCAATGCATTTAAGGCTTCTGATATAACACATACTTATAGATTTGCAGTTGTCGATGTATTTGCAGTCACATGGTTATACTCTCGTATATCCAAGATAACAGTAATCTAATTGCAACAACTGGCTGCTACTTTTGCTGTGTCCTGAGGAGCACTTTGCTGGTTCATCAGGCTCCTTGTGTACTAGTACTTCAACAGTGATTCGTGTACCTGTTCTCGGCCTCTACTTTCTTCGATCAGATTTAATAGGAACATCAGGGATTTTATAGTTGTTAGAAATGGGGGTCTCTAGTTGGCAGAGGTAGGTACTTTTGTACAAATAGGGACCCTTGCTTCTAGTCTGAGGTTCCGTGACAATTTTAAGTGATGTTTTCGACTCGCACGAATATGGTCGAGTCTGGTATCTAAGAACCGCAAATGACGAGTTTAGTAAGTGTGCGCAGTTTCGCTGTGCTAACTTAAACCGTTCGTTTGATATGTGGGTTTTTCATCTGTACCCACAGGTTCCATCTTAGATACGGCATCCATTTTGTCTCTTGCCCTCAAGTAGCCAGCGAACGGACACTGTCCGCTTCGTCCCCTTGGGACTCTCAGGATATTTGTGGAAGACACATGTACTTTGTAAATATCTTTTACGATGAGGGGGATGATACTGTAAAGCAGATGGCCCCGCTCAAGGCTCATCTTGCCGTCCGGTTTATTGTCTCAGCCGTGCATCTCATTAGGCACGTCCCTTTGATGCCTGTATCTCGTGTTTCCCGATACCTCCCCTTTTACACCCTTTTCGATTTCCCCACTGTCTCCATCTCCCTCTGCACCTGTCTTTGTCCCTATTTCGATCTGTTTTACTGCCGATTGGAATTCACTAATGTTGGGAAGATGGGTTTTTACAGTTGGGAACCGCCAAATGTTTCCGCACTTATGTTCCGGACCTTATGTGTACCAAAGTGACCAAAGCGACCCCTCTGAGGGATAATTATGGGAACCAGGTTGTAAACTTTTGTGTACCATGTTGTCCTATGAGTTAATTTTGTATAAAAGGAGCGATCCACAGAACCAATTTGAAGCAGTCTCCCCAAGTTGCACGTGTTGTACTTGTCGTGACTTCTGTGTTCCCTGCAGTAATAAACCTTGAATCTTTGACGCCGAAGGAAGTGTCCCGTGTCTCTGTAGTTTGTGCGCCGAAACAGGTATCCCATGAAGGTTATAGGTGTTGTTCCCTGGCACCGCTGGTACTGCTAAAAAGTCCAGTCCTTCAGTTGGCGCCCAACGTGGGGCGACTTCAGCGGTACCGGTCCGGTCCAAAGCCTGATGATCGTGAGGAACTTCGTGTGAGATCTCCGAGGGAAGGTGCACCCCGCTTCATCGATCCTGTTGTCGAAATAAGTGGCCCGAAGTTTTTCCCTGCGAAGATTCCCGCCTCCTGACGGCTGCAACGGACCGATGCCCTGACTGTCGACCTGTCTTCGACGCCCGGCGTAGACCTTATGTACAAGCGAGACGATAGACGGGCCTTCCTGGTGACGCCATTGAAGTTCTGAGTTAAGTATTTGTGGGTCGCTCCCAGTCCTTAGTGGTTGTTCTAGCTTTTTTGAAAGCTTTGTGGTTAGCCTTTAAGGCTTTGTGGTAATAGCTCACTGAGCTTTGTAATAGCCTCCTCGGGCTTTGTGGTTAGCTCTCCGAGCTTTGTAATAGCCTTAAGGCTTTGTGGTGTTGCATGGTTCCATTGCATTTGTGGTTCTTAGTATTGGTCCTTAGTATTATTTGACAGTTGCAATTGCCAAAAACCGAGGGTTTTGACTTACACGAGGTTTTATTGCTTCGGTAATCCTTGAAGTTTGATACTAGGTTAGTGTGCACGATGCCTAGCCATAGTGATTTGTTTCGTATTTTCAAATGTTGCGCAATGGATTCCCGGTTGGAGGACTCGTGTCCGATACCTCCAGTTGGAACTCCGATACATGATCTTTATAGTCGACATGGGGTGGGTCCTATAATATATAATGATTACTGGATCCGCTATACAAAGAAAGACGGTGACCTTAGATGGCCACCACACGGAACTTTTGAACTTTCGATTTTAGATAATCTTGAGGCTAAATTATTTTTAAAGAAAGCTAGGCCAGCTATGTTTGATTCCTTTCGGATATGGCGTAAAGAGGCCAAACAGAAAGAAATCAAACAACTTAAAAAAGATAAAAAGCAAGAGTTCGTTCCTGTAATGCAAGCTATAAAAGAATGTAGACAAGACAAAGAAGAAAAAGATATGGAAATCGCTACTAGATTGCATCACATGAAAATAGATAAATGTTACCCAGTTTTACCGAATAATCTAGAAAAGAAAGAAGAAGATTTGAAGGAGGATTCCTTGTTATCATACTTGATGAAATCACCACCTCCTTATGTACAGGGTGCTACTGCTCCTGTAGTTCCTCCTATAGCTCCTCCTGTTGTTCCTCTTGTTGCTCCAGCGGCTGCGGGCCAGCCCGCTGTTAACCCTACGTTTGTTCCACCACCTGTCCTCGTTCCTACTGCTCCCGTACCTGTACCTTTGCAGACTGTTGTTTCTGCTACTCCAACTACCTTGTCCGTTCCTACTATGCATTCCTTCACCTCTAGTGTTGTTGCCCCTGTTTTTCTTTCTCCTTCTGTTCGTAAGCGTGTTCCTAACTCTGTTGCTACCCTTTATTCACCTCTTTCTGGTCCGTTATTTTCGTCTGATTCATCTGACACTCCTCAGAGACGGAGTCAGATCCCTAGTGGTAGGGAGAAAGAGACGTTAGTAACAATGGCACATAGGTGGATAAGACATCCTGCTAATTACACTCCGCGGGTAGTCTTTGATACGTTTACTCAGTTTAATGAGCCTACGCAGAGATTCGTATTCGAGGAAATGTGTAACTTTTTGAGGGAAGAATGGTACAATAATGATGTAGATGATGTACCGTCCGACATAATTGAACTTCAAAGTCACTTTTCGAACGGTATGATTATAGGAGACGATGTACGACGTGCAGTGGAACGCTTATTAGCATTCAGATCCACAGCACATTCTCGGGTGACATTAGATGATACCACTGAGAACTGGAAAGCGGTTCCTGGTCAGTATCCCATGAGAGAAGTCCCGCCACTGTGGGTGCCTGGAGATCCGCAAGCTAACCCCGCGGTTTTACCACATTTTCGAAGGGTGTGGATACATCTTCCATGGAAACGATCGGAAGTTTTGCAAGTGAAGCAATCCTTACCCGATCCGCGTAAAAATCCGGCTGGTTATTATAAGGAGTTATCACAACTGATAGAAGCTTCTATTATGAATATTGCCGACATCGACATGTTGTTTGGCAATGTTGTACCGCAACCAGTTTGGGCTAAAATTCGTCAAGCCAATCACGCAGCTGAATTAGGGGGTGATTGGGCTGCACTACTAGCAGCTGATGCATTACAAGTTGGTGGGGCCAAACCTGAACAGTTGATCTTGGATTTACCTCAGAAAATCATTACGCTCATGAAAACTCTCATGCCAGCGATGAAGGTGAACTGGGATAAGTTATCAGCTTGTAAGCAAAAGAAAGACGAGAGTGTCTCGGATTTCTTTACAAGGTTTGAGGAAGCATTTGTCGACCACAGCGGCCAGGACATGGGCGCTGAGGGAGGTCAGCGGTTATTCGTTGACAAATTTGTGTCAAATTTGCTGCCTGAACTAAGCAACAAATTGAAGAATTCAGAAAGTGCGTGGGCAGTTTCAACCCCTGCGCAAATACTAGCAACGGCTCAGTATTATGAGAATAGGGAAAAGGAAGAAAGTGATCGTGTAGAAAAGAAAACGAAAGAACTCAAAACAAAGGTTTTGTTGCAGCAAGCATACCCTCCACGATCAAACCAAAATGATTCGCAACAGCAGTATCGACCACGAGCACAGCCCGATAGGACACAGCCGCGCTCTGACAACTTTGATTCCAGATCTTCACTTGGGTATAATCAGTGCGCATATTGTAGGAAAGAGGGACACCTAAAATATGATTGTCTTGCCTTACGGGACCGCCTGAATGGTGTGTCGACACGTGGAAACCGTGGTGGTGGTCCTCAACAGGCACCACGTGGTAGAGGTCGTGGTTCATTCCACAATCAGAGTGATCGTTATCAAAATCAATCAGATGCAAATAATTACTTTGACCAACGAAATGCGGGGTCAGTTCGATCTGCACAGTATAATGTGGATGATTATTATGTAAACCACGAGACTGTTGTAAATGACCACTACTAGGACAGCCAACGACAAAGAGAGGGAGTAGTGTCAGTTCCGGTCGATCAGAGTGGGCCTTACGTTGCAGTGACTACATCGGGTGTAGTTGAGCCTTTTCTGTTAGACACTGGTGCGACGAAAAGTTCCATCATGCATTCAAAACTCCCTGGCGCACCTTTGTCTGGCTTAACGAATGTTTCCGTTGGATTCTCTGGCGCCCCTGTTAGTAACCCAGTCTCTAATCCTTTGCCTCTTATGATTGGACCTCGTGAGCTAACCGCTCCACTGATTCTCTCTACAGGTTGTGGTGAAAATCTTTTGGGTCTGGATTTGTTGAAACGATTATATGCAACATTGTATTGTTCCCCCGAAGGAGTGGAACTTACATTGGGACGGAGAGTGATCTCTCCCATGTATTTATCGGTTGATAAATTCCCACCGGAATTGAGTTCCCTCCCTGCGTCTCTATGGGCCACAGGTCCCAATGACGTGGGCCTGTTAGACATTCCACCCTATGTGATTCAATTGAAACCAAATGCGCGATTACCGCGTTTACCTCAATATCGTATTTCTCTGGAGGGCGAACGAGCGCTGTTAGCAATCATTCATGATCTCATTGGAAAGGGTGTTGTTGAAGAAACTCGTGGAAATGTATGTAATAGCCCTGTATTGCCAATTTTGAAACGAACTGACCCAACTAAACCTCCTGTGTATCGTTTTGTAATAGATTTGAGAGAGGTAAATAAAATAGTAGTTCCACAATTTCCTGTGGTACCTGACATTACAGCTTTATTAACAATGATTCCGGCATCTGCCTCCTGGTTCACAGTGATCGATCTAAAGAATGCTTTCTTTAGCATCCCAATTGCAGAGGAAAGCAGAGACCTATTTGGATTCTCATTAGGAGGTCGCAGTTTTAGGCTAAAACGCGCTCCACAGGGCTACTGTGAGAGTCCGTCAATCTACAGCCAAGCACTTAAAGGTCAGCTTGATACCTTTGTATTACCAACTGGTGCAGCTTTGATTCAATACGTGGATGATCTTTTAGTGGCAGCTGATACAGAAGCTATTTGCAAAACGGCTACAGTATCATTGTTGTACTATCTACATGACTTACACCACAAGGTATCGCCTTCAAAGCTACAGTATTGTTGTCAAGAAGTTACCTATCTAGGTCACTTATTGTCAAAAGAAGGGAGAAGGTTGACCCCAGAGAGAATTGCAGCGATTTCCCGAATGACTGTGCCAAAAACCCAAAGAGATGTTCGTGCCTTTTTAGGTATTACGTCCTACTGCAGACAATGGATTCCAAATTTTTCATTGTTGCCGAAACCATTGATAGCCCTTACATGTAAAGATGTTTCATCCCCAGTACCCTGGTCTGAAGAATGTCAGAAAAGTTTTTTGGAATTGCGTGATGCGTTGTGTTCGGCTCCTGTGTTGGGTACCCCTGACTACAGTAAGCCGTTTACACTATACGTTCACGAGAGGGATGGTTGCGCGTTGAGTGTTTTGACACAGTCTTTTGGTGGTAAGCAACGCCCATGTGCCTATTTTTCTTCGACTTTAGACCCAGTAGCAAGAGCTTTGCCAAGTTGCTTAAGGGCAACAGCGGCAGCTGCGGCGTCCATTCGACAGTCCGCAGGTCTAGTCATGGATAATATGCTCACGGTAATGGTTCCGCATGCAGTCGACACTCTATTGAACCGAACGAAAACTCAACATCTGACGAGCGCAAGATTGTCTGGATATGAGTTGACGTTGCTGGCCAGTCAAATACGGATAAAACGATGTAATGTGTTGAATCCAGCAACATTGCTGCCGATCGACGCAGAATCAAGTGGTGAAGCAGTACATGACTGCTATCTCAAAACTGAAGAGGAAACTAAGGGTCGCATTGACCTAAAAGATACTCCATTGACAGATCCCGATGGTACTTTGTATGTGGATGGTTCTTGTTTCAAGTTACCGAACGGTGATGTGACGACTGCGTATGCTGTAGTTACATTGAGAACAATTGTGAAAAGTGCAAGATTAAGTCAGAATTCGGCTCAGGCTGCTGAGTTAATTGCTTTGACGAGAGCGTGTGTGTTGTCTAAGGATAAACGGGTGAATGTGTTTACAGATAGCCAGTATGCGTTTGGTGTGGCACATAGTTTTGGACGACTGTGGAGAGAGAGAGGATTCCTTACGTCACATGGTACGAAGATTCAACATGGACAGCTTGTAAATGATCTTTTGGATGCACTTACGTTGCCTAAGCAAGTGGCAATTGTTAAATGTAGTGCGCATCGTAAGGTGACGGATGATGTTGGTCGTGGTAATGCGTTTGCGGATGAGACTGCTAAGGAGACTGCCCGGAACCTTAGCACTCGAATGTATGTGACGAGTTCGGTTAGGTGGCCTGCAGAATCAAGTATGTGTGAGAACACTATCGAAAGTGTGAAAGCAATTCAGAATGAGGCCACCGAGACTGAAAAGGCGAAGTGGAAAGAAAGTACGGGAAAGTTGGATGCGAATGGTTGTTGGACTGACTTATCGGAACAGAAAAGATGGATGTTGCCTGATGCATATGTGCTGGCTGTTGTGACTATGACACATGGGTTAGCACATATTAGCGTGAAAGGTATCTGTAAATTGCTGTTTCCTGTGTGGAAGAATGATGGTATTACGAAATGTGCTGAACGCTTGGTTAAGAATTGTATGGTGTGTTTGATGCACAATCCTGGTAAGGGCACTCCCACTCCACCTGGCCATTTTGCCCCTCCTGCGTACCCTTTCGAAGTTATCCAGTTGGACTTTATCCACATGGAGAGATGTAATAATTTGAAGTATGTGCTGGTTGTGGTGTGTGCATTTTCTAGGTGGATCGAGGCCTACCCCCTTAAGGATAATACGGCTTTATCCACGGCAAAAATTTTACTCAAAGAGTATTTTTCCCGCTACGGAATGCCTCGGGTTGTGTGGTCAGACAACGGAAGTGAGTTTGTTGGGAGCGTGATGAAGAGTGTGTGTCGCGGGTTAGGGATTGTTCAGAAATTTCATAGTGCCAATCATCCTCAGTCAGCCGGTTTGGTTGAAGGGTACAATGGCACCCTTAAACTAAAACTAGCAAAGATTCAGGCTACGACAGGTCTTTCGTGGCCTGACGCTTTACCCTTAGCATTACTGTCAACAAGGGCAACTGTACACTCCCGAGTAGGGCTCAGTCCCTATGAAATAGTGTTCGGTCGCCCTGCCAATGTTTGGGGGGTCCCTAGACCGGGTGCCTTTTGTGATCTTGAGTATCCAATGTTGATCGACTATCTTTATGACTTGACTGCTAAACTGAGGTTAATTCACCAACAGGTTCACGAAGCATTGCCGACACAGACGGAGGGTCCAGGCCACCAGCTCCAGCCCGGAGATTGGGTGGTAACGCGAAATTTTTCACGCAAGAACAATTTGGATCCCAGGTTCACTGGACCCTATCAGGTCCTCCTTGCCACGAGAACTGCAGTTCGTCTTGAGGGGCGGAAAAATTGGGTGCATGCCACCCATACCAAGAAAGTCCCCATTCCGTTGCCAGCAGACTCGTGGGTGAGGAAAGGCATTGCATCAACTGAAACCGAAAGATTGTCGGCGTTTGTACCTTTCATCGACGCACAACCTGTCGGAGAATCCTCAGTGCAGCAAAAAGGCATTATTGAACACTTGTCATCAGAAGACTCAAGACCAGAACATTCAGCTGATCAACAGGGCGTTGTCCCTTCAACGGATCTTTTGTTTAACGAACAGACACGTCCTGGGAAAACCCGATATTTTTTAAGATCCAGCACTAAAGACTAATAAAAAAAAACCCGTTCTGTCCCTTGACAAGTGCATTATCCCGTTTTCCATGATCAGTTTGAACACTCATACTATTGTAATTATTTTGTATATATTCATTGAGCTTCGCTCCTTACATTTTTGTTTCCACAGCTGAGAGACATTTGCTTTTATATATATATATATATTTGTGAAATAAAGGCCGTAGGGCCGCGCGTGTACTTCCTCCTGGTTAGTAGGTCTTGACGCTAGGTTAAAGACCGTCGATTTCTGGGAACTCCTAGGAATTGACTATTGCTACACAGAACGAAGTGCGTCAAGAAACGTTGCGGACGGTCATAGGGAATGGCATTTTCGAAGCTGATGGACTTGGAAAGAGCTCAAGCACAAAGATTCAAGCTGCAGCAACTCAGTCGTACCAAATGTTTTGTGTTCCAAATATTCGTACTGTTTGTGACTGTTTCTGCGTTATTGGCGGGTGGAGTGTATTACACAATGTCTTACTTTTTGCCTTCTACTATACCTACTCTTACCCCTGACCTTAAACTCACCTCCACTGTTTCTCCTCATTCTTTTCACATCTTACCTGAACACGAGCAGACTAGACGTGCAGAATTCCGCAACAATTCCTTTATTCAGCTCCTTCATCAGCATCAGTTAGTGGTTAACACTACTAATTGTTGGGTGTGTGGATTGATGCCACATACTACGGATAAGGGAATTCCATATCTGGTGTTACCGTATAGCTCCCAAGGGTCTGCTCGAGCATTTCAAACAATGTTTCGAAGCGCACTGGGTTTCCACCCCATTCGAGAACCACGTTCCCCCTACTCTGGTCCTACTTCGTACCAAAAATCTTTGTCTATAGCAATAGAGGATTTAGATAGCGATATCTATGATCCCTCGCTTATCCCTGAAGAAGAGGTACAAGCCTATAGGGTCCTAAGTAGAGGCAAATATAGTGTGTTCACTGGTGAAAAACAGCTTAAAAGCTCGCCTCCGATATGGGTCGTACCCCACACTGGCAATTTTTGTTTAATAGGTCGCGGCCGTAGATCGAAAGCCCGACTTGGAGAGAGTGCTTGCACTGAAAATTATATTTTGCCAATGGTCTCGTCCCCTGTGTTTTTGGCTGCCAAGGGTACATACTTTATTTGTCATGATCGTGCGTATGCATGGTTGCCCTCTGACTTCATGGGCTCATGTTTTATCGCAAACTTGTTGCCTCCGACATTTACTGTAGATGCAGATTATCACAAAATTAGAGTTGTGAGAGGCGTAATTAGCGAAGAGGATACTGCCGGTCAAGAGGCAGGAGACTTTTTCAAGGGTTTCCTCCCATTTTGGGGACCTATGGTTAATAGTAGGAACCTGAGACAGTTGACTCGAGTGGTAGAATCGACAGCTAATATTACTGCCAGTGCCCTTGGTAATATCACCACAGAACTTCAGGCGGATAGACTTATGACGTTACAAAACCGTATGGTTTTAGATGTGATCTTAGCAGATCGAGGTGGGGTGTGTAAGGTGATCCATTCGAGCTGCTGTATTTTCATTCCTGATAATGCTCCGACTGTCTATCAAGCCATCTCGAAGTTGCATAAGATCTCCGAATCCATACACGTGGATGTAGGGGATTGGACGCTACTTGGATGGTTTTGGGGCCTGATGTCGACTTGGGGTTGGAAAATTCTGACGATCATTGGAGTCGTTGTAGTGTTCCTGTTCACGTGTTGCCTTTGCGTGCAGTGCGGTCCTGCCTTATGTGGCCTCTGTGCTACAACGTGTATGAGACAGCCACCTGTTACCAAAGGGTCTCGGTTGGACAGAGCTATGCTACAGCAACATCTCGAGGGTCTGATGAATATGGAATATGATTCCGACTAGTGCTTGCCTACATGAGGGCAAAAGGAGCGTCTGAGGTTCCGTGACAATTTTAAGTGATGTTTTCGACTCGCACGAATATGGTCGAGTCTGGTATCTAAGAACCGCAAATGACGAGTTTAGTAAGTGTGCGCAGTTTCGCTGTGCTAACTTAAACCGTTCGTTTGATATGTGGGTTTTTCATCTGTACCCACGGGTTCCATCTTAGATACGGCATCCATTTTGTCTCTTGCCCTCAAGTAGCCAGCGAACGGACACTGTCCGCTTCGTCACCTTGGGACTCTCAGGATATTTGTGGAAGACACATGTACTTTGTAAATATCTTTTACGATGAGGGGGATGATACTGTAAAGCAGATGGCCCCGCTCAAGGCTCATCTTGCCGTCCGGTTTATTGTCTCAGCCGTGCATCTCATTAGGCACGTCCCTTTGATGCCTGTATCTCGTGTTTCCCGATACCTCCCCTTTTACACCCTTTTCGATTTCCCCACTGTCTCCATCTCCCTCTGCACCTGTCTTTGTCCCTATTTCGATCTGTTTTACTGCCGATTGGAATTCACTAATGTTGGGAAGATGGGTTTTTACAGTTGGGAACCGCCAAATGTTTCCGCACTTATGTTCCGGACCTTATGTGTACCAAAGTGACCAAAGCGACCCCTCTGAGGGATAATTATGGGAACCAGGTTGTAAACTTTTGTGTACCATGTTGTCCTATGAGTTAATTTTGTATAAAAGGAGCGATCCACAGAACCAATTTGAAGCAGTCTCCCCAAGTTGCACGTGTTGTACTTGTCGTGACTTCTGTGTTCCCTGCAGTAATAAACCTTGAATCTTTGACGCCGAAGGAAGTGTCCCGTGTCTCTGTAGTTTGTGCGCCGAAACAGGTATCCCATGAAGGTTATAGGTGTTGTTCCCTGGCACCGCTGGTACTGCTAAAAAGTCCAGTCCTTCAAGTCAGGGTAAGGGATATACATTTCTAAAATAACCCCTGCCTACCCCCTTGGTAGCTTGGCACGAGCAGACAGGCTTATCTCAGAGGCAGTGTGTGAAACATTTGTGAACACATACAGTATTACAGTGTAAAAACACTGCAAACCACCACACCAGTTTAGAAAAATAAGTAACCTTTATCTAAACCAAAACAAGACCAAACGACAACAATCCACAATACAGTAATAAAAATGTGACTTTCAGATGGTAGAAAAAGTTCAGTACAGAGCAAATTGCAGATGCAAGTCTTTTCACACAAAATACATGGGATGTGTCACGCAAACAAACATAACGGGCCACAGGGAAGGTGATGCATCGGTTCCTTACACTCAGGGAAGGTGAGGCGTTGGTTCCTTGCTCCAGAGGAGGTGATGCGTTGGTTCGTTACTGCTGCGCTAGGGAGGTGATGCATTGGTTCCTTACCGGAGAGGAGGTGATGCGTCGGTTTCTTACTGCACCCCCAACGATGCGACAAACTTGGCACCTCGATGGATGCAACAATCTGGGATGATACGTGGATTCTTTCAGCTCCCAACGGAAATCAGTCTCTAGAGGTCCAAAACAACAGCAGGCACCTCTTTGCAGGTCAGAACTCCCAGCAAGGTCAGGGGAGCTGGTGGGGACGTTTTTGTGTCCCTGAGACTTCAGAACAGGAGGCAAGCTCAGTTTCAAGCCCTGGGAGATCTTCCTCAAGCAGAGGACACAGCAAACAGCAAAGTCCTTTTCTCTTTTCCTTTGCAGCAAGTAGCCACAGCAGGCCAACCAGAGACAGCAAATAGCACAGGGGCAGTATTCCTCCTCAGCTTCCCCAGCTTGATTTCCCAGAAGTGATCTAACAGTCTGGGGTCTGGCCCTTCTTTTTATACACCATCATCCTTTGAGAGTGTCTGCACCTTGCCAAAAGCCAGTTCTGTTCTCACTGGTGCAACTTCCTGGCAGATGGAGACAGCATTGTTGAAGGCATACCAGGCCCATTCAGTTGAAAAGGAAATCTCCTCCCCCTACTCAACATGACAGTCCCAGACTGCACACAGGCTCTGCAATGGCAGGCCGGAGTTACATTTTACAGGTTGCTTCTGGGGGTGGCACAATCAGTGCTGTAGCCCACTCGCAGCATTTGATTTGCAGGCCCAGGGCACACCCAGTGCACTATACTATGGTCTGACAAGTAAATCAAATATGTCAGTCATGGAATCACCAATCCATAAACATGATTTACACTGAGAGCAGGTGCACTTTAGCACTGATCATCAGTGGTAAAGTGCCCAGAGTCATAAAACCAACAAAAATAGGTCAGAAACATTACAAGAGGAAGGCAAAAAGTTCTGGGATGACCCTGCAAAAAAGGCCAAGTCCAAAAATAAGCATAAGCAATTGGAGAGCTAGTTGATGTGAGCATGTCCTTGGGTAAAACTCGTAGGAAAACGTCCTCCTTAATATTATCACTATTTTCTATATCATTGGCCCTCAATGAATAACTTCCTTTACAATTCCCTGGCCCTGGATCGACTGTTGCTCAGCTCATCTCACCTCACCTTGTTCCACATTCTGTCATCATTAGCCCTTCATTTATTTCCAACTCCTCTAGTTTATTGTTGGAAAGTGGGTTATGATAAATATGCATCAACCACTGGCAATAAAGCCACTAACACAGTCTTGGGCTCGGAATAGGTCTCAGTAAAGTATTCCCATACTTAACCTTAGGTAGATTGGCTCTGAGCAAGCAGGCTTAACTTAGGAAACAGGGTTGTGAAGCATTTAAAACCCTCAATTCAGTACCTTCAATGAGATGCAGGGCAACACCCCAAAGCATGACCACTTCCTCCAAAGTATGGCATATTCTACTCACAGAAAGCACTATTCTTCCAAAATTCATTATGGCTGAAATCTCAACAAAGGAGTGAGATCTAGATAAACTAACCTCTATTATGGCTCATTTCCATAACTCTCCTCTCCCTACCATCTGAAAATTCCTGCCTTAAGCCTGCCACTGACTGAGTCAGAGGGGCCGGTGGGTAGATGGACCTGGTATTCCCTGTCTGTCCTATTGCCCCTTGAAGCTTCATATTTGAGAATGTTGACACAATACAGTTCCAAATCTATTATTTCAATCAATTATTCTGATCATCTCACTGTCCTATTTTAATACACCATCTAGTTTATGAATTACGCTACTAAAGTTCATTCTCTGCATCACACATGTTGGCTAAGGTGGATTAGGAATGTCATGAAATTAACCATGGACGGAGAACTCCGCTCTGCCCACGGAGTGAGCGGAGATTTGCTTACTCCGTGTTCCATGGAGAACGCGGAGTTGGAAAATCTCCACACAGTCTGCTGCAGAGCGGAGTTGGCCAGCACCCGCCTCCCACCCGCCCTATTAACAATTGGTAAACACTTTAAAAAAACGAGTTAAAAGTAAATAAAAAACCTTACCTTAGCTGCCCTGTTCCTTGGCTGCCCTCTTCCTCTTCATCGCGTTCTTTAAAAGTTTAAAAAAAGTATAAACCAATTGTTACTAGGGTGGGTGGGAGGCGGGTGGTGTAGCACAGCTTCTTGGAGTTTCACGGAGTTTGTTCTTAACTCCGTGGCGAACCGCGTAGCCCTACTCTGCCCACTATGCCCAGGGTTACATAAAATCAATTCTCCAGTCAGTCAGGCCTATTCACAAATATAAATCAATACATGTATATATACTCATTAAAATTTAACTATTCATCATTTCTGAGTGTACAAACTTAGAAGTCTTCACACCCTCAACATTAGAGATGTATCTGCTAGAATAAGATTTATGAGTTTAAAGTTACTGCTAGTAACTGCTCACACATAGATGGAGGTCTTCGCTACCGGGGGGTGCGTGGGAGATCTCCCTATGTTAAGTATTGGGAAAAATAGTAAAGTATATAAATGAATATAGAAAATATTTTAATGGTAAATAAGAACATAAACAAACTCAAATTAGTTATTATCAGCCTATAACTAAATAATAGAAATGTACCAAGGCCATACCTCATTGAAATAAATGTTTAATAAATAATGATTCCTTAATTCATTTTAAATAATGTAACACTGTAATATTAAAAATTAGCAACAAATAGTCAATTACTTTTAAACCGAAAGTTAATATATTTATTTTGCCCCCAGTTACACAAATGTATTCATAGGCTGGTGAAGAAGCACTTGGCCTGGGCAGAAGAATATGAAGAATGGGTTAATAGCCTAGCCCATTGGGCACGATATATTGGGGACTTATTTATTGGGTGGAAAGGTACTCACCAGGCAGCTGAGAACTATATCTCCTCTCTGAATTCCAACACATTGAATCTGCATGTCACTAGTAACATCAGCCAGGCTGCTGTATCTTTCCTTGACTTAACAATATTTGTTGAAGTTAACTGACTGCAGACTTCTTTATATAGGAAGCCTACTGCAGTTAATTCTCTTCTGCATGCTAAAAGCCATCATCAGCGCAGCTGAGAAAATGGTATGCTGTGTAGCGAGCTACTGCCTATTAAACGCATTTATCTGAAATGCATTATCGGACAAAAATGAATGAGACCTTAGATAGGTTTAGAATACAAGGTTATTCTTCAGGTGCTCTCCAGAAGGCCAAGGAAAAGGTACAGACACAGGCATGTCACCAGCTGCTGGTAGATAAAACATAGAGAAACTAAATAGGTAAATCAGGTCAGAATGACTGCAAGTTTTTTCACCAGTTAATCACAGGTTTACAACATTCTGAAAAGAAATAGCAGATCCTAAAAACAGACAATGTCATTGGTCATAAGATATCCACACAACCATTGGTAACGTACAATAGGTCGACCTCCCTCAAGGACCATTCAATGCAAAGTCATTTTATGAATGTTACAAGACATAAGATCAGCACTGTATGGTTCTTTCCCTGCACCAAATGTAAATCCTATAGTATGAGCATTATTGTCAAGGAATTTGGGGTTCCATGATCCAGTAGCAAGAATAAAATCAATAAATATTTGAACTACAATTTGGAATAGACTATATATAGTCTGGTGTGGCCCTGTGAAAAGAAATACATAGGGAGCATTGCACATGCCGCCAAGAAATATGTGCTGGAGAACTTGAGAGCAATTGTTAATAAAGATCTCTCATACTCTGTGGCGAGACACTTTGAACTGATGCAATAATGGACAGGTGACTTAAACACACAGGCATCTCCACTCCCAGAGAAGTAGATATGTAGAAACTCCAACGTAGAGGGTTTAGGTAGCCCACATTTCCTACAGAATGATTATGGGAAGGTAATGACCTCCCTAATTTTTAAATACAACCTTATGTTGTTAAAAAGTAGATGTATAGATAACGGTGAGCAGATTCTCTTTTTTATTGAGACACCAAAATTATTTTTGAGCATGTCCTGATCTCCTCTGCAAGTGGTCTGCTCTGTAACCCTTGTGTTATTCTGACCACAATGAGTGACCATAACCCACTAGTTTTTTCAATGCTTTTTTTGGTTAAAAGTGTCGAAGAATCTACATGTGTAGCTAATATCACCCCAGTTAGGCTTAAGCAGTGCTAAGCCTAACTGGGGTACCCTACCTGTGTGTTGCCTATTAGCTGTGGGAGCACACTACTGAGCCTTGTTGCTAATATTTTGGCATATAGTTTGCAGTCGAGGTTTATGAGTGATATTGGTCAGTAGTTCTTTGGCCATTGTGGATCCTTACCTTCCTTTTGTATGACTATGATATTGGCCTGTGACATTGTTGCGGTTACTTCCCCTTCTCCTCCGCAGTGATTGAAGGCTTTCGTTAGAGTCTGTGCTATTTGTTCTTGAAAGGATTTTGGTGCTGTGTATCCGTCTGGTCCTGGGGCCTTGTTGGCCTTTAGTGACTTAATGGCTGTCTTGACCTCAAGGGTCTTGATGCCTTGGCCGAGCGCTCTCGCTTCTTCTGCCGATATTTTCGGTAGTTTTAGGTTCTCTAGGTAGGTTTTTGTTCCCATTTTGTCTAGCCCCTCATCCTTGTTGTACAGCTCCTTGTAAAATTCCTTGAAGGTCTGTACGATGTCTTTGTGACGAGTGTGTGTTTTGCTTGTGGTGTCTGTGATTGATGTGATGTTGTGCTGTCTTTGTTTGTGTTTGAGGTATGATGCTAGTGCTTTCCCTGCTTAATTTGCTTCGCATAGATTGATCTCTTTGTATTTTTTTATCCATAGCCCTGCCCGTTCGCTAAGTATTCTGTTAAATTCATATTTCTTTTTCATGAGTTCCGTGAGTGTGTTTTGACTTGTAGTGTCCCCAATGTGTTGTGTTTCCAGCCTTTTGATGTCTTTTTCTAGCTGTGCTAGCTGAGCTCTCGCTTCCCTGTCTCTTCTTTTTTTTATTTCTATTAGTACTCCTCTGATAGTTGCTTTGAGTGCCTCCCACAAAGTGCTGGGGTCTATGTTTGGTGTCTCATTGTCTGAGATGTAGTCAGCAATGGCTTTCTGGATTTTGACTCTGTCTTCTTGTTTGGTTAAGGTGGTGGGATTGAGTCGCCATCTGCGTGTTACGTGTTCATTGTGTCTACCTGCAAGGTGTAGGCTAATGCATGCATGGTCTGATATTGTTCTGGCAGTGATGTCTGTGTATTCGGTTAGGTGTGTGTGTGTACCTGATATGATAATGTAATCAATTCTGCTGTAGGAGTTGTGTGGGTGCGAGTGGAAGGTGTAGTCTCTGGTGTCGGGGTGCATTAGTCGCCACGGGTCTACTAGATCCAGTTTGTTGCATAGGTTCTTTAGTGTCTTGTGCGATGTCGGGGTACGTGTTTTGTTTTTAGTCTGTCTGTCTAGTGTCTGGTCTAGCGCCATATTGAAGTCTCCCGCCACGACCATCATGTGGTGTGAGCAGCTGGATTCTAGGTCTTTGGTTACTCCCTCCCAGAATGGAGTGTCATCTGTGTTGGGTGCATAGATGTTTGCCACTAGTATTGTCTCCTCTCCTCTTTTCAACTGTGTGATCAGTAGTCTACCCTCCCTGTCTTGCTGCACGTTCTTGATGGTTATGTTTGATTTGCTACTGATCAGAGTAATGACCTCTCTTTTTTTCCCTACTGCTGGTGAGCATGCAACTTGGCCAATCCACCTGGCTCTGAGTTTGGCTGCTTCCTCTGTGGATAGTTTTGCTTCTTGTAGTAATGTCCCCCTTTGTTTTGGCTAAGTAGTCTAGTGTTTTTTTCCTCTTGACTGGGTGATTGAGACCCTTGCCGTTGAGTGAGATGATCTTAAGGTCTGTTAGCAGTGATTTGCTACTCGACTGTGTCATTGTTGGAAATGCAGTGGGCTAGGTTTTGATTTGGCTGTGGTGACCTATCTTTGGCCGTGGAGTGCTGTACTCTATCACTGTCTTTAGGGTTTGATTGCTCAGGTGCTGAGGACGATCTGTATAGAGTGTTGGCTACGGTGATGACAAAGACATGGACAAGACGAACGCGACATACATGACACACATGACTTACTAGATAAACGACCCTTCTCCCCGCTGCTCTCCTCCCCTCCCTCCCTCCCTCCCCCTTTCCAGTGCTCCTTCGTGCTGTGGGCGTGCGATAGCAAGATCCTCCCCCCCCGCCCTGACCCCGGAAAAATGAACCCCTCTTCTTTCTAGAGCTAACATATAAAGGATATAAAGGATATATAATAGTAACATGTGAGTCTCTGAGGTAGATTTGTTGTAATGTTCCTCGTTGTATAGTCTTTATGTGAGGTAGTTGTGCTTTTCCCTCATTGCGAGGTAGATTTGTTGTTCGAACGTACTGTTAACTTTTTCTTTCGTCTCGGTGGACCTTGTTTGAGGAGGTCTTTGGTTTTTCCATTGTAGGTCTGCTTGTTGGCCATGCCTCCATTTGTTTGCTATTCTGCATAAATTGTCTGGTGCTTAGCCTCAGTCTGTTGTTGTGCCTGGTGAGGCGCTTCTTTTCCCGGTCGGCGACGAATCTTCCATTTCCTGCATTGGTGGTCCTTGTAAGTAACGTGAAAGTTCATCTGGGTCTTCGAATGTCATAGCGATCACTTTGTTGTGTATTCTGAATGTTGCTGGGCCCGTGAAGGAGAAGGCAATGTTTTCTTTCCTCAGCCTGTCTCACTGGGCTAGGAACCCCTTTCTGATGTCGACTGTCGACTTCGAGGAGTCCTGCGTTAGGATGATTTTGTGGCCATTCCTTACCAGGTTGGGGTTTTTTCTCGCTACCCCGAATATGGCATCCGTTTGGTGTGAGCGTAGTGGTCTGCAAATTATCGGTCTTGGGGTTGCTTTGCCCAATTGCTTGATCACTGGCACTCTGTACACCTTGTCCAGCTCGAATGGTCCTTCGAACTTCAGGTTGGTTAGCTTTGGGATGAGGTTTAGTATTGTCGACACACATGAACCGGCCTTGTCTTACTCTCCTTCAAGTACTTCCAAGATCCTTATATTGCCTTTCCTGTTGTGGTCCTCGAATTCTGTTGCTTGTCTCCAGAGTTCTGTGGTTGCTTTGGCAATATTTCCTATGGCATTACCTGTGAGTTGCGATCTATCTTCTATGTCACTGACCCTTTGCTCTACTGCTTTCAGCTGTTGTTTGTTGCATGGATGTCCGCTCTGATTGCTGCCAGTTCCAGTTCTATCTTGTCCGTCGTTTTCTTGGTTGATTTGGCTAGGTCATGGACATCAGCCAGTTTTTTGAGGATACTGTCTAGTGTGCTGGTAATGTCTGATTTTTGTTTAGTTGGGGAGTCCCTGTTGCCCTCGAGCCTGTTTTTCTTTTGTTGTTGCGTCACTTTACCGTCGCTGCCTTTCATTTTCTTTTGTCTACTTGGTGGAATTTGTTCCGGATTAGTTCTATGAGGGTCTTTCCAAATGAGGTCGCACACTGCTCGTCCCATCAGCGTTTGACCCCGGAGCATGATGGTCGATGTAGTAGGTATCAGCGGGTGCGCTTCTACCAGAGTCTTGAGTCTTGAGGGTGTTCACTGGTGTGCTTGCCATCCCTGGACACGTGTTTCGCGGGTATTACCGCTCATCAGCAGGCATTAGGCGTGTGCACGGGGTTGCTGCGTGGGCTGCCAAAAATATTTATAGGTCCAGATACCTCTTATGGCGCGCAGGTGCGGTGTCTCGAGGTCGTCACCTCCACCGGCTCAAGGGAGCCTGAATAAATAGTATTTCCAAATGAGGTCGCACACTGCTCGTTCCATCAGCGTGTGACCCCGGAGCATGATGGTCGATGTAGTAGGTATCAGCGGGTGCGCTTCTACCAGAGTCTTGAGTCTTGAGGGTGTTCACTGGTGTGCTTGCCATCCCTGGACACATGTTTCACGGTTATTACCGCTCGTCAGCAGGGATTAGGCGTGTGCACGGGGTTGCTGCGTGGGCTGCCAAAAATATTTATAGGTCCAGATACCTCTCATGGCGCGCAGTTGCGGTGTCTCGAGGTCGTCACCTCCACCGGCTCAAGGGAGCCTAAATAAATAGTATTTCCAAATGAGGTCGCACACTGCTCGTCCCATCAGCGTGTGACCCCGGAGCATGATGGTCGATGTAGTAGGTGAATACCTTGAAGACTCAAGACCCGGGTAGAAGCGCACCCACTGATACCGACTACATCGACCATCATGCTCCGAGGTCACACGCTGATGGGACGAGCGGTGTGCGACCTCATTCGGACATACTATTTATACAGGCTCCCTTGAGCCGGTGGAGGTGACGACCTCGAGATAACGCATCCGCGCACCTTAAGAGGTATCTGGACCTATGAATATTTTCGGCAGCCCACGCAGCAACCCCGTGCACACGCCTAATCCCTGCTGATGAGCGTTAATGAACGCGAAACACGTGTCCAGGGATGGCAAGCACACCAAGTGAATACCTTGAAGACTCAAGACCCGGGTAGAAGCGCACCCGCTGATACCGACTACATCGACCATCATGCTCCGGGGTCACGCGCTGATGGGACGAGCGGTGTGCGACCTCATTCGGACATACTATTTATACAGGCTCCCTTGAGCCGGTGGAGGTGACGACCTCGAGATAACGCATCCGCGCGCCTTAACAGGTATCTGGACCTATGAATATTTTCGGCAGACCACGCAGCAACCCCGTGCACACGCCTAATCCCTGCTGATGAGCGTTAATGAACGCGAAACACGTTTCCAGGGATGGCAAGCACACCAAGTGAATACCTTGAAGACTCAAGACCCGGGTAGAAGCTCACCCGCTGATACCGACTACATCGACCATCATGCTCCGGGGTCACGCGCTGATGGGACGAGCGGTGTGCGACCTCATTCGGACATAGTTCTATGATGGTCTTTTGTGTGCCTGTATCCTTTTTGTTGTGACACGCTATTCGGGCTTGTTCTTCGGTTGTGGCTGAGGTTGGTTTGGTTGTGAGTCGGTTTTTTGTCTCACCTTCTTTAGCCTCCCTTCGACAGCTTTATGCTATTTGGTGTTTCTGGCGACCTGTGTTGGTGCCTGTGTTTACTGGGTTGTATCTTTGTTTACCGCTGCTGCTTGTTGCCTTGTGCGTGCGTTTTTCTTCAATGTAGGATTGTTTGTTTGCAGGTTTAGGTAGCACTTTCAAGAGTGGTTGTTGTTCTGGTGCTTCGCGCCTTGGGCGAGTCTCCCTTTCGGTTTTCCTGTCTTCTATTATGCACTTTGTCTGTGTTACGCTTTCTGCGGGTTAGGTACTGCGTGATGTTGCGCGTTAACTTAGTGGTCTTTTTCTCTAGCTTTCGGAGGCTTTCTGCATCTGTGAGCCTTTTTTTGACTGCCTGTTTCTCTTTTATCACGGTCTGTTGTAGCGCATTCCTTCCTTATGCTCCTCTCCCTACGCCCTGTATGACAGGTGCTTCCAGATTGCTGTCACGGTTTCGCAGTGTTATCACAGCGTTCTTTTTTGGCTTTTGGATGGTGGGATATCACGCATTGTACATCGCTTTCCTTTTTGTTGTTTCTCTCTCTGTTTACTTTTTTGTTGCTCTCGATCACTCCTGATCTAGTGGAGCTGTAGGGTTTTTTTTCCTTGTGCTTCCTTCAGTATGGATGCCGGATGAGTTTCGGGTTCGGTCTTCTCTTGTCTTGTCATCGTGGTGCCTTGCGCTTATATGGCGTTTCACTTTTGGCCCTTAGTTTTTAGGGGATGTTGCGCCAATATTACCACTCTTCGTTTTCGGCTAGCCGCGTTCCCTCTGCGCTGGCTTAATGTTTTATTCCGCTTTGCCCACCGATTTATTTTGAACGTATGAACGTACACACAACCAGAGAAGTACTAGGAGACTCAGGGCCTGCGCAGCAAAAGAAATCGATCAAATACCTAGGAATCAACTTCGGGAAGAACTTAGGAATTACCCTCGAACAAAACGAAGAAAACACACTGAAAAAGATAAAAGGCCTGCTGGAGAACTGTTCGCCCAAATTTATCACCTGGTGGGGAAGAATAGAAACAGTCAAAATGATGGTCACACCAATAGTTAACTACCTGGCCAGCATGCTCCCCCTAGCACTAACTGACGACTTCCATAAGAAAATAGACCATGCACTGAACAAATTCATTTGGAGGGACAAAAAACCAAGAATAGCCCTCCAAAAATTAAGATTGAGAAAAGAACTGGGAGGCCTCAATGTTGCAGACCTGAGGACATTTCAGATAGCCTGCATGGCCAGGCAGGGGCTGCACTTGGTACTACAAAACCAGAAATAGACACCTACCTGGCTATCCCTGGAGAAAGCCATCCTCGACAACTCAGACCCCTTAACCCTCCTCACAGCCAATAAACAGTCACTAAAAGGGAACCCAATATTCAAGATAATAAAACTGACCCTCCTTAAGGTAGACCAAAAACTAGAGATAAGCATCAAAAACTCAAAATGGGTAGCACTCTGGAACCACAGGATAAAATACAGAGGCAAACCCCTAGAGATAAGAGGACACTAGGCCTCTCACACCCGACACACCTAGAAGAGAAAGGCACTCCCCTCACTTTCAATACCATCAAGGGAAGGTTCGCCCTCCTAGAGGCGGAACTATACAACTTCCTGGCCATTAAAACGGCAATAACAAAAGCAAACCTAAGTAAACTGACCCTCTCAATTTTCCAAATTATGGAGAACCTAAACAAGACAGGTCACCATGTATCACAACTATATAAACTCCTCCGCCCAACTACCTCAAAACTCAACGATAAAAACACACGCTACTGGGAAACCCAGACAGGCAGAAATCTCACAGAACAGGAAACGGCTACTATGTGGTCTTCCCCTACGCAAAACATGATATCACCAGTACTCGCTCAAACAAAATTCTGGTTACTGCACAAAGCACACTGGACTCCAGCACGACTAGCGAAACTAGGCTTAAGAGAGAATAGCCAATGTTGGAACTGCAATAAAGCTACAGGGGACCTAGCACATCTAATTTTCCATTGCAGCAAGGTCAAAAAATGTTGGGATAAAGTGTTCAACTTCACCAACCAGACACTAGGCTGCACCCTCAAAAAAGAGTTCTGCACTCTAACAACAGCACACCTCAACACCGATATTGACTCACAACAATACAGAAACCTTCTCGACTTCTTCCTAACGAGCGCCACAAAGATAGTACTAGCTAAATGGAAAGACACCTCCAAGGCAACCATCAAAGGGTGGCTAAACTGGGTAACGTTCTTAAGAGGTGCCGACAACACAGCACTAAGATACACACCGTGGAGGAAACCCAACAGAGAGATGTGGTCACCATTAGATAACTCCCTAGATCCGTTCAAGCCACCATAGATAACATAAATAGCGATAACCATGCATAGTGCTGCACGCCGATCTTCAACCAGCCGCCAACAACTATATGTTATATGTACATGTTATATGTTAGGAACCAAGCACAGGGCTAAGAGTACAGGTTCGTTGTAACGCTGTCACGAAAATGAATAGCCTGCACCCAACAGCTACAAACAAAACGCTCATAGCGTATATTATGTTCTATAAAAGAATAGGCAATGTGATCTATTTGCCACAAGTGTTTACATGTTTTTATCTGTATGTATCAAGTAAAGAAAAATACAATAAAAATATATATATTTTTTAATTTTTTTAAAAAGTGTCGAAGAATCTACATGTGTAGCTAATATCACCCCAGTTAGGCTTAGCAGTGCTCACATGAAATGGGCAGAAATAGATCCTAGTATTGTTCTACAGTGACTGTAAGCAGAAACTCTTCTGAGCTCAGCTACTGTTTGGAGATTCTGATGGGCCATGAAATGTTATTATCCACCTTTGATCAGGTCAACTGGACACTTAGCTCTCTACTAACTTGACTCCCAAGTCCTAACAAAACTAGAAACCGCAGTTTGACCACTCAGGTACTCAGATTTCTCAGCTTCTAAAATCAGCCTTACACTGTTCCCCCAAGGAAAACACAGGGGCATATTACCAAGCTTAAGCGAAAAATATCGCTAAGCTTGGTTAGCGGCTATATTTATATCGCCGTGCTTCGCCTATTTTTATCGCTTAGTAGCCTTGCTATTATGAAGGTTTATCTCCTAAGCGATAAAAATCGGCCGAAATGCATGAATATCGCTGAAAAGTCAGCGATATTCATGCATTACCGAGCAAATGTTCTTAGCCATGTTATCCACCTACCATTGGATAACATGGCTAAGAACTGCTCTGGGCAGGCGTAAGCTTTTGGAGATAATCGCGCTTAGCGCGATTATTTCCAAAAGTTGGTTATAGGAGTTAGCGCTGTTAGCGACTGTTTCCAGTCGCTAACATCTTGGCACGCCCACTTTGCATGTCATTAGCGATAAATATCGCTGACATGCAAAGTGGGCCCCCAGAAGCTCGCTATCTCCTACTAGCTGTCGCTAACTGGTGTTAGCGACAGCTAGGCAATAGGGCGATTAAATTATCGCCGCTTTAGCGGGAACAATTCCCACTAAAGCGGCGATAAGGCCCTTGGTAATATGCCCCACAGTTATTAAGTTCCTGCTTAAGAACTATAACCAGGTACTAGTAGCCAAGAAGACGAGCCCTGGTCAAAATTTCTACAGGCTGCGGAGACAAAAGATCCTGACTTGTTCTGGAGGATGGTTAATGCCCCTTCTTTTAAAAGTGATTCTACATCAAAGTTCAATTCTTTTTTCTCTTGTAACTCATGGGTGACACATTTTTCGAGCATTTTCCATTCAAATAAGGAGGTTAGCTGGCTAGCCGTGGGCGAAAGACACTTGTTTAGGAATTATCACCCATTAGGTATTACCTTGAGGAGTGTCTTCATGTCGTAGAATAAAGTGCTGATGGGAAAGCACCAGGCCCCGATGGAATTCCAGTTGATTCTTTTAAAGCATTGGGGGATCTATGGGGCCCTCTCTTGACATGGGCGTTCAATGAGGTGGCTGAGTGCATGATTCCTTCCTGCCGGGTTGTTTCAATTATAGTACCCATGTTTAAGAAGGAAGACAAATCGGACTCCAAATGCTACTGCCCCATTTTCCTCCTAGACTCATCAGCAAAACTGATGAGTTTGATACTTCTGATGAGACTTGAGGAATGGGGGCTGAATAACTCTATAATATCAGAGGTACAGCTTGGATTTAGGATGGGCTTGAGTACAGTCGAATAATATGTGAATCTTGCATGGTTGGTTGGAATATTTTCCAGGGCCAAGGCAGAATCTCTTTATCTTTGCTTCACTGATTTGAGCAGCACTTTTGACTTGGTTGACCACTCAATTCTCTAGTCAACCTTAATCTTCCTTGGTGCCCCGGGGGAGGTTATTTACTGTCTTGCATTTTGTCATCTAAGGTTCGATACATCCCCAATGAGGAATGCCCCCCCCCCCTTTTTAGATTAAAGAGGGCAATTAGACATGGCTGTGTATTGGGGGATTTTTTGTGTTAAATCTTTATTAACGGGGTAGATGACGCTCTTCAGGTTCTGCAGGCTGATGTGCCAAGCGTCACCGACCATCCTATTCCCATGTTTTTATATGTTGACAACGCTGTTTTATTATCTAGGACACCTATCGTTCTGCAGAAACTGATGAATCCATTTGGGGCCTCCATGGAATCTAAGAAATTGGTGATTAATAACTCAAATACATATAGATTGGGATGTACAAAGAGGGTGCAGAAGTGTAGAGCTTTTTTTTATCGGGAACTCACTAATATCCAGAGTACACTTCGCTTTTTATCTAGGGATTCTTTTTTCGAGCAACGGCACATGGTATCAACAGGTTTCAAAAGTTAGAACAAAGATGACCAGAAAGTGGCAGGGGATTTTTAAATGTTATCAATAGTTGGGTGGCCGATCAGTTAAGGAGATGGTTGATATATCTAAGGCAAGAGGGCTCTCCACTGCCACATATGGAGGAGGACTGTGGGGTTATACCTCTAGTAACTTTCTTCAGGTAGAGGAGAATACCATTTTAAAGTGTTTGTTATGTTTACCAGCTTCAGATTCATATCTGATTGTTGAGAAGGAGGTTTGGTTGCAATGTATGGAAGATCTGCTCTAAAACGCCCCATTCCTATGGTTTTCCAATTAGTCGAAATCTGAAACAAGTTTTATTAAATCAATTATTTCTGACTTTCTCATTCTGGACCATGTGTTTTTAATATCCATTGATTTTTTTATATAAATGTATCATATAGTACACTAAATAATAAGCCTGTACTGGTACACCCATTTAGATCTCTATCTCTCGATAAGAGTTTTATTAAGACATCTTTTTTTAAATATAGGCAGTATTGCAGAATGCATGAGGAACTTAGGAAGCCAACAGTTGCCTTTTACATGTTGATTTATCTGCAGGATGGATGTCAACATTACTAGACTTTTGTGACTTTCATTCAGCATCATGTCGCTCTGACCAGATTGCATCATTTAGCGGCCTTTCCTGAAGTGAAGGTACGCCCACAGGATATGACTCCCTGTCCCTCTGATGGTCGGTCTAAGCAAAGCACTCATCATTTTATACTATTTTGTGACTTTTATAAGAATCTAAATTAAATTGTCTAGAACCAATTTTTCTCGCACATATTATTAGAGATTATGAATCTGCACTGAGATACCTGTTTGCACTTGAAGACTCCTTTGTATGTTTTAATGTTGCACTTTTAATAAGGGGGCAATACACCTCAAGAAAAGTATTGTTTGTTAGTCGTGAATACAATGTGGAAAATGGGCTGTCTTTTACTCATATGTTTTAAACTCACCATGTATTTTTATGTTTTATATTTATTGATGATACTCTGTGTGCACTTTTAGATCTATTTTTAATTTGCTGCATAAAGTTTTTGAATCAAATCGAAGTGATGCATCAAAGTGATTGCAATACACTTAGGGGTATATTCACAAGGAGCCATCGCCAAATTAACAACACTTTATAGCTGCCAAGGTCGTGACAAATTTAACTCCCCATTCACATGCTGGTGTTAACAGCTTACAGCACCAGTTAACCCGTGATAGCAGACACAAAAAACATCGCCACAAAGGACCCCCCCAACTATTGCTAATGATATGCAGAGTAGGCGTTCCCTTATCAAAGGCAGCGACAACATGACACCTCAACATTCTCAACGACCCGCCAGACAGGCGATAAGAACACCAAACATGCGATAAGGCATGTTAGTAGCAGGAAACACCTGCTCTGACCTGGTGTAAAGTCAGATGGCAGCCTGCACCACAAAAGCGAGCCTCACCCAGGGCGTCATCGGAAGGGCAACAGATGCCATGGAGCAACTTATCATGCAGCCCGGACACCCAAGAGGGCCAAAATACCCACTTCCACCACCCCAGAACCCCAACCCCCACCCGGAACACCCCCCCCCCCCAATACCTCCAAATAAGGCAGCGCAGACAAAGACAGCAGCCCCCCAGGAAACGCACCTGCCTCACAGACCCAACAGTCACTGTCCACTACAGGATGAAAGGGACAACCATCCTACATCCTGACCATCATCGCCTAACAGGCCTACGGCACCAACACAGCAGACAGCCAACATCCCACCACACACCAAGCTGCTGGACGTGCTGCACCTGTTGGCCCCTGGCACACTCCAACCAACAACCGCCAGAGTCGGAGGAGTCTCACAGCCAGCCACATCCAAGTCCCCACACCTGGCCTGGACGTCACCATTTCCCTGGCACCCCAGTCCACATACGTCCAACACAATGCGCAGGAACTGCTGGAGACCAAGCAAGGGCCATACGCCATAGCCGGATGAACGCATGTGTTGGGGTCAATCCACAGCACACATGTCCTACCTGTGTCCCCTGGTGAACACAGCACACAATCTCCACTACAGGGAGCACACATCACACATCAATGTACAGGCAACATCAGAACACCATGGGACCTTCACCAATGACAGCCAGTGTGCATAATCCCTTCATTCTCCGACAGTTCATCAGCAACCAGCGTTCCTAGGATGGCACCAAGGGAAATGCACCGCCCCTTGGCAAGTTCCAAATTAACACCCCATTCACCTCAACTCCACAACCATTCAATGCACAACTCTGGCAATGCACATGTCACAAAATCACAACCAACATGCACAACAACATGCCCACCCACCAGACAGACAGAACAACTTGGTAACCTGGGCAAGCCATGAACCAGAGCCATCAACGGCATGGCACCTCAGCCACACAATAGCCAAATATGGGTAGAGGTGGCAACCAGGCATGTGTGAAGGATGCAGTAGGACCATGATTGGGAAAGTACACAATGCCAGGAATGGCGGCAATGTGCTGAACAGACCGCAGTATGCAGAACACACCCATATCCACGGCGTCATACACCTCTGGTGTATGGAATGTAGTTGACAGTGGACGCAACCATGTCACCTCAGCCAGTGGGAGTCCTCGCGGAAATGTTGCCTGTTATGCCCCCCGCAAACATGAGCAGAGTGGGATGGGCCAGTGTACACCAGGCCAACGTAGGGGTGTGAATAGAAAGCACGTAGCCCTAGGAGTGGTCCTCTTATGGAAACCTGCAATCCTGTGCGCGTGCCATACCCCGGCCCGCTGAACCACAAACTCGTCAGGCCCGCCCCTGCACAGCCAGGCCACACTGATCACCTGCCGACACCGGCGTGTGTCAAGGAGGGTCCACCACATGCCTGTGTAAGCTCCACGCCCGAGGCCCGCAACCCTGCCAGCCTCTCAGACCATCGTTGGGCCCCGGACGCTGGTCCACATTACTCATTCCTCATTAACATACTCCATCGGCGTCCTCTGTGGCCCAGTAGGTCCCATATGTGAAACTGTGTCCTGGGTCCTGAATGGCAGTGACCCCAAATCCGGGCCAGCGGCCACAGCACCAGTCCCCCGATCAGTGAGGCTTAGTTCCATATGGGTAACTTTCAACACATGGTGCAACTAATCCTGTGCAACTCTAGCCGGTGACACGTGGTGCCACAAACCCTGTTCAATGCCAGCCGGCGACACGTGGTGCCACAAACCCTGTTCAATGCCAGCCATTGACACGTGGTGCCAAAAACCCTGTTCAATGCCAGCTGGCGACACGTGGAGGAGGGACCAGGACTACCCTGCGGACCAGTAGTTCTCACATCCAGCACCTAGTCGCGAATTACGAATGGCAGAGTCCACACCGGTGGTCACATGGAGATGAGTAAGAGGAAGATGTGGCTCAGTCCGGACAAAAGCCGGGTCACAGTCACGGAGGTGACCGAACACTTGGTGCCACTGATCCTGAACTACGCAGGCTGGTGGGCCACCAATCTATGCTGGCGTCACTCAGTGAATGGCCCATGCTGACCGCTGCCTCCGGCCTACACTGCTGTTGGCCTAGGCTGAGCTCAAGTAGGTCACGGATGTGGAACTGAACATCGAGTATGCAAAGGCAGATTACATATCATTGCATGCAAGGAGAGGTGTAAGAGGATGACATGCTGCATCTTAGCGGAAAAAAGGATCATCGTTACGGAGGTGATCGTACACTACTGACGACTCTCCGGTTGTCCCTAACTCTGTGCATCACGAGCCAATGACACATGGCTGTGGGCCACTGCTGACCACTGCCTCCGGCCTACACTGCGGTCCAGTATGTCACAGAGTCCTGATTTAGCAATGGCGGAGTTCATATCATCGCAGACTGCATCCCCTCTCAGACCCAGTGCTACTAAGTATGTTCCCTGACATTCCTGGACTCTCACTGGTCATACATTGGTGGCGTCTGAGTCTATGGACTAAGGGCAAGTTTTCATCTTCATGTAGCTGATACCGAATAGGTGGTGGAAACGAGGATTGCGCTTTCCACCCCACAATTTGCTGCTTCTGGATAAAATCAAACCTTCTGCATCAGGCCCTGGAGGACACCTTCCACTGTCCTCCACAACCCTCCGCAACATACTCCTTCAACATTGATGAGGACCTGCTCAGGTCGCATGGCTCATCTGACTGCACCGCAAGTCACCGTCCCATGGCTGGGTGCCTGTGCCGGCCACAGTGCATCCGAGGCCACTATCTCTGTGCTGGTCCGGGCCGGGACCCCTTCCTCTGAGATATTGGATGGCCCATGAATGTTGGCCTTGGGGTCATCAACGCCATTTCTCTGTGGCCTTGCTCTGTACGCAGCCTCCGGGCCCAAATGCATCCTACCAGGGCTCACACACCAAAGCGAGTCCAGACCGGCCCGGACGTCGCATCACCGCAGGAGGCACACGCCACCACCGCAAGGACCACCTCCATCTGCCAGAGTCAAAACGGTGGTCCTGACAGACTTACGGAGTTGCTCAGACCTGTCGTGGATGCCATCATCGGCCTGATACCCTGCTATCCACTCCAGGTGCCATTGTCCGTTGCTGATTGTGTTTTGTGCTGTGGAGCGGTTGCGCAGCTATGTCACCTCAAACAGTGTGTGGGCCCTGAGACGTTGATAGGGAAGATGATGCTGGTCTAACACACCCCACTGCATCTGCATCAGGAATATATCAAAGGGACACAATCCAAGTCTTTTTCTTCACATGAGCGCGCTCATCTCTAGTGTACCAACCCCAGTGCACTGCAACTCACAGACTTTCTCCGACTCACTCCATGTTGCTCAGCAGTTGACTCTGTTATGCATGTGTTTTCTGTTTCCGTTGCACTGGTGTCCAATGTTCAAGTGGTTGCCAGCACCAGACATTCCGTGCGGAATGGCATACACTCACCCCATACACATCCAGCACAGGCGTCACTGTACATGTTGCCCTGTCAATAAAGGGGCCAGGCGCATGTGCCCATAGCCAGTTCAACATGATATATGCATATGTCCCTGTGGTCTTGCTGTATGCAGGAGGGTCCTGGGCCCTACGACATTACATTGTGCTGTGTACATCGGATGCAGACATGTCACCGCAGGCAGCAGGTTGGAGCTTGGCCATGTAGCTTTGTCTTCACCCACTCGATTCGTAAAGGGAGTGGCCTGGGCCCTCGTACGCAGAGCCAATATGGGTGTGTGACTGCTATTTTAGTGCCCCTGGGCGTGGTTCTGTACTGTGTATGTGCATCAGCATGTGTCTCTATGGCAGTGTGGGTCTCCTTAGTGGGTGGGCCCTGAAGGGTGATCTACACCTACATATGTGTCCTAGCCCACCAATACCTGTTTGGCCACCTCCTTTTGGCGTGCTGACACATAGCATTGGGGTGCCATGTGTGGGTGAGTGTAGTGTTGTGAGCCAGCTGTACTTGTGGGTGCTTCCTGCTATGTGGTCTGCTGCACGCTCAGTGTTCTCCTCTGAGTAGCTTAGCAGGCCGGGTCCTTGTGAGGGGATGCATGGGATATCCATGGGCTGTTGCAGGGCATTGATGTCGACGGTGTGGTGGTCCTCTCTGGCATCACATATGTGTCTTATTCTGTGCTCTGCTAAAGGTGTTGTGTGCCCCTCTGCGATGTGAAGGGTAGATGCATGTTGAGTTTGTGTTGACGTGTATGTTGGCACATTGTGCTGGTTTGCTGGTTTGCATGCAAACTGTATGGCAGTGATATCCTCTCCCAATTTTACCATCCTGGGAGACCTTAATTTACACTTCGACTCCATGACTGACCACACCATTAAGAACCTTCAGGCGGACCTCACGGCCCTTCAGCTTAACCCACTCATTCTAACTCCCACTCATTCGGCCGGGCATTTACTGGACCCTGTGTTTTCCAATCTTCCAGATGCCTCGGCGGCCCCTCCTAAACCTATGGGGTGGACTGACCACTCCCTTATCAAATTTACCCTGAAGACCAGAGACTCGGTTGCGAAAAACACTTCCAGCTCCCGATATAAGAGGCCGTGGCATAAACTGGCTCCTAGCGACCTTACTAGCAAACTAGGTGACCTCCATCTTAACCTCTCAGACGGAGATATTAACTCCACATACGCGGCCTTTCAACATTGGATTAATTTAGGACTAGACTCCCTTATACCAGCAAAATGGACTAGAACCCGCAATATGCCATCCAACCCATGGTATAACGAAAATCTTTTAACCATGCGGAAAGACTGCAAAAGGGCTGAACGCCAGTGGAGGAGAGATTACAAGGACATCGATAAAGCTGCCTACCTGCTAAAATTGAGGTTATATCACAAGGCGGTGCGCGCCACCCGTGCTTCCTTCTATGCGGAAACAATTAGCTCCAGTAAGAACCCTTCAAAAACTATCTTTGATCTTGTTCAAAAACTTAAAGACAGTCCTACTCCTACCTCGGGCATAACCTCTGCACAACAATGCGAGGAACTTGCCACCTTCTTTACGGAAAAGGTAAAGAAAATCTACACCTCCTTCCCTCAGATCCTTACGGATACCTTCAAACCACGTGAGCCCTCGTCAGATAGTCCCAGTCTGTCTCTTATCCCCAGCTTAACTTCTGACGAACTCGCCCAACTGTGCGCCAAAGTCAAATCCGGCTCGCCCACAGACGCCATGAGACCCGCCAAATATCTAGAATCTCTCGATTTCTTCCTTCCTTCGTTGACTACCCTACTCAATCTATCTTTCTCCTCAGCAGTGGTTCCCACGTGTTGAAAGCAGGCCTGGGTCTCTCCAATTATAAAAAAACCTAACCTAGACCCATTACAACCAGGAAACTTCAGACCAATTTCATTGCTTCCATGGGTTTCCAAATTGGCTGAAGCCCATGTGAACAAGGTCTTAACCAACTACATGACGCAATACCAAATTTTAGACCCCTCACAAAATGGCTTTAGGCCAGGATTCAGCACCGAATCCGCCCTGCTGACCACTATTGAAAGCTTACGGAACATTTTGGATGCCGGTCAAAGTGCTGCGCTGATTTTACTCGATCTCAGCGCAGCCTTTGATACGGTCTCCCACTCCATCTTATTAAAACGTCTCGAAGCCATTGGTATTAAAGACCTTGCATTAGAGTGGTTCCGTTCATTTTTAACTGACAGGTCCTTCCGGGTCTCTGCCCCCCCGTTTATATCAGAGCCTCACCCTATAGAGCAAGGCGTCCCCCAGGGTTCGGCGCTCAGCCCGTCCCTATTCAATCTTTATGTACAGCCTCTCGCCGAAATAGCAAAAGAATGGGACCTGACACTAGTGTCGTACGCCGACGACACCCAGCTGGTCATTTCCCTGACTGAGGGCCCCTCGATCTCAGCGGCGAAATTTAAGAACGGGCTAGAGGCAGTCGCTCGCTGGATGTCACACAATTGCCTCCAGCTGAACGCTGGCAAAACAGAGGTGTTGCTCTTGGGCAAAAACCCTGACTACTGGACTGATCACTGGTGGCCATCCGCATTGGGCCCGACCCCCCCCCCTAAAACTGTGGTAAAAAACCTTGGCGTCTGGGTGGATGCATCCCTTACCTTCCAGACCCACACTAAGAACCTGGCTGCCACTTGTGTGGGCCTGTTGAGGAACCTTCATCCTATTCTTGGCTTTTTTGATCGCCATACGCGTCAACTTATAGTCCAATCCACCATCTTGGCTCGACTGGACTACGCCAATGTCCTTTTCCTCGGCCTTAATAAAGCTGAGATGATGCGGCTTCAACGTATTCAAAACTCTGCCGCCAGGGCAGTTGTAGGCCTCCCCCGAAGGTGTTCCGCAAGAAACACCATCCAGAAACTACATTGGCTACGCATAGAAGCCCGCGTCCAGTTTAAAGCCCTCACTACGGTCTTCAAAATTCTCAAGACTGACTGTCCTGGTCTCTTGCGTCCTCTCCTAGAGCCCTACATCCCTCAGCGGGCCCTACGCTCCTTGGGTCAAAACTTGGTTGTTACCCCACGTATAAGGCTAAGCAGAATGGGCGGTCGCTCTTTCAGAGTCCTGGGGGCAAGGCTCTGGAACTCCCTCCCATCTCACATTCGTTCCATAACTAATCTGCTCGCCTTCCGCAAATCGATCAAAACACTTCTTTTTTCCCCATCCTAATTTCTTATTGCCTCTCCGTTTCATCTCCCCCTCTTGGTTTTGTTATAGTTTAGCGCCGGGACGCCTCGTTGCTGGGGCAGCTGTTCGCGCTCAATAAAACGTTATAACATAACATAACATAACATAACATAACAATGTACATTGTGACTGTTTGGGGGTGCTGCATTCTTCTTCGGGACAGTGTACATTTGGACTACATGACAGATGTGAGGTCGCACGCGTACATTTCCATTTCACAGTTTTCGGCTCTGTCAGATGTAGTAGGCATATTTCTGTTCATGAGCGGAGCCAGTTGTGTCCTCTGTTCTGCAGTGTCGGCTATGCGCACTGTACCTCGTTGTCATCAATGTGGGTGTGCTGTTCTTGCTATGTGTGTGTGCTGCAGTGTGCCAAGGGGATCTGGGACATGATCCTGGGTGTTGGTGGGTGTGCAGTGTGCTACCCCTCGTTGTACATGTGTGCCATTGTGCACATCTTCCCCCGTCCCCCCATTTCCCTGTTTGATGTACTCCCTGTTGATGTTGTGTCAGGTCCTCTCGAGCTGTGTCTGTACTCCCTACTCCTTGCACCATCTCCAAATTGGTGACTGTTGCCTGGGTTTCCTCCAGCTCCTCCTGTGGCGCTGGACTGCCACCTTCTGTCGCCGTTGCTGCCTTCCTGTTGGCAGCGGGTTTGTGCCGGGTTTAGGTTGTCACGTCATGCCTGCGCCTATTGGCCTCCTTGGCACTCCAACTGCATTCCAGGTGGTCTGCTAGTTGGTCAGTTGCTGGTAGTGTTCTGTCACCTCTGTGACACTGGTCTTGTTTTCCTGTGGTCTGCACCCCGTCTTCCTCTCCCTCTTCTCCTTGGCTTTCCCCAACCCCGTTGTTCCTTGCTGGTAGTCTGTGGGGGTTGTGGGATTCCAGTTGGCCTCTGCGCTGGGTTAGGGTGCATCCATGTTGCTACATGCTTTAACTTGTTTCTGGTGTGTTTTTTCTGTGGTTTTTATGGTGCATTGTCCCGCCAGACACATGGGATTTACAGGCCTGTGGCTGGTTTTCGCTACTTTTTGTACCGCGGTTGGCCTCATCGCATGTTTTTTTAGCGTTCGCGTATCGCATTTTTGCAGTGTGGCGTTGATTTTCACGTGGACATTTAATGCGTTATCTGGTGTCTATCGCATGTTATCGCCGCATTGTGAATTCCACGTTGACACAGGGTTATTTTCCCACAATAGACTGCGATGTTGAACGTTGCGTTACGCTACTCTTGAAGTAGTTATCGCACGTTCTTGTGAATATACCCCTTAGATTCGCCTGCCTTTACCGAGAGGGGAATGGGAAGGCAACCAAATTCATAAGTTACGGCAGCTGGAATCAAAGTATACAATCAATATGCAAACGAAGATGCCAAGAGGGCTCAATAGTGATGAGGAACTTTGGCTTCATATAGGAGACTACATCCTTGAGAACGTTGACCAGCTGCTAGTGTAAATGGGTGAGATTTTTTTTCTTCATTTGGGTACTTTATATAGGGGGTGGAAATGCTATTGGGGTTACACCTCGATGTTATCAATTTGGAGAGATACAACAATAATGTAAGTTAAGGTCATGATGTTACACAGGTGTGTAATAAGGATATGCAATTTTAAGTTGGCTGATATCCAAAGTGTAAGAGGAGGTATGAGGTAAGATGGTGATATTCCAGCAAGGACATCACCTTCAGCCACGCCACGGGACTCCACTGGACGGAC
The DNA here is from genome assembly GCF_964261635.1 of Lissotriton helveticus. NCBI lineage: Eukaryota > Metazoa > Chordata > Amphibia > Caudata > Salamandridae > Lissotriton > Lissotriton helveticus. The sequence goes on along the minus strand of NC_136071.1, from coordinate 1,080,597,015 downwards.
CACAGCTGCGTCCACTTCAGCTTCAGAAGGACCACGCTCCACCATCACCAGACACAGGCCCCCCGCAGAAGCTGGAACAAGATCACTGCAGACCAGCTCTCTACTTCCCTGAGCAAGAACCCTCCCACCAGCACAACGAACCCCAGCCAAGCGGCCACCAACCTCACGAAATGGATCAGCGACTGCGCAGACGAACTCGCCCCTCTGAAGACCCCGCCCAGCAGACCCGGCAGCAAGAAAGCCCCATGGTTTAACGACGAACTCAAGAGCTCCAAGAAGAACTGCAGAGCACTCGAGAAAACCTGGCGCAGAAACCCAACACCAGACAACATGACAGCCCTCAAGCTCGCCACCCAAAAACACCACCAACTGATCCACGCCACCAAGAAAACCGCATTCAAGGAACGACTGGACAACAACGCACACAACAGCAAGGAACTCTTCAACATCGTGAAAGAGCTCTCCAACCCCAACGCCGGAAACAACGACATCACCCCTTCGCAAGACCTCTGCAACTCCCTCGCCTCCTACTTCCACAACAAGATCGCGGACATACACAACAGCTTCAGCACTCAACCGACGCACGCCACGACCGAACCACCGCCCCCCACCACCACCCTCCGCGCCTGGACCCCGATCAGCACCGAAGACACCGTCCACACGATGAACTCCATCCACTCCGGATCTCCGACAGACCCCTGCCCTCACCACGTCTTCAACAAAGCCGACGCTGTCATCGCACCCCACCTGCGGGACATCATCAACACCTCCTTCGACACCGCGACCTTCCCGGAGAGCTGGAAGCACGCCGAGCTCAGCGCTCTACTTAAGAAGCCATCAGCCAACCCCACCGACCTCAAGAACTACCGCCCCATCTCGCTGCTCCCGTTTCCGGCAAAAGTCATCGAGAAGACCGTCAACAAGCAACTGGCCGCCTTCCTCGAGACGAACGGTTCCCTCGACCTCTCGCAGTCTGGCTTCCGGGCCAACCACAGCACCGAGACCGCCCTGATCGCAGCTACCGATGACATCCGAGCCCTGCTCGACAACGGAGAAACAGCGGCCCTCATCCTCCTGGACCTCTCCGCGGCCTTCGACACTGTCTGCCACCGTACACTAGTACAGCGCCTCAGCAACGTCGGAATCCAGGAGAAGGCACTGGAGTGGATCACCTCCTTCCTCGCCGGAAGAACACAGAGAGTCCGCCTCCCCCCGTTCAGATCAGAGGCCACCGAAGTCATCTGCGGCGTTCCTCAAGGCTCCTCGCTCAGCCCAACACTCTTCAACGTCTACATGAGCCCCCTCGCAGCCATCGCACGCCAGCACAACCTCAACATCATCTCCTACGCCGACGACACCCAGCTGATCCTCTCCCTCACCAACGACCCCGCCACAGCCAGAGCCAACCTGCACGAAGGGATGACAGACGTAGCCAAATGGATGTCGAACAGCCGCCTGAAACTGAACTCGGACAAGACGGAAGTCCTCATCCTGGGATCATCACCCTCCGCCTGGGACGACTCCTGGTGGCCCCCCGCCCTGGGCAGCGCACCCAAACCCACAGACCACGCACGCAACCTGGGCTTCATCCTGGACTCCTCCCTGTCCATGACCAGACAGGTCAACGCCGTCTCCTCGTCGTGCTTCAACATCCTACGCATGCTACGTAAGATCTTCCGGTGGATCCCCACCGAGACCAGGAAGACGGTCACCCAGGCCCTCGTCACCAGCCGTCTGGACTACGGCAACTCCCTCTACGCCGGAACCACCGCCAAACTCCAGAAGAAACTCCAGCGGATCCAGAACACCTCAGCACGACTCATCCTGGACATCCCCCGCCGCAGCCACATCTCAGGACACCTGAGAGACCTGCACTGGCTCCCGGTCAACAAAAGAATCACCTTCCGGCTCCTCACCCACGCACACAAAGCCCTACACAACCAAGGCCCAGGATACCTCAACAGCCGCCTCAACTTCTACGCTCCCAAACGGCAACTTCGATCGACCAGCCACGCCCTCGCCGCCGTCCCCCGCATCCGAAGAGCCACCACAGGAGGAAGGTCCTTCTCCTACCTAGCCGCCAAGACTTGGAACTCCCTTCCGACCCACCTCCGCCTGACCCAGGACCACCTCGCCTTCAGGAAGCAGCTCAAGACCTGGCTGTTCGAGCAGTAGCGTACCCTCTCCCCCCCAGCGCCTTGAGACCCTCCGGGTGAGTAGTGCGCTATATAAATGCTTTGATTGATTGATTGATTGATTGATTGATTGATTGATTGATTGATATGTCAAGAGTATATAGTACAAGGAATTTAGAACTCATAATCCTGACTAAACATAGCATTAGCCTAGCCCATACAGGGTGTGATTGATTTATGAAAGGTAATTTATACGCAATTCTCGGAGCAACAAGTTTATATGTGGCATTACATGTGTTGTCATCTAAATACCATGGCAGTCCTCATAAAATCTGAGGTAGCAGATATTCGGCTTTATATGCATGGAAATATTTCCGATTGTACTATAATCATGTTCTACTCAAGTCTTAAAGCAAAGAATGAAACTATTCCTGAAAAAGAGCAACAGTTATGGGCAAAGGGCACCACGAAAAATGCTGTTATGCAGACATTTGACTATAGAACAGTCATTGACATGGAACACAGGTCAATGAGTGTTCAGCAATGAAAAGTCCTTGACGCTTTATATTTCAGTAATATATGTATCGCTGTAATCTATACGTTAAGCTTTACTTTCTTATTCTTAAACATTCTGCAATAAAATTAAAATGCTTAAATCAGTTTCTTGAGTAATATGCGGTTTTGAGGAAGAACATTGGCAAGTTATATCACAGTCTGCCATGAGAAAGGGGGAGGACCAACACAGAACATCTACATGGTGCGTAGCTTCTCGATAAGTATTTGAAAGACCACTTCCAGACACTTTTATAGATTAGCTTTAACTAATCGCTTTAGCTTCAATCCAAGGTGTGAAGTAACAGACCCTGGGTTATTTCTTCACCGCCTCTAGATTTCTTTGGAGCAGTGAAAATATTCGTAAGTGGGTGAGTGAGTTGGGGAGGGAGGGAAGTGAGTCAGTGAGTGGGTGAGTGACTCAGTGCATGCGTGAATGAGTGTACAGGGGGCCAAACTGAGTTACCTGTCTCTGGGCATTGTTCTACTGAGAAAGAATACCTGAGGTAACAGGAAAACTAGAACATGTATATGTTCACTTGTCTGTGGATGTATTCAATGGTGCTACACCATTTCAGATCTCATTGAGGAGAATTCCAGATCTGAGGAGCTGAATTATTTTATTTAAGACCTGTCAGAGCACCTGAGACTATAGATGTAAGGGTGCTTTAAATTGATACAAAGAAAGTGAGGTAGACATCATGAGGTTTGGAAGTAGAGGGTCAAGTTAATGAAAGAGATATATGGTCAAGCAGAAATTAGAGAAGAAAAAGAAATTGCATAAAAATAACACGTGCATTTGGGTTGTAGAGAATGCCATAGTAAGGAAGGGTAAGAGTTTCAGGAGAGTCTTGAATTGTTTCCTGAACGGTAGGAAAGAAGTTAGGTGTCTCTAGGATGCTGGCCAAAAGTTCCATGCCGATGCCACAACTCTGAGAAAGATTGTTTGCTGACAATGGACACCTGAAATTTGGGAAATTTAAAAAGGAAGGAAACTTTATCTCTCAAGCGTCTTGAACGTTCTGAGATGGTAAGTATTTCCGTGAGGTATGGAGCGTTCGAGTTATGTAGCGCTTTATGAACAGTAATGACCAATTCAAAGTAATTCTTACTGTGATAGGTAGTCAGTGAAAATCCAGAAGAATAGACACTATGTAGTCATTCTTTTCATCGCCAAGAATCAGTCTTGCCCCATATGCAGAATAGCTCAGAGAAGGGTAGGTATGGCCTTTGACACCAGGGACCCAGTAGGGGAAAGGCACACCATGGGTAGATTCCTTAGCCCATTTCAAAATGTTAACTTTAAACATATGGCCCAGATCCACAACTACAGGTTGAGTATTATATATCAGATAACCAAAGAGTCTTGTTAGAACATATATGTATCAAGTAAACATCTGACGCAATTGCAAGGAGAAACTGCCTTTACAACTTGGGCTGAGCAGCAAGTGTAACAACGCTTGCCTGAACCACTCATCTGCCTTAAACATGCATAGGTGTGGTTAAGGCAGATATCTGTCTAGTGTGTAGGTGGGCGGGAGAGGAAGAGGAAGAGGAAGTGTTGGAACAGGAAGCTCGAGACGCTGACAGGTAAGTGGGGGGCGGTTTTAGGGCACAGGGTGGGGGTAGATTTTTGAATGGGGCAGGGTTTCAGGGCAGGGAGGTTGGGGTTGTTTTAAGGTCTGGGGCCAGGTGTGGAAGGTCGTTTTTTAGTGGTGGGGTCAGGGCAGGAGGGTGGGGTGGTCTTTTTAAAAGTGGACACGATTTTAGGGCTCAGGACAGGGATCTCGGGTAGTTTTAAGGGCTGGGGACTGGTTTGGCCCCAGCCCTTAAAGCGCCCTTTTAAAGGGGTCAGGGTTTTAGTCTTCAGGGTAAGGGTTATGGGTAGTGTTAAGGGCAGGGCGGAGGTAAGCTTTAGGGCTAAGGGCAGGGGTGCTGGGGCCGGGTTCGTTTTTGGTAGGGGGCAGGAATTTAGGCCTCAGGGCGGGGAAGTTGTAGTTTTAAGGGTGGGACGGTTTTGGGGCTCAGGGCGGGGTCCTTGGTTCTGTTTTATAACTCAATGCACGCACAGTGATGTCAGTCAGGAGAAGCAGCCAACTGGTGATGGTGTCCAGGTGAAGGGGTCAGTAAGGGAACAGAATGAAAATATCTGACCTGCAGTAAATTGACTTTTCACCTATGGTGACTAAAAGGTAAAAAAAGATGTCAATACTGAAATACTAAAAGTGCTGTATGTCTGTCCAATTGCAAAACGTATACTTCGTGGCTAATATTTAGAAGCACATATTAGCTGGTACATGTTGACTGACTCATAAAAGAAATGGCTGAACCATTAACTGAGGAGATTTTGCCTACCTATTTCTCTCTCTCTCTCTCTCTGTGTTACAGAGCTCGACTAAACAGCTGTAACTGTCTCCAGCCAGACCTAAAAAATATGTGCTCTTTAAATAAAGCAAAAGGAAAAATAGTCTGCTACTTTTTATGCAATGGAGCGCCCAGCCTTTCATCTGGGATACTCTGAGCAGAGCAAGAGTGAGGGGTAAGGTGCTTGGATCATCCTCAGAACATTTATTTCCTTTCCAGAAATTCCTAGTAGTAGTGCATACGTATGACCTCATTAATCGAAGGTCGTTTACTCCTTGACTCGTGGTCTTTTACTTTAAAAATATTACATTTCTCGATATCTTTTTACGCGCTCAATTGCTCGTGCAGGCGGCAGGTTGAGAAACCACAGTCCTCATTCAAGAGCTTTCCCACAATATGAACTCTCGCGAGGCTTTCTGGGTGAAAACATTCTATAATGAAGTACAAAAAGATCAAGTTCACTGTCTAAGCTATTTTTTCCATGGAGGTGCATTAATGCAAATGAGACGAAATGGCTTTTTTCCAGTTATAATTGGGCTGAAATGAGGTGGAAGGAACAGAAAGACAATTAACTTTAATTTTTTTTTTATCTCTTCGAAGTAGGTTTTGTGCCTCATGGTTGTAGGCTGTCAATGCTGCCAGGCGAAATTATTCAGAGACCTGCAAGGGTTTTTTGTTTATCTCATTTTTCAATTAACCTCTACGTTTTAACTCCCATCATAATGCCTCTGCCAATTCACACTAAAGACAAATACAGCCCATCCCCTCTGCTGTCATTATTTTCTTGCTTCATGAATCAAGAGCTTTTTGCCTGTTTTTTTTTCATGGTATGAAAGCAAAGGATGTACATTTTAGATTACAAGAGAGACCTGCCACAAGTGGCAAATGCTTTTATTTCACATAAATTCGTCCATTAACCTTTCCCTCTTTGGTTTCGTCTTGTTCGCTTGATGTGGTAGAAAATCTTTGCCTTCCAGAAGGCAGACTGAGATGTGCTTCGTGAACAATCAGAGGGAGCAATGCTTTGCTTAATGAGTGTGGGTTTAGATAATTTACCAACAGTACTAAGGCCGTGAGTCGGGGGACATGACAGATGAATTGTTATGCGGTCCTCGGTCTATTTCACTCCACTGGGTGAAGTGTGTTTTTCTTAAAGAGGAGTAGAATCAGAAATCTCTAAAAGCCGAATGCATATGTCTAGTGTTAGCAACTAATCCTAGCTCACGTCAACCTAGTTTGCTTTATTGCAACCTATTCCAAAATAGGCAAAAGGAGTCAAACACTATCATAACTGGTAACATTTCTCTGTAGGTTGTGGCTCCTGTAGTGTTGGGCCCTAGGCCCACATGGTGTAAGGAAATGAGACACACGGACACCAGTTAGGGGATAGCAGATCTGGCCACGAGCACGTGCGCTCTGGCTCTTTTATTGACAGCGTCACCTGACCCAGTGACGTCTGTGGTGGGTGGGTGTTTAGTGTAGGGTTACATAGAAAACAACTAGACTGTGTCCTAGCAGGACACTACATTCCTCCCAAACTTTAAGGAAAAGAAAAGCGAATGTCCAACCTGTAAGAAAACAGAACAATAACAGTTGATAGCCCCAACAGATCTTCTTCAGGCGATCAGCTGGGAGAATGTTGAAAGTTCCAGGACTACAAAGTCAGTCAGATGAGCTTCACCTCGGCGGTGTACTTCAGATCATCCTTGTCTTGCTGTGTTGACGCTTATATACAGTGTTCTTACTTTGGGAGCAGAAAGGGTGTGACCCTTGAGGGGTCTCGCAGGTGTTCCTAGTCCAGTGGATGACCACGCTTGTTGGTTGTAGGAGACGATTATGGCACGAGAGGTCTTTCTTTGGATTTGCTGATCTTGATGCCTTCACATCTCCGTCCGGCCAAGTAACTTCCGACTTGCCTTTCTTGCCGGACTCCTCTCTCACGGGAGCCTTGAAGACTGGCCTCTCCTGCTTGGACTCTTCTCTCACCAGAGACGCTGGGAGGACCCTCTTGCCGGACACGACGGGACCGGGTGGGCCGTGCGGGCTTCGCATGAGCCGCGCAAAGGCGTCGCTGCCGAACTGCCAACGGACTCACCGCCAAGTCTCTCATGATGTCCTCGGGGGTGTTGATGTCATCCGCCAGGATGGTCTTGCCGTTAGGACATGGGTTCAGTGTCTTCAACAGACCGTTTCTCGGTGCCAGGTGATTACCTGGGGCCTTCATGCTTCCTGTTGCCTGTCGTAGAGCTGCCGCTGCAGCACCTCTCCCATCCGGATTCCTCTCTCACAGGATATGCGGCCGAGGCCCTTGTCCCCTGGACCGCCACTTGATCGCGTGGGCTGTACGGGTCGCTGCCGAACTTCGGACATGGCCACAGTCGAGTCTTGTGTAGTCCACAAGGGTGGATTGTCTAGTGCTCGGGTATGCTCTGCTTTGGTAAGCTTCAGGTTCACGGGGCACCCATGCAGTTCATCAGTGGTTGGTCTCTTCGAATGCAGGTGGTAGGGATTACTGGGATCCACGCGGATGTTGCGATGTTCCTTGGACAGCACCGATGTTCCTGTGTGCTGATTGTTACGATGCTCCTTGGACAGCACCGGTGTTCCTGTGTGCTGTAGTTCTCTCTCCTCCTCTGTGGAGTGATGTGATTCTCCATTCTTCCTCTTCGTTCACTTCCTCGACGCGGTCCGGTCTTCTTTCTTGCTTTCTCACGCTAACCAGGATTCTCCATGTAGCGGGCCCTCTACATGTCGTCCCCGTGGTCTTGTCCATGTGGTAGGACACTGTCTTCACTTGGCTTGGTGACTAGACCTGTCGTCGTATCTTCAATCTCTTTTATGGCGTCGCGCCCTTGCTTTCCATGTTCCTTCTTGCGACGTTATTTGGTCCTCTTGCTGTCGTTGGCCTTCCCGACCAGTCTTCCCCAGGTGGCGTGCACTCCGCCTGTTTCTTTCTGGTCTGGGCATAGCTCTCCGGCATGGTGTTCTTCTCTTCTCTGACTGGACCAGTTGTCGCGATCTTCTCTGTTGTTGCTTTTCTTTCCATGGTGACCAGACTGGGTGGTCGGTTCTCATCTTGGGCATGAGTTGTCATGCTGTGCTGTTTTCTTTGGGGTCGCTATTCACCGTCACGGTGTTTTGGCGTTGGCGCGCTTTGTCTGCGCGGAGGAGGGTTGCTTCACCGCTCCTGGTGCAACTCTGGTGTATGCTGCCCTGTGTGCTGACGATGGCGCTCCGGTTGCTGCGAGACATGGCTGTCTCTGTTGGGGACCTTTGTGTGCTGTCCCGTGGCATTGGCGTGTCGCTGTGTAGCGTCACTTTGGCGCCCTTGATTCCTGGCACGTTCCGGCGCAGTGCTGCGCAGTCCTGTCGTGCGGGTGTGGAATTCTTGGACGCTTGTTGCGAGTCGTTGGGTACTTGCTGCTTTGGCTGTTGTCAGGGACTTGCTGCTTTGGACCGTTGGCGGGAGTGGTTGATGCTGCGGTGAACACCTGTGGCCACAAGGCGTCGCTGCTCTCTCCGTCGTTTGCTCTCGGCAGTCGTTTCCCTGGACGTTCTCCCAGTTCTTGGCAGTCGTTTCCTCCAGACGTTCTGTCAGTGCTTAGTGGTACGGTTCTGTGCTTCTGGCGCGTTCCTGCGCGGTCTCCTGATGTGTTCAGGAGGTTGCCTATTGACGTGGCGTCATTCGGGCGTGGCTGTGTCCTTGTGCTTGGACAGTTCATTCGCCATGATCCTGGTGGTTGCAGTCTTTGGCCTGCGTTGCTGCGGGCTTGTCTTAGACTGAATTCTGTTACTGGTTCTCCAAGGCTTGTTCCTGTTCCTTGGGATGCTTTATTTGCCTGCAATTGCTCGTTCCGGCCACTAGATGGCAGTGGTGCCTTTGATTTCGTCGTGGGCCCTGGTTTGCTGTGGTCTGGATGCTTCCTGCTGTCTGCTGGGAACGGAGCCTCGGCTGATTAGATCTGGAGTTGCTATCTGCACTTTGCTGGTGAGGAGCTTACTTGCTGGGGCGGAAAAACACAGAACTCACGGTGTAGCTGAATCACCATCGGAGGGTTTCTTGGGGTTTTGGTGAGTTGATCCCTTCTCTGCACCCGGACTTTTCCTCCGTGTTGAGTCAGACCTTGTCGGGAGGTGCAGGGGCTCGAGGCACGCAGTGCTCAGTGTTCGGGTGTTGGTGGGGGGGGGGCGCCAGCTGAGGCAGCGCTGCTGGTGTCCCACGTGAGTTTTCCCTGTGGTTCACTGGTTCTGGGAATGCCTGCCCCACTCCTCTTCTGCAGTGCCGCTTATCCTCCGGGCTGCGCTGGGGGCTTTGTAATCCTCCTCGCCCTGCCACTGCGGCATCAGGGCTCACTCGCTGCGCGGCGGGGAGGGTCGGAGCTGCAGTCTGGGCTCAGCTCGGTCTCAGACGGTTCCTCTATGCCTCAGATGCGGGGCAGGCGGTCCCCGCTGTTTTGCGGTGAGCAGTTTTATTTCTTTAGGCTTCGCAGGGGGGGCCTTGCACTGCTCGTACCGGCTGCTGTTTTTCCTCGCTTCTCCACCCCTTATGTGCCGCAGGCTGCCCTTACAGTCTGCTGGGCACTTTCCGACGCAGGCAAGCTTCGCTTCCAGCCGGGGCTCGTATTGTGGTCGCGGGTGGGCTCCGCTTTACTGTACACATGTGAAGGGCCGGGGACGCTTCAGGCAGGCCGCGGGTGGGCTCCGCGAGTCGTGCAGTAGTGTGGATTTACTTTCGGCCACAGCGGGTGGGCTCCGCTTTCATTGTTCTCCCGCCGCCGCAGCTTCACACTACACACGCTGCGCGGCGGGGGCTGGGGACGCTCTTAGCAGGCCGCGGGTGGGCTCCGCTGGTCTTGCTTTGATGCAGGGACATTGGCGGGCACCCCTCGCACAGTTTGGGGCACAGTTTGTGTTTATAGCGGGTGGGCTCCGCTTCGGTGCACAGTCTTCCGGGGGGAGTCACCTCCCGCTCCCGGCTCACCTTCGGCCGACGGGCCAGATCCTGGGCTGCGGTCGTGGCGGGTGGGCTCCGTCCGGCCCGTGCACCTCTCCGGTGGGGGTCTCTGCCTCGCGGCCGTCTCAGGTGGGCACTGGGCGGTCCGCTCTTTCCAGGTGGCGCTGGCTGGTGGCGGCCGACGCGGGTAGGCTCCGGTCGGCTCGGCCTTGACTGGTGCGGTGGGCCTCACGGTCGCTGCAGGCTGCGGGGCTCCGACGTGCCCACCGGCTTCTCGGCGCTGCTGCGCCCTGCTACAGGGGGTGCCCTGCAGGCGGGCAGCCCTCTCCCCCTTTTTCCGGGATGAATGGCAGTGGCACGCGTGGCTTCACTACCGGCCTCGTCGCCAATGTAGTGTTGGGCCCTAGGCCCACATGGTGTAAGGAAATGAGACACACGGACACCAGTTAGGGGATAGCAGATCTGGCCACGAGCACGTGCGCTCTGGCTCTTTTATTGACAGCGTCACCTGACCCAGTGACGTCTGTGGTGGGTGGGTGTTTAGTGTAGGGTTACATAGAAAACAACTAGACTGTGTCCTAGCAGGACACTACAGCTCCATCCTTAATATTGTGGTGCAGTAGTCCCTGGCAAATTAACGCACGGGCACACTTGTTGCTCTGTTAGTGGCCTTAAAACTGACCATACTCGCACTTCGGGGTCCAATTAATTAACCTCCTGACGCAAACAGGATGCACCACTTAACAGTACGCCCACGGTAAAATACCTAAAACCCCTCCTCACTCAGGCTCTCGGCATGGTGTTGCTTAACTATGACGCAACACTACATGCCTCCCTTAACACGGAATAAAGAAAAACACATGAAAAAACAACTGAATGTTCATGATGCGAAGTCATGTGAATGTATAGGAAAGGCTACAAAACATAATGCATTCACTCGAATCCCAGGATTGCAGCACCGGCTTTTTCTCTCTCTCAGTCAGCCAGAAATTCTGCATACCGCTGAGATGGATTTGGGTTGGTCCTCAGATGATACCTGCCACTGCTGCTCCTCTGTGTGGACATCTGGGTGGCCTCATCAGTCTCACGTGGTTTGCATGCACTAAGGCTTTGTCCGCTTGGAGACAGCACCAAAACTGGCAGTGCCGAGACTGGAGGAGTTAGAGGCAACCCATCAATGTCAGGGTTGTCATTGGTGACCCTTTAGATGACCCGATGGGACTGGACGGGCTGCTCCCAGATGGGTGGTCCACGGCATCAATGTCTGGCAATGCATCATTCAGTGCAGGGGCACTCTTAAACAGGGAGACGGTCTCGCTTCCCTTAGCAGCCATTACCATGGTGTCTTTGATGTTTGTGATTGTCCATGGTTCCTCTTCAAAGGGCAGGCGCATCTTTGCTTCTGGTTAACAGTTCATAAACAGGACTAGATCCTCTACATGGAGGTTGGAACACTTAGCACCCCGTCTGCGTGAGGCATATTCGTTTTGTGGGCTGCTAGGGGGTCAGGATGCTTTGGATGATTTGGCTGATCCACCCAGAGAGGGTGCTGAGGAAAGGTGTCTATCAATGTTCGACCAAAATACAGTTTGCTTGAAGCAATGCCAGTGGTGGAATGAGGTGACAGCTGATATTCATGTTGAAAGGTAAAAATGGAGCTCTCCACATTCATGGTCTCTGCTATTTCAATGTGGATGACATTGTGAATGTCCTTGCAAACCTCTCCATTGGCTTGATGCCACTTGGGCGTGATTCGGGGGTGTTTTGTGTTCTGTGACTGTAGCTAGTCTGCCCGCTCATGACCATTGAAAGGTGGGCCATTGTTGGTGCATATTTCCCCAACAGTCCATGGGTGGCCATCATTTTTTCATTATGCGGGGTGACTTCAGATACCGAGGAGGTTGGCATGAATTCCCCCTTAGGGTACCAGGAAAAGTCATCTACAAGGATGAACATGTGTGAGCCATCAGGGAGACTGTCAAAATTTGCATTGACCCATTGCCAGGTGGCATTGGGTCCTTCTTCCATGAAGACGGGCACAGGTTCTGGCTGGATTGTCAATGGCAAGAGGGACAGTCTCTGACAACTTCTTCTACTCGTTGATCTAGGCCAAGAGTCAAGTCAAGTCAGGATATTTGTATTGCGCGCATATCACATCCAAAGAGTCTCATGGCGCATGCAGACAAATCTGACAAAGAGGTAAACAGCTGAAGTTAACAGAAAAGCCAGGTCGTAAGCTTCTTTCGAAACCTAGTGTGTTCAGAGGTTGTGCGCAGACTAAGAGGCATTTTATTCCAGAGAGATGGTGCCAGGAAGGAAAAAGCACGACCTCCATTCCGGGCAGTTTGAATTCTTAATGGGGTCAGTAATGACTCAGTGCTAGATCTCAGCTGTCTCCCTGGCATGTACCATGTGAGTTTCTGGGTACAGTATTTTGGGCCCCTTCCATACATATGTTGGTGTACCATACATAGTGTTTTAAACATAATGCTCTTTTTTACAGGAAGCCAATGTAGGGTCTTTAAACACGGCACAGAGGGGGATCTTCGGGGTAGGTCCAAAACAAGGCGAGCTGCCGTATTCTGCAAGACCTGCAGCTTCCTGAGATGGCATTCATTTGTAGCAAGTAATAGCGAATTGCCATAATCAAGCCTGTTTATGATGAGGCCCTGTACCAAGGGCTTACGGGCATCAGCCGGTATCCACTTAAAAACCCTGCGCAAACCGCGCATGATCCCAAGCAGGTACCAACAATATGGTTTACTTGCGCTTTCATGGAAAGTTTATTATCCATGTGTAGGCCTAAATTACGGACCTATTCCTTGGGGGCTGGGCAATCACCCAATTGTGTAGGCCACCAGTCCTGAGTCCAAATTTCAATGGCTTTGCCGAACAACATGACCTCTGACTTGTTGCCGTTCAATTGCAAATGATTTTGACCCATCCAGTTTTTTACCTCCATCAGACAGTTCTTAAAACAGCCTTTAGTCTCATTAACGTCAGGGCTAAGAGTGGCCAAAATTTGAGTATCGTCGGCATAAGATAGAACATCGAAGCGGAACGCTCTGATTAATCTGGCCAGGGGTGCCATATAAATATTGAAAAGCGTGGGGCTCAAAATAGAGCCCTGCGGCACCCCCCTTTTGACGGGCCGAGTGCTAGCCAGGATTCTGCCTATTTGTACTGTGGTCGTTCGGTTGGATAGATAGCTCTTAAACCATTACAGTACCTGCTCTCTGACACCAATCTCCCATAGTTTCTGAATCAGAATACGATGGGAGATGGTGTCAAAGGCCGCAGACAAATCCAAGAGGACCAAGATGGAAGATTGATGTTTGTCCAGAGCAATTCTTATATTGTCTGTGACCTCAACCAGTGCTGTCTCCGTACTGTGAGCAGCACGGAAGCCCGACTGCGAAGGGTCAAGTGGGTCATTAGATTCAAGATATTTTACCAATTGTCCATTGACCGATGCTTCCAGTATTTTCCCAAAATACGGGAGCAGGGAGATGGGTCGGTAGTTTACAAGAATGTTGGCATCAGCTCCAGGTTTTTTCAATATCGGCCTTACTCTTGCCGCCTTCCAGATTTCTGGAACATCTTCCTCCAGCAGTGATTTATTAAGGAGGCAAGTAAGGCAATCCACCAGCGCCGGGGCAAGTAAGGTAAATAGTTTTGGGGGTAGTTGGTCATTCGGGGAGCCTGATTTGATCTTTTGCCCTACTATAATGGTCTTATCTTTATCGAACATTTCGAAGGTTGTCCATCTAGAGGGAGACTTATCAGTGATGGAATCATGATCTTGGTTCTGTGTAATCTGAGAATCTGGGCTAAAAGATTCGCATATAGTTGTAATTTTATCCTCCAAAAATTTGGAGAGAGCTACAATCCATTCTACAGTATCAGGAGTAGATGATGGATTTTTGGAAGAAGTGAATTCTTTTAAAATATGATGAAGCTCTTTTGACGAATTTTCAGCTTTAATTATACAATCTGCTAAGTACACCCTCTTGGCTTATCTCATTTCCCTCATCTAGTTGGTATGTAAAGTTTGATAGGACCTTCGATCGATGGCATCCTTACTTTTTCGCCATTTTTTTTCAGCGGTTCTTGTAATGGCCTTGGTTTTTTTTAGCTGTTCCGTGAACCAGGGTGCTGGCTTCTCCCTACACTTGATCATACGTAGGGGGCGACATTATCCAGTGCCTTACCAATCGTTGTCTCAAGGTGTGTTGCTGCTAAATTAACATTCCCCGTCAGGTCTATGGGGTATTCCTGAAATTTATTCGAAAAGGAGGCGAGAGTAATCTTTTTCAGGATTCTACACATTTTTTTAATTGGCCTTACTGGACGTACCCGACACACATCCATTAATGGTGAATTTCACTAGGTAATGGTCGGTCCACAGTAGTGGAATAGGGGGGTCCGTCCATACATTGGAGGAGTTGGTAAATAGGAGGTCCAATGTATGTCCAGCACAGTGAGTTGGACCCTTGATCCTTTGACTAAGATCAAGGGTGCTCATAGTGGAGATTAGCTTTTCTGTTTTAGCGTCTGACGGATCATCTGCATGGTAGTTAAAATCACCCAATAACAGGAACTTGTCCGCCGTCAGTGCGTGGGGGCAATGGTTTCTAGTAGAGTGTTAGGAAACTCTCCTTTAGTCCCAGGAGGTCGATAGAGCAGAGCCCCTTTCCAAACTTCCTTGAGGGGACCACTCATTTTAAAGACAATAATTTCTGTCTGATCAATGACCTCACTTTCTATCACGCAAATATTCACAGTCTCTTTTGCTGCAATCAGTATGCCCCCCCCCTAGCTTCCCTCCTATCTGACCTGACTATTTTATATTGTTGAGGGAAAGCTACATGGAGGTCTGGGGTGGCATGCTCATGCAGCCAGGTCTCTGATATGAAGCATAGATCTGGAGTATCATCATCAAGGAGACTCCATATCTCGAGTGCGTGCCTGGGGATTGATCTGGCGTTGAAATAGACCTCTGTCAGTTTCCTCGGGGCTGTAGTGATTGGATTGGAGTCGGCCCTAATGGCCAGCCTGTCCACGATCAAGTTTGCACTGAGAGAACAAGAGGTCGCCTGTACAGCTGCTAGTAGTGCCTCCGGCACCGGGGCACAAGGTATATTCAAATCCAAAAGCTCTTTCCTGGCGTACCTGAAAAGCGGTATGTTGGAAGTATCATTTTCCCGTAGACAAAGTACGTAGAAACAAAGACATCCACCAAGGCGATAGTGGTATGGCGGCTGGCGGCGTTCGGGCGCGGACGGGCTAGCCTTTGGCGTGCCTCTGCGCGCGTCCGCGCCTTCCTCCCAGTTATGTAGGTGTAGGGGGCCGGAAACTAGAGCGCTACAATGTCTTCGAGTGTCCCACCGGAAGCGAGTATTTGCCTGCAATGATCCTCCGTTCAAACGGCACAGGCCGTGATGGACGGGGATCGTAGGCAATCAAGAGAGAAAGCAAATCCTGACACAGTGAAAGCGCTACTTCAAAATTTAGTGACACATTTTAAAACGGTAAGCTTTGCGGCGCAAATTAGAAAAACGATAGTTAAAACAAAAGCTTAATAACTTTTTCTTAAAAACGGGTGCACATTTACTTTGAGCACACAGTTGTGGTGGTGAGTGCCAACAAACAGCATTACCCTCCAAGTCAGGGTGCCGCTGCGCGCGTCCGCGCCTTCCTCCCAGTTATGTAGGTGTAGGGGGCCGGAAACTATAGCGCTACAATGTCTTCCGAGTGTCCCACCGGAAGCGAGTATTTGCCTGCAATGATCCTCCGTTCAAACGGCACAGGCCGTGATGGACCGGGATCGTAGGCAATCAAGAGAGAAAGCAAATCCTGACACAGTGAAAGCGCTACTTCAAAATTTAGTGACACATTTTAAAACAGTAAGCTTTGCGGCGCAAATTAGAAAAACGATAGTTAAAACAAAAGTTTAATTACTTTTTCTTAAAAACGGGTGCACATTTACTCTGAGCACACAGATGTGGTGGTGAGTGCCAACAAACATCATTACCCTCCAAGTCAGGGTGCCGCTGCCCAGAAAACCAGACTTTGCTTCCCAGCCTACTATTCGATTTTACTACACCTTGGTAGGCTCCATGAGTTAGGAGAATGGCCACGTGTCTCAGGCTGCAGGGCAGAATTAGTCATTGTCCTTGCATGAGACAGACTACGGTTGTTACTGGCAGATGCTGGCTACTGATTGGAGTGTTAGAGTTGCATCTTCAGAGCAGTGAGCAGAGTGACATCAGAGAGGTCGACAGTCTCCAGTTAGTACTACTCGAATGGCAATTTGCAGGCAGTCATCTCGCTTTGTGGTTTGCACAACATCCATCAAGGTCTGTGGGGACTGGCTTGGAGTGCTCACTTATGAGGCAGTCAAATCCTTCAGTATACTGTGCCTCCTTCATTTCGGAAGCATGGCGTGATAAAAGTTCAGTAGGCTTGCGAGTGACTGTCATGTACTGGACCGTAAAGTTGAACTCCTGCAGCTGCAAGATCCATTTCTCAGTTCTCAAGATGTTTTCGGTACGAACCCCTGGGACAAAGGAATTAATTAATTATGGTCTGTAAAAATGGTAAAAGAAAGTCTGTAAAGGTAAATAATGAATTCAAATACTTCACGCTCTATTTGAGAATATCTCTGTTGGAACAGTGTCCAGCTCGCATAAGCAACTGGAGCCCACTCTCCACACTCCTGACATTGAGACATTACAGCCCTAAATCCTGTGTGACTGGCATCCATCATTAGATGGGATTCATTTTTAGGGTCAAAGTACACTAACGTTGTGTCAACAGACAAGGCTTCTTTGGTGTTGTGTAATGGCTGCTCTTGTTCTTTTTCACATACCCACGGGCTGGCAGACTTGGTACGTTCGCGGAGGGGCCTGTAATGTCCAATAGATTCTTGATAAACCATCCACAGTATTTTACTATGCCAAAGAAATTACAGAACCCTAACACCGAGATGGGTGCTGGGGTGTATTTAATGTCCTTCACTTTTTGTGGGTCAGGACCTATTCCTCGGGCAGAGAATTGGTAGCCGCAGAAGATTATACTCTTTTTCAAGAATTTACACTCAGCTCTGTGGAGGGTCAGCGTGATCCTTTAGCCTGATGAACACTGCTCAGAGACGAGTGAAGTGACTGTCCAGTGTTGGAGCATGCACTACAATGTTGTCACTCATGTTCAACACCTCTGCTAGACCAGTCAATACCTCTTTGATTATGCACTGAAAAACCTTGGGTGCACTTGATATGCCAAAACTGAACCTGGTGTATCATCACCAACCCATGTGTGTGGAGAAGGTGGTTATGAGGTGGGAGTCTGGATGCAACAGTATTTGGTGGTAGCCAAACTGGAGGTCCATTTTGTAGAACCATCTTGATCCTGAGAGTGCTCTACTAACGTCACAAATAGTTGGTCTCAGGTGGCGTTCCCGTTTAATAGCCAGGTTGAGCACTCTCATATCAATGCAGATCCGCACATCATTGGACTTTCAATTTTCCATGTGAACCACGCTTCTTTCTATGCACTGGCACCAACCATGTGTGGGCACACGCCACCACACCATCTGAAGGGCCAGCTTGTTTCCTTGGACTTGGACCTTTCTAGCTTGGTTTTTCAGGTATACTTTTGGATTGCATTGACAGATTTTTCCCTGTTGGGCGATGGTTTTGCTGGGTCCATGTGGGCCGCCCCGGCCTCGGAGAGTTCTTCGGACAACCCCAGGGTTAGAATGTATCTCATGGACATATTGGGGTTTAGCATGCATTCTTGGAGCTTCAAAGTCCCACATTCTTGTATGAACTGCGCTGTCACTTCATCCTCCTCATCAGGCAGCATGCAAGTGCTTTCCATCTCTTTCAGACTGCTATAAAACATGTCCACTGACTCATCCAGTCATTGCCATGCCTGCCGAAGGAGGAAGCTCTCCTAGTGATGGCTTTCTTCAGCATTGTGTCTGTGCATGGTGGGACAGACTCTGTCACAGATTTGGAGATTTTGTGCACATCTGCTCCGCTTAGGTGGGGGAGCATAGGTCCCTTCCTGTTGTCAGCAATGTCCACAGCCTTAAAGTAATTTTCAAGGTGCTCCATCCTTGCCTTTTGCCAGGTGACATGCATTGGTGGAGGCCCAGTGACAGCAAAACGTTCCAGGGCTGGGAGGCAGGATATGGCAAGGTCGGTGCAGCACACAGGGAAAAACATTAAGCAACCTCATACTCTTCTGCACCTTTGCACATGCCACCCTGCGTGGGAAGGCAGAGCAGGAAATTCAGGGGCCACAGGCAGGATTGTGGGCTTAGGAATTTGAGGACAGCAACACAATTACAGCCTCTCAGGGTGCCAACAACAGAGATCGGCTGGGCATTAGGACCCAGTATGTCCAGCAAGGTCCAGCAATGGCACATCCATATTCAGGCCTCTTCAACTGATGACAAACTGGCTCTGCTGCACCTTAGGACGAGCTTCTGCTGAAGCAAACAGCTAAGTAGGCCCTCCTGAGCGAACTAGCATGGGCCGGGCTGCTGCCGATCATATGCGTACTCCGCGTCGCACGGGGAGTGGGGGAGGGGCTCTCCCTTGTGATGATCACCTTCTTGGGCCTGTATACCAAACTCATGAGCAGGACTGTGGTGCTGGATTACCTGAGCCGTCTCAGGGCAGGCTCCCTACTTGGACCATTGACGTCAAACAAGTGGGCCAGTCAGTGAATATGGCAGTGGCAGATGATGATGCAGCGGGCTGCAGGCAGTCATGGAGAGAGGCACGCCGGGAACAGCCATGGCTGACCAGGCACAGTTGCAGTGTTTAGGTGGAGCCAGCATGCGAGGAGGGTCCGTGCGACCTCCTCATTGCCATTGTGGTGTGGCCCTGGCAAAGAAACACACAGACACACTTTTTGCTTTGCTAGTGGCCTTACAACTGACCATGCCTGCACCCCGAACTCCAATTTATTAACCACCTGGTGCAAAGGATAAGGGTGAACCACTTAACAGTACGCTCACAGGGGAATACCTAAACCACCCTCATTCGGGCACTGAATTTCATGTTGCTTAACTATGACGCAACAATACACATACCCAGTAGCGGCTCCTGGTAGGAGTGCTGCTGGGTGGTGACCAGGGGCGGGGGTGGGGAAGGGTTATGTGTAGTAAACACCGGAATACGGATGAATGCAGGTAAGTAGACAATTAAATCAATAAAACGAATTTTGCATTAATTTGTTTTATTTTTTCATATTTATTTAATTTACATTTTATAGTGTCAATTGTGAGAATTAATGTATTATTCATTATTTATTAATTGTTTGTTAATTATTAATAATTCATTAATTGGTAACTATGTTAATTGCGTCATTTCTTTAGAAGCAGATTGTGGGTTTATAGGGAATAGGGTGGGAAGTGATTTAATTATAATCAATGTATTTATATTTTTTATTTATTAATATTTATTTAATCTATATTTTATAATTTTACTTTTGGGAATTAATTTACTATTAATTATTTGAATTGCTTGGTAATTATTAGTAATTAAGGAATTTGTTAAGTGTGTTTTGTTTTTAGGAGCGGGTGTTGAGGTTTATAGGGCAATAGGGTGGGCAGTAATTTATTTATAATTAATAAATAACTATTTGTTAATTAATGCAAAATAATTAGTTCAAATTTAAATATTGCAATTATGTAATCAATTTTAGATATGAGTTGTGGGGTTTATAGTGGTAAAGGGTGGGAAATAATATCTTTTAAATTAATTAATAAGTTGTTGGTAATTGATATTAATTTATTAATGTTAAATTAGTTATGGAAATTGTGTAATGATTTTTAGGTGTGGGTTGTGGTGTTTATTAGGGTAGAGGGTGGAAAGTTATTTATGTTTTAATCATTAATATTTAGTTGATCATTAATATTAATTCATCAATTCATAAATATTTTTTGTGGTGGGTTTCAGTTTTATAGAAGTAACGTTTGGGGAGTAAATTAACTTTTATCTGTTCTCATTTGTTTTTTAATTAATTATATTTCTTTAATTGATAATTTATTATGTTAGTTATGGAGGTACACTTTTTTTAATTTAGATGTGTGTTGTGATTTGTGTAGTGTTATAGGGTAGGAAATAAGAAAATATTTCATTTATTTAAAAGTAATGTTTTTGATTATAAATAATTTCTATTAAAAATAGTTATTTGTTTGTAAATCATTTTTTAATAAAAAAAAATCTTTTTAGGTATTTGTTAGATTGTTAGATCTTTTTGACATTAGAATATGGTTTTATCTTTTGTACATTTTACATATTTTTATCTGTTTTCTTTTTTAAAATCTTTTATGTTGTAGTTGATATTTTGTTTGTTTTTAATTTTCAACTGACTCCAATGGGAATATTAATTTTTATCCCCTCTCCTATCCAACGCTTTCCCTACAGTTCCACTCATTGTAGTGGTAATAGTAATTTTTACCCCTCCGCTATCCAACACATTCCCACCTGTTGCATTCACTGGAGTGGGAATAGGTATTTTTACCCCTCGGCTCCCCAAGTGCAGGAGCCTAACTCCCAGTGCAGAGGCCAGAGATGATGGCAGGACATCAGTTCAAAGACCGATTGAAGGACAACTATCTAGACGGCAAAAGAAAAAACTTTGGAAATCCCTGAAAATTAACAAAAGGAAAAGTGCAATGGCACTCCTACAAAAAATGAAGGAAGTGCGGAAAACACTCAGGACAAACAATGGTCAGAGTGATAAGGGCACAATAAGCACCATTAAGGGTCTGAGGTACTATCCCATTTTTACATCAAAAAACACTAGCCCGGAAACCCAGGTTCCAAATCCTCTAAATGAAAATCAAATTGAGGGTTCAGCCAAGGCAACCACCACATAGCCTAAAACGGGTCATCAAAACAGCAGAAAGCCCGGAGGCAAAGGCATTGCTTAAGATCAACAAAAACAAGATAAGCCAACCATTAGGACGTAACACCACAGAAACACAACCTTGCGAAAAGGCAGAAAAGAAAACAAGCGCGACCAGGCAGGAAACTAGCCCAATGAAAGAATGCCCTTTCATAACGGAATTTCAATACAATACACAAAACAAAGCAGCCTCGAAACCGATACTGGCACGGAAAATGACTTCGGTCAGTCAACATCAGACTTTTGAACTCTCCCTTGCCGCCTCAGACGGGTAGCTGCAAATTACACCGTGCTGGAACAATGACCAAATAGGTCTTAATATCTAATCAAATGAATATGAGAGTAAAAGCAATGTGCAAAATGGAAATAACCCGGGAAAAGCACACCAGCCAGAAATAGATCATACAGTGATTTTTACGCCTGAATTCGAGACAAGAGGCCCGGGTGATACCTTAAATCACTCAAATATATTATATATCCTGTCCTGCATACCCTCATTGGCCTACTTAAAATCAGCACATCTTGAAGCGGTGCATTTTAAAAACTGTCCCTTAATTAGCCATAGGGAGTCTACACTTACTAAATGGATCCACAAGCAGGACACTCAAAATATTATGGGAGAAAAAGAAGTACTCAGTGGCTGGGGGATTCGCGTAGACACACTTCCAACTGAAAAGTATCCGCACATACTGCTGCAGAGGCAGCAAAAATCAACTGCAGAAGCGCCACGCAATTGCACTCTAAAGGGCATAAGACCGATTCCGAGCCAACACTGGGATAACAATGTTAAAATCAAACTTGTGAAGGGGGAAGATACTAGACAATGCACGGAGACAAGAGCGACTCTGAGCACTACTGCAGAAGACTGGGCTTGGATCTCAATGGCTCTGCGCTCTAAAGGGAGGACAAATCCCTAGCACAGAAGCAGTTAAAACAAGAACAACACTCAGACTTATATGCTGGAATGTGGCAGGCCTCAAATCAACGTTAGTAAATAAGGATGCCTTAAGCCTTCTCAAATCGGGAGACATCTTATGTTTACAGGAAACATGGATGACATCGCCAACACCCATTAAAGGCTATCAGGCAATTCACACCTTAGCACCTTAGCAAGTAAGAGAAACTTATTCGGAAGACCCATTGGTGGGGTATCAATCTATGTAAACTTGAATTTGCAAGTTCAGATGGAGGAATGGCCCACGAATTCAGCCGACATCCTAATTGTCAGTCTAACGGGGGTAAGGATAGAGGGAATTCCAACTACAATTGTGGTAATTAACCTATAGATTAACCCAAATAATAAGACAAAAACTGCGAGCTCAAGGATGGTTACCAGCCTAATTAGAGAATATCTCTATGAAAACCCAGGTCATGAATGCATCTTTACCAGGGACTTCAACATGAGAGACCTGTGCAACTCGGCCGGCCACCGTGGAGACAATGCCCTGAATATTATGGAAGCCTGTATCAATGAATCCAGCTTGGAACTTGGAAATCAAGTGGTGCCGCCAAATATGAAGCTACAACCGACCTTTAAGAATATCTTGACACATGATTACATCTTTTTGAGCCAGAACCTTTCAGAGGAGTTGCAAAGAATATAAGGTGACTAACACTACCGCAAGTGACCACAATCCACTATCAATACTGGTCAATATAAACACAACAATGCACTTTGAACACTTAACGGTGGGCAAAATGATCGATACGAACACGAATACTGCACGGATAAGACATATAAAATGGGGTCCTATTAGCCAAGAGAAATATAATGCCTGGAAAAAGGCAACACGCATAACTAGTCCACATACGAATTGGCCGGAAATCATTTTGTCAATATCCAATGCTTTGACTGCAGGAAAACAATTGGCATACAAAGGAAAATATCATAGTAGTCTGTCATCCTTTCCAACCTTAAAGAATTTAAAGAGAGCAAATAGCAGTGTCGCTTGGCTGAGCAACAATATTGGAGAAAAACATTTTCAAAGTCCGAATTACGTTTGAAAGCAGCAAGAAGAGCGCACAAAAACACAGTCTGGGAGTTGAAACCAAGAATCATCGAAGACAAATGGAAATGTATTTATGCATCGCTTGCCCCCAGCAAGAGCAGGGGATTCTGGAATTACATCAATAATCTCAATGGTGGAAGCAATACACACAATGCAATACCTGCCATGGAATGGGCAGCCTATGCTACTAAGTTATACGTTGACCAGAAAAAATCTAGTAGAAAACCAGTGGCAGCTGAAAACAATTGTCTAAAGGGAAAAGAGAATTAAGACCTCGCTCTTAGCGAAAAAGAAACCCTGCTCCCATTAAAAGGCATAAGGAAGGATGGGGCCCCAGGACCAAACGGGTTACTGGGAAGTGTTTTTAATGAAGATCGTGCCTTCTAGGCACCACATATGCACTGTCTATTTAACCATTGCTTCAATACCTCAGGAGTACCAGACTCATGGAAAGGCTCCATTCTGCAACCAATCTATAAGAAAGGCAACATCTTACAGCCTGAGAATTATAGACTAATTGCTCTACTTGACGTGGATGGGAAGGCATACGCAAAATGCCTACTGAAAGCGCTAGAGGAATGGATAATAGACAACCAAATAATACCATACTACCAGATTGGATTCCGGGCGAACTCATCAACAATGTATAATGCCATAGCATTATCATATCTGGTAACTAAGGCTACAGAGGGGATAAACCCACCCCTGTACGCCTGTTTTGTTGACTACAGTGCTGCCTTTGATGGCATCGACCGCAATATACTGTGGGAAAAGCTTGTAAAGTGGGGGATACCAGGGAAACGTCTGGCAGCCATCATGTCCCTCCATACTGGCACATGGATCCGCACGAAGCTCACACGCAACTGCCAAGACCTATACGAACAAAGGGTTAAAACAGGGCTGTGTGATTGCGCCAACTCTGTTTAACCTATACACCGCGGACCTGGGAGCGGCACTTTCTAAAACTAATATTTTTCCACCTAAATTGGGTCACCTTAGAATACCCATCATGCAATATGCGGACGATCTTGTCATCTTGGACCAAACCAGAGTAGGCATGAAAAGGGCATTGGAGACTCTTTATTTATATAACTCAGAAAACACGCTCCAAACTAATGCAAATAAAACCAAGGTATTGGTCTTTGGACATAAAACAAAAAAATCTCTATTGGGTTGGAACATCAGAACACTTAGAATTGCAACTGCAAATAAATATACCTACTTGGGTGTACAATTCTTAGATACCGGCAGAACAACATCTCAGGCCAAATCATTGGAGACAAAATCTGCTAAGGTCACACATGCCCAATTTAAAATCCATCAGAATCTTGTGAGTCACTCAACTGAGGGCATCCGGAGAATAATACAAGCCAAGCTATTTTCAACAATCAGCTATGGCCACCTGGCTTTCCCGGGCCTATTGTCCGATAAACTGGAGCATCTACATATTATGGCTCTCAGGAAAATCTTCAGGCTACCATTTTCGACAAGGCGCACACTGATCAGACTTGAGTTTAACTTAACATCAATGGACATAGAATGTAAAAAAGACATAGTGAAGCTATAGCACTATGTGAACAAGGCTAGTCTGGGTACCCTAAGGGAAGCACTTCAAACACTCTTCATGGATCAAATTAGTCGATGGGCCAGGTACCTTGCTTCAGCTAATAAAACACTATGCCTGACAACTGATCAAATATTAGATCTGCCAACAGTTAGCCTAAAAAACCTGTTAAAAAGCAGGGAAAGACCATCTCAAGGCTCCGGGATATAGATATGATCAGAGTTATTCGTGGCGCTGAGGGCCTCGCAAAATCACATGCAGCCACTCAATGCCAACCATACCTGAATGCCGGCCTGGGGAGATATGCTCTTCAAAATGTCTTGAAGACCAGGCTGCTAACCCTATCAATAAAGGACTATAGGACTCATTGATCAACCACACCAACTGGAAATAGAGGATGTCGACTGTGTCAATACCACACAGAATCAGCAGAGCATATTATCTGTTGTTGTCCAGCATTGGTAAGTCCGAGGCGCAAATACTTAAGGGCAATATTCAATCTTAATAAAGTAAGAACATGCAAGGAGGCCTTAACGCACATTTATACCACAACAGTGCCAATGGAGTTGGCACGTGCCGGGAAGTTCTTTGCCACTGCTGGACAGATCTTATATCAAACGCAAAGTCCAGAAAAATAACAGCTAAACTACAATCTGTACGTCGATGAGCATCTATAGTATCAATAGTGATGCTTCACTAACTTCTATAGTCAGTAACATTGCCACCTTAATTGAGCAGACAAATAAACAAAGTATCTCATAGCCACCGGTGATTCAGTACCAAGCTTGATAAGCTAAGATGATCTGACATTTGGGCACTGACTGTCCAACCCAATGCATATGTACATGTTTCTTAACTTTGTCTTTTTCTTTTTCTTTTAAATCTCTTTGCACTTTAAATGTTTTTCTTAAAACGTTTATCTTTTATCAATCTACTGTTTTTTACCATGATCGTAATATGCTTCGCTTTTGTAAATGATTTTAGGTAATCATACAATAAAGTATTCATTCATTCATTCACCCTCGGCTATCCAACAATTTCCCTACAATTGCACTCATTGGAGTAGTAATTTTACCCCTCCGCTATCCAACACATTCTCTAATGTTGCACTCACTGGAGTGGAAATGGTCATTTTTACCCCTCCGCTATCCAGCACATTCCCTACTGTTGCACTCACTGCACTGGAAATAGTAAGTTTTTACCCCTCTGCTATCCAACACTTTCTGTACTGTTGCACTCACTGGAGTAAGAATAGTAATTTTTATCCCTCCGCTATCCAACACTTTCCCTACTGTTGCACTCACTGGAGTGGGAATAGTAATTTTACCCCTTCGCTATCCGACATTTTCCCTACTGTTGCACTCACTGGAGTGGGAATAGTTATTTTGAATCCTCCGCTATTCAACACTTTGCCTATGTTGCAATATTTGGAGTGCAACATTTAAGTTTAAAGAGTATCAAATATTTTAATTTATAATATAATATTTTGTATAAAATTTTATTTTATATGTGTATGAATATATATATATATCAAGCTCCGCAAACACGGCCAGGGTGTGCCCAGCTCGTTGGCGTACTACGGAGCGGGATATATATATATATATATATATATATATATATATATATTTATTTGTACATTTTTATATATTTCTAAAATGTAAAAATAAGTTCAAATGTATAGTTTATTATTTGTTTTAAAGTAAATATATCTATATTACATTTTATATATGTATGTTAAAAAAAATGTATTAAATGTCTTTCTTATATTTGTTAAAATGTATATTAAATCCAATTATTTTCTTTAAAGTTAATTTTATTATTTAATATATTTAACATTATTTTTTAACTATATAAAAAATCAATATTTGTACATCGATATTTTTTACACCAATATCTTTTTTCCAAATTTTTTATACTTACCATTATAAATGTATGGTGATATTTTGGCGTTGATATTCTATCAGTGAACCAGCCATGCTCCCATGTTTCAAAATAATTGACAGAGGCCTAGATGTATCAAGCCATTTGGGAATCGCAAACGGTCTATTTGCATGTTTTGACATGCATCAAAAATTCGCAATTTTAGGAATTGCAAAAATTAGCGATTCCTTATTTTGCCATAGCATTTAAAGAATCGATCTGGGTCGGAAAGCACTCCGACCGAGCCAGATCCAGGGTGACTCCTGCAGTCCGACCGAGCGAGTACGATGCGTCCGTATGCTGTCAGACTCGGTTCGGTCGGACTCCCATAGAAGTCAATGGGAGCCGGTCGTACAACGCGTACATGGGCTCCCATTGACTGAATGGGTACGTCACGGACAAGTGCGACCCCTACAGTGGGTATACATCATGCCATCTGCACCATTAATGCCTGTGTTGGGGAGACCCATGGGTCTCCCCCTGTGTCTGAGTCGTAAGGCTGTGGGTAACAGGGGGTCCGACGCGGACCCCTGAATTCCTACTCTGGAAGCTATTGCGAGCCGGACGCTCCGACTCGATCAGGCTGTCCGAATCGAGCATTGTACTGGTTCAGTCGTGAACGTCTCCATTGCATGCCACGGTTTGCTTGTGACCAAGTTGTATGGAGCGGTTCGGACCTGGAAACGATTCAGACGGAGATTTCAAGCTTGTCAGCATCGTACTTCGATGTCCAGACCCGTGTACGACTCGGACGGAAATTCAGCCTCTGAATCGGATCCGCTAATGCCGAACCAGATTTGGTGCCCTACCGACCGAGATCGGAATCGGCTCCTAAGTGTGAACTGTTTGCTCTGTTTGTTTCTTGGTGCCTATAAGTTTTTTATGAAGAATGTATTCATACCCTTCTTGCGACATGCTCTATTGTCTTTGGGCCATGTATACAATATATAAAAGGAGATGACAGGCAAAATATGTAATGTTCAGAAAGAGCCACTGAAGGGCACGCCTGAAATGTTCCATTCGTCACTGCCAGAAATAAGCCCATGTGTGTATCACCAGGAGATCACCTGTTGTTGAAGATACCAGTGTGACACTATTTGAAAACATCATGCATGTTGATGACTATAACACACAGAGGCATGCCTTGTGTGAAAAATCGATGTTACAAACAGTTTGTTTACTCAGAGGGCTTCTACACAGCAGTGAAATTCATATTGTGAATAGCAGAAGGCAAAACAAGCCCAGAAAGTGAAGTAGAATCTAATTGAATAGAGATCTGCTTTTGTGGATTCACATTAGAAGTAGTGATATGCAACATATTTACAGACACATCATTAATGATGTAGAATGACATGAAGGCAAAAAATCCTTTAACACAGGACTTTACGAAGTGAAACACAAGCAGTGAATTCTCTGAAGGCTCTTCTAATTGCACATAGTGACTTTTCTCACTGAGCACACTTTGTGCTAGTACGTCAACTGTTTTCAGAATGCAAACATGGTGGGCTGCTGGAGCTTCATTTTTTGTGACCTTACGGCGGCACAAAGGGGTTCGCCATGTTTACAAGGCTATGTAAAGCCACCCTGAGTTAATGGATTTTTATGGTCTTGTACATATGAAGTACGGCAAAACAGTGCAAGTCGCTGCCTTGCCTTACTCTGCGCTAAAGAGGCTTTCCATGGGTGCGGCCACACAACACAAATTGACTTTGACTCTGCTCCAGATTTACAATATCTCATGAACCTGGGGTAGCGGCAAAACCTTGCACCTTCCTGAAGCAGGCATAACAAGGAGAAATATTTACATTTCTCCTCATCTTTTATTCTTTCATGCAGCACACATGGAACAAGGAAACCACCTTTAATAATTGTTTTTGTGCAGGAAGGTGGCCCTCCAGTAGAGGAATAGAACGTATTTCAATATCAGACAAGGTGTACGCAAAGTTGAGCTGGCAGTGGGTCAATGGGTACATGTGAAATCTGAAGCAAAACACAAGGAGATGATGGACGGAGCACTAACACTTTTCAGACAATCACCCCAGTCACAGATCTTGGCTGAATCCATCATCGTTCTTTAACTCACTTCGCCACCTAAATTCAGACCCAGCTGTATGCAAATCAGTCTTGACCCTGTGCCTCATGGGAACAGTCCAGCCTGAACTGCCAAGGCAGGTCTTCCCTGAACTGAAAACAAGCATCCTGGGACCAGTTTCTGGGTAACACCCTTCATCAGCCAGGCTAGCTTGAATCCAGTGACAAAGTGAGCAAGTGACCCACGCCTGGTCATACCCTGCCAATTTAGAGCGAACATAGCAAACACAAGGAGATGATGGACGGAGTGCTGAAGCTTTTCAGACACTCACACCCGTCACTCAATCCACCAAGAAGATGGCTAAAGGAAAAAGTATGTTCCGCAATCCTGAGCAAATTTTAAAAGTTATACAGAATACAGTGGAATTGGATGATTGTAGTATCTGCCATATGATTCGCTTGACAAGAGTCAGATGCAAATGGGACATTCGTAATGACAGTGACCAAATTGAAAGTCACTGGAGTGGCACATATTGGTGGATAAATACTGTTCCTGAAAGGAGTGATGAGGAGGTTATGTATCAGGATAGACTAGGAAAAAAGGGTCAATAGGATGAGAAAGGAGTAGAGGCAGGAAGGTGATGTTGTAAATGATGACAATCAGAATGGCAGTTCAGTGGGTTGGAAGACAGGTGCTTTTGGCAGGAGTATAATAAACCTTTAAAAAAATGGAGGATTATGTAGCGGTGTATAGTGGTGCAACCTTATTATATTAGCAGATATTTAAGTAGATATTTATTTAGTTAGAGAACTTGATTGCAATGAACATGTATGGTATAATTTTGTTTTATTTGATTATTTTATTTGTAAAGAGAAGGGATGTGTAGTAATGGTGTTCACTTTAGTTGAATGCTCTATATTAACATAGGGAGAACAATTAGAATGGGTAGAGTATTCTAGGTATTTAGGTAGATGTTTAGAATGTTGATGGCAGATGATGCTGTACTTCACCTGTGTGTGAACCGGCTCACTAAGATGTACAAGGATGTTTAACAAAATACAATTTCACATAGCCTGTTGATCTGGAAGTTTGCCACAAAAAGTGATTTTCATATCTTGTCCTACTAAACAAATTAAGCAAAGAGAGACAATGTGCAAATCAGTGCATGCTTCTTGATATCTACTCAATTGATCACTCAGTTGAGGGTGACAGAATTGTGAATGTGTGAAATCAATAAATATTAGTCTAGATTTATTAAAGAATCCTACTCTAGCACAAGTTTAATTTAAATGCATGTTTTCAACACATCAACGATTATGACACAGAAATGATAAGCTATATATTAATTATGAACAACTCACAATTTTGATCCTTCATTCCTTAATGATGAATCACCATTGATTTGATATCAGCAATTTCAGTGATTGTCAATCAATTCTGCGACAATTCAATTAAATGATAAAACACATATTTTTGTTTAGTATGCTGCTGTATTTTTATCTTAAAAAAAGTAACTTGTTTCTTAATAGTTGTCACAAAAATGTTTTTTAAACTATTTAATGAAGTATTCAGCGACTATTACCCATGTCAGTTATACTGATCTTAGAAGCCTGAAAGGGTATGATTGCCTGCCTTCGATTCAAACCCCGTGCCTTGCATGTTCCACCCCTACACTTGCAGGAGGTACTTGAATACATTAGCTGTCTTGCAACCTTAATTAGGAAATAAAATTAAAGAGTTGCACATATTTTCACTACTGGGTAGGCATAGAATGCACAAGTGTTACGGATGAGACCTGATCCAGCGGCCTATAGAAAATATATCATAAACAACGCTACCCAACTTCATAACCTATAAACAAAATTCTATACTAAATATGGACCCATTTATAAACCTGACATATTTTGGGCCTACTGAATCAGGTGGTCAAATTAAATCTATATACACATTATCTACAAACTATATACATTTTTATACATCTGCGAAAGGAATATTGTCATTAGAATAAAACTTAACCATTTAGATGACCACCATTGGCGACGTGATCTAGCTAATAGTAACCTACACTTCTGAATAATCAAGACCAGCTTGTTTGTCAAAAGTAAGATTTTATTTACTAAATTATGGTATATAAGTTGATAGTTTTATAAATGAATTTTATTAGCAATAAAGCAAGCATGATTGTAAAGAAATGTGAGAAAATACAATTTAAGTAAGTGAATCAAATTTAAAGTAAATATATAAAGTTTAGCATTTCTAAAACCTAATTCCCTAACTGAGCTAAATAGATAGAAATTAAAATAAAGTTCTTTGAGGATTCTTACGTGCTCCACGCAAAGTCCGACAGCACATCACCCTCATCGGAAAGTCAGAAAGCAGCAGCCAGCCCATCCCTAAGGGCATGACTTTTTATACCTTTCTACGCTAACTAAACCACGCAAAGGAAAGTTTTCAGAAATCTTCGACGTCCCATTGGCTGAGAGTGACAAGTGACATGTCACCCACTTTCCAAAAGTTCCATTAGATCATGTTTCATAAAGACCATTGTCTCTTCCACGTGAAACCAGGAGCTTCCTGAGTTTGCAACAAATGTTCAAATTTGTTCTCACTACGTCCAAGCAACTTCCGCGGATGCCAAGTTAAGGCTGACAAAATGTTCACTTTCGACCTTG
Organism: Lissotriton helveticus; assembly: GCF_964261635.1. Classification (NCBI taxonomy): domain Eukaryota; kingdom Metazoa; phylum Chordata; class Amphibia; order Caudata; family Salamandridae; genus Lissotriton; species Lissotriton helveticus. The sequence continues at coordinate 1,080,565,884 of NC_136071.1, read as the reverse complement.
GCCATGTCCGACAGAATGATGACAGCACATCAGCTTTTGCTTTATGAATGCAGCTTTGATAAACGCTTTAATTCAGAATGGGCGTCTCGTGACTTTTGCAGAATTACAAGTCAGCTCTTTTCTGCGACTCAAGTGACTAGGCCCAAAAGCAGGCAACTTAAGTTTTCTAGTATAAAACAAACACAAGAAAAGTATTAATGTAAGAAATAATGTAGATTCTGTATCCACCCCAGGATTTACTAATTAATTAACCCACCTGATTAATCAAAATGTTACCTAGCCATTGCAAACAAATAAAGCAGCGTTTATATCTACCAGTCTCCGTTATTCCATGAGACTCATATGCACCTAGAATAGTAGAAATAACATCACACAGACAAGGAAAAGCAAAACAAGCACATGCTTCTTTTAAGTTTGCAGCAGTTAGTAATGACAAAAACGAAAACAATAAATTATTTTATTATTTTGCACGAACAAAAAGATGCAACAATTATGCACGTTTATGAGCACACATGTTAGTCCCCCCATGTGTAAAGTTTAATCTAAGTTGTATTAGTACGACATATCACAAATCATTAATATTATTATTCATGTTATGGAAATGTGACTTCGCGAGTTTAAACAAAATTTTGTTTTCTATCTCGCTCCATCAACTCCCTCATCTGGTGATTAACAAATCACCACACCAGCACTCAAAATTTTGATAATTTAAATTTCTAAGAAATCGATTCAAATTCATTTGTATCAGTAAACCTAAAAGTCTGTTTCTGCATAATCTTTGGAATTAGCATAACGCTCTCTATGTAACTCCTGTAATTCGATCTCTCTTTCTTCTTCTTTTCTGAGTTTATAGATTCTTTTCTTTTCTTTCAACTGTTTCTTTCTTTTATGTAACAAACAACCTATTTTGGTCAAAATAAAAATGAATACTATTATAATCAAAGGTGCCAGAATCTTGCCAAGAATTGAACTTCCGATATTATGAAACCAGTTTTTAATTGCTTGAAACCTTTTTGAAAGTTTCCCTGTAAAATCATCTTCTTCTAAAGGAATTATCTCTGAATGCATTTGTGTAATATTCTTAATATACATTTCAATATTCTTACTTTCATCAGGTATATATGTACAACAATGTTGTACATGTAAAATGCCACAGACTCCTCCCTCTTTTGCTAGGAGTATGTCTAAAGCAAGGCGGTCTTGAATTACCATAGATCTAATTGCAATAACTTCAACATTCACTAATTGAAATCCATCAGCTGTGTCAGTTGATAATCTATCAACTATAGTGGACAATTTTCTGATTCTCCCTGCATTTAGGGTTATACCAACAAAAGGTATTACAGCTTGAAAAATATCTCCCAGAACTTCAGTAAAAGTTTCTCTTTTAACTCTATTTACATAATTATGAATTTTAAACAATCCTTCTGAATCTCTGTCAACATGAAACACTTTAGGAAAAACAATTCCCACATAACAAGTTCCATACCAGTGGTCTGGAAGGTTGTAGTAGGCTTTGTCACCACAAACAAAATAAATCCCAGGAAAGATAGGATCTTTTCCACCTTTAAATCCCCAACCTCCCAAAATCTGATAAGTATCTTCACAGTTACTTGCACCTACAAAATAATTATCAAAAAGTGTATTATCTCTTCTAATGCAAAGTTTTCCACTAACTGGTTTGTCTATGTGAATTGCAATATTTTCAAGCATTTTGCCATTTAATTTCTCATCCTCTTTCTGCCAGAAGCCTGACTTAGTCTGCTTGACTAATTCATTCCTCTTATAAATTGCTCTTCTCTCCTCAACCATGTTCAAAAATTTCTTTCCTTCAGCACTTAATTTACATGTTAGATTATTCTTGTAAGCATACTCGTAAGTGAGTTCATTAGTAACAAGGAAAAATTCTCTCATTTGTTTTGCTTTCTTATGCTTATTTAAAGCATTATCAATCTTAATATTTGCAAAAATTTCATCATAATTTGAATAGTAATATTCTAAACGTCCAGTTTGATAAAACAAACTAGTTAATACACTACATGTTACAGCATAAGTGAGAGGAAGCATATTATATGTTACTCCCTCAGAAACAGAAGCAGGTAACTTAACGCAGACGTAACAGTCTTTTGCATCCATTACCTTAACATATTCACTCAATAGCTTTGTGAATGTATTGCTTGAAAAATCACCAATTGATTTATCTTGATGAATGTTAGGCTGATGATCAATAACTTTTGCAGACGCACTATGTTTAGTTTGGCTAACCAGAGCTTTGCTTGTTATGTTAACTTTGTGTAATTCTCTATTCATTTCCAAAGGGATAATCACAGCTAGAACCAACCAGAGCAGAACTAAAATGAGCAGACACACCAGAGTCATCTTACAGCATCTTTTAAAAACAGAACACTTTGAAGTGCTCTCCTTAACATAAGGCATTCTTGGTTAATTTTAGCCTCAAAAAATAAAAATAAATTTTAAAATTCTAAATTTATATTTACACCCCCCTTTTAAAATATATATATATATTTTTTTTTTTTTTTTTTTTTTTTTAACCCTAAACAAGATTTCTTCGACCTTATGTCATATATAAGTTTTCTTCAACTAAACAGTTTTTCTTCGACCTTGTGTCAACTAACAAATTTTCTTCAGCCTTTTGCCAATTTAATATTTCTGTACTTCAATCATTGTCACTAATTTCTTGGATTTCGTTTTCTTCTTCACTACTATCATATATGTCAATAACAGGTGGAATTACTAAGTAAGTCCACTCAGGAGACTTGTATTTTTGGTTTGGTCTTATTATTCTCTTCCCTTTTCTCGATATCACTTCAATTTTTCTTCCAACTCCAACTTCTTTTCCAGGACTCTTTTGACTACTGATTTCTTCAACTTGTTCTTTTGGCTTTTTGATCAATCTGACTCTCAATCTTCCACCTGGCCAGTAGTCTGCTTTTCTCACGTACTTCTTCTTTGGTTCAGAATTATTTGATTCTGACTTCCAAGTCCTTTTCTTTCTGTTTTCACTTTCACCTTCCACGTCACTTTCTTCAGTTTCGTAGTCTGAAATTTCAATTGACTCAGGAACTTCTCTATTCGGCAATTTCACTCCTTCAGGAACACTTTGTCTTCCATCACTGGTACTCGGTAATTCGTCTTCCTCCTCTTCCTCAATTACCCCCAACTTCCCAGATTTCAGATTTCTGTTCCTTACTTCAGAGTTTGTTCTCTGCCTTTCGATACTCTCCTGGTCTGAAACTTCTTTTTGTTTAGCTTCTTTGTCTTCAATGGAGACAACCGAATCCTCAGTTATCTTTCCTTTTAACAGATTCTCTTCACCTTCAGAATCTATTTCAATTATTTCCAAGTCTTTTCTTGTCAAATTTTCATTCACTGGCACAGTTTCCAGATGTCGACTTTCTTGTCGATCTTCAGAATCTGGATTTATTTCACCTTCTGTTTCGCCTTCTGCTTCAGAATCAGAATCATCTGTGGTATCACTTTCAACGTCAGAACTCTCAGGAGTTGGTACTGGAATAGTATGACTAGGATGAATCCAACGTTTCAATCCTCTGCACTTTACAGCATTAGTAGTGATCAAGATTATCTGCCTAGGTTTCTGCCATCTAGGAGCTAGACAATTCCTTCTCCGATGTACTTTCGTTCTGACCCAATCGCCAGGTCTCAGATCATGTGTCAAAACCTTTTCATCTGATTGAGCTTCAATTCCCACCTGATTAGACACAGAAGTTACCATATCAGATAACCTTTTACAGTAATCCAAAATAGCACTGTCATTTATGCTCAACAGTTTACCTACAGGTACAAAAGCTTGCCTCATAACTCTTCCCATTAAAATTTCATGAGGACTCAAACCTGTCTTTTTATCTGGTGTACTTCTTAATGACATCAAAACAAGTGGAAGAGCATCAGTCCACTTTACACCTGTTTCAAGACACATTTTTCCAATTCTGTTTTTAATTGTTCCATTTATTTGTTCAACTACTCCTGATGCCTCTGGTCTGTATGCACAGTGTATTTTCTGCTCAATGCTCAAAGCTTCGCAAATTAACTTCATCAGTTTGTTATCAAAATGGCTTCCTCCATCACTCTCAATAGTGACTGGAAAACCGTACCTTGGGATGATTTCTCTGAGCATTAGTTTTGCCACTGTAATTGAATCACAATGTCGTGTAGGGAAAGCCTCTACCCATCTTGAAAATAAGCACACAATTACAAGCACATATTTCAAACAATTGTGTAAGGGCATTTCAATGAAATCCATTTGTAACCTGGTAAAAGGACCACCTTCTCGACCAATTATTCCTGTCCCCACCACTGATTTTCTGTTTGGATTCATTTGTTGGCATGACAAACACCTTTGACAAAAAGATTCTGCAATAGTTCTAAACTTGGTATTGAACCATGTTTCTCTGAAAAGTCTAATCATAGAATCTCTTCCTAGATGTGCTGGACCATGATATAATCTGGCCATGTCAGCAATCAAACAATTTGGTAAGACTACTCTGCCATCTTTGTAAACCCACACTCCATCTTCTTCACGTGGTCTACAATCTGATCTTAACCATAAGTCTTTTTCTTCATCTTCTGCTTCATTTTGTAAATCTCTAATCTCATGCCATGTTTCTACAACAGTTGTTAGCATTAATGAATTTGAATCAGTTTCTTTACTCCTCTCCCGATTATATGAATAATTTTTCCTTGCGCAGTATTTAGCTGTTTCATCTGCGAAGGCATTTCCCTTGGAAATATAATCAGTTCCTCTAGTGTGCGCTGCACACTTAACAATGGCGATTTCTTTTGGCAATTGTATTGCTTCAATTAATCTCCTAATGAAAACTGCATTTTTAATTGGTGATCCTGCTGATGTCATGTATCCTCTCTGTGACCAGAGTTGTCCATAATCATGCACAACTCCGTACCCATACTGACTATCAGTAATGATGGTAACTCTTATATCCTTTGATATTTCACATGCACGAATTAAAGCAATTAATTCAGCCACTTGTGCTGAACGAACTCCTTCAAGACATGATGCTTCTTCAACATCTACGACTGTACAAACTGAATATGAAGCTTTTAAGACACCTCCTTCGGATCTTAAGCATGACCCATCTACAAAGTAGACAAAATCCGATTCAGACAAAGGTCTGTCTTTGATGTCTTTTCTTGGTTTAGTGCAGAATTCCATGACATCTAAACATTCATGTTCTGTTTCAATGTCATCAACAATTTCAGAATCAGGCAGTAATGTAGAAGGATTCAGATTTAAACATCTTGAAATCGAAACATTATCTGCTCCCAGTATGATTTTCTCATACTTTGTCAATCTACTACTTGTTAAATGTTGAGTCTTACCTCTTGTCAGTAATATTTCAACTGAATGAGGCACAATAACTTTCACAGGAAATCCCATTATGATCCCCTCACTTTGTTCGAGGCTGATACTTGTAGCTGCAACTGCCTTCAAACAACCTGGTAATGCTTTAGCAATTGGATCAAGAACTGCAGAAAAGTATGCAATAGGTTTCTTTAAATTTCCATGTCTCTGAATTAACACAGATAATGCACATCCTTCTCTCTCACTGCAATACAGTTCAAAATCTTTCTCATAATTTGGCATACCTAAAGCAGGAGCTTGGCATAAGCTCTTTTTCAGGTTCTCAAAAGAGTCCATCTCAGCATCATTGAGAATAATTGGATCTTTTACATCTGACTTTGTCAGTCTTTGTAGTGGTTTTGCAATTACTGAAAATCCACTTATCCATTGTCGACAGTAACCAACCATTCCCAAGAACATTCTGACTTGTCTTTGTGTTCTTGGTGGTAACATTGCTTGAATCATTTTTATTCTCTCTATTGTTACTTGTCTTTTTCCCTTTGCAATTCTGTGACCAAGATATTTTACTTCTTGTTTGCAAAACTGTAGTTTTGCTGGGGACACTTTATGTCCTTCTTCTGCAAGGCGATTTAACAAAATTATTGTGTCTGTTACACAATTTTCTCTTGTCTTTGCAGCTATTAACAAATCATCAATATATTGCACTAGCGTAGACCTACCAGGTAAGTCTAGGTCTTCTAATGATCTTTTTAACAATTCGTTAAAAATTGAAGGACTTTCTGTATAGCCCTGAGGGATTCTTGACCATCCGAGGGTCTTACCTTGGAATCTGAAAGCAAAGATTTCATAACTGTCTGGATGTAAGGGAACAGTAAAGAATGCATTGCAAAGGTCAATGACTGTATACCATTCAGCATCATGTGGAATCTGAAATAGAATTACTGCTGGATTTGGAACCACAGGACAACATGGAACGACAATTTGATTAACCTTTCTCAAATCTTGTACGATTCTAAATGTTCCGTTAGACTTTTTAACTCCCATAATTGGTGAATTACAAGAGCTACTTTCCATTTCTTTTAATACACCTTGCTTGATTAATTTTTCAATTATAGGTGTAATACCTTCAATTGTTTCTGTTTTCATTTTATATTGTGGAGTGTTTGGAAATTCTATTCCCTGTTTCAATGTAATTTTTACTGGATCTACGTTTTTCATCAGACCCATCTCATTTCCAGTAAAATCCCATATTTCAGATTTCACTGTTTCTTTGAGTTCTTCAGGTAAATCCTTTTCTTCAAATGCAGGAAACAATTTTGTTTCTTCTGCTTCCATCATCATCATTGTCATTCTGTATAAACCATCTTCCTCCATTGTTTGTAACTCAACTCCATCAGGAGAACAATATATTCTACAATTCATTTTACATAGGATGTCTCTGCCCAATAAATTTACTGGACTACTATTACAAACCACAAATCTGTGTTTATCTCTGTAGTTTCCAATTTCAACTGGTACTGGATCAGTTAAGTCAGTTTTAATTTGTTGATTACTTACTCCGACAACTTGGATGGTATCCCCAGAGAGAGGTAGGTTTTCAATTTCCACTGATCTAACAGTAGAACGGGTAGCACCAGTGTCCACTAGAAAAGTGATGTCTACATCATTAACTTTCCCGTTTACAAAAGGACCAGACTGGTCAACCTCAAGAGTGGCTCCAACAACACACTCTTCCTCCTCTCTCGGGCACCGTCAACAATAATCATCAGAATCACTGTCTTGACTTTCTGCTAATAAAAATTGTTGTGAAGCATTTTGCATTTGAACCCTTTGCTGTTTTTGCTGTTTTTGTGGTTTTATTACCTGTTCACTTCCCTGAAATCCCACGTTTGGATTATATTTTTGAACTCCCCCACAATTCGGAAAAGGTGGTTGTGGCAATTGGTCTTGACGATTATTCACCTGTTGTTGTTGCTGTTGCTGTAACTGTCGTTGAATATTTAATTCGTTTAACCCCTGTTGTATCTGTAGCTGTCGCTGCAGGTCAACACCATTCTGCATCTGTGGATTCAATAAGGGATTCTTTAAGTTTTTAGGAGGATGAGGACACTCGTCTCTCCAATGTCCAATTTTGCCACAATTAAAACAAGGTAATCTTTGTTTCAACTCCTCAATCTTTGGGCTAAATTTCTTTGGGAAATTATTACCTTTAAACTTTCCTTGTATCTGGTTTGTATTCCCAGTTTGAACAAAATTAGTGTTCTTATTACCCATGCTGGCAATCTGTTGCTCAGCCACTTTTACTTGAGCCCACATGGCTTTCTCCTTCAGCTTCTTCTGTTTTACTTCTATTTCATCGCTACAATACTTAGCTTTTCTTAGAATATCATCTACAGATAGTGATTGCCATCCGACAATACTATTTCTGATCATTTCTCCAATTTCAGGTTTTAGTCCATAAACAAATCTATAGACAAAATGGCTCATGTCTTTTTCATCTAATTTTTCATAACCACTGTATTGTTTAAAGATTAACAGTAGTCTTTCATAAAAAGAATGAACTGATTCTTTTGTTTCCTGTTCTGTCCTTTCTATTTTAACCCAATCGACTTCTTTGGGTGGAATTTTGTTTTTCATCCAAACAATTACTTTTTCATAAAAATCCATTACAAGTGGATTTGGAGCACCTGTTTCTTTGATTCGCTCAGGTTCTGTTTTTGGCCAACTAATCGATATCTTGCATTCTGTCCAAAGATCTGATGGAACGACAATGTCAAAAAATCCATCTAAATCAATCCACAGAACTTTTGACACTTTGATAAATCTATCGACTTGCCTGTACCACTCAACTGGTTTTTCCCTCAATTTTGGAAAGTCATTTGTAAATAACAGAATGTCCTGTCTCGACCAAGGGACATGAACATATCCTCCACCTGCAATTTCTCTCATTGGAAATTGTTTTGACAATTTTTCCAATCTTTCATCTTCCTTCTTTTTCGTCCATTTTACTCTCCATTTGTTCAGTTCTCCTAGCTTTTTGATATAGACAATCAAATCTTTAATATGAACTATTCTTCCCATTGAGTTTAAACTCTCGATGTCACTTTCTGAAAAGTCTAATCTGTAATGCTTTGCAAAATTCTTTTGTTTGCTCACATCAATTTCAAGTTCTGCTGCTAGATCCTCTAGTTGATCATATTTGTTTTTCGTTTTCCACTGAATGCTTTTGCAAATGAACAGTAGTTCATCATCTCGATAGTAATTTAAACTATCTGGACCAATTGTTCCAATTATTAATTCTTCGATATTCGCTTTTAATTTGGCCACATCAGGTTTTGGTGTGGTTACCCTGACTTCAGGACTCCCTATATCTGATATAGCACCCATTGGTGTTTTTGGAGATAAATCCTCATTAAAGGTTAAATCAGGCATTCTCGATTTAGAAGAGTTTATTTCAGATAAGTCTGAATAAAATTTTTCAGCAGCCTTTTGAATTTCTGTATTTAAAGGAATAGTTAATCCAGTTTTGTTTGTTTCCTTTTGATCAAATACGGGCTGAACAGGACCAATTGTTACTGGAACTGTCACAGCTTCCATGCCTTTTGTCATTCTTTTTATTAATTCTTCTTTTGATCTTAAATATTCATTATAATCAACGTCTTCAACATTTCTTGCCTCTCTTGAATAATCTTTTGGAGGTTCTCTTGCTCTTGGAGCCATTGTAAAATGTCTACCTTCATTTCGAGCATTCTCGAATTCTGGTCTTCTAGGAGTTTCAATGATTTCACAATTATTTGGATAAAGTTTAGGAGCTTCATTAATTGGAGGTGCACTCGGTGAAGTTTCAGTAGAAACCACCGGAGTAGACCATGATCTAGGAGGTCTCAAAGGCTGATTCTTTCTAGCAGTTGTATATATTTCTTCCATAACTGCATCCTCAGATTCACTTTCCATAGATTTCCCTGTGGGAGTACCCATTACCATTTCATGAATTAAATACAATCCTTCACTCATGTTTCCCTGTCTCCACATTCGCAATCTATCTTCATGAGTTTCTCTTCTCCAAGGTGGATTTTTAGAAGGTCTTTTAATTCCACTAGCTTCTCTTTGTAACTGATACATCTCGTCTTCCCACTCAACTAAAGCTTCAAATTGAGTTGGTCTTGGTTTCGGAACAAGAGCATTCATTTTCTCTCGTAAATTTCTTAAAACCTTTACATTAAATGAACCATCATCAGGCCAAGTTAAAACACCGTCGTTCTTAGTATAGCGTTTCCAACTATCGAACCATAAGACAGTATGATATCCATATTCACCTTCCATATACGCTGCAGGTGTTTTATACTTATGAAGTAGTTTACCACCTCGCGTTTCGATTTTCTTGTCAGGTGAAAATAAATTCTTAAACTTCTGAAATAATGTTGGCTTTTTCTCAACATGTTTAAAATGATAACTCATTTTTAAGAGTTAAATCTAATTCACAAAATCGTTCGTAAAATATTTCCGGGATGTTCCGTAAAACAACCAATCCGTGCGCGAAACACACCAACAAGCCAATGACAGTTGAGCTACGTCACTTTTCTACTCAACCAATAAATTTGGAGTTTTTCCGAAGGACCAATCAGCTCACAGGCCGTCAGAGACTCAAGAGCCAATCAGAATATAGCTTGTGACGTAGGTCACCCAATCCCAGCGCGGCTCTGTGACGTACACAGCAGCTGCGGTTTCTCGTTTCTCACTCCTGGCGCTTACCCCTCCTTCACAAAATCTTTTCACAGCGCCATTTTAAGAACACTTTTCAGTGTAAATTAATTCTTAACAATGACTATAAAGACAACATCTGTTCGTTTCACTATTTAGGATAGTTTACATACATTCAAGTATCCACACTTCGGAATAGACGGCGCTATTCACACTAAGGATAATATTCAATTGTTAGTAGAGTAACCTTACCCCACCCTTCTAACACGTATAATTATGAACTCGCTTTGCTCTGAACCCACCGCGAAGTGAAAGTTCTAAGAGTTCCACTTGAACATAAAATACAATTCAAACTCGCACTTTCACACTGAAATTTCCCTAATTTCAAACACACATGAAATCCGTACAGGACTCTCACCTGTTTATAGAAATCATGCACCGTTAGCAAAATAACGACGTTATCCGTACAGGGCTCTCACCTGTTTATAGATATGAAACATGTACCCGTACAGGACTCTAACCTGTTTATAGATAATCATGCACCGACGCTAATTTACCCTTCACTCAAGCTCGGATATAACTAATACTCTTATCACAGTGAGTTTTATGGAAGGCGCTTTGTCCCTATTCTCATGCTGCTCTAATTTCTTAGAAAACCCTCACTTTACAAGATTCAGACCTAGCCCTAAAACTGTGCTGCTCGGCGACAACACTATGGTACACGGCGATACCTCTTGTGATACTCGGCGATATCACTACAAACAGAACAGATGGCTTGCGTGACTAATTTCTCGCCACATAATCTATACCGGTATAGCTTACAGATAGCACGAAAAACGAACTCAACATGTGTTAAAACATCGATCCTATTTCCATACCATAATACTTTAGTAACCCTTAGCAACCACCATATTACCTTGGTTACTCTTAGCAACCATCAATTTCTGCTACCAGAGAATTGATCCAGCGGCCTATAGAAAATATATCATAAACAACGCTACCCAACTTCATAACCTATAAACAAAATTCTATACTAAATATGGACCCATTTATAAACCTGACATATTTTGGGCCTACTGAATCAGGTGGTCAAATTAAATCTATATACACATTATCTACAAACTATATACATTTTTATACATCTGCGAAAGGAATATTGTCATTAGAATAAAACTTAACCATTTAGATGACCACCATTGGCGACGTGATCTAGCTAATAGTAACCTACACTTCTGAATAATCAAGACCAGCTTGTTTGTCAAAAGTAAGATTTTATTTACTAAATTATGGTATATAAGTTGATAGTTTTATAAATGAATTTTATTAGCAATAAAGCAAGCATGATTGTAAAGAAATGTGAGAAAATACAATTTAAGTAAGTGAATCAAATTTAAAGTAAATATATAAAGTTTAGCATTTCTAAAACCTAATTCCCTAACTGAGCTAAATAGATAGAAATTAAAATAAAGTTCTTTGAGGATTCTTACGTGCTCCACGCAAAGTCCGACAGCACATCACCCTCATCGGAAAGTCAGAAAGCAGCAGCCAGCCCATCCCTAAGGGCATGACTTTTTATACCTTTCTACGCTAACTAAACCACGCAAAGGAAAGTTTTCAGAAATCTTCGACGTCCCATTGGCTGAGAGTGACAAGTGACATGTCACCCACTTTCCAAAAGTTCCATTAGATCATGTTTCATAAAGACCATTGTCTCTTCCACGTGAAACCAGGAACTTCCTGAGTTTGCAACAAATGTTCAAATTTGTTCTCACTACGTCCAAGCAACTTCCGCGGATGCCAAGTTAAGGCTGACAAAATGTTCACTTTCGACCTTGGCCATGTCCGACAGAATGATGACAGCACATCAGCTTTTGCTTTATGAATGCAGCTTTGATAAACGCTTTAATTCAGAATGGGCGTCTCGTGACTTTTGCAGAATTACAAGTCAGCTCTTTTCTGCGACTCAAGTGACTAGGCCCAAAAGCAGGCAACTTAAGTTTTCTAGTATAAAACAAACACAAGAAAAGTATTAATGTAAGAAATAATGTAGATTCTGTATCCACCCCAGGATTTACTAATTAATTAACCCACCCGATTAATCAAAATGTTACCTAGCCATTGCAAACAAATAAAGCAGCGTTTATATCTACCAGTCTCCGTTATTCCATGAGACT